>NW_028321903.1:2442000-3663000 GCF_036245765.1 Copidosoma floridanum | reverse complement strand
TATCAGCCCATTGCTGTCGCTTAACTCCAAGCTTAGCACCATCTTCTTCAAAAGAGGCAAGCTCATCCCTTGTCTGGTTGCTGAATACTGACACGTTGCTGTCCTCGGTGTCGTTAGTGCCTATACTCGACAGGCTTCCTCTTCGTCCTTTGTCCGTTAGAAAAGGCCATGGAACATTTAGCAGTCCCTGTTGGCCATGAGACACGTCTTTGTGGCCCCCCCCAGAATCCGTGGGGCCTGCGTCAGTCACCCGGGCTTTCACCGGATCGGAACTGACGGCGGATTCCCTCAGAGAGGTTACCGCCTGGGGTACCTGTTTTACATTGAAATTCTTCATTTTGGCATCTTTTTAGTTTCGTACTGACCCGCGAAGGCCAGCACTACCCTTTTTTTCCTAGAAATAAGCATTTGGAAAGGGTTAAAACCAGGGCAGCAGCCCTCTCTGTTACCAGAGAGAGATGCTACTTGCTCGGGCCGGCCGGAAGTCGCCACTCTCCCTCAGTCTCACCCGCGGAGACTGCCCTGGCGTTGAGTAACAAGTGTAAGAAGGGTGTTCGTGTGTAATGTATGTATTTGTTGGTGCACAACGGTCATCCCAGGGAGACGAGCGGCAGGCGTACAGTCCCGAGACCACGCAGACAACCCAACAAAACGGGCTGGCGTAAGGCACTAAGGTGCCGCCATATAGCCTCCTCAGTGGTAGTAAGCCTAGATTAGTCGGCCCACCACGTCTTTTTTGTTCATGAGGCGTACAGCCATATCAGATGTGGTTACCCAGACTTACCCGGGCCTCATCATCCGGCTTCACCCGCGGCCGGGCCCCCAACGCAAGCCCGGAAAAGGACCCGCCACACGCAACCCAGAACAATCCGTAAGTGTCCCTGTGTTTGTTTAGTAAGAGTGTGTGATGCATGTATCTGAGAAGAATGTTTTAACCGCCGCTTACTTCTATACACGACGGGTGCTAGTTTTTGTTGGCCCGCATCAAGCAATGGAGTGCCACCCACGGAAGCAGCAAAAAGCAAAGAACAAGGAGCACAAGCAGAGCCGGCCTATACATCCACACCGATGGAGGCATGGGGCACTAGTCCCCCGCCCACACCGCCGCAGATACACACGCCAGCGCCACACACGCCCCCCGATCCACGTCCCCGACCACCACCATAGAGAGCCACCCCAGCTGCCCATCGTCACCTCTTATTTCAAGAGGATGCCCCTATCCGCCACCCGGGGAAGCGCCCGGTATGGAGAAACTAGCAAAAACCCCACCCGGGAGTAGTAGTAGTAGTAGTAATAGTAGTAGTAGTAGTAGTAGTAGTAGTAGTTTTTTTTTTTTTTTTTTTTTTTTTGTGGAGGGAGGGGAAATGCATTGAGGCACACCGCAGGGACAGCGGTAGTGTGGGACTCGGTGGATTTTTTTTATTAGACCACCCATACCCACTAAAACCCCCCCCATGCCGCGTGGCTTTTGATCCACCCCGGAACCGCGTTAGCATTACTTCGGGGTGGAGCCACCAGGGAGACCATCGCGTCTCACAGCATTAACGAGCTAACTCGCCACCATTTGCTAGAGGTGCTGATGCTCTCGAGTCCTGAAAAGGACTCGGGGTCCCTGAGGACCAGCACCTTGTCTAGCGCTTCATAGTAGGCCGCCTACTCAGCCAGCACCACTATTAGCTTAATGCTTTCCCTTGCTGATAGGTAAAAAGTACCCAGCGCAGCGTGGGTCCACATAAGCCTGTCTTTCCACTGAAGGCCTTTCTACCTTATTTTGACCCTGCTTGGGCCTTATCCCTGGCCTCTTTCAGGGCTCTTCTAAATAAAGGGCAGCTTCCGCTGCCTGCTTCGTGCTTGTTGTCCGTTGTTGGGCAAAGGAAGCACCGTGCTGGACCTAGGCACTCTTTCTTCCGGTGGTTTGAGCTTCCACACCGGAAGCAAAGCTTGGATCTGTTTTCGTTCTCACAGTTGCCCGAGACGTGTCCATATCCCAGGCATTTGTAACATCTTATTACTTCAATTCTTCTTCGTATTCGGCAGCTTACGAAGCCAACTCGTAACCTGCCTTCCTCTTCTACTTGTCTGGCAGTTGTTTCGTCCACCTTGATTAAAGCCAGCCTCTGTCCTCTGGCATTTGGCTTTAAGAGAGTAACTTCTGGCTCCTGGCTCTTAAGTCCAAAAGTCTTAGCGAAAGCCTTTTTGACCTCGTCTTCCTCAACAATGGCATCCAGGTCTCGGACCTCTAAAGTCACTTTTCTGCTGCTTATTTTGACAGTAGCTTGTCCGGCTACCGACTTTTCAATTTGCTGTGAGAATGCAGTAGCATTCTCTACACCTTTAGCCTTAATAAGTATGTCTCCTTTTTTTGTAGTGACAACACTTTGGATTGACACGTCAGTCTTATCGGGGTCAAAATTCGCCTTCATCGTCTTCAGCACCGTTGCAAAGGTTTGTCCTCCAGCCATCTTCACTACTACTGTTGTTGTGGCGTCTACTTTTTTCTTTTGGCTTGTTTTGTCATTCAGGGGAATTTCTTCTTGTTTGCCACTAACTGTTTTCTTTTTTTTTAAAGACATAATATGCTGGCGTTTCTCAGGGCTGTCCGATGGGCTCCTGTTTCTTTTACTACGTTCTATTTGTTTTAGGGCAGTGTTCAAGGTCTTCTTCTGAACATGCCGTCGAAAATTATCTCGCCTTTTTTCCCTCCACTGCAGCGATTTAAATGACGACTTCCAAGCGTTAACGTACGTTTTTTCTTCGTAAAGAAAGCCTTTTCTTAGCACCTCTGCCTCTTGGAGGTGTTCTAGCGCGGCTTTTAGCCCGTTCTTAACAGCGTTCGCTGTGTTGCCGTACTTATCGTTAATTAATTGTAGCGTCTCTGTTATATCTTTCGTTGCTGATTGAACTTTATCAGCCACTTGCTGTCGCTTAACACTTAGCTTAGCACCATCTTCTTCAAAAGAGGCAAGCTCCTCCCTTGTCTGGTTGCTGAATACTGACACGTTGCTGTCCTCGGTGTCGTTAGTGCCTATACTCGACAGGCTTCCTTTTCGTCCTTTGTCCGTTAGAAAAGGCCATGGAACATTTAGCAGTCCCTGTTGGCCATGAGACACGTCTTTGTGGCCCCCCCCAGAATCCGTGGGGCCTGCGTCAGTCACCCGGGCTTTCACCGGATCGGAACTGACGGCGGATTCCCTCAGAGAGGTTACCGCCTGGGGTACGAGTTTTGCATCGACGTTTTTCATTTTGGCTTTTTTTTTATTGTCGTACCGACCCGCAAAGGCCAGCACTACCCTTTTTTTCTAGAAATAAGTATTTGGAAATGGTTAAAACCAGGGCAGCAGCCCTCTCTGTTACCAGAGACAACCGCTAGTAGTAGAGAGTGGTAGTAGTAGTAGTGGGAGTAGTAGTGGTAGTAGTAGTTGTAGTAGTAGTAGTAGTAGTGGCAGTAGTAGTAGTAGTAGTAGTAGTGGTAGTGGTAGTAGTAGTAGTAGTGGTAGTATTAGTAGTAGTAGTGGCAGTAGTAGTAGTAGTAGTAGTAGTGGTAGTGGTAGTAGTAGTAGTCGTAGTAGTTATGTTGCAAAACTGTACGAATATCAAACAAGAAACATAAACATCAATGCGGTATTTTTTTTGCAATTGTCAAGAGTATTTACCCGTTAATTATTAATGCTACATTCAACCGTTAAAATTGAACAGCAAAAACCTAATTTTTTATAATATTTCACGATTTTGAAACGCAACAGACGATACTCGTCGTGGGCAATGAGGAAAAAAAAATCCACGAAGTTCATCTGTGTATTGTTCAACAAGTTGGTAATGCTTGTAGCAACGTACAGGATAATTCGATAAGCCGCAATCATTGCAGCATTTAAGAATATATTTTCCAAACTAATCCAATTAAACTGTCAGTAGATCTTGCTTCGGATCACCAAAAATATTTTAACAAGGTCATTTGCATAGCTCATGATGCACATGGATTCGGTGCTCAATTCATTTTTAAGTATACAGTAGAAAAACACTGCCAACGCGTAGTACCATCTGTTATTATGAACGAATCACAAATAATATTGATGGAATTCATGAAAATAAAATTTATCGATGGTTTTGATTACTTTCATTTCCCTTTAAGCGGCTTACCTAAGTCGTACGGTCTGTCAGAAATTAAAAAAGATATTTTTCCACATTTTTCTAACAAACCTGAAAATCAATCGTACATAGGGCATCTGCCACCGCTCGACATATATTCACCCGCTATCATGCGTACGAAACATCGAGATCAGTTTTTTAAATGGTACAATTAACAAGTAGAAAATAATAATATATTTGACTTTAAAAATGAAATTATAAGATATTTTAGGCAAGACGTCAAAATTTTAAGATTAGCTTGCTTAGCTTTTCGAAAAATCTTTGAAAAATTCGAGGTAGACCCTTTTGGGGAATGCACAACGATCGCTTTGACCAGCATGCGTGTGAATAGAAAAAACTTTTTGAAAAAAAAATCAAATTGGTATAATACCACAAAAAAATTACAGAATGGCTAATAATCAATCTGAAGTAGCTTTAAAATGGCTTTATTGGATGGAAAAACACGTTCTCCAGCGATTTATTCAACACGTCGGACACTGCCAAGAGAGACGCTTACCAGAAGGTATCCTCGTCGATGGATACTGTACTCCCCTAGATAGTGTGCATGATCATCGTGAAATCGTATTACAATTCCAAGGTTGCTTTTGGCACGACTGCACACGGTGTTACCGAATAAACTGAGACACCATTTTGAAGACCAGAGATACAATGAATGATAGGTCTGAAAAAACTTGCACGATTAACGAAAAAATAAGAATGTCAAATTATGAGTTGATAAAAAAATGGGAATGCGACTTTAACCGAGAAATTCGTAAAAATGAAGAACTTTCAAATTTTATTCGAGAAAATGAAAATTATTGGAGTAGAAAACCATTGAATCCACGTGATGTATTTTTGGTTAGTCGAACAAGAAACACTGTAAAAATGTACGATTTTCAGGATGGAGAAAAAATTAAATACGTTGTACTCTTACAAAGGGGAGGACAAAAAAATAATAGGTGACAGTAATGATATTTTCTAAGTAAATGGATTAATTATGTGTGATGTGCTACCACCTACAAATTTGTATCATCCTGTATTACCGGTGAAAATGTACGATAAGCTTAATTTTCCTTTGTGTCGTACATGTTGCGAGAATATGCTTCAAGAGCACTGTATCCATGACGACGAAAGAGACCGCATTTTAAGAGGTCCGTGGGTATCCGAAGAAGTCAAGGTGGCTGTTCGCGTAGATTATATCGTTAAAAATGTTTATGAAATGTATCAATATCAGGTAACACAGTACAATTAAGAAACGGACAAAGGAGGATTATTTGCACATTATATTACCGAGTTTTTCAAACAAAAAACACTAGCTTCGGGTTACCCACCTACCTGTATATCTAATGAGCAAAAGGAGTTCTATATCGACGAAATTTGTTGAATGGAAGGAATGAATCTCGATAAAAATGAGATAAACCTTAATGCTGGCTTAAGATTCGTTGCAAAATTATTACTCAATTCTTTGTGGGGTAAATTTGATCAACGTGAAAATTTGACAAAGACTGAGGTGGTGACGGTCCCAGAAAGATTAATGAAATTACTTACGAGTACAGAAATTGATATAAAGGGTGTTTACCCATCAACGACGATAGATTGTACGTTAATTGGAATTATAAGACTAAGGCTTTAAGTAACGTTGTGGTTGCCGCTTTTGTGACAGCACAAGCACGCTGAAAGCTTTTCGGGTGTTTGCATTTTCTAGGAGAACGTGCTCTCTATTACGACACAGATTCCGTTTCTTATGTTTCCCGAGAAGGACTGGACAATTTACCCATTGGCACAACACTAGGCAGTCTCACTGATGAATTGGCCGATAAAGGAGTTGGCACATACATTTCTTCGTTTTTATCCGGTGGACCAAAAATTTACGCATATAAGATTGAAAAACCCGGCGGTATAGAAGATTATGTTTGCAAAGTGAAAGGTATCCAATTAAATTACAGCAATAGTCGAAAGATAAATTTTGATACGATTTGTGAGCTTGTTATGACTAATATGACGGAAATAAAATTGTCGAATTTTTCCATTCGTCGCACAATTTTTCACGATGTAGTGACTCAACCGGAAATAAAAACATGTCAACCAGTCCATAGTAAAAGATATTTCGACAGCATGACCATGAGTTATCCGTATGGTTACCAACGTGATGTCGCAGGAGAAGGGGTATAATACATCAGAGTAGGGGAAAACACTCACACGGTCGAGGTGCGACAAAGCTGTTGGTTGGTTCATTTCCCTTTTCACAGCCGATACATCAACAAGTAAACGACAAGATGGGTTCGAAACATCGCAAAATAAATGCTACATCGATGAGCTCTAGGAACAATGATGATGATGATAGTCGGAAACCGCTTATAGAAAAATCATATGAAAAAAAAAAATAAAAAATACGTTTCCCAAAATACTTTTCTGAATCCGAAAAAAGTGGATACAGAGTCATGAAAGATAGTTAATCCAATTGCAAAAATCGGTCCTTTTCAGGACCAACACATTACTCATTATACAAGGTAAAAATGTAATTGATTACCTGATACTCATGTCGGTGTTGCGTCGGATGCTTGATGAAATACGTTACATATTCCAAGAAAAATGACATCAGCACATTCTTCACCACGAAACTTAAACCATGAACACAAAAATCATCCTTACGTACCGAAAAATGTATTTGATCACTTTATATTCGTGTCAGCGCATTCTTGAAACCGTTATTGCAACAAATATTTGATAAAACTTGATACATATTTCGAAAACTAATACATCAGCTACATTAGCACATTCTTAACCACAAATCTTTAACCTTGAAAAAAAAATCACCTTGATGTCAGTGACTCATGTGACTTCAACCTCAAAACTGAAAAAATAAGGAAAAAACTTTGTTATAAGGAAATTTTAATCATGCGCAATAGGTGCTCTAACCCCGCGACGCACAGTGGGACCAAATCCAAAAAAGTTGTCCAAAAATCGAAAAATCAAGTAATTGATCTAAAATTTCTTATTTGGGGGTTTTTGAGGTTGCTGATTACGAATTTAATGTCGGACCTCCTAAATTTCACCCCCTCAACTGCTAATTCACCACCTTCTTGCATAAAATATCCCATATTTTACATCGTACTTGAGTCACATATCATTTTCAAGGTTTTCGGGGTCGCTAATTACAAATCTGGTATCAGAATCGCGATTTTCAGAATGGCGGACTCAATATGGTAAACATAACCTCTTTAAGGAGTGAAACACTTCAGTAAATGATATTTAAATATTTCACTTCGGTTTTTAGATGTCGCTCATTACAAATCGTCAATCAGAATTGTAGAAAACTGTTGAATATGGCTTGAAATTTCGGAATATCTTTTTATATTTGTTGAATAATAAGTGGCAAATAAAAATTAGAAAAATTTTTAATAGTTTTTTTCCATTAGTCTGGCAGTTACTGTGTATTAGGAAGGTTAAAAAATATTTGTTAGAAATGCAATTATTTAAAAAAATATTAATTTTTTAAAAGAATTGCAGAAGAAAATCATTGTGAATACAAGTGAAAGTTATATCTGTATCTTCTGATGTCAAACATTTAGAGCTTGAATCTTCATCGTGTAGAAAATTTTCGTCAATTTGTACTTGTAGTGGTAGCAGCAGATCAACAACTTTTTCTGACATAGATTTTAATGATTTTGCAGGTAAATCTCGACAACTAGACAAGTGCGGGTCAGAGTTTACCAAGAATCTCAAAAGTACATATTGTAATGTTTTAGTTCGAGAACATCATTACAAAATGTTCACGGAATTGTTTAATCAATTTATTGCAAGATTCCTGGGCATCTTCTTACATCTGACCAATTGGTAATACTAAATGCGATATTATTATAGGAACATGAATTAGTAATTTATGAACTGTTGTAGACATGGGATACCAGCAGTAAAGAGCTACGTACTTTCTCGCGGTTTCCAATGAAAACTGATTGAATTTCTGAACATTTATATCAAAACCAGATGATAAAGTTGATAATATAACGTGAAATTGATGAATCAGATCCTCATCAACTTCAGTTATGGTTGCAAAAGTTTCACTATTTTAAAAAAAACGTCTATCGGTCTTGCCATCGTTGGAACTTCCGTATCCAGGCTTCGGTTTATCAACTATCAAACCCAACTTTGTTTTGAAACCTTTCTGAATATTTTTTTTTCTTAGCTTCACTGTTTGTTTTTTTTCAGCACTGCGAGCCTGACACTTATTAATAGCCAATTTATAGCCAATATGTATACAGCATTCAAAACATCTAATCCAAGCATGTAAAATTGACAAACCGAAATTCAAATTTTTTCATCAATTGGCTTTTTCAAAATTGAATCAATCTCATTGAAGTCCTTAGATGTTGCCTAACATAAGTAACACCGCTGTGCAGATGATGTATCTGTAATAGCATTACAAACTTTACCATCTATCATATATAAAACCGTTTCATAGTGTGCAACTACTTGCTTGCCATCTATGACAGTATCATGAGGAACGAGTTCATTGATTTGCATCGATATATTATCTACTGTTTTTTTAATGATTTCTGTATTTTTTATGAACTAATTCAATTTTAATAGGTCTATAATATCTAAGAGAAGAAGGTCGAGGATTTTTCCATACAACAACGGTATTTCCGATCATTTTATTTACATGTTGAAGTTGTACCGGAACGATTGAAGTAAAAAATACACTTTCATTTGATAATGTTTCATCGGAAAACTTTTGTTTGTGTGTACTGTGCCCTGACCTCCTGTCACAACCCCATTTAGAAATTAAATTTAAATTCTTGCATTCATCCTCATTTAACATTTTTAGAACATCAATCTGAGATTGTAAAATTCGTTCAGCTGTATGATGTAGCAATGGCTGGACAGCCACTTTAATGTTTGATTCAGACATTTCCATAGAACAGTTTGGATAACATTTTTGTTTTGCAGCTGTTATTATTTTATACGATGGAAAGAGTTTGACATTTTTTTCAAGCAAGCATTACGCAGCTGAAGATATTGGATTGTAGATAATTTCAGTTCAATGATCAAAGAAAGTACTTTATCGCCTGTAAATACATTTTTACCCTCAGATATTCCCATGGATTTATGGCAGATTTTTGCTTCTGTTGGACTTCCTGTCATGACCTCTTGTACAACCTTTGCAGCATCTGTCTTTCCCTCAGCACGTAATTTCATTTGGGCTGCATAAGCGAGCTCCTCCGTACTAACTTCTGCCCGTAGTATTTCTGTTTTTCGATGTTTACTTCTATCAGAGAAAGATGCAAGACTGGAAGAAGGTCTGCCTGTACTTGATTTTATATTTTGCTCTTCTGTTGCTTGTAGTTTAATAGTTCCATTAAACCATTCTTTATAACTTTCCAAGAATCTTGACTCCGTTCTTTTACATTTATTCTATCTTTCTTTAATCTGAGATAAAATTTTTCTAACAGTACTTTTATGGGCATCTGATAAAATATACAATGATTTCAGCTTACTGGACATCAAGTTTTCAACAATCGAATATACTTCAGATGTATCTGCTTGTAAATTGTGCTTGATAGCTTCAAAAAATTCTGTTTTTGTTAAACTATTGAGAAAATCAGAATGGCTGTCGTCTGAAAAATTATTATAATTTTAATTATACTTGTAAAATTAAATGTAATTTTTTTAATTTATGTGATGAATTTTTTTTGTATTTTTAAATTTCGTGGAAATCAGGTTCCTGCTCGAGAATACTGTGTAGCTACTGCTCACTGTACATTATTATAGGTATATATATACTACACACACACTGCTGCACACGTATATGCGTTTTTGTAGGTAAGATTGTAATAAAATAACGTTATAAAAGACTTTTGCAATCAACTATTTATGCAGTTATTTACTCGATATTACGCACTTGCGGTTTTGCGAGCGATCTGTGGAGGTATCCGCCGCGGTCAATCAGCTTTTCGACAGAGTTTAGTGGGGCAGTATGGATACGCGGTGGCAACACCCGTGGACGTGTACACTTAGTGGACCCACAGGTTGCGGCAAAACCGTGTTTGTCAGACGGTTTTTACGACACATTGACCGTATGAGTGACACTCGATTCCAGCGGGACATTTTTTGTTACGGTGAGTGGCAACCTGGTTATTGCGATCTCGGGATTAATATTGAGTTTAACGAGGGATTACCACAAAATAGCGATGAGGTTGGCGATTATAGATTAAAACTGGTCATTATTAACGATTTGATGCGCCAATCATCTGGTAGAAGCGGTATCGTTGACTTATTTACTAAAAGTAGTCATTATAACAATTTAAGCGTAATTTTTATCACGCTAAATATATTTCATCAAGGTAAGGGTCAACGCAATATATATCGCTAAACTCGCAATGCATTGTCATCTTTAGAAATTTACGAGATTGCGCTTAAATACAACATCTTTTGAGGCAAGTGTGTCCGAAAAATCCTCGGTTCTTGCAAGAAGCGTATTAGGACGCTTGTTCCCGACCATTTAGTTACCTTTTCTTGGATCTCAAGCAAAATACACTGGACACAATTGTCGATTTCGAACTTGCATTTTTCCAGATGACGAGTATTTGTACGTATACGTAGCTAAGAAACAGATGAAAGGAAGCGACACGGCGAACCAAGTTCCAATCGTATCGTTATAATGGCATTAAAGTCACGTTCCCCGTTTGGTCAAAAACACGTCGCCATTTGGAGAGCTCTTTATCATCTCGACACCAAACAACAGAGAGCTCTGTTGCGCAAAGCAGATAAGACGCTAATCAAGCACATTTGCGAGTGTACATTGAACTTCCTCGAAGGAAACGTTTCGCTAACTGCGGCGCACAAAAAACGCTTGCATAGACGCGCCAGCGTTCTCAGAAAGATCGCGAAGGCAAAAATTCATCTGTCGTCAAAGAAAAAAATCATTTTACAACAGGGAGGAAGTTTCTTATCTGCTTTGTTGGGTCCGCTCCTCGAAACGGTGTTATCGATGCTGTAACAAACATGGAGCACGCAAAAAAATGATTCTTCTGCCTCAAGAAAGCGTGGATCGATTGCACAGCGCATTCCTCAACGATGGTCTGAAGTCTGTGCAAACGCCAGGCGCAATAATGAGTCGGCTTGACGCAGAAATGAACGACATCTTGAATTTACCGTATACCGATGAGCGAGAAAAATGGAGGAAATACCAACAAATTTTACAACGATATTTGCACCATAAGGATTTAAACAGCGAAAGAAAACGACATGGTGACACGATCACAGATAACACCAAGGTATCACAAGATAACGATCCCTCTGACGACGACGCTTACGAGGACGAAGAGAAGCGTAAAGAGGAGGAAAAGCAGGATACCGAGGTTATTGAAAGCGTACCGAAAAAGTTTCGTCAAAAAGCTGCACTCATCATACGACGATTGCTCGCTACTGTTAACTTTAAGTGGAGCAATGAACATACCGTTATCATAGGTGGCGTTCGCATACCACATTCAAACATAGTCGATCTGGTAAACGATGCCTTGAGGAACAGGAAAAAACGCCCACCAGTGGGCCGTGATCAGTTCGCAGTGGCACTTCGTATGGGAAACATTCTGCAAGAGTGTGTTGGAAACGCTCAAGTGTTAAAATTACTGATCGATGACGACGACAACAACGACGACACCGACGACAATAAATTAAAATTGCCAAATAAGAGTCCAAGATCTACGTCGAATAGTGAAAGTTTTTTTGATAAAAGTGGTACTGAATCAACGACGTCGACGAAAAATAGAAAAAATTCTTAAAAAGTTGTGCCTTCGTCGAATCAAGTACAAACATGGCGTCAATTGGTCGGAAAAGTGACCAAGGTGAAGAAACAGAAGTAAAACTCGAGGAGGAAGAAAAAAATAGTGCTCTCGACGCTTTGACTTGCTGCGGTTAAAGATGCATGTAATTGGATACAAATTTTGCGGTCCTGGAACGAAGCCATCGAAGCGTATTGAGCACGATGATGTGAGTATAAATCGCTTGGACGAAGCATGTCGTCAGCACGATCTTGCTCACGCTACGGAGGACAAAGGTCAACGTCTAAAAGCCGATCGGGCGTTGGCTGAATTTGCTTTTTCGCGTATGCTTGCCGAAGAAGCACCGTCGGATGAGCGAACAGTCGTTTTATTGACAGCATGCCAGCATGTGTAGCAAGATTACATTTGAGAAGTTTTTTTCGCGCATCAAGAGAGCCATTGGACCTAAATCTAAAAAGAAGAAGAAAAAAAAAGTAATGCATAAGACTTTGCAAAAACCTTACGCCGACGCGGTGCGATCAACTGCATACGCTGGTGGTAACAAACTTGTATGCTGTGAAAAATAAATTTTTGCGATTGAACGTTATTAGTTGGCTAATTTAATGGACTTGAGAATCTTAAAAACTTACAATGATGGCTACGCTTATGTTCTCATTGTCATCGATGTCGTCAGCAAATACGCTTGGGCAGTACCTATCAAGGATAAAACATCGAAAATCGTCGCCAAACCATTTAAACATATTTTATTAAGAAGTGACGATCGTACACCAATGTGTCTCCAAACGGATAGAGGTAAAGAATTGGTAGGCCGTGAAATGCAATCTGTTTCACGAGAAAATGAAATTAAAAACAGAGTAGCACGTAACCCACAGGCAAAGGCTGCAAAAGCCTAACGTTTTATAAGAACTATTAAAGAAAGAATGTGGTGATACTTTACGCACACGAACAATCGAAGCATTAGTCAACAAAGATGGCGCCAGCTGACGTGACTTTACACAGAGTTGTTTAGAATTGTACGTATCTCTTGCATTCGACAACCTCCAATATATTTTTTCAGAGATTTGGCTGACGAAGACATTCACGGTTTCTTTTACGAAGAAAAGTTAAGCAGAGTGAGAAAGGAATTAAACGTAAGCTTCTTCAAGGTTGACAAGATATTGAAAAGTCGAGGTAAAGGATGCTCTAAAGAATATTTTGTCAGCTGGAAGGGATATCCTGAAAAAATTATTCCTGAGTGAAAGGTAATTATTTAAAAAATATAAAATGAAAGACGAATTTCACGTTGTGTTACCTAGCAACAGTAGCATGCAAAAGTATCCTAATAATACTACTTCGCACTACGTGACCAGATTACCCCAGCAAATTAGTTTGCAAGGTCAATTGAGTGTTGGTATAACAGAGATTCAATTACCATTGACGTTTCAACATGCGATAAAAGATAACGAAAGAAAAATTACCGTAAGATGTATACTACGACTACACAATAATTTACACAGAGAATTTCCTGTGATTCATGTAGATAATTACATATGACCCGGTCTATACAGAAATATCGAAGAAACGATATAAGAAATCAATAGTTTCGATACCATACAAGATCCCGTGGTTTTCAGTTTGGAAAGAGGAGGTTGCGTAGTGGCTAAGTTAGTCTGTTCTGAAACAGTGCGCAGTGAATACATGTATCGCTTTCTATTGTCCAAAAAATTACGTGAGATCTTGGGTTTTGGAAGTGCAAGTAGTCTTTTCTTGGAAAATAATGAAATTCATTAAATAATGATTTACAGCTACATCTGCGAACGATACATTATAGAAGACGTTCAATCGCGTTTGTTGCGGGCGGTGTTGTTGGACCTTCAAGGTTACGCGTACGGTTGTGTCAAAAATAAAATTTTCTCACCGCCTATGTGAATACCATTATTATTTAATTCAGTTTACAACATTGAAATTGATATAAGGGACCCGATTAGTGTCCTCATACCATTTAACTTTAGTACGCTAATGGTAACGCTTCACTTTAAACGAGACGATTAAAAATTATGGAACCCTACAAGGACTACTTTATTGCACTAAGTGGTGGTGGTAGTGGTGGAAATTTGACCACAATTCATGGAAACAGTAGAGGAGGTGTCGGGCGCATTTACGTTGCGGCGCCCTATTAACAAGGACACAGAGGTATCGGATCGTTTCTTGCTGGAGTATTTCGACGAGTCTTACCACTCATTAAACGAGGTGCCAAAGCTATCGGCAAAGAAGCTGTTCATGCAGGTATGAACATTATGTCTGACGTCACCGCTAGAAATATACCTTTCAAAGAGACATTTCGCACGCGCATGACGGAATCTGGTATCACACTAAAGAGAAAATCCGAAGAAAAATTTGTTAAACTTATGGAAGGTTCAGGATATAAAGTTGGCGGACTCGACGAGCCATTTAAGTTGCAATTGCTTCGTAGAACTGTGCAGTTCAAGCATGGTTGGCGTAAGAGTAAAAAGAAAAAAACTAAGAAAACGCGCAAGCGAGGTGAAGAGAAGAAAAAAAGAACAATAAAAAGAAAAAAGAAGAAAGGACAGAAAACTGCAAGAGATATTTTTGAAAGCTAAATTTTTAAAAAATGGCTTTTTTACACAGTCACTCTTGCGAGTGCTTAAAGTCTGAGCTTCTTTTTTTTGATACTTCACCGACTCAAACAACTATCGAGGAATCGTACTGGATTGAATACAAGCCGATATCATCACTCATGGATGATTTACCGATCGAATTTATCGTACCAGGTAATTGTGACGAATACATTGATCTCTCACACACGATGGCCAGTCTTCGTTTCAAGTTGGCTAACAATGACGAAGTAGAATTGAATGCTGACGTAGTATCTAAAATTCTAAAGGCGGGACCAATAATTAGTTTTATGCATTCGTTGTTTAATCAAGTCGATGTGTTTTTTAATCAGAATCCTGTTTCACCTTCTAACAACGCGTACGCTTACAGAGCGTATTTGAAAACTTTATTGAATTATGGACCTGCGGCATAATCATCCCACTTAACGAGTACATTATGGTGCGACGATACGGCGATAAAGCTGAACGATGTGTTGGATGCCAACGTGGGACTTGTCAAGCGATGTACACTACTACCAGCGATGGAGTGATATCGATTGATCTGATTGATCATCTTCATTGCGATGCATGCAATCCGGAAAAATTACTTAATAATGGCGTCAAGCTGAGAATTCTATTAGTAAGATCTCGCAATGCATTTTGTCTTATAGACATTTTAAACTTGGTATCGAAGAAGCAAATCTTCTAGTGCGACGCATTAAAATAAGCCCATCTATTTATCTAGCCCATATCAAAGCTCTGTCAAACAGCACGGCAAAATATGTTCTCATGCGTGTCGAATTGAAAGCTCTGACGATGCATAGTGGTATTCATAGCGAAACTTTAGATACTATTATTTTGGGCCAGTTACCTAAGCGGATAATCGTCCGTTTCGTGGAAAATCAAGCTTATAACGGCGTTCGCACTGTGAGTTCGTTTAATTTTCATCATTTCAATATTAATTTTCTTTGTTTGAACAGTGACGGTGTTGAAGTTTCTTCCAAACCGCCAGCCATTCATTACAGCCAGACTTTAAAACGAATAATTTTGATGTAGATGCTTATTATACCTTGTTTTTAGGTACTGGCGTTCTTTTTCTTAATGAAGGAAATCCTATAGATTGCGAATCTTATTCCAACGGTTACTGTCTCTTTGCTTTTAATTAAACACCAGATTTATCGGCCATCTAATGTTCTCATTGGAACCTTATTAAACACGGCAGCGTTATATTGGACGTTTGATTTGCTGACGCTCTAACTTCGACTGTTAATTGTTTAGTGTATGCCAAGTACGAGTATATTCTCGAAATAAATGCGTCACACCAAATCATGGTCGACTTTAGCGGTTAGATGGCACCACTAACTACATATGTTATGCTTACACTCACAACTCAGAGACGCCAATCGTCTCTCGGATTAGTGGCTGCTGGTACGCTTTATCATCCATAAATCGCAATGGAGCTCGTCGTCAACATTCAGTATTTCAAGGTGAAAAAAGACGTAACGGTGCCGAAAGAAGTTGCTATCGTTGTTTTGAACAATGACTTTTTCGCACATTGGGTAGTGACACCTTCTTGTCGCTTGCAAAAATTGAGTAAGGAGGCGCAACGACAAAATATTTGGTTGTCCCGACATCATTATGGACTTGATTTTTTTAAGGTGAAGTACCTCCAAAAGCAATTTTTAAAACTTTGAACGATATTGGAAAAAGTGCAAGAAAAATTTACGTCAGAGGTTGCGAAAAGTGGTATGATTTACATAAAATAGCTTTACTTTAAAAAAACTGGTCCCTAAACTTTACTGTAAGTTATAACGACAAGGATATTGAGCTTGAAGAAGGACGAAAACAAGGTGTGAGTGGCAGTGTCACGAAGCAATATTGTCGTAGTTTAGTTCTAAAAAATCTTTGATCATTTAAGCAAATTTATTGTCAAATGTATGGATTGTAATTTACGTGTATTGAGTGATTTGTCGGATCTGATGCCTACTGTTGTGCAGAAATTTGTAGATTATATTTTAAAAAAAGGTAGTAATGTGTATGAAGCGCAAATCGTTTATTATAGACCCGATGTTGTAAAGAAAATTGTAAGAGATATGAATGATTCAGATTCAGAGAGTGTGTATGAAAAAGTCGTGTCTATAGATACGTTGAAATGCGAATATTTAACAAAATAATGTGTATGCAATTTTATATACAATACTGCGTCATTCCATACAATTGCACTTGTAGAAACTTTGAATTCTAAAATAAATTAATGCACGTATGTACCAATGTTGTTATTCACCTAAAATTTACACCATATCTTTATTAATCACATTTTATTTTGATGTCATGAAAAAAATTATAAAATATTCTGGACTTTTTATATTGGAGAAACTCATTAATATTATAAAAAAAATACCCATACTAAACGAGAGGGAGAATTTTTAACCTCTCTAGTAACTCAAAAGTGGGGGACCTCTCTCTCTCCTCGCTTAAAATTTGGGAGGGGGACCTAACCGTGGTGGGGTCATGTCCTCACCTCGCATGCCTTGTCTTTGCACTTCATGGAAAGTTCCTACGTAGGTAGTAGGGGTTTGTTGTGACGGGCCAAAGTGTTGCAACAACTACTAACAGCCTTTATGTTGGCTTGCCGTAATTGTACGACTTCGGCCCACATGGTGAAAAAGTCCTCGATCATGAAGATATACTCGTGACCGTAAGTCATCTAGGGTAGGAGGCCCATCATGTCAGCTGACACTACTTGCCACGAAGCGGTGATGACTCTTTGCCCTGTAAGTCCTGGAAGCAACCTCTTGTCTACCTAAGTTTGCTGGTAAGCCAAGCAGCTACCTAAGTTTGCTGGTAAACCAAGCTGCACGTGTCAGGCTACATCCGGGTAGTATTCCATCAGCCTATAGTACAGCCGGGACACGCGCGCAAATATCTACTTGCGGCCAAAATTACTGGCAGAGGGCGTGTTATGAAACTCCTCAAGCACTTGGTCGTACTGGCCTTTAGGTACCACTAGCTTCCAAGCTTCAGTGTTACCGAGAGTTTAGTCGACCGAGGAATCTGGATGATACGTGTGTACGTATCTCAAACGATTTTCCAACGCGGGTTTCTCCGTAGATCGTTCCGTACCTTTTGTACCATCTCTTGGTACCAAGGATCACCAGCAGGGGGTTCCCATACTAGAGCTTCCACGGCGCTACTCTCGTCATCCTCGTACATATGTGACAGAGCATCGGGTACGCAATTTTGCGTCCCTTTCCAGTGCTCAAACTCGAAGCTATGGCTTTCACATCGATTTCACGGGTGGAACTTTCACGTCGCCTATGAAATCAGTCGTCTATAAAATTGGCCCCTATGAGAGTGAGTCCTGCATCACGAACACATTTCAATACGTGCTTCAGCCATATAAGATATTCCTCGAAGCTTTCTGTGACAATTATTCAGTGAGCGTGAATCCAAACCTCGGCGTGCCTTCACCTTGGGAGGAGTAAAGGGTGATCGTCTCCCCTGAGTTGAAAGAGCTGATATAGGTAGGGAGAATTTCTTTCGAGACATTAGCTGGACGCAACTTTCTGCCTATTTGCATATCTTAGGGCTTTAAATTAGATATTTAATTGCTGTTTGCTTTGCTTTAAAAGCTGTTTGCTGTAAGAAATACAAATTCTCTCAACTCTCTCCTTGTGTGTGTGTACGTGTGTAATGCAATGTAAAATACAGTTGTGTATGGTATATCTTGAACAAGTACACTACTGACACTAAGTGCTTGTTGCACTACGAGCCGCGAGAAGCCAACAGCCGTGTGGATATGTATACCAGTGTATACACGCTGAATATACTATTTGCGCTGTAGATCAGCGCTCGCTGCCTATAAGATTCCGATTTCATAGGCTAAGCTTGTAGGCTACCGAAAATAATATTTCGTCTCAAAAGATTATTTACTTTGTTGCTCGCACTCGTATCTCAATAATTTTAAGTGCTAGAAGTCAGCTTCAGCTCGAAATTTTCGGGTAAGCAAGGCACTTTGCGGCCAAAACTCAAAAACTTTAACGATCGACCTTAAATCTTGTACTCGGGGGTTTTTGGGGTCACTGATTACGAATCCATTGTCAGGATTACGAAATTCAAGATGGCGGGACATCGCCACACCTAATACAGCTAAAAATGGAGAAATTAAAAAGACGATCTGTATGTATACGTTGTAGAATGTAAAATATGTATTTTTGTTTATTTTAAATAGAAATTGATTGTAAAATGGGGATTTTGTAAATTCACAACATTTACAGTTACAAGAATAAATATTTTAAAAATTATATTCCGAAATATTTTGTGCTAATGCTTTGAACAAAAAATTGTAATCGAAGAAAATTCATGGTTTGAGTTTTTATGTTATAAGGAAAGAAATATTTTTGAATATTGTTATAGCAATCTTTATTTCTATTGAGCATAAAAATATACAAAAAATTTTTAATTACAAATAATTGGTAGGTCAATTATGTTATAATGAAAAATTGGTTTCGTAGGAATCCACATCTACGTCTGCTTCTGACTCTGAGGCAGAGGAACTGTTCAAACTTTCCGGCTCTTGTTCTTTGTTATGTACAGATGGAGCTGATAATAAATTGATTGTATCAGGTGATAAAGACTTAAGTGGTTTTACTGGTAATTTTCGGCAAGTAGAAATGTAAGGATCAGATGAAATCAGAAATCTTTTGAAAACGTCCTCCATCGTTTTTTGCCGATAGTTTTTTCTTGCATAAGCAACGCGGTAAATGTTAAGAAATTTATGACATGCCTCTTGGACATCCTCGGACATTTGGCCTATGGGTATTATTAACTGTTTAACGATGTCTAAGCCGTGAATTAGAAGTTTATGCACTAAGGTAGGCATGTAATACCAATCATATGCATGTACGATACTTTCAGCTGATTCTTTGCAATACTGTTAAAATTTGTTCCCATCGATTTCATATCCACATGAAATTGCTTGTAATATGACGTAAAACCGATAAATAATATCTTGATCGATTCCAAGAATTTGAGCAGATTGCCCATGATGTGCGAAAAATAATCGTGCTGTGTTGCCATCGTTAGAAGTTCCACTACCTTATTTTGGTTTGTCAACGTTCAAACCCAATTGTTTTTTAAATGCCACTTGGATTGCTGTTTTTCTTTTTTCAACTGATTCTTTTTCCTTAGTTGATCTAGCTTGCCATTTTTTGATTTCTAATTTATAGGATAAATGTAATAAAAATTCGAAGCAACGAATCGAACAATGTAGAGACGATAAGCCGAATTTTAAATTGTCGGAACAAACTTCTTTTTGCAACATCTTTTCTACATTGTTGAACTCCTTAGATGTACAATTGCATATGTAACAGCGCATTGCGGAACTTGTGTCAGTCAATGAGTTACAAACTTTTGTGTCTATCATTTTTAACGTTAAATGATAACGTACACACACAGCTTTTCCGCAAACCGCAGTAACAAACGGAATTAAATTATTTACCTGCTGTTCTACATTATTGGTTGATTCTTTTATCAGATTTACTGTTTCCTTTGCACATTCTATCTTAATAGGCCGGCAATATCTAGGAGATGACGGCCTTAGATTCTTCCAGACAACAGTGGTTTTCGTATTTGTAGTGTTTTTACACACAAGTTGCAAAGGGACGCAAGACGGAAAAAAAATGCTCTCGTCACTGGCACTGTTTTCATCAAGCTTATGCTTGTATTCACTATGTCCCGAACTTCCATCGCAACCCCACTTTACAATTTAAGTTAAATTTTGAAGTTGTTCTTCCGATAAAGATTTAAGAACTTCCGTTTGACAGAGTATAATACGATCAATCGTGTGATCCAAAAGAGGTTATAATTTAACTTCAGCTACACTGTCTGTAAAAGATAGATCTGATTTAGGGTAACACTGAACTTTGGTTTTTTGTATTTGTTCATTCGAAGGGAGCATCTTGGACTTTTTTTGTAAATGTGCATTGCGCAACTTTTGATATTGACCCTGCGATAATCCAATTTCAACGAATAAAGACAATGCTTCGTCATTTGAAAGAGGTAAATTTGTATCTGACGATTCAATAGATCTTCTATATTTTAAAGCCTTCGTAGGACTCCCTTCTGCAATAAAACGAATGACTTTGACAAAATCCGTTTTACCTTCCGATCGTAATTTGCTAGTTGTAGAATGTAGTAGCACTTCAGTGGACACAAACTTTCTTGATTCCTCAGTTTTCCTACGTTTGGTTCTGTCAGATGACTCAGAAAAACTGCGTGTTGGTCTACCGGATACAGTTGGTTTTTCTTTTTCATCTTTTTTTTAGTTTGTTTGTTTTTCTTTAATTCAACTTTTTTTTGCAGCCAATCATTATTTCTTTTTAAAAAGACGCTTTTAGTTCTATTGCTTGCACTCCATCTTGCTTTTATCTTCAATACTAGATCATACATTTCCTTTTTCTCATCGTCTGATAAAAAATACTCGGACCCTATACTTTCGGTCAAATATTCTTTAATTTTTTCGAAAATTTGCGTAACGTCATCCTTTAAAATGTTTTTATCTAAATAGTAAAATTTTAGTCTTGTGAAGTGGTCTTCAGTGGGAGTACTGCAACCTGAAATACATAAAATTTAAATAAGATTTTAAATAAGATTTTAAATATATATAATAAAATGAAACTTAATTTTCAACTTAAAATTTTTTTTTTGCAACATATAAACCTTATTTGTGTCTATCGCAATCTTTTAATTTCTTCAATAATAAAGTATTTTAATAAATTATTAAACAAAGCCTTGGCACTTAAAATTTTATAAACATTTTTTAAAAAGTTAATAATTACGAAAATCTTGTAGCATTTATTTTAAAAAGAGCGCGTGCCTACGTTTAAGAAAAAAGAGGAAGAAGAAGAAGAAGAATAAGAAGAAAACACTGCTGCGCGCCAGCGAGCTCAAACGTCGCACCGAACCCTAACGTTAAAGTATATCTATATAGTACACTTTTGAATAAGCTTTGGTGCGACGTTTGAGATGCCTGTTGCGTGCGCGCCGCTCGCACCCATACACACGAATAAATACTCACTCACATATACATACTCATGTACACGCACATACTCTCCCATTTTCCATCACAGTAAACTACAGGTAGCAGCCTCAGATAAAAGAGAAATGCACCATGTTTATATTTCGTTTCTTTCTCTTTCTCTCTCTTTCTCGCTCTCTATCAATTTGATTTCGAAAAAAGGGCATAAAAGATGAATAGGCAGCTCTTGGCAGCTGAATCTTGTTTTATTTGGTAGATAATACATTTAATTATCATTTCAATAAGGTTTCAAAGCAGCGTTTGGCAGCGTTTTAATGCAGTATCACTTGAAAAGTCTAATTTTCGGAAAAATTATGTGAAAAAATGACACTATTGTTTATGTTCTCCCTAATTCACTACTTAACAATTGATAATTAGTACTTTTTTTACATGTTCTACTCACCTTCAGAAGTGGATTCCATTTGGTCTTATTTGATTTTCTTTATTACATAAAATTTTTCACCTGTACAACCGTTCTCAGTGTATTAACTGTAGAGTGGCGCTCGAGCGAAGGCCACATTCCAACTGAACCTAAGGAAGGGGCATGACGAATTAGTCATCACTATGAACGATTATAGTTTCTTGGAGGATCATTGCAGCTAACTCAAGGGTGAAAAAACCCTAAATAGAAACTTATTTTTTTGGACTTTTTGCCGCACTGTGCGCTGCTTTGTTTACACATGCGACCTGCTCGAGTCTGCCCGTGTTTACTGTATATTCACGATTGCGCTTCCTTATTGCTGTGCTACAACTTTTTCCTTCTATTACTATATATATATATATATATATATATAGTTTTTATGAAATATTTGAAACAAAAATTTTTTGTTTCAAAGAAATCGGATGCTCAGTAAGTATTCATGTATTCAAGTATATATGTATACATATACCTAGGTGTTGGTCATTGAATCTGATATATCACTCCGAGCTTTCCTATCAAATAAATCCAGTACCTTCAGATATTTATTGCACCATTAAAATAAAATCTTTTGTTATTGAATAATAATTATTAATAATAATTTGATATGGAATGGATAATGTAACTAACACATGTACCGTAGATGCAATTAAATATTTAAAACCCCGATTGCCATTATACTTTTTTCTATATGAAGACAATTCTTTTTCGATTAAATTTTACAAAATATCATTAGACGTCGAGTATTCTTGAGTCGCAGTATTGAAAAATAATTACACCAATTATGGACAACGATCATGTTCACACTTAGAAATTTTACGTTCGTGTCGACTTTACACCGTCCAATGGATCAGTTAATATTATGATAATATTTTTCTACTGTTGCTCAAACGGAGTTGTTTTTTTGAGGTCTTATTTTCCACTTTATTTATTTTTTTTCCATAGATTAGACAGAGTCAATTATCTATTGTATGTTTCACGTTAGTATTCTACATTTTCCAAAATTTTTACTTAATATTACGATTTTTCTAAATTTTAAAACGAATATTGTGCATTAAGAAGTATTATTCATATTTATTTTTTTCGCTTTATTGTAAGCTTGTTTTAAGGTTTCCAGTTTAATTTTTTACAGTTTTTCTAATTCAGCCATAAAAGGTTTATGCTCCTTAGTTTAGACGTTGTGAAGACACTTGTGTTTTGTACTGTTTGTGTTGCGAACGTTGTCTATGACGATCGCTCTAGTGTTACAAAGTTCTCTATTCCCGTCCTTGCCCAAGCAAACCATGTACCTAAAAAAGAGTAGTAATCGATGTAGCTGAATTGAAACCAAATAAAAGACTATGTAAAAATTTTTTTAATATACGTATACCTTAATGTCTTTACCTAATACACTGATGTATACTTTTTAATGGATAATATAAGTTCAATTTTAACTAGAAAATATCGAAACTACAGCGCAAAAGATCACTTTACCACCAAGAATTACTCTGTGCCCGAGGGCCGAAATCATCAAATTTTGAGCTTTAAAGTAGTAGGCAGTTTTCGTCAGGAATGTGCTTACCCTGGTTGAATGCAAATCAGTGGCGAACCCAGATTATCCTACCGAGAGCTCACAAGCCTTTCAAAAACGCCTGAGTCAGGAAATAATAGTTATCACCCAGGTACCGTCTGTCAACCAGGGCGTTACATATGCTTGTGGGACCTGAGAAGCCAGGCAGTGAGGTTCATTTGGGTTTGCCATGCTTGGATTCACCTTGGAGAGCCGCGCTGTTCTTCCCTCAAGCTTTGAGTCATTGACATTTTGACCATTTTGACGTACAGTTGACCCTCTGCAAGAAAAATAAGTTTCGCTCCGTGTGCGCATCCACCCAGGGAAAACACAAAAATAATCCTTCGGGCTAGCCCTCGAGCCTAGTGCTGTCCGCCTTGGTGGTGTGTGATAACGATACACAAACTACTATTTCTGACGATGAAGGTACAGTAAAGCGTAAAAAGGTCACGAAAAGGCTTGATTTTAGAAAAAAAAAAGTTGTTTCCTTCTTTGCGCCAAATAAGGAAGAAAAACTGTGCAAATATATTTACCATACCTACCACAATATACTATATATATCTATATATCTACCACACGTTTAAATATATTTTGTAGTAGCAATCATCACCGAAATGCGATATTGGTATCCTTCCACCTGTACGCCCTTTCGGATAATTAAATTATTCTTAGTTCCCGTAACACACACGTTGGTTGCAGGCAAGTCATCTGGTAGTTCTGAATCATGCATTAACAAAGATAAATATACAAATTAGTATGATTACATCAGTTTTCTACAAAATTTATAATACTATTCCATGGAAAGAGTATTTTGAGCTATTTTACAGTAAAACTTAAAAAAAATATAATAACATGATTCCTTACCTTCAGACTCCATTTCTGCTTTTTTTCAATCAATAAGTAATAAGAGTTAGTACTATCACACTCAAGAGAGACAAAACAAAATCGGAAAAAAACCCATACAGAAGTGTCTACACTAAAGTACTGCAGAAAAAAATAAATGAGCATATGTAAACAGCAATTGCACGAAGATGCCAGTAGGCGCATATGTGTGTCTATATATATATATCTTCCTATATTATATAGTTAACTTAGTGGGGCATACGACGCAAACCCCCACCGCCCCCCCCATTAGCCCCCCACCGCCCCCACCAACCCCCCACAAAATAAGGTAAAAATTCGTTATTTTCTTGCTTATTTTGACATATCGTAGATTTTCTCAAAACTCCCACAGCCCCCTACCGACCCTGACAGTCCCCCCACCGACCCCCACGCATTTTTTCATGGCCCCCCACCGCCCCCCCACAAAATATTATATGTATAGTATAGAAGTATAGTATAAGTCTTTATTTAAGCCAGGGGGTACAACCACGTATGGCTTCATGGGATATTAACAATGTATGTTAATATTTAATTAACTAGTTACAGATTAGTGCACAATACTATAATCAGCTAAAATTGAATACAATTAATTGTATTTCGATTTTTTGAATCCCTTGGTTTCTTTGTAAGCATAAAGTTTTTGGTGGGCTGACTTTTTTTGTTAGCATTTTGTAATGTTGCATTTTGCCAGCCCTGTCAATGTGTTAAAGTCTATCACCACATTCCTACCAAATCACATGAAAATATTATATAGTATTTTTTCAAAAAACATCCCACATCCCCCGACCTACCCCCCACGGCCCTCCCACCGACCCCCACGAATTTTTTCATGGCCCCCACGGCCTCCCCACACTACTATTGGGGAACCTGACCGTGATCATACCGTCTTTACCTATCTTTAGACAAAATTGTCTTATCGCCATGATTTATTTCATCGTTAAGAAGAAATTTAAAGTCATAAATTGATTCATAGGGAGTTGTAGCGCAAAACATCATTATTTGTACAACTAACTACGTTTAAAAACCAATTTATATGGAGTTAACAATATTTTGAAACCAAATAATATATACACATATATTGGTGCGCTTGATTATTATATCATCATCACTTATATAGTCCTTTAATATACAATTCTTCTTTTTACGTACATAAACTTAAGTTGAATTTAGAGTATCATTAATATAAACAATGAAAGTTTCGCATCACTTTATGAGTCATCTTATGAAGCCTGATTAAACCACGAAGACTTACGTCCATTTCTATTCTGTTTTAAATTAATGCTGAAATTGGTACAATAGATAAATACGATATACATTCATGATATATTATTAATTAATAAATTTTACCTGTACATAAAAAAATAATAATTAAATCATGTTATGAATATTAGATACATTATTATTTTCAAAAATTTCTTTCCAAACTATATTTTCAATCTCTAAACTGTTTTCTCTATCGACTTGAACAAAAATTCCATTTTTATTTTTGCATCTTGATAAAGCCACGTATAATTGACCATGAGAAAATGAAGGTTTTGTTAAGTATAATCTCACGTTATCAAAATTTTGACTTTGAGACTTATTTATAGTCATAGCAAATGCTACAACTAATGGGAATTGTTTTCTATATAAAATAAAAGGTAATGATAAAGTATTTCCACTATTTAATGTAATTCTTGGAATAAAAACTTTATTACCAATTTTTTCTCCCGTTACAATTTCGCCTTCTACGTTATACTTCAGTAATTTAATAATTCGCAATCGTGTACCGTTACATAATCCGTCTGATATACTCAAATTTAGAATTAACATTACTATTGTACCTATTTTTAATTTAAGTTCATGAGGTGGCAAGCCTTCATGAATGTTGTTTAACATTTCTACGGGAAAATTTATATAAATATTATCATTTGATTTATCAACACCTTTATATGTTGCAGTATCGATGCTGTAATAAGTTTTAGTTTCCCCATGTAATTTACTGAAAATCTTAATGTTTAAAAAAAAAGTTTATTCATTATGTGAAGTTAGTATCACGTTATTGTCAAAACAGTGGCTGTTCGGATGTCTGAGAAAGAGAGAGAGAGAGATGTAAGAGTAGAGAGTAAAATTGTAATTTGAGTAGTAGGTATGCTCTCTCTGTGTGAGTCTGTGTGTTGTTAGGTATTAACTAGACAAAGGATAGCTCGCTTTTCCTTATGCGTGGGGGAAAATTGCTTGAGGTAGTCGATGGTGTGAAGCGTATTCGAGTTCAGTTCGGCCGGAGCAAGCGATTGGGAAGCCACGGTGTCGACTCTTCTTCAAACTTGGAGATTCGAGAGAGCGACAAAACTACAACTTATCAATTGCCGTGGACTTCATCAGCAACGAGCAGTCTTTTGGAGGCACCGACGAATACATCGTTTTTCCTTCGTCAAATCAAGGCCTTCGTCTCACCTCAACATCTGCGAGCCAGATTAGTAACACAGCGCAGGTATTTTGTAAATTTACTAAGAAGAGATAAAAGGTGTGTGTTTTGCGAGCGGCCAGGCAACTATATTATTCGAGGCCTTTCGAAAGGTAAAACAAATAAAGTCAATTTCGTTCCATGAGTTTAGAAAATTGTTCTTAGAGTTTATTTTGTATTCCTTTCCTTTACTATCAACCATGGCATAAATTGTGGCAGTTGCTCCGCGTATGATAGTCAATAATTCGATTGACTTAAAGCGTCAACATTTTTGGTAGCAGAGCGTGGTTGATAGTGAGAGGAAACGTTTTTTCTTCGTATCGTTGTGTCGGTGCATTTACTGTGGGTTGTAACAAAAAAAATGTACTCGTAGAAAAAAGCAGTTGTCTTCAACTCGGATGCATTGGGAATTTTGGCCCTTTTCCGTCTACTGGGATGTGATTTCGACTGGTTGAGCACCGTTATCGTGGTGCTGCTTTGATTGGATACTCGCAGCGAAGTCGCATTGCTGCATGACGATAGAGGACGGCAAGCATCAACAACTTCGAGGTCACGATTGTTTACCTTCGGCGATTATTCCTGATGTACGTGCTACACATTGAGCATGGAGAGGTCACCGTCGCTGCTTGAGATACCTGCTCGCTGTATACCGATAAGTAGACGCTTGGCTCAGCCGAACTTTTGTGTTGTTGTTGTGGTTTTAATACAAAACTTGCTTTTGGTACCTTGTAAGCATATTCGTAGGAATTTTAACTTTGATTTTAAAAATTTGTTTTAGATGCTCAAGTAGAAGATTGGAACTTTTATACTTGTTATTGTTAATTTTACTGTGAAGGTTTTTTGTTATCGTTAATTGTTGTAAGGAAAGTACAGCGAATTTTTGTTTCTTGTTGAGAATACATCGAGATTGGCACGATGGCACAGACTGCTGTTTCGAAGCAGGTGCGACGCGCACAGTTAATTATTAATTTCGCACAAAATACTTTTGAGAAAGCCGGTCCGACTAAACAGACTATAGAGCAATATGAGTCGCGTGCGCCCTTGTTGGAGCAATATTGGTCAACGTTTGTAACTGAGCATTATGCACTTATGGAGTACGAGGATCAATTAATGGATCATGATTATTTTCGTCAGGACGGTTATGCGCGGACGGAAACTGCATATCTTGATGCTCGTTCGTTGTTGGCGGCAAAAATTCGTGCACTTAATAATGCAAAGTCAATGCCTCCGGGTCATTTGGGCCTTAATATTGAGCCTGGTCTAGTAACGACGTCCACTTCAACCTTGCCTTCGCTTTCGCTTCCCATGTTCTCCGGTCGACAGGAGGACTGGGAGAGTTTTAAACAATGCTTCGAAGCCGTAATGCAGTCGCAGACAAACATGTCAGGAGTTACTCGGTTGCATCTTTTGAATTCGGTACAGGGTGCTGCTGCTAGTAGATTAAAGGGGCTCGCAGTTATTGAGACGAATTACTCTGTGGCTTGGGAGCGTTTGCTGCGGCGCTATGATAATCGTCGTTTACGTCTTGCGACTTATTTGGAAAATCTTATTCAGTTGCCCACGGTTCGAGCACGCCGAGTGGACGATCTTTCGGCTATTATTGATCGCGCAGAAGAAACCATACAGGCACTCGTCGATCTTAATTGGCCTATAGAGCAGTGTAATCATTTTGTTGTTCACTGCATCGTGCGTAAACTTGACTCGGGCACGCGAGAGTCGTGGAATGTTTCACAGGAAGGCAAGGACGCATTCGATCAGTATAAAGAATTAATTGCCTTTATAGAGCGTCGAGCCCGATCTGTGGACCAGTCTCGCTCTGATTCAAGAAGTGAATCATTTTCTCGGGCCGATTCAAGCGGTAAATCGGGTGGTGCGATTAGGAATCAGTCTCGTGCTGTCGTGGCCAACGTGGCGAATGAGAATTCTAGAGAGGCTTGCGTATTTTGTCAGGGCATGCATTATGTATATTTGTGCGAAAAGTTTCGATCGTTGGATGCTTATGCGCGGTTCAAATTTTGTAAAAAAGAAAATTTATGTTTAAATTGCCTGGGGAGGGGACACCGTCTCGCTGATTGTTCCTCGAAGCGCTGTTGTAGTCATTGTCGGAAGCGTCATCATTCATTGTTGCATTTGCAGCCTGCTGGGGGCCCAGGGTCGGCTGCTTCGCAGACAGGAGCACATCAGGTTCAGACAGTTCATTCCGATTCTTCGAATGGTAGTAAGGAGATCACTGCTGGTGGATCGACACTCGCTTTTGCGGCTTCAATTGATGGTCGAGTTCTACTTGCTACAGCAAATATTATTTTGAAAAATCCGAAAGGTGGATCTCGTGTTATTCGTGCGCTTATAGATACGGGTGCTGAACGGTCTTTTCTGTCAGAGAACGTAGCCTCTTGCTTGTTATTACCTCGGAATAGGGTTTCGGTATCGATTTCAGGCGTTGGATCAACGGTTTGTGCTAGGGCGTCGCACGAGGTCACTGCTCTGATCGGCTCCAGTGTGGATAGAGAATTCGTGAGTTCGCATCGATTTTTGGTTCTTGGTGAATTATCTCAAGTTATTCCTTGTAGAGTGACGGAGATTCCAGACAATCGGTATTTGAGTGGAATCCAGCTTGCTGACGAGCAATATAGTTCACCCGGTCGCGTTGATGCTATTCTTGGTGCTGACATTTATGCCGATATATTGAGGGAGGGCATACGACGTGGTCCGATCGGGGCACCGGTAGCTCAACTGACGGTGTTTGGTTGGATCCTCACTGGACCTGTTGATATTAATTCGGAGAGTCATTCGACTGTGCACGCTCATCACATTCGTGTTGATGAGAGTTTAGATAAGTTAATCGTTAAATTTTGGGAGATCGAAGAGGTGCCCGATACTAAAGTTTTGTCAAGGGATGATGAATATTGTAACGAGTTCTTTCAGCGGACCACCAAACGTGATCAGTCGGGTCGATTCATAGTTCGACTTCCGTTTCGCTCCAATGCTTTGTTGAGAGATTCGAAGGAGATAGCTTTAGCGTGTTTGCTTCGTTCGGAGAAACGTCGGCAGGGATCTTCCGAATTACAAAAGGCTTATGATAGTTTCATGCGCGAGTACCAAGAGTTGGATCACATGAGGAGAGCATTGCAGTCGGAAAGGAGCGCGGCTTTGTGTTATTTACCTCACCATGCAGTTTTTAAAAATGATGGTTCAAAGAAATTACGCGTAGTGTTCAATGCGTCGCAAAAGTGTTCTAACGGTTTATCGCTTAATAGTCTTCTACATTCCGGACCAAAATTGCAGGTGGAGATAGCGGCGTTGATTACTCGTTGGCGTTTTTTTAGGTTTGTTTTTACCGCAGACATAGTAAAAATGTTTCGTCAAATTCTCGTACATCCTGAGGATCGGAGATGGCAGAATATCCTTTGGCGTTCTAACAGATCCGAATCCATACAAGAGTATCAATTGTCAACGGTGACTTATGGTACTGCTCCTGCTCCATTTTTAGCGATTCGTACCTTGTTGCAGTTGGCTGAGGAGGGTAAATCAACGCATCCTGAGGCGGCTGCTATTCTTCGGTCACAGGTGTATGTGGATGATATTTTTGCGGGTGCTGATACTTTGGGGGAGGCAACTCTTCGGCGTGATCAGTTGGTTTCGTTGTTGGCTGGTGCTGGTATGCAGCTCGGAAAATGGGCGTCGAATACAGTTGAACTATTGGAAGGAATTGAGGGCTTGTCAGAAGGGGAAGTTTCTGTAGATATCGATGAGATTGTTTCAGCTTTAGGATTGAAGTGGAGTCCAAATGAAGATGAATTTCTTTCGAAAATTGATCTTCCTACTCTTTCTGTTAAGATCACGAAAAGGCTTGTTTTATCGGAGACTGCACGTTTATTCGATGCTCTTGGTTTCTTAGCTCCTATAATTGTCGTGCCAAAAATATTAATGCAAGATATGTGGATTGAAAAATTAGATTGGGATGTAGCTCTTCCAGCTGACTTCGAGAGGCGTTGGTTGGCATTTCGTGATTCATTGAATCAGTTGAGTGAGATTAGGATTGTTCGAGCAGTGGGAGTCATATCGACTGAAAACTGGAGTCTCCATGGGTTTTGCGATGCTTCTCAAAGGGCATACGCTGCCGCAGTTTATTGTGTAACTTCTGATGGAAAATCTACTTTGTTGATGGCTAAGTCCAAGGTGGCTCCAGTTAAAACTCAGTCGCTTCCGCGGTTGGAGCTCTGTGGGGCTGTTCTCCTTACTCGTTTGACAGATTTTATTATTGGGCAGCTAAAAACGAAGCCGAAAAGTATTTCCTTTTGGAGCGACTCCCAGGTTGTGTTGGATTGGTTGAAGAGTCATCCGTCGCGTTGGCCTGTTTTTGTTGCCAATCGTGTTAGTGAGGTATTAACTCGTTTTCCTCATGTCACATGGAGTCACGTGAGGTCTGCCGATAATCCTGCGGATATTGCTACTCGAGGAGTTACACCATCGCGACTAGCTCTCAGTGAATTATGGTGGCATGGGCCTGCGTGGCTGGGTGATGATAGTCCTCCATCTCTGTCGGTGGCATCCATAGAGGGTTCCCAGGCCGTGGCATCTCTTGTGGCTAACGAAGTAGAGGAGAGTTCGGGTAGAGTAGAATCTGAAGCACTTACTCGGTTGAGGCAAATATCAAAGTATTCTAAGATTTTGAGAGTGCTAGTGGTTATATTTCGGTGGCGACTTGGACTGCGAGTATCGAGTGCAAATGTGAGTTCCGTTGCTTCGCGAACCTGGGCTTGGCGGGCGGCACGTATCTCCTTTTATAGACTTATACAGAGCCATCATTTTGCTCGTGAGATTGACCATTTGCAGAGAAAGAGCTCGATACCAATGATCTCGCGTTTGTTGCGCTTGGCGCCCTTTATTGATAAAGACGAAGTGCTGAGGGTTGGTGGAAGGCTTCAAAATTCTGTATTGAGTTTTGAAGAAAAACATCCTGTTATATTGCCAGCTGATGAGCCGTTGGTTCGACGCTTAGTTGAGTATTCTCATTTTATTACCATGCACGGTGGGGTTGCGCTCATGCGAAGTTATCTAGGTCGTTTTTGTTGGATTGTCCATGGTAACAAGCTGATCAGAAGTGTTTATAGAAAGTGTGTGATTTGTACGCGTCATGCTGGTAAGGTAGTTGAACAAAAAATGGGTATTTTGCCTTCCTATCGATTGAATGGAACTCGAGCGTTTGCCTTTACTGGAGTTGATTTTGCTGGACCGTTTCCCATACTCTTTTCTAAGGGTCGCGGGGCCAAAACGGTCAAAGGATACGTAGCGATCTTTGTATGCATGACTGTGAGAGCTGTACACATCGAGGTAGTGTCGGATCTTTCTTCTGAGGCATTTCTTGCAGCATTTCATCGGTTTACTGCTCGTAGAGGTGTTTGTATTAGGGTTTTCTCTGATAATGGTACCACGTTTCGAGGTGCTTCACGAGAAATTGAGAGCCGTTTCAACGGAGCGTTCAAGGAAATGAATGATGTTGTGGCTCGACTGGCGGAACAAGGGATTGTATGGGAATTCATTCCACCCAGGGCGCCTCATTTTGGCGGTCTGTGGGAGGCAGCCGTTCGATCTTTTAAATACCATTTGCGTAGGGTAGTGGGTGAGAATTCGCTTACTTTCGAAGAATTTTCGACTTTGGCAGCACAGATTGAGGCCTGTCTGAACTCTCGGCCTTTGTGCCCTTTAAACTCTCAGGGTGAGGATAGTGTGGCATTGACCCCGGGTCATTTTTTGATTGGATCCGCACCTCTGTCTGTTCTTGAGTCCTGCTCTGATCCAGGTGAACGATTAACTTTGTATCGGCGTTGGAACCTGCTTACTCAGATGCGCAATTCTTTTTGGGTTCGCTGGCGCAAGGAAGTCCTGAATCAATTTCAACTGAGAAGTAAATGGCTTAAGGAAAAGGAGAATTTGCAAGTAGGTGACGTAGTGATTTTGCGTGAAGAGCAATCTCCTGCTGGTCGATGGCCATTGGGTCGAGTGATTGAGTGTTTCCCTGGCTCTGATGGGTTGGTGAGAGTGGTAAAAGTCAAGACGGCGGCTTCAGAATTCAAGAGACCAGTCATTAAATTGATAAAGTTGCCGGTTGATCAGGAATTAGGGGTCACGATTGCTCAAATAAATGGGAGTAAGTTGCTAGAGCAAGGCGGGCGGTAGTCAGTTGTGTTGGTTAACTCTCCAGGCAATGCGTAGAAAAAGAAATGTATTTGCTAGGAAATCCTGCGTCAATTTTAATTAATTATTGCGAATTATAAAGCGAAAATTTTAATTGTATAAAATTTGTTGTAAGATCTTTTGAAAACACACTTTTTAGTATTTATTTTTTGTAGTGATAAATTTATTTATTTTTTCTTATTTTTATTATTTGGTTAAGATGTGGAGTGTGAGTTCAACGGATCGTTGAAGAGATTTGTTCAAATTTCAAGAATTTAAATCAAGTTGAGCATTGTTATAAAGAATTTGGCTGAATTTTAATTTTGTTTTAGAATTAGTAGAAAACCAATTTGATTGTTGCTTGGCCGCAACAAGGCTGGCGGTATGTTCGGATGTCTGAGAAAGAGAGAGAGAGAGATGTAAGAGTAGAGAGTAAAATTGTAATTTGAGTAGTAGGTATGCTCTCTCTGTGTGAGTCTGTGTGTTGTTAGGTATTAACTAGACAAAGGATAGCTCGCTTTTCCTTATGCGTGGGGGAAAATTGCTTGAGGTAGTCGATGGTGTGAAGCGTATTCGAGTTCAGTTCGGCCGGAGCAAGCGATTGGGAAGCCACGGTGTCGACTCTTCTTCAAACTTGGAGATTCGAGAGAGCGACAAAACTACAACTTATCAATTGCCGTGGACTTCATCAGCAACGAGCAGTCTTTTGGAGGCACCGACGAATACATCGTTTTTCCTTCGTCAAATCAAGGCCTTCGTCTCACCTCAACATCTGCGAGCCAGATTAGTAACACAGCGCAGGTATTTTGTAAATTTACTAAGAAGAGATAAAAGGTGTGTGTTTTGCGAGCGGCCAGGCAACTATATTATTCGAGGCCTTTCGGAAGGTAAAACAAATAAAGTCAATTTCGTTCCATGAGTTTAGAAAATTGTTCTTAGAGTTTATTTTGTATTCCTTTCCTTTACTATCAACCATGGCATAAATTGTGGCAGTTGCTCCGCGTATGATAGTCAATAATTCGATTGACTTAAAGCGTCAACAGTGGCTGTAATTACCAAATATTTTGGTACATACATCATCTGTTATCCAGGATTTAGGAATGTTAAATGTTTTTATGTCCCCTTTTCCAATTCTTAACAATAATTTTGAAAATTCGTTATTACTAGAACGGATATTATTTTGTAATCTTAAAATTTTGAAGAAGTTCCATAAAAATGATGATTTAATAGTTTCTTGTATTATTATAGTTCTATTACCGTTTTTTATAACTGGAAGGATTTGTCGAAAATCTCCTCCTAATACTATTAATTTATCACCAAAGCAAAGTTTTGTATTACACAAGTCTCTCAACGTTCTATTAACGATTTCTAGAGCTTTTTCGGAATCATAGAAGCCTCGTCCCATATTATTGAATCAACTTCCCTTAATTTTTTTTTTCAGTTTCAAATTCTAAAAATACACTTTCAATATTATTTAAGTCTAGAGGTAAACGAAAAGTTTTATGACTGGTCATACATTTTGGTAGTAATACAGATGCAATTCCTGTGCAAGCCATTGACAAAATATTTTTACCTCTAGAAATGAAGTAATAAATGAGTGTCTTATATAAGTAGGTTTTTCCGAATCCACCAGGACCATCTATGAAATATACTTTTTCATCTTGTTCACAAATAGTTTTAAAAATGTTTCTTTGATGTTCATTTAAATTTGTGTATATTATATCGAACATTTTTTTACTGAAAGATATTTCCTTAATATTGCCATTATTTATATAGTTGCTAATGGTTGGTGTCGGTAAACTGAAAGACTCACATGATTTACCTTCCGATACAAAAATTTGATGAATATGTAGAAGAGCACAATTATTTTTATCATTATCGAAGTTTTCCATAAAATATTTTTTATATTTATTTCATATTTTATCTCCTTGAATATTTTCTGAAATCAAAAACCAAGCAAAAAATTGTCTTAACTGGTATGAAAACATAATTGTTATGGCTTCTTTAAAAATATTGTCGATTTCAGAATCATGTTCTATTAAGACCATTGCAATTACAGTATCCCTAAAATTTTTGTATGTTATTCCATTATGTTTTTTAACGTCTTTAAACGATGTAGCCCTATATAATTTATTTAAAATAAGTTTTTAAAAAAATGGTTCATGATCTTTTGGAGATACTATGTTTAATCTACCTATAGCAATATTTTTTAGTATAATTTTCCTTTTTTTTCAGATTTTAAGTTCATTGTCAAAAATGTAATGTTCTGAAATGTTAACATATTTTAGTGATTTAGCAAAATCATCTACATTACTTAATTCAAACCAAGCTGTAAGGGGTGTTTGATAATTTTTTAATACATTTTTGATATTATTTTCTTCAAGTATGAGTTTTTGTTTATTTTCAAGATGAACAGCTACATTTACAACTGTATGACTTCTACCACAAATTGGATATTCTTGAAGTCTCCAAGCTGCTTCGATTGGACTTACATATCTAGCATCTGCGTAACTACTAATTTCATCTACTATTTCTTCATTTAGTTCGTTTGATTTTCCTATTTTAATGTATGCTCTGTCACTACCTTTATGTATGTAGTTATAAATATATTTTATGCTTTGTATTAATGCATAATATTCAACGTTTAAATGACATTTATGCTTCATTAACAAAAATTTATTGTATGGAATAACCATTGAATTATCAACATAAGTCTTATCTATGTTCAGACTTTTGTAAATACGTTTTTCAGACATATTGTTTGTTCTCATATATTGTGGGTAACCGTTATTTTTAAATGTACTTTAGTTTGTAAAAGTTTTTGGAAAATTTTTTGTACACTTTTTGTGAGAATTATTTATGCATGGACTTTTATCTGTATGAGGGCCATGAAGCATGTGTTTAATCACTAAGTTTGTAAGTGTTATATTATTCGCAGGAATTTAAGCCGAAATAAATTTATCAATTTGTTCAGGTGTTATGATTTTCTCATCAGGATGTAATGTTATTAATAAGTGTGCATGTGGTAAACCACATTTTTAAAATTTAATAGTGTAAACGTATGCTAATACTTTACCAAAAAGATTTTTTTTAATAATGTCATCTAAAATTGATTGTAATTTTATGTGGAATAACCGAACTGCAATATTTGGAATATCATTTGGTGTTGTATTTTTTGGAAATTTAGATAATAAAAGCTTCAATTCTTTCCATTTAGAATTACATGTCACTGTAATAAATAAGTCTGGTCTACCGCATTTTCTCATAATAGCCATTGCATCTTGATAATCTTTCTGCATGTATCTCGGACTTCCTATATACGTAGAAGGTAGTATATGAAGATTTCCTATTTTTTCCTCTGTTTCAAAATTTTTAGATAAAGTTGATGCACTGTTAGCATCTAATAATCCTTCGTAACACTCTATTCTTAAATTTTTTTGATTGTATCTCAAATAATTTAAACGATTCTGCTCAATCATAATGTATGAATGTATAAAAAATTGTTGAGTTAACCTTCCTCCGTATAATAAGTGTTCAGTTTTGTACCTGAATATTTGCCGACAAACCTTTTCTAAATTCAAATTGCGTCACGTTCGTTATTCTTATATTAAAGTTGAAGTAATTTTCCGATCATACGCCTTTATCATCGCGTACATTTGCAATGCCCAAGAGACCGTTTTACCTTTACTCTTGTACCTTTATTTATCAATGTACTAGAAGTTTCTACTTTAACTTTTGTCTCTATAAATATTGCTCTGCGAGCATAGTATGTTAGTTAGCGCGCCGCGGCGGCAGAGAAAGCTTTTCTCCGCTTGCCTTTACTTGAGCACATTTTCATAATTTAAGCACTGTAAATATATTGTATAAATTTTTATTGCACATTTGCGTTACATTCATTTTCCGCCGTAAACCACTTCCACCTCTACACGACTGAACTGGATTGGAAGCAGCATAAAACCCCTTCCCTCGTGAACATTTTTGGTAGCAGAGCGTGGTTCCAGGGACCGGCGGTCAGTGCAGGAGTGGATATGCGCTAGTGCTCAGTGAAGCCTTGAATTTTGCCTTGACCATTTGATGCCGTGTAGGTGAACGCGCTCTCGCGAAGCTGCAGTAGTGAGTCATTCAAGGAATCATAGTGTGTGCATGCTCTCCGTGCTTGAATTTGCCAAGGCGGGCGGTCGTTAGCTGCCAACACTCAGCCCTATTATCAAGCGCTTCATCGCGACATCGACTGCGTCATGGCAGACGTCAAGGAACTCAAAATTTTACTTAAGCGTCAACAGGAGTTGTACAAAAGCATTAGCAATGCTTACGAAAACCTCAAGAAGCGCGGCAAGGATAAGTTCACTCGTGCAATCATCGAGAGCCGTATACAGCAACTACGAATAAACTGGGATGACTTCAAGGACACTCATCTCAGGATTCTCAACATTGCTCCAGACGATACTAAGGACATCGGCTATTTCAATGAAGACAGCTACGAAATCGCCGAAGAAGCTTACCTCGATTCAGCAGCTAATTTGGCTGAACAGCTCGGAAAACTTCCTGCATCGCCCGCATCAGACCCAGCTCCTGTTCCACCAGCTAACTCTCGCAACTTGCCGTCCATTGCTGTGCCCACATTTTCCGGACATTTCAACGACTGGCTCGAGTTTAAGGATCTGTTCTCTGCGATCATAGTCAACGATTCTCGACTTTCCAACGTCGAGAAGCTTCAGCACCTCAAGACGCATGTGCAAGGCGAGGCGGCTGAATTGTTGAGGACGATCCAGGTAATCGACGCCAACTTCGAGGCTGCATGGAAAAGGTTGGAGGATCATTATGCAAACAAGCGGCGCTTGGTTGCCGCGCTAACTCGCGATTTGCTAGCCGCGCCGGCTGTAAGCAACGAATCGCCGCTCGAACTCCAGGCATTGCTCAGTGGCACTGTAAATGCCTTGGCTGCACTTAAACAGCTTAAGCGTCCGACGTACCAGTGGGATGACTTGGTGGTCGCTGTTACAGCTCGGAAACTCGACGCTCGAACTTTCCAAGAATGGGAGTCATCGCTCAGCAGTACCCACGAGCCTCCTGCACTTGAAACGCTCGTGCGTTTCATTGAACAACGCATCTCGATGCTCGAGATCGTCGCGTCTTCTACAGAGAAGGCAACACGGAAGAAGGACAAGACGGCGTCTTCTACTTCGCACGCATATACCGCCTTTACGGAGAAATGCCGCTTTTGCCAAGGTGAGCATTTCATACTACGCTGTGCCGATTTCAAAGCAAAATCGCCACATGAACGCAAACAGTTTGTTGAGGCCAAGAACATGTGCTATAATTGCCTTGGTGCTCACAAACTCGCAAGCTGCAAATCAAGCAAACGATGCCTTACTTGCAACGGGCATCACCATACGCTGCTGCACGAGAATCCTGCCACTACAGTGCATCTTGCATCTTTTGCATGGCCTGCTACACTCACGAAAGGGAGTCGCGTATCCTGTCATTGGATGGCATCGCCAGACTCTTCAAACACTACGCTGTTGCCTACTGCGCTCGTCCGAATTCAAGGCCCGGACGGACGCACACTCATCGCTCGTGCCATGCTCGACAACTGCTCTCAGCGATCCTTTGTTGCAAAGAGCCTGCTAAGTAAACTTCGCCAGGAATATGAAGAGGCCAGCATGGAGGTCATTGGCATCGGTGGCATCAAGACTCCGCGAGTTCATGGAAAAACTTACCTTACTCTCGCCTCCATGGTTAGCGACGGGAAGCTCACGTGCGAAGCTCTAGTGCTCTCGCATATATCCAGCTACAGGTCAGGAAACTTCAAGCTTCCAGGCGACTGAAATTATCTACAGGGTTTGGAGCTTGCAGACGACTTTCGAGCCGATCTGACGGAAATCGAGTTGCTGCTAGGAGCTGATGTGCTTCCACGAGTTCTTCAAGAGGGCTTACGCATCGGACTACCTGGGACACCCATGGCCCAGCGCACCATATTCGGCTGGACGCTTTCCGGTCCATTACATTATTGACATTTTCAAAATACAGACTCTAAGTTTGTTTTACATAAGTGCAGTGCTAATTGTTAATACTCCGTTTACCCCGAATCGTAGTATGGCGGGCGGTATGTTCAGTTTTGTACCTGAATATTTGCCGACAAACCTTTTCTAAATTCAAATTGCGTCACGTTCGTTATTCTTATATTAAAGTTGAAGTAATTTTCCGATCATACGCCTTTATCATCGCGTACATTTGCAATGCCCAAGAGACCGTTTTACCTTTACTCTTGTACCTTTATTTATCAATGTACTAGAAGTTTCTACTTTAACTTTTGTCTCTATAAATATTGCTCTGCGAGCATAGTATGTTAGTTAGCGCGCCGCGGCGGCAGAGAAAGCTTTTCTCCGCTTGCCTTTACTTGAGCACATTTTCATAATTTAAGCACTGTAAATATATTGTATAAATTTTTATTGCACATTTGCGTTACATTCATTTTCCGCCGTAAACCACTTCCACCTCTACACGACTGAACTGGATTGGGAGCAGCATAAAACCCCTTCCCTCGTGAACAATAAGGGACTAAAATTTTCATCATCTGGTCTGTAAGACAGTCTATTTGCGTAATATTGCAACATAGAAAGTTTTTTGTTTGATTTAGAATAACTTTTGAAGTAACCTGTACTCCACCCTAAATCTCCTGAAGGAAAAAATAGGGGAAAAACCATTTGATTTATGAAATGCGAAAGCTTATTCAAAATCGTTTCTGTAGGATATGTGTCTGGTACTTCCTCAGGGTAAACACAAAGATCAAAATTTTCTGGTAATCCCGAGTTTGATTGTATAATTGCACTACATTCTGCAGTTAATGGTTTATTATGCGTATGTTTTTGTTGATTATTTTTACGTAAAAAAATCATTTTATAATTTGGTAAATTTTCTATATTAGTAATTTGATGTAAATGTTTGTATTTCTTAGTTATGGGGTTTTTCTTTATAGTGCAAGTCAAAGTTTTAATGTGTTCTTTGAGTGAATTAATATTTTTTATTGAATTTAGTCTCTTTTCAATAGCAATTTGATCATCATATATATAAAGTTAACTATTTTTCGGTGCTTTATCGATATCGAATTTTAAAGTATTTGGTGTAACATGAAAAATTTGTCCTTGAATTTTAATATTGTACACACCTTTTCCTTTTTGTTCTATTTCTTTACTTACTAATGATGCAAAACTAAAAATACTATTGTAATATCGAATTAATACCCTAAAATTTGTATCATGAAGTAAAAGAGTTTTCAATTCTTCATTATATTTACTTAAAGGACTTAGACGAATTTCTCCGTTATTACAACATGTTGATTTTTTTCTTTCTTCTTTCCAAAAAACTGCAGAACAATGTTTACATCTACAACTCATTTCACCAAAACATAAAGGTTTTATTAAAACACTATCATTTTTCATTAAACAATCATCGAAGTTTTCCATTAAATACATTTTATCATCATACTTTTTATCTATTTGTTTTAACATTCCTTTTTTTTTCTTTGATTGATTAAAAGACAGATTTTTTACAATTTTTTTAATACCAGTATTTCAAAATTTAATAACATGTATTTACCTGAATCATAGTTTCCTGAAAATGTAACATTTAATTTCAAGTTACTCAAACCGTTACCAAAACATATCGTAACGTTGGAATTGAAAATATAAATTTGTATATTTAAATTTATCATATCAACAAAACTTTGTATTTCAACAGAAGTACCATAAGTTCCAATTTCAGATAATAAGCTATAATAATCTTCAGAAGTTTTTATGTTTTTAAAATAATTATTTCCGACAATAAAATTTTTTTAAAAATACCATTTCGATATGATATTTTTAACCACCATTAATCATGTTTTTAAATAATGATAAGTATTATTGTATAAAAGTATTGAAAAAATTTTAAATAAACCATTTCCAGCATTAAAAAAATAATCTCCTTGGTTCATAGATGCATGTGTAGATATCTTTCTTTTACAATTATTTTCTTTCATGTCTTGTCCTGAACCTTTTACTTTATGAGAAAAATTTTTCAACGTTTTATACGGAACAGTGTTCTCTTGTACAGTTTCATTAAATTTTGTTACTTTTTGAGATAAATTTTGTAAACTACTTTCACTGAGTTTTCGTTTTCTAATTATTTTTTGTTCTGAAGAAAATTTAATTTTTTTATTATTATTATCAAGTAATTCAATTTCATTCTTTTGAGGTTAAATTTTTCTTTTCATATATTTTATATTTTTTTGGTTGATTATTTTTTCATGAACTTTTTTTCTATTTATTAAGTAATTAAATTTTCTTTCCGTATCAATTTTTCCTTTTTAATTATTACTATATTCTTTAAATTCTTTTAAAAAATTACCTAAAAAAGATTCATTATTTTTATTTAAATCAATGTTTATTGTTCTGTGGATATTTTGATTGTCATATTCCAATATGTCATAGTGACCCGAATCAATGTCTCCCGTAAAAAATAATGTTAGCTTGAAAAGACTATCTGGATTTCCAAATTCATGAACATCATTAGTCGTAAAAATAGCTTTTATGTATACATTAAACAGTTGTGCAAAACTTTTGATCGTAAAATCAAAAAGTCATTATTTGCGACATACATTGGAACATGAAAATGGTAAATTTATACCGTGTATTATATGTGGAAAAGAATTTAAGAGATAAACACATTTACGACGACATGAAATGAGGAGCTGGAAACGAAAAGGGCGCATAAGTTGAGAAACACGTAAAAGTATTGTCCAAGGAGTAAATTTTTCAAACTCACCATATCGATTTTTAAAAAATACTAGCTTGTATAGAATGAAAATCCACACCTTTTTTACATTTACAATTTTTTGAATCAAGTCGTACTTTTTGAGATAAGAAATAAAAACCGCATTTCTTGAAAACTCAAATTTTATCACTTTTAAAAACATAAATTGCTCTTTCTCAGTCAATTATGATCGAAATCGTTTGAAATTTAGTACGGGTTCGTGGAATGCCTCAGCGCCGCCGATAAATTAATCAGATTTAGTTGAATTTTTTATAATTAATTTATATTTAATTAGAAGTAGGTAGTGCACGGATTACGAAGGTTGTCAACTTCAATGAAATAAAGTGTGCGGGAAAGTTTCAGCTTGACAAAACTTTCAGCGACAAAGTTGTTCCTCAATATTCGAAGAAGTTTTCCTAAAAGTTTCAAATCGATTTATCAAAAAACAGCCGAGATAGAGAACTTTTTGTAACAACGTGCACGGATGGTAGGCAATAAGCTGTCACCAGCATGCAGCAGACGGCCTAACCTGATGGTGTTGTTGAGCTGGGCGACCGCTGTGGCTCAGTTATTGTCAGCTGTGCACGTTCTATTTATACAAAGTTCTATACTTCGGCTGTTCTTCAAGAATACCTATTATACGCTCCTGAAATGAATAATGTGAATGATGAGCACCATGGACGCAAAAGGATAAGAAACGAAAAAAACTGGCAATCAAACCTGAAAAAAAGAGCTAAAAATAAGGTATATATTTACGTATACGTGTCTGTTCATACGTATTGTTTTTTTACTCATTTTTTTGTTGAGCATTCACGAAATGCTATGGACATTTGTGTTCATATATAAGGGAATACCGTTTGATATTTTATCATTGATTACCTGATGTTATTTATGTTGCTTACTTTGCAGGGTAAAACGTATGAGACTCTTTCGGGTAAAGAAGTTCTCGAGAAATCATTTGAACCTATCGCTAGCTGTTGTAAACATGAATGTTTTAAAAAAATTGCCGTACAATTACAGATTGATAAACATATTGATTTTTGGTCACTGGGCAATTACAATATGCAGAATGTTTATTTATCGAATTGCTTGAAATTACGCGATCCTTGTACAATAAATCCGAGTAATAAATCCCAAAGATTAGTCATATGGACTTATTTATTTCATACGTCAGAAGATATTTATCAAGTTTGCCAAAAATTTATTCTTAGTTTATTTTAAATTGGAGAAAAAAGATTAAGAACAGTCTAGAGAAAAATATTAAATCAAGATAGTTTCAACGACCAAAGAGGGCAAAAAAATCTTCATAATTCAAAATTGACGGAAGAAGTGAAGCAGTTAATTTTATTGCATTGTGAATCGATTCCACATCGTCAGCCCCATTATTCATACGAAAAGTCTTCATTGAAGTATTTTGAAAACCCTACCGTTAATTCAAAAAATTTATATGAATCGTTTTTGACTTATTATACAGCTATAACTGGCAAAGAAGATCCTCCAATAGGAGAATCATCTTTTGCAAAATTTTTTGATCATCATTCGGGCTTCTCTTTTAACTTACGAAGGTCAGATGTATGCAACATTTGTTTTGAAAGTGAAACTGCTGGTGCAATCAGCCAAGAAGTTCAAGTTCATAAAAATAAGGCAGCAGCTTATTTTAAAATGAAAAAGCAGTTGATTTCAGAAGAAAATGCTTTGATTCTTGAGTTTGATTTTGCACAAAATCTTCCTTTACCCAAACTACATGTTTGTGATCAATTTTTTCGTCGATTAATGTGGGTATACGTGTTTAATGTTTATGTGCATAAAACTGACGTCAGTTACATGTTTATTCTACCAGAAGGTATTGCTAAGAAAGGTGCTAACACGGTTTGCAATTTTGTTTCATTCGTTATCAACAAAGAATTTAAGCCCATGATTCATAAAAAAATTATTCTCTTTTCTGACGCTTGTGGCGGTCAAAATCGTAACTATATGATTTTAAGGTTTTTTTCTAGCTTAGCATCAGAGTTAAATATTGAAATTGAATATTTATACCCTGTTCGAGGACATTCATTTAACCAGTGTGATCGTAATTTCGGTCTATATTCACAGAAAAAAAAACATTTTGAACGAATTGAAACTCAACAAAAATATGTCAAAATCATCGAAAGTGCTCGAGAGCCGCCGTTTATTATCGTGCAAGAAAAAGAATATCAACTAATAGATTATGAAAAAATATTCAAAGGTGACATAAAAAATTTGTACATCAGCAAAGCTTTTCATATTAAATTTTACGTACAAGGAAAGGTTGATATCTACGTAAACTATGACAATTATTCACAATCATTTACAATAGAGCCAATTATTAAATTTGATAGTATCAGCTGCGTATCACCGCCTCTAGTTGGTTTAGCAAGTGAAAAAATAAAAGATTTTGAAAGTTTGCTCAAGTATGTTAGTCCACAAAGTAGAACATATTTTATAGAACATTTTGATAAAGTAGGAAGAAAGATTGTTAAAAAAGACATTGATCAAGAAAATAAAAACAAACTGAAAACAGAGCCAAAAAGAAAAAAAAACGAAGATTCTATTAGCCAGAAAAAAGAAATTAAATTGAAAAAAATTGTTGAACGGAAAAAAAGCTTAAAAGCAGCTGGCAAAAGCAAAGTACAAATTAAGCGTGATCATAAAAACATAAAAAAAGCCTAAGAGCAGGAATTAAAAAGTGATGAGCAGTAACTCAAGACAAAAAACAGATTAAAACAGATGTAAAAATCAACAGAGGATTATTAATTATAATTACTTAGACATAATACAGTCAAATTTTAATAAAATAGTTAAATGAAATTTTAATGATTAAACTAAATAAAATTATTCAGAAAAGTTGCTTACTATAGTATTGTCTTCAATTCTTTACAAGATTTCATAATTTATATTATTCATTTCAGGAGCGTAGGTATTCTTGAAGAACAGCCGAAATATAGAACTTTGTATAAATAGAACGTGCACAGCTGACAATAACTGAGCCACAGCGGTCGCCCAGCTCAACAACACCATCAGGTTAGGCCGTCTGCTGCATGCTGGTGACAGCTTTTTGCCTACCATCCGTGCACGTTGTTACAAAAAGTTCTCTATCTCGGCTGTTTTTTGATAAATCGATTTGAAACTTTTAGGAAAACTTCTTCGAATATTGAGGAACAACTTTGTCGCTGAAAGTTTTGTCAAGCTGAAACTTTCCCGCACACTTTATTTCATTGAAGTTGATAACCTTCGTAATCCGTGCACTACCTACTTCTAATTAAATATTAATTAATTATAAAAAATTTAACTAAATATGATTAATTCATCGGCAGCGCTGAGGCATTCCACGTACCCGTACTAAATTTCAAACGATTTCGATCATAATTGACTGAGAAACAGCAATTTATGTTTTTAAAAGTGATAAAATTTGAGTTTTCAAGAAATGCGGTTTTTATTTCTTATCTCAAAAAGTACGACTTGATTCAAAAAGTTGTAAATGTAAAAAAGGTGTGGATTTTCATTCTATACAAGCTAGTATTTTTTAAAAATCGATATGGTGAGTTTGAAAAATTTACTCCTTGGACAATACTTTTACGTGTTTCTCAACTTATGCGCCCTTTTCGTTTCCAGCTCCTCAAATGGACTCATCAGTCTAATGATAATATAGTATGCTCAGAATGTGGAAAAAAATTTTCAAGAAAAGATTCATTATTGAGACATTACAGAAGCATTTACAAACCTGTAAGTAAAAATATATTTAATATCATTAATTAACATGAATAGAATATTGGTTTTATTAAACAGTTTACGTGTTTTTTTATTTCAGAGAAAAACTTGAATGTTTCAAGATAACTTAATGTATCAGAAATCACAAATTCCCACTAAAAATTTGACGTGGTGATAAAATTTTCCAACAATTACTTTACTGTGTAACTAAAAAAGTTAAGAATAAATAAGAATAAATACACAAAAATTATAAAAATGTATTTTTTATAAAATATTCAAAAGTTGGGGGGTTAGAGCGCAGTGCGCGCAGGGGGGCGTAAGCCCCACTAGTATATATATATATATATATATATATATATATATATATATATATATATATTTACTAGCGACCCCCCGTCTCGGCTTCGCCCGAGACTTACTAAATAGAACACCGTAGTGTGTTGACATGTAATGTACAACGATTTCAGTTAGAAATTTTACATATATTCCTGACACTTTTCATAATAAAAATCTTCTTACTAAAATCATATTTGTTCGCAATCCATGCAGTTTATTTGATCAAATAGTAAGCCGTGAAAATGAAAAAAAAATATACTTATGCTGAAAAGTACCGTGCGTTCCTTATGCCATAAGATAATTGTTGGCCATAAGGAGCGGTTGATTTGCAGTTTCTTCTCTGTAATTTACGAAAAAGGCTATTTTTTTAAGATGTTAAGATTTTAAACTCCCGAAAATATATATTGAAAAAAAAATTTTTTTCTCTTATCTCACAACTTTATTACCAAAGCAACAAAGTCCTGGAGCTTAATCTCTACATTTTTGTTACCACAAAAATACAAATATATTTTCTTAATATTAAAAAACCTGAATTTAGATCTTTAAAGATTTAAGAGATTACTGTGAGGGTAAAATAAAAAGCTGATCTCTCACGTAAAGGATTCTTGATTTGTCAATTTTGAGGCTGCTATTTCAATCTTAATAAATTTTCTGCGTCAGTTTCTTGACGCCTAAAATTGTATTCATTAGATAAATTTTAATTTTTCATTCCCATGTATCCTCTTGCGATTTTTGTGACCCCTAAAGGCTATTTTCTGTCAACTTCGTTAAGTTCTTATATATTTTTTGGCAAGGTAGTTCGACGTCCGATTGTCCTAAAAAAGATCGGTGAGCTTCTTAAGTAAACTCTTTCTTGACTAAAGTTTACAGCAATTGTAACTGCCTGGATACCTCAGGGGGATCTTCTCTAGCCTGCTGTTGAAGACCCAGACTGATCGGGAAAAAAATTACAAAGTCCGAACCTTTGGGACTAGTTGTAGTGCTCTTTCCCTACGTCTCCTGGTATAACGTTGAAGACGTTGGTGTCTAAAGCACATTTTTTTTGCAGACTCAGTTGATTTGATGATCTAAGGTGGAGAGATTAGTAGAGATTAGTTCGTGATGCTTGCCCGTTGGAAACTCCCGTTGACTCAAGTTTTTTTTTCCTCCATAGCTGTTAGGTTCGCCCAGCGCAGACCTTGAATAGTATCGGTGATTTCTGGTTGAATGATTAGAGTCGAGAGGGTAATATAGGGTCGTCGGTCACCGGGGTTCCCAGCCTTGCGACGAACAACTCTGCTCATGACGTCTGCCAGTGAATGACTGACTTGGTTTAATAGTGGCCGGCTTTACGTAGTTTTTAAGTTAACGATTAATATTTCCGAAAATAGTAGTAAAAATGTATTTGTTGGCAAAGTAGTTTAAACTTAGGTGTCCCTTAAAAGAACCGATGAGATTGAAGGTTAAGTAATGAACGTAAATACTTACATTGGCCCTGAAAAAGGCCAGTGATGAAATTTCTAGTTATTCCTTATTATTATTCTTGATGATGGAGAGCCAGCTGTTGGTAGCTTGACTCTTACCCTCGAAGTCTGTGTACGGAGATCGTACATGAGGGAGATACGCCGCTGACCAAAATATATCTCGTCTTCAGGTCATTCCCCGGATAACCAACCGCTTATCGTTAGTTGGGAAAGTGGGCCTGGAGAATACCTTCTCTGTAGGTATGCCGTTGGAACGACCACTAAGAAATTGGCAGTTGTGGCTGCCCGTACTCTTCAGGGCTTTCTCCCCTGGCTTACATTTGTAGTAAAAAATTTCTCTCACGCCACCAGGTCAGATTGTGGTACGGCCACATAACTCTGAAGTGTTGTAGCAGGATGTGCTTTGGCTAGACACTTCTCCTGGTATTCCGCCGGAGTCGTAATCGGTTAAAATAAATTTTTTATTGCTGGCACTCGTCAATCCTGGAGGTTCAGGGTATAAGTGTACCTAGATCACGTGCTCATAGGAGAAGAGCGTCATCGGTAACCGGGATACCCAGCTGCACGACTATCACCTACATTCTCGATGCAGCTCGATGAACTGCCAGTAGACGATTGCATGAATTTCCGCGACGCTCCGGCGTCTTATAACCACACTTTTTCAATTCTGTTGCAGGTAGCTTCGACTTTATGCCGACGCCACCTAGTGGATCATACTGAACTAAAGTGAAAAGCTGGCGTATTTTTGCAAAACCTTGAGCTTATTTATTGCTATTATAATTAAATTTTTCAAGATCAAAACCATACTAAATTTATCTAGGAAGTGTCAAGAATCGGTATGCGAAATTTCAGCAAAATCGGTTCAGTAGTTTTCGCGGTTAGCGATTACAACGGTTTTAGTGACTTTGCTTTATATATTAGTAAGATATATAACGTGCCCGTACTATGGTGCTGTCAAATCAGTTGTTTACAGCTAGGGGGCATACTTTTGCGCAGATTATCTCTCTGATTGGTAGAGCTCTTTTCGTCCATTCGAATTTCCAAAATCTGTGAGCCTGCTCACATTGGCTGCTAACTTTAAATTCAAACATCCCGCGGCTCATCGTACGTTTTTTTTCTATAAAATAACGTTATTGACTAAAACAGTAATTTAAATAAATTAAACATTTGAAGGAAAAATAACTTTCTCGTTAGATATTATTATTTTTATAATATTTTTAATCTTTAGCAAGTAATTAAAAGAGAGACAACAGCTTTAAGATTTTAAAGTTTTAAAAATAGGAAATTCAACCAAGTTTATAGGCTGTGTTTGAAAATGATGTGTCAGTTAGTTATTAGGTTGGTACTCACCCTCACCCATGCTCAACTAACGGGTACGCTTTCGCACATGTAAACAGTACTTAATCTGCTGTTTGTTGTGCTGGAGCAAGTTCTGATTACGAGAATACATCCGTACAATAACTGTATTAAAAATCTTATTAGATCTTATTCCACCAGAAAACAATACCTGTCACGTGACAGAAGAGTTTCCATTCGTTATACGATTGATTAGGGCAGATCATAGTGTTTGTTAAGCAGATTTTTGACCAAATTTTGTTGTAATTTAAACATTATAAAATAAAATATTCTAATACGAAAATTATCGATGCAGTGACAGTATTTTTTTTCTACTGTAAGCAACGACCAGACAAAACTGTTTTTCAATTGGTTTTTGAAATCAAATGAAATTTTTTTCATGTAACAAAGTGATTTTTATTTTAAATATAGTTATAGGTATACGAATTACATAAAAAAAAAAAATGTTTTTATAGTTTAGAAGGTTACTAACTAATAACAAATTTTAACGCGCAAAGCGAATCCTTCCTCATGCGATTGTCTCTCATCTTTTTATTACTTAAATAAGAGGGATAAGGATGAACGGAGAATCGTACTTTAATGTTCGAGACCAAAATTTGATTCTACTAGGTTTTAAATATTTTTGCACCATCAGCCTTTTAAATAATTAAAATTCTTTCTGATCTAAGTTTAAATAGACATAGATTTATTACGATAGTGAATACAACGAATAACATTACAAATCAAGTATTATCAAATTTTAATCTTTTGATGTTTTTGGACTTATGGCAGAGCCACAACAAAGAAACCTAAGGGGAGAGATACAAGCTCAACCACCTTATATCTACCATCCGTCGATATTGCTTTGCCCAGCTGATTGTCAAGAGCTCGACGCTTGGCTTTGCTTCTTGAACGCCTATCCCACTATAATCACATGATGTCCAATAACGTGCATGAGTGATTCTATGTGTGTACAATGATTTGACCTGTATAGGTTTTGTAAAAGGTTTTAATAAAATACAAACGGAAAATTATATTACAACGTTTCTTTACTAATGGGGAAGGGTGATAGTATTTGTACGTTCATCAACGGAGAGGTAGAAATTAGAATGCTAAAAAATTGGTAATCTAGTTTATGCACGCTCCCATCATTTTGGCAGAATTTCAATGTGTGTGTTTGTGTGTTTGTTTTGATGTAATCTGTTATATCTTAGGAACTCATTCATGAATTTTGTCATTCAATGCTCAAAATTTTTGTCTTCTTATTCCTATTGCGGCATGGAATTACATAGTAACATAGTAACGTTCTTAAAGTGATCTCTCGATTCTCGAATTATTTGCGATTTTTGAGGTAGAGTGATTATGATTTGATTTATGAAAGAATCACATCCTGTAAAAAAAAACAAGAATAATCTTCTTTTCAATTTGAAATGATAACAATTGTAATATACTTTTTTTTTTATTAACGAATGAATGAAGATTCCTTTTTAAATATCATAAGTACAAAATTTAAAATTTATTTGAATGTTAATTTCAAGTAATTATACATATGGTAATTTGTTTGTCATAAGAAAAGCAATATTTTTCCTTAAAGATATTATGTCATTCATTGATTTAAAGATGGTTATTACACATAGCGTTTTGGGTAGAATCTTCATGAAATATCAACAGGATATTCGTAATGATGTTAGAAAGTCACATGTAAAATTTGAGATCATTTTTTATACATTAAATGTTGGAAAAACTTTTATTTAACACGTAATCTTATGAAAAAGTCACATAAAAATGAAATGCATGAGAAAATGGTTGCCATTTTTCATTTTATTACACTTGTCAAATGCCTACCCAGACGGCATCCACAAATCATAAAGAATTCTTTATGAATTCACCAAGGAACTTGCTTTTGTATTCGCAAAGTGTTCCTAAAGTGTTCTTGGAGTATTCCTATAATATTCAACTTATGTCCCCTATTTAAAATTCTTTACAAGTTCACCAAAAGTTCTTTTTTTTTTAAATCTTAATCCATAAAGAGTTCTTAAAGTATTCATTTTGATCCCACGGAACTTAAAAATTAAACTTAAATACAAAATTATTTCGTTAACAAGTCGGTTTTCTTCTATACACACTTACTCACTCCGGCTTCGGATGTACATTAATATCCGAAAAAAAGTCTGCAGACAAGCGAAAACGAACCCAGGTAGCTAGAGCTCGCGTGTGACACAAACACGCTTCACCACTCGGCTATCGAGGATTCGGAAATTCCCTAACATTAAAGGCCTACATTAACTATTTACAAAAACTATGATTCTTTGCTATTTTAATTCCCTCTTATAATTAAAAAATTGTGTGAAAAATCTCTCTGCTCTTCTTGCTTATGGACAACGCTATCTTATAACTTTTTATTACACGCGCACTTATCTCTACATATTATAGCAACGTCGTACGATTTGGATTATGTATAATTGCAAGTACATGATCTTATACTGCAAATTATAAAATAAAGTCTTTGGACGTGTAATAAAAATTATTTTTAACACAAACAAATACCAAATTGAGATTGCAAAATAAATCGTATGATCATAGCGAGCTTCAATATTTAGGACAAGCTTCGGAGCTTCACCATGAACAAGATTAACTTTCGACCTCAAGACTTACAGTGCTTTCGTAGCACCGGTGGCTTGCACGAGTGTCTATCGTTTCGTTTTTGCATTCTCGGGTTCGAATCTCAGTATGAAAGATGACTTTTTTTTTTGTTTCAGTGGTCTTACTGGTTATTCTGTATTTCTTACTCGACAAACTCTTTTATCATAAATACTTATGCAGATATTTAAATTTAAATAAAATATTAAATGCCTTGAAAAATTTTATTTTTACTGTCCGATAAGCTCCAGATTGTATTTTTGTATCTTATACATACTTCTTCGTTTAACTTTTATTCAATTCATATGAATAAGTTTCTTGCTACTTCGAGAAAAAAATAATAAATAGGATGTCGTATAAAAATTTTTCTTATAACTTGATTATAATTCTTCAGATTAATTTTGAATTTTAGCGATAGCTTATTTCGTGTTGTTTTAGTTGTTAAAAAGTAAAGCAGTGTTAGAAAACAATAAAAAATTTATGCACAAACGAAAAGTCTCAAAATGATATCTAATTTAAGTTTCAGTTATTTTCTGTAGCAACAGGCGAAAATTAATTAAGGAGTGCACCATAATAAACTTTTACTACCTTATTAAATGTTTAATTTTTACTTACGTGTCTACTTAATTTATAGTAACAGAAGACTTAAAGTAGAAAAAGTAAATAAACAATTAATAAGGCTGTCAAAATAATTTAAAAAAAGTCAGATCACATAGACGAAGATTCGAGTCCAAAAATGCTAAAACGAAACATCGAACTTGCACGCGAGCCATCTGCGCTAAGGGGAAGCTGTGTGAGCTATTTCGATTACACGTGCAAAACTTTTAAATAATAATTCTCATCTTGGACTCTAATCTTCGTCCATGTGATCTGACTTTTTTCAAATCATTTTATTATTTATTTATCAACTACTTCTACTTAAAGTCTTATGTTACTATTAATTAAGTAGATACGTAAGTAAAAATTAAATATTTAATAGAGCGCGCGGTGGCTCGGTCGGCTAGGTCGTGGATTGGCACGCGGGAGAAGACCGTGGTTCAATTCCCGGCCAGTGCGACTTTTACGGGCAAAGTACCTCTGTGTCTTTCACATGTGCTTTTTCACCACGCAATGCTCCTCGAGGAGGGTTTAGGCGACCTTCTCGCAGCAAATTTGCCTAATTCCCCCTACCCCCCTCCCAGTGATGGGAGGCCTCCCATCCCTTTCCTTGTCCCTTTCCCAAGTGCTAAGTGCCCATAGTAGTGCCCTTATTAAAAAGGAGCCGGACGTAGAGCACTATAATATAAAAAAAAAAAAAAAAAATAAATATTTAATACGGTAGTAAATGTATATAATGGTGCATTACTTCATTGATTTTTACCTGTTTCTACAAAAAATAAATTAAACTTAAATAAGAAATCATTTCGAGACTTTTTTCGTCTGTGCATGAATTTTTTATTATTTTTTAACACTGCTTTACTTTCTAACAACTAAAATGACACGAAATAAGCTATCACTAAAATCCAAAATAAATCTGAAGCATTATTATTAAGTGATAAGAAAAATTTTTATACCACATCTTATTTATTATTTTTTTCTAAAAATAGCAAAAAACTTATTTATATGAATCGAAAAAAAGTTAAATGAAGAAATGTGTATAAGATACAAAATTTCAATCTGGAGCTTATTGGACAATGAAAATAAAATTATTTAAGGTATTTAATTTTTTTATTCATAAACTAATAAGACGATCGTCACGAAACTTTGTGTACATATTGTTAATAACATTATCTGTGACATATAAAAAAATAGGAGACATTCATCAGGCCAATTTTTTTAAAACTGAGTTTTTATAAGTTTTCCCACAAGCGACCGTGTTAAAATGACTGAACTTTTAAATTCAATATCTCGGAAACGAAACAGACGAACCTCTTGAAATTTTAACAGCTTTACTGTAACAACAATAAGAACGTCTGGTTAAAATTTTAAAAAGATTTATTGCAGCGTTCTATCCCTACCGAACGTCCTTAAACGTAATGTAATTCGATATACCATTAAGACTTTTCATCTCTTCAACTACCTTTGTTTGGAAAGTTTTTATTTATAATCAAATTTATTGTTACTCAGATAGAAACTGATAAAATACAAGAAACACAAATAGAAGTTACGGTACAATGGAGGTGATGTGTCGACAAATATAAAAATAACAGATATCAAAGAAAAATTCTAATTTTTTTATGAAGGAGGATGGCGAATTAACCCCTCTTGTCCCTATCATAAAGTAATCTCACAAAAAATTATGAAATAATTTAGGGAGTGTAGAGAGGCTAAGAGCTTAAGTAGTCTATAATAACCCTATGATAAAGTGTGTTTACAATACATTATAAGTTTTTGTGCAAAAATGTGGGGGAGAGCTGTGGGGTAGGCAAATTGCCCTAAAAGTACCCATCTTTATTCTATTTTTATTAAAACAGGATCATCATTTTATTTTCTCAAAATATTTTTCTGAAGAGGTAGCAAGGGGGCCACTAAATTGACGTAGGAGGGCTGTAGACGAGTTGTGGGGGATCGTGGAGAATGGGATATACACAAATTTTGTTGGGTTGAATTCACAGAGAAATAAAAAGAATTTTCGCTTGTATTGTGGGGGGGGTGGTGAGGGGGCTGTGGAGTAACCAAAGAGGGTGGGGGGATGTATCGACAGCCCTACTAGGATTTCTATTTAATATAAGAATATAAATATATATATATATATATATATATATATATATATATATATATATATATATTACTAAATAAGCTTCTAGGATTCTTGTGTAGATGGGGAGCAGATTATTTCGATAAATTAAATAAATGGATTAAAGTTTCTAAAATATTGTAGTGAGTACGTCCACTAAAAAGGTGGAGCAGAGACTCGAACCCGATTAACCAAGGATTCGCAAAACTTTACGCTGACCACTCAGCCATGACCGTCGCTGAGTGGCTGTATTAATTGCACTCTTAGATGCACTATTGTGTCGTCAGTTGTACACCGATGTGCCAACACGTGGATGCTGGCTTTACTGAACCAAGCCACTTCTATATCGCGAAATATTCACTGTGTGCAAGTTGGGTTAGGGAAGGGCTGGCTCCACTTGTCACTTTTACATGTAGTCTTATAGAGTTGTTCGGCAAATCCACCAGCAGTGGCCGTGTCAACAGATTTTTTCCCATTTAACTTAACATGGAAAGAAGTCTGGCAAAATGGGGGCAGCATTGAACTTGTACACAGCAAATACCACGTTTTCTACGTAAACACGTGGGTTATTGTACTGATTCTCCGAATAGTAATGGTATCTCTAGACGCGTCGTGAGTGTTAAGATTTGAGATTCACCCCTACTTAAACGCTGCAGTATGCATCGCTGCTCAGAAAGGCAGTAGTAAGTCTTATACCACTCTAAACGATTAAAACCCTCTCCTCTTTAAAGGTATTCGTGTGTCTCTTTGCTCTGGTCAACAAGGGCAGCAATAGCCAAGTCGAGATGTAAAAAAAAAACTACTCTCCCGCGAAAACTTTATAGTTCTTTAGCCTCGTGTCTTGCTTACGTACCCCGTGGAATCCCGGGTTATTAAGCTCAAGCTTAAACTTAAATAATACATCGTGCCAACGTAACACAATAATACCAAATAGTTATTCCTCGAAATAATTGAAACAGTTCTGGCTTACATGTAAGATAAGTCAGAAGATTTGATTTTTTTTTCAATCCAAACAACTTTTCATGTACGTGAATCTGATATTTTGTGTTTTAAATATTTCTATTTATTATGGTTTATGCGAGGTATGCCAGTTTGTGGTGTCAACAACGTTAAGTATTTTTTTATTGGCCTGACAATATTAATTTACTTTTCTATACTTGTGACTACGTTTTCAAAAGATATTTTAATTTACGTAGGTCATACAAATGTAGTACAAAAAAAGTCAAACGGTCATAAAAACTGTACCAACCATGAAAAAAAAGATTTCTTATTCTTATTTTTTTAGCATTTTTTTCAAGCAACTTCATACCATTTAATGAGATTACTTAAAAATGTTTATTGACATTTTGCCTAGTACTTACATGATGAACGCAAATGCGTTTTTAGTGATCGAGAAAGCAGATAATTTTGAGTTTATCAGTACAGTTTCCTTTACCACAGATTCTTATAAAAAGATTCACCTTACTGCCTTACCAGCTACTTCTCTACGGGAGTGAAGTAAACTTACTGATTTCCTAATTAGTAGTTGTTTTGATATAAGTATAATAAAAAATTACTATGTAAAGTTTTTTGTTTAATCTTATCTTTTTAAACGTAGATTACGGTAGTATTGCAAAATCGTTTACGGTCCAACACTAATTTCTGTAAAAATCAATAAAAATTTGTACGTTGTGATAAATTTCTTTGCTAAGTAGATACTAGGGTGGAAAACACTGGCTATCCTAGTAATTGTGTTATTGTATAACTGATAGTCCTTTTTTATAACGGCTGTGGCTGATCACTTCCTAATTTTTTTAAAGGTAGATCCTCTGTTCAAGCATGAAGACGTTGTTCTAAAAATCGTTTCAAGAGGCCTACTAGAGAGTATAGGTAATAACCATGAAAAAGTAATCACAAACATTCGGAATGTTCCCAAGACTCAGATTAGATTAAGTAAGACTATTATGTAATTAACCTACGGAGGCTTTACGATCATAAGATAAGATGAGAACCTTCTCATGCATTAGTACAGTTAATAAAAGAAAAAAGTTTAAAAAATGAATATTAACAGAATAGTTAACAAAAATAATTGTTGAACATGTAAAATTTAAAAAAGGCAGAAAAATAATAGCTAGAACATAGAACGAGAAACGGAGTTCTGAACGATATGATACCAATGATAACAATAGTAAAGTCCGGATAATAAGCTACTATAAATAATAAATCAAAACTATGTTGCGAAAGTTAAGGAATCGCAATAAGATCTGTACTAGACCAACATAATTAAATGCACGAGTTAATACAATGGCACAACAGACCTACACTGGCTAGTAAAAGAGATCTCAAAATCATACCATTATTTTCACTATGAGAGAAAGGAAAGACAAAGTGATTCTAAATTTTGTATCAGATAAAACTTCATCATCAATAGCAAGTTTATTAATAACTTTACTATCAGACTCGTATTTATTCAAATATCTATTTTTATTGAATTCTAACTAAATGAACGTTTTTTTATGTGTATTTGATTCAGATGTTAAATTTAACGCTGTAATATTAATGATTTCATAAATACTTTGAGAATTTTCTTATTTTACGTCAAGTTTTTGCTTTTATTTAATGTCGTATGTGTCAGATTATTTGATTAAATGAAAATCAAGTATCGTGAAAATAATAGTCAGCATTATTGGATTGATTTCTAAATTTAACTGTAAGCTTTTTATTTAACAATTCAACATACAATTGAATTAAAATATTAAAACTAGTAACTTATCAGGCCTTTATCTTTTATTACGTCACCATTATCTAATATGAGGTCGTATTTTCATATTATATTTAGTTGAATTAGAGATTTTTGTCAGATAGTTAATAATATTTTTTCTTGAGGATATGCAAATTATAAGTTAGCAAAAAGGTTAGGCCCACTTAATGCAAAAAGTGTCACTAAATTGACTGCGTATATATCACAAAATTTTTTCTGAGCTGGTAATTGTGTATATCTTATGCAGTTATTTGTATGCCATCAAATACCAATATATAAGCAATCAAAGTTAAAAATACTTCAAATTCTGTCAGTAATGTAATCAATCAATGCATTTATTATCATTTTATCTACATATTTTATTACTGAAATTGAATGTACATTAACTGACTTGTTATTTATTGCATATATGTCATAAAAGTTTGTCTAAGCTAGTGATTGTGTATATCATAAGCAGTTGACTGTATGCTACCAAATACCAATATACAGGAATTCAAAATACTTTGAATACTGTCAGCAGTGCGCTTAATAAATGCATCAATTATTATTTTATGGATACATCTTATTACTGGGCTTAAATATACATTAACTAACTTTTTATTTATTCATTAGTTAGAAAACTGTACATATGTTTGTACAGTTTCTAGAATCTTATATCAGTCAAGAGCCCTACTTATTATATAAGTATAAAATAATCCATTAAATAATTTTTTAGTTCAACGTAACTTTTGACTGCATTTTTTAAAAACATTATACATACAAATAATAATAAGAATAACATTAATAATAATGATGATAATAACAATAAAAATAATAATAATAATAATAATAATAATAATAATGATATAGATAACATCAATGGTAAAATTAGGATACATTTTGTTATATTTTATGAAACTGATCCTATACATACAATTTTTACCATCACATATTTGCTTATGATGCTACACATCGTACGTAAATAAATATATGTTTGTGTGTGTCATAAACAGGTCCTTTACGTATATATATATGAACGTGAAATGTATCTTCCTACATTGTAATGTTCTTTTGGTGGAGCTGTCTACATCCACCCGTCGAGTTTTTTGCCCCACTCCCACCGCCCCTACGAAATAAGGGAAAATTCTTTAATTTTCATTCTTATTTGTATGGACTTCATTTGTTCTTAAGCCCCACGAATCGCCCCCACCAATTTTTAGAAGCCCAACTGCCCCCCCCTTCCACCACCCCCGGCATACCATCTACCCTTCACATCCTTAGAAAATTTAATATTCGTAAATAAAATATGATTTTACACCAAAAATAATATTAAATTAATTTGAAATCGTTCAACAACAATCATTTGCCAATGTATTGGATCAAAATAATAAATATAAGGATATAATCAGCATATAAGGAAGGACTAAAATTTCGCCCGTTAAGTCTGTATGATAGTCTGTATGAACTATCATAGCGCCAATAGTTTATTTTACCTTGGTTTTTGTTGATCGTTTTGACGTAAGAAAACCCTGTTGTATTTTTTTGATTTCTCTATATTTTTTATGTAAGTATTTGTAATTTTCAGCTATTAAACCTTTTTTACTGTGTAAAAAAACTTAATTTATTCATGAAGGAATGGCGCACTGAGTGCGCAAGGGAGTGAAGCCCCATTACTATTTAAATACCTATATTTAATAGTTATTTTTGTAAAGAATTCCACACAAGCCCCCTACAATATCCCACAGACCCTGTTGACCCCCTACTGACCCCTCAGAACAAGGTAACACCACCCCCCGCAGAATTTTTCTGGATACCCCTCATCAACCCTCCTCACCACTTTTGTGGAATCTTACTAATACTCTACTAAATTTTACAGACCTCCACACCTACTAACACATATACACGTATACATATTATTTTATTAACAAACAACATGAACATAATAGTTGGACTACGCCCCTCTACGCGCTTTGCACGCCACATTTACTTTTACAATTATTTACTATATCATGCTTCTTTAGGTGATAACAAATATATTTACATTAAAAATGTATTTGTGCAATGTAAGATAGGTCCTGTTCGTAACACGTGCAATGATAAGAAACTAATTGTATGTGTCTCTCATTTTTATAACTTTTCCAGAACCTGATACTCATTCTGAATCGAGCATTCTTCAATCCTATTCTCCACCTACGTTTAAAGATACACTAAGTATGACGAATTCTCGCCCCTTCATAAAAACTCTGGTAAGTATCAGCAAACAGTTTTTAAATCAACCTTCCACTTTTAGCTTTAAAACACGTTTTTATTTTTTTAACTTTTAAAATAAGACTTTCATAATTTCATCCTATTCTACTGGAAATACAAATAATGACAAAACTTTCTCTAAAACATACATACATTGATTATACAATCGTTCATCCTATTTACGATGTTTCCAACTTTAATTGTAGTATTGATGTGAGTACAAGAATTCACTTGTCAATCTGTTCAGGTGAATAAACAATGAAAACCCAGAAGTTATTGAATGTGTTCTTTATCATCGTTGTTGCATCTTTTCGTCAGGTATATTTCCTGACCTCATCAGGCTGTTTACTTCGCGGGAGCGAATCGTCGAACCAAATGTATACATTTAACAACATAATAAGTTATAATAAAATTACTTGACTTGTTCTGTAAGTTGGCTCATAACAATGAGCCCCCCTAGTGGTGTAATACTTCTGCAGTTTGTATTATTGTATAATTAAGTGGTGTTTAAATATATGTATATATTTGTATTAAGTTATACAAAAACAATTTAAAAATTTAAATTTCTTACATAGATTATCGCAGATATTACTACAGAAAAAGCCTAGTGCACTAAAAACCTTATACTTACGTATAACTTGAGATAAAATAATAAATTTATTTATAATTCTACTTTGAGTTGTATAAATAAATAAACGAATAATTTCTCCTAGGTATAAGGTCCATCTCTTTGTGTCCTAGGCGAAGCACAGTGCGGCCAAAAGTCCAAAAAAAATAAGTTTCTATTTAGGGTTTTTTCACCCTTGAGTTAGCTGCAATGATCCTCCAAGAAACTATAATCGTTCATAGTGATGACTAATTCGTCATGCCCCTTCCTTAGGTTCAGTTGGAATGTGGCCTTCGCTCGAGCGCCACTCTACAGTTAATACACTGAGAACGGTTGTACAGGTGAAAAATTTTATGTAATAAAGAAAATCAAATAAGACCAAATGGAATCCACTTCTGAAGGTGAGTAGAACATGTAAAAAAAGTACTAATTATCAATTGTTAAGTAGTGAATTAGGGAGAACATAAACAATAGTGTCATTTTTTCACATAATTTTTCCGAAAATTAGACTTTTCAAGTGATACTGCATTAAAACGCTGCCAAACGCTGCTTTGAAACCTTATTGAAATGATAATTAAATGTATTATCTACCAAATAAAACAAGATTCAGCTGCCAAGAGCTGCCTATTCATCTTTTATGCCCTTTTTTCGAAATCAAATTGATAGAGAGCGAGAAAGAGAGAGAAAGAGAAAGAAACGAAATATACACATGGTGCATTTCTCTTTTATCTGAGGCTGCTACCTGTAGTTTACTGTGATGGAAAATGGGAGAGTATGTGCGTGTACATGAGTATGTATATGTGAGTGAGTATTTATTCGTGTGTATGGGTGCGAGCGGCGCGCACGCAACAGGCATCTCAAACGTCGCACCAAAGCTTATTCAAAAGTGTACTATATAGATATACTTTAACGTTAGGGTTCGGTGCGACGTTTGAGCTCGCTGGCGCGCAGCAGTGTTTTCTTCTTATTCTTCTTCTTCTTCTTCCTCTTTTTTCTTAAACGTAGGCACGCGCTCTTTTTAAAATAAATGCTACGAGATTTTCGTAATTATTAACTTTTTAAAAAATGTTTATAAAATTTTAAGTGCCAAGGCTTTGTTTAATAATTTATTAAAATACTTTATTATTGAAGAAATTAAAAGATTGCGATAGACACAAATAAGGTTTATATGTTGCAAAAAAAAAATTTTAAGTTGAAAATTAAGTTTCATTTTATTATATATATTTAAAATCTTATTTAAAATCTTATTTAAATTTTATGTATTTCAGGTTGCAGTACTCCCACTGAAGACCACTTCACAAGACTAAAATTTTACTATTTAGATAAAAACATTTTAAAGGATGACGTTACGCAAATTTTCGAAAAAATTAAAGAATATTTGACCGAAAGTATAGGGTCCGAGTATTTTTTATCAGACGATGAGAAAAAGGAAATGTATGATCTAGTATTGAAGATAAAAGCAAGATGGAGTGCAAGCAATAGAACTAAAAGCGTCTTTTTAAAAAGAAATAATGATTGGCTGCAAAAAAAAGTTGAATTAAAGAAAAACAAACAAACTAAAAAAAAGATGAAAAAGAAAAACCAACTGTATCCGGTAGACCAACACGCAGTTTTTCTGAGTCATCTGACAGAACCAAACGTAGGAAAACTGAGGAATCAAGAAAGTTTGTGTCCACTGAAGTGCTACTACATTCTACAACTAGCAAATTACGATCGGAAGGTAAAACGGATTTTGTCAAAGTCATTCGTTTTATTGCAGAAGGGAGTCCTACGAAGGCTTTAAAATACAGAAGATCTATTGAATCGTCAGATACAAATTTACCTCTTTCAAATGACGAAGCATTGTCTTTATTCGTTGAAATTGGATTATCGCAGGGTCAATATTAAAAGTTGCGCAATGCACATTTACAAAAAAAGTCCAAGATGCTCCCTTCGAATGAACAAATACAAAATACCAAAGTTCAGTGTTACCCTAAATCAGATCTATCTTTTACAGACAGTGTAGCTGAAGTTAAATTATAACCTCTTTTGGATCACACGATTGATCGTATTATACTCTGTCAAACGGAAGTTCTTAAATCTTTATCGGAAGAACAACTTCAAAATTTAACTTAAATTGTAAAGTGGGGTTGCGATGGAAGTTCGGGACATAGTGAATACAAGCATAAGCTTGATGAAAACAGTGCCAGTGACGAGAGCATTTTTTTTCCGTCTTGCGTCCCTTTGCAACTTGTGTGTAAAAACACTACAAATACGAAAACCACTGTTGTCTGGAAGAATCTAAGGCCGTCATCTCCTAGATATTGCCGGCCTATTAAGATAGAATGTGCAAAGGAAACAGTAAATCTGATAAAAGAATCAACCAATAATGTAGAACAGCAGGTAAATAATTTAATTCCGTTTGTTACTGCGGTTTGCGGAAAAGCTGTGTGTGTACGTTATCATTTAACGTTAAAAATGATAGACACAAAAGTTTGTAACTCATTGACTGACACAAGTTCCGCAATGCGCTGTTACATATGCAATTGTACATCTAAGGAGTTCAACAATGTAGAAAAGATGTTGCAAAAAGAAGTTTGTTCCGACAATTTAAAATTCGGCTTATCGTCTCTACATTGTTCGATTCGTTGCTTCGAATTTTTATTACATTTATCCTATAAATTAGAAATCAAAAAATGGCAAGCTAGATCAACTAAGGAAAAAGAATCAGTTGAAAAAAGAAAAACAGCAATCCAAGTGGCATTTAAAAAACAATTGGGTTTGAACGTTGACAAACCAAAATAAGGTAGTGGAACTTCTAACGATGGCAACACAGCACGATTATTTTTCGCACATCATGGGCAATCTGCTCAAATTCTTGGAATCGATCAAGATATTATTTATTGGTTTTACGTCATATTACAAGCAATTTCATTTGGATATGAAATCGATGGGAACAAATTTTAACAGTATTGCAAAGAATCAGCTGAAAGTATCGTACATGCATATGATTGGTATTACATGCCTACCTTAGTGCATAAACTTCTAATTCACGGCTTAGACATCGTTAAACAGTTAATAATACCCATAGGCCAAATGTCCGAGGATGTCCAAGAGGCATGTCATAAATTTCTTAACATTTACCGCGTTGCTTATGCAAGAAAAAACTATCGGCAAAAAACGATGGAGGACGTTTTCAAAAGATTTCTGATTTCATCTGATCCTTACATTTCTACTTGCCGAAAATTACCAGTAAAACCACTTAAGTCTTTATCACCTGATACAATCAATTTATTATCAGCTCCATCTGTATATAACAAAGAACAAGAGCCGGAAAGTTTGAACAGTTCCTCTGCCTCAGAGTCAGAAGCAGACGTAGATGTGGATTCCTACGAAACCAATTTTTTATTATAACATAATTGACCTACCAATTATTTGTAATTAAAAACTTTTTGTATATTTTTATGCTCAATAGAAATAAAGATTGCTATAACAATATTCAAAAATATTTCTTTCCTTATAACATAAAAACTCAAACCATGAATTTTCTTCGATTACAATTTTTTGTTCAAAGCATTAGCACAAAATATTTCGGAATATAATTTTTAAAATATTTATTCTTGTAACTGTAAATGTTGTGAATTTACAAAATCCTTATTTTACAATCAATTTCTATTCAAAATAAACAAAAATACATATTTTACATTCTACAACGTATACATACAGATCGTTTTTTTAATTTCTCCATTTTTAGCTGTATTAGGGGTGGCGATGTCCCGCCATCTTGAATTTCGTAATCCTGACAATGGATTCGTAATCAGTGACCCCAAAAATCCCCGAGTACAAGATTTTAGGTCGATCGTTAAAGTTTTTGAGTTTTGGCCGCAAAGTGCGGCCTTCGGCCGCACTATGTGGAGAGGAAAAATGTATGAAAATATTTATTCAAAAGGTTATTGGTAATATTGGTGGCTATAGGAGTAATTTTATTAAGAGTATTATAAGTCAGAATAACGAAAATGACTTTTGCGTACATTTACCATATCATTAATATACATGTGACCAGCAAATGGTATCTACTAACATTTACATGTGTGTAGTAGTTTATTTTTGAAACTTAAGTCTCTTTGTTAAGTTAGTAGAGTGTTGGTAAGATGCCACAGAAATGATGTAGGGAGATGTCTGTGTGTGTGGGGGGGGGGCAGTAGGGAGGATAGTGACGGGTTAAGAAAAATTTACCGGGGGATGATCGGGGGTATGTGGAGTAGCCACTGGGGGTTGTGGTGGATTGTGGGGGATGATGGGGGTCTGAACAAATAATAGGCTAAGTTGAAATAAGGACTTAAAGGGGCCAGTGCAGGCGGTGGGGTGCCAACGTGTGTCATTGTGGGGTTTTGAGTAAGATTTATGGTAGGTATAGATATACATATATTGATAAATGGGTCATTTTACTGAAACTGGCCTATCTGAAGAGCTGGTATAAACAAACACTTAAAATGGTGTGTTAACTATTAAAATATTTTTTGTGCTGTCCGTAACCAAAATATGTTAAGATTTTTTGTACCCTGCAAGATCTGGCAGAGATAAACTTTTATGACAATGTTCTAGTTTTATTTTAAAATAATAGGAGCATAACGGCTCCGTATAACATCTCATTACAATCGAGATAACAGCACTGCTATAATAAAATGTCTTTGTTCTTACATTTATATAATGTACTTACCATTATCAACTGTATAACCTGCTATGAAAGTCAACAATTCAGTATACAAAAATTCCTACAACATCCTTGACCTTTGCCGACTATGAAACGTCCTAATTTAAATGCCCAAATGCAATTGCATGCATTTTTTAGAGTATTTTCCGTTAATATGTTAAATTTATAAGAATAAAGCAATACTTTTTACTGGTCTGAATTTTTTTGTACTTTAACAGTAAACATTTTTTGAACAATTAAAAAAATGTCCAGATCGATATCTCCTTAAACGACGTTGTAATCGACTGGAACATGAAATATGCCATTTCTGGTAGAATGACCCATGTATGATATAAATTTTTCCTATGTATAGACTTTTTGTGTGGGGCTACATAATAGTCCTCTTTTCCTTACTACCCCTCAGGCCATGAAACCGTCTTCCACAGCTTCTCTACTAATTGAGATGAAAATGTGCTTGCTAATATGTGATTTAAGAACAATAAAATCCCCCTTGCCTTCCACACCAACCTATTTCTTACACGCGCCCTTCCCCCACGATCCCCTATAAATTTTAGTTAGACCACCCACAGTCACAAACACCCTACGATACCCCCACACTTCCCCACAAATCAGTTTAAATCACAGTTATTTAACCTAATGACCCACCATGGCCCCGCTGCTGCCCCTTAAGACACTATATATTGTGTACTAGCCGCTACGACCTCCTTCGTCCCATAAATCTATCACAGGGCACTCCATAGCCCTCATACACTCTGCTTTTACACAGCCGTATGTATTGTACCAGACTCTCCCCCTCCAGCACCTCATAGCACCTTATATTTTGTCAAAGCTGTTAAGTAAAATCCTAATTTGTTAAGAACCCATTTTTTAAAACTTTTTTTTAGTATAGTGCTTTACGTCCAGTTCCTCTACAGGGCACTACTCTGGGCAATTCGAGCTTAGGACTTAGGAGAAGGAAGGGAAGAGGGATGAGAAGCCTCTCATTTCTAGGAGGAGGGTAGGGGTAAATTAGGCAATTTTTTTGCGAGGAGGTCGCCTATCTCCTTCCTCGAGAAGCATTGCGTGGTGAAACAGCACGTGTGAAAATTCACAGAGATACTTGCCCGAAAGAGTCGGAAATTGAACCGCGTGTCGACCCACGACCTAGCCGACTGAGCCACCACACGCTCCCAATATTCCATTCTGTTTTATTAGAATACAGATTTATACATATATATATATAGTACGGCGAGCTTATTCTTCATAGACGAACGCATCCGTAGAGTGCACAACAATGTTGGATCCAGCAGACAATTTTGGTAACCAGCAACTATAATTAACCTCCTCATATATAGATTATCCTGTAACGCTCTGTTTTCTAGAAGCTTGATAAAAAAAAGGTAAAAAAGGAGAGAAGAAAAAACAGAAAGCTGGCCAGGTTACTCCATGCCGAAACACCGAATGCAGACTAATCAGCATCCCCAAAGAAGCCCCATGTTCCAGGGACTACTCCTCGTCGATAAGGCTGGCACTCCGGCGGCGGCTGGCATCGAATCCGCTTTGCCTCACCTATAGCCCTAACACTGTTAACGCATTCACTTAGGCTCTAAGACTTGTGGGGCAGGAGCAAAAACAAGGAATCTTTCTGAAGGAAAATTCCACAGAAGCACCAGCCTTGAAACAGTCGAGGTTCTATATGAACTTATTCAGATGATAACAATTTTTGAAGAAATCTGCATTAACCAGGAATTGAAACCACGAACCCTATAACGTTATTGTATCAGTACCAAACATGCTTACTATTGAGCCAACGCCGATATTAAATCGTTAGTTAATTACGATACTAAAATAAACAAAGACACAATCCAATACGTTAAATATTTTTTTATTAAGAAATATATCAAAGCCATAAACTACTGTGCATTTAGTCGGTAACATAAAAAATTTCATTTCATACGATATTTTTTGTAAAAATGTTTCCAGGGTTCTCATACCTTGAAAGTGCAACACGTAACGAGCCTTGCGAAAATAGTGGTTTTTTAAAGTACAAACCTAATTTATTAAGACTTTGAACCTGTGACTTATAAAACGTCATAGAAAAAGCTACTACTAAGATTATTGTTTTTTGTAAAACACAAGAGGTAGAAAAGATAAAATACCTAAATTAAAAGTTATTCTTTGAATAGAAACTTTGTTTTTAATTTTCTTTCCAGCGACTATTTTAACCTTGATGTTATACTAAAATAATCCTTAGTCTCGTTCCATTATACAATCCTTCTGACATATATTAAGTTCTTGTCAACATCACAATAGTATTTATTTTTAACTTAAGTTCGGGAGGTAGACGACCTTCTGGAATCCAATTCAAATGTTCAGTTAGTAAATTCAAATAAAATGAAGTCCCTTGTAAGTCGCAAAATCTAGGCTGTGATAATTTGTACTTCATCCAGTCATTACAATTTGTAATTTGTTGTAGAAAAATGTGTGTATCCATTCCAACATATATAAATTACGTTACTCCCTCTTGATTTATTAATTTAACTAAAATCATCCAAGCAAACCTGATTTTCAATGACTTAATTTTACCTGTGTCAATTTTTAATAACAATAAAAAAGTAAAACATATTCAAGTTTACAATTTTTAAATACCATTACAATTTCAGAGCCTTCAAAATTTCACAGTTTTTTTATTATTACAATTTCATTCGCATTCTTTATGACAGAAAAAATCGTACGATAATTGCCATTTATAATCATTCATTTATTAACATACGATATTTTATTATTATTACATGATTATTGTTGAGTGTGATCTACAATTCCTAAGGCTTTTTCGGTATCATTGATGCTTGCTTTGAAAAGTAACATCGGTTTTGCGCAATATTTTTTCGTCTGATTGAGATTGGATGATTGCACTTTCAACTGTACTCTAATCTAAAGATAATGTCAAAATTAAAGATTAGTGATTCCTTTGAAAAGTATAATACGGGTGATTCCTGCCTATGCCATAGATAAAATAGTTTTGCCTAGTGAACTAAAATAGTTAATCAATACTTATGTAATACTTATGTAATACTTATGTAATCCTTAAGTAGAATCATATCAACATTTTGTGAGATTCCTCAGAGATTCAGATAATTTCTAAAGTACCTATCTTGGAAAAAAAAAATTTAACTAAAATGATAAAAGACTTTGCATTCTATAAACATACGATTGATTCGAAGTATCATTAGCTAAAAAACGGTCAAGAGGATCTGGAAAAACTTTTTTGTACAAAACATCTGTCACGTACGGAATCATAGCTACACGCACAAGCGTCCTTGGGCCTACTGAAGATAGTTGTAGTGGGAGAAAGCAGAGGGACAAGTAGATAGGATGCTAAAGGGACCGCTCTCTCTAGTTTGAGCCGGCAAGAACAAAGGTCTTACACACGTGACGCGCTCTTCTCTCATTTTAAATAAATAAAAAAGTTAATACTAGTACCTCGACTATTCACTTCGTGCGCACCCCAAGACCATAGAATCCCACGTAACAGTTTTGGTATCAAAAGTGGGATGGTCATCGCGATTAAATAAAATAAAAGTGATTTTTTCTTAGTCTTTGTCGATGGTAAAGTATCGACTCTCGCAATTTTTGGGAAACACGTAGTGTCGTGCCACGAAGTGAATAAGGAACTGCTACAAGAGGGATGGGCAAAACAAGGAGTTGCCGAAGTATGGAGAAAAGCAACTTCAAATCAAGGACCGAGGCGAAAGAATAACCGGGATTACAATAGGAGATCGAGCAAACAAGGATGTTAAGGGTTTTGGTTACCATCGTTCTAGCCGGGAGGATATGGTAAATATTTAAGATTATAAATAAACAAATATATTTATACTGTCCCGGGAATTCTGTTAAAGCTTTAAGTGCGATACAATTTGATTTTTGTTTTTATATTCATTTTGCGTTCGATATCCTCCTCAGGACATCAGTGGCACGTCACTAGAGTAATTTATCGTGTGTCAGAAAGATGTCGGATCGTGAAGAAAATTGACTGAGTTGAAATTGAGAAAATAATAAATGAACAAATAATAATAAAATAAGACACGTGATAACAGTTAAAATAAAACGGGCTCACTATCGTGGAGTAATGCAAACAATCATACAGAAGTTTAAAAGTGTTTAAGCACTCCCATACAGGCAGGAAATAAAGGATAACGACAAAGAATAATAGAGTACCTACAATGGAAAATTTCAACGAAACGCAAAGTGACGCAATGAGTGTTAGGGAGGACGAAATTCTCTCGTATCCAGGAAACGAGGCAGAGTCAGAAATGCTGACCGTATTTTTGGAACATAGCCCGGAATTCTAAGAAGATTGGGAAAAAAAATATAAGAATGGTAATTACAGGCTCCCCAATAACAATAACTATTACAATAGTAACTATAATTATAACAGTAATAACCACCCTTACATCAGCCAACGTCCACAAAATGGTTATGCAGGTAATTATAATATGCCAAATAGAGAGAATCAAGACTTTAATAGTAGAAACATATACAACAGTACAAAGGGGGGGTGATAATTATAGACGACAGTATCAATATCAAACGGGTTATAAGAACCAGGACCAACAACGAAGAAACGAGGCCACTGCGAATTTCAGGAAGGAGTCGCAAGACGCAATAATAAACGTGGAAAATTTAAACTACAACGATGCTCGACACGTTCCCCAAACATCGAGCATTCAGCAGTAGGCAATAAGGTGATAAGCGTGCTCAGTGGTAGAGGGGCAGCAGGCATACGTGCAGACAACGAAATGCACGAAGGTGCATAGACATGGTAGGTAGAGACAGAGAAAATCAATAGGAGTACACCGAGCTACACACAGCCCGCAAGAGAAGTAATTAGTGAGTCGTGTGAGGTTAATATTCCGGTAAGAGAACCACTAAATACGACCACGTACGTCAATAGGATGACGAGCAAAAATAATTCGCTTCAAAACAGCCCACGAACGGAAGAGTGAGAACGAGAAGACAGTAGATACGAACCCTCTTGTAGAACTATAAATATATTTAGAGAAAGTAAGACCCCCCTCCCCTCTCCTCAATATGTATAAAAAGCTGTCGGCTACGAAATGGTAAAATAAAATTCTACGTCGATACAGGTGCAGAGATATTAATCGTAAAAGAAGATAGCCTTCGTCCTGACACTTTTGTTGACAAAGGGACCCAAGTTAAAATTATTGGAGTTATGCACGGCGAGTGTAGCACTTTAGGTATAGTATAAATACTACTAAATGGCTTCGTTTGTACATAACATGTGGTCCCACGCAACTTTCCGATGGATGTGGAAGGTATAATTAGTTGGGATATTTTTAAAATGTATAATGGCTGTATATGTAGCCGAAAAAATACTTTGCATTTGGGAGGCATGAATATGAAATTGGATCCAGAGATGCTCAAAATTCCTGCCAGAAAAATGCAAGTGGTATACGCTCGTGTTAAGAAAACGAGCGAAAATGTTAATATTGGTTGGGTCCCTTTGCAGAAAATGGATAAGAAAGGCGTACTGTTTGGAAATTTCATAGCTACACAGAATGAGGGAAAGGTGTATGCAGAGTGTATACGTATAAACGGGTAAAATATCGGTACCCAAGATTGATTTATGAGAATGCAAAGTAATGCAAGAGGCTGAACCGTTCAGCGTCGAAGGGGACGATGCGAGGGGCTTGAATGAAGCAATGATGTTCGGGTTTTCTTACCGACCAAGCGGGGACCCACACCCTGCCATGCAACGTCGGTCGCTGCGCTCTCTCCCGGCCTCCCACCTCGTGCGTCACCGCGCTCGGCAGGTGGCACTCACTCGTGTACGAGGGCTCAGCGAGGACAGTCGCACGCCACGCTAGAGGAGGAGAGAAGAAGAAGACGACGATTACACGCCGAAGCGACTATCCTTCGTGCCTTTCTTTTATTTAAAGCGTTGAAAGCATTTTGTAATCCCCTGCGAAACAAATAAAGCAGTAAAAACATTCATTTGGTCCTTCGAGCCGAATCCCGAGGAGAAGAGCAGCCAACGCCGCAGCTAGGGTGGTCACAGTCTGCGATTCGACTTACACAGCGTAATGTAAGTACAGTTTAAAGAAATGTTGTGTAATGGAGGTCGTCGTGGTCGACACAGTTCCCACGATTCGACACAGGTGTTGGCCGCGACGAAGTCGTGCCGCCATTAACGCTTGCCTTGCAGGCACTCGCGTTATCAACAGCGTGCACACGGTAGCTACCACGGTCGCCACAGAGCCCGCGGTCCAGCAGCTGTGCTCAGCCACGGCAGAGATAAGGCCGTACGGTTGTCGATGCGACGCTTTGTTCGACGCCATTCGAACGTCGGAAAGCGAGGCTTTCGCGGCCGCCATTGTTAGCCGCGATCAAGCGCTCGCGGTGTCCTCATCGGCCGCGGCCGCCATGTTGGCCTCGTGTCGCGCGCGTCCGCCTCGCGCGGCGGAGCTGTTGCGCTTCGCTGGCGCGGGGGGTCGACGCCGAGGGACAGGCTTCGAAGCTTGTGTAGCTTGCGTGCGCGTTGGCACGCGCGTGGTCTACGCACGTCCCTTCTGGCATCCTCGCCCTTTCGTGTTCTCTCTCACACTCTTTCTCTTTCACTCTCCTTCTATCTGTTTTGTCTGCCGTCGATGCACCGCGCGTCGACAGCTGTGTCGAGTCTGACGATGACATGGCCCCGCCGCTCGTGGCCCGGAGGCAAGACATGCTTCGTGCAAACGTCAAGCTAGTGATCGTTTTTTCAGGTCGAACGACGACTGGACGAGCTTGCTCGGCTCCCAGAGCGCCCTCGCCGGCGTCATCAGCCGGTTCGCACGGGACGTCGAGAAGATCGACCCCCCGAACTGGAGCCTGGGTCTCGTGGAAGTAAGGCTCGAGCTGCTGGACGGCTACTGGAACACTTTCCAGGCCAATCACGTGAGTCTCCTGGAGTCACCGCCGCCCGAGAAGCTGGAGTCTCTTGACCAGATGTACTCGACGGCAGAGTCGGACTATATCGCCTCTCGATCACGCCTCTACAACGCAAGAAACACCCTCACGCCTCTCCCTGGCCCGGGCGGCGCCGACCTGGACCGTCATAACTCGAGACACGGAGCTCGCTTGCCCAAGATCAGCATCCCTTCCTTCTCGGGGAAGCGAAAGGATTGGGAAAGTTTCCGGGACCTCTTCCGCGCGCTCGTCCACGACGATAAACAGCTCACCGACGTGGAGAGGCTGTTTTATTTGAAATCCTTGGTGGACGGAGACGCCAAGGCAGCTCTCGACACCGTTCAGACCATCGGTGCCAATTACCTAACGGCTTGGGCCTTACTCGAAGCACGTTTCGAGCACCGCCGTCTTCTCATTCATGATCATATCACGGCGCTCCGTAACATCAAGTCTCTGAAGGAAGAGTCAGCTCGAGGGCTTCAGGGTCTCCTCGACACCCTGGGAAAACATCGAGATCAGCTGAAAGCTCTGGGTCGTCCTGTGTCTCAGTGGGACGACTGGATTGTCTCCTGCGCGATGACTGGCATGGATCCGACGACCCGGCGCGCGTGGGAGGACGAGATCGAGCGACTGGAGAGCGCTGGCACGGACACCACGGCGGATGTTGCCACTTTTGCTGCCTTGACGACTTTCCTTCGTCGACAGTGCCGCGCGCTCAGCTCCGTCGAGGCCTCTCGCCCTGCTCGACCAGCCAACACGGCCAGCATGCGCTCTTCGGCCCCCCCGTTTCCTGGACGAAACTTTAGAGCCCTTGCCACCAGTAGCTCGCTGCCGCCATGCCCGTCGTGCAGAGAGTCGCACTACCTGGGTCACTGCGCGCAATTTCAAGGCCTTGACGCGCAGGCCCGGCGACGCATGGTCTATCAAGGGCAGTTATGTTTTAACTGCCTGAGACCAGGTCACGCAGTAAAGTTCTGCCCTTCACGGTCCGTCTGCCAGCAGTGCAGGGAGCCCCACCACAGTCTGCTGCACGAGAGCAACCATCGGCGCAAGCCTGAATCGGATCAGCGTCCCTCTTCGCCCAAGAAGCCAAAAGTCGACCCCGCGGGCCCGTCCGCCACCGACTCACAGCATCAGGGGCCTCCATCGTCCTGACTAGCCGTACTTCCGACCGCTCTTGTCCAGCTAACCGGTCCCACCGGCCGACGTGTCGCTGGTCGAGCTCTCCTTGATGCGTGCTCTGAGGTTACACTCATCTCCATCCGGTTGGCCCAGCAGCTCGGCGCAGCGCTAGAAGTCAACGAGGCGAGCATTCATGGGGTTGAGGGAGGGTTGACCATCCCCTCGAGAACCCGAGCGCATCTACGCCTTGAAACTGGAGAGCATGCACCGCCAATCCACCTGACAGCGCTCTGCTTACCACGGCTCGGGCTCACCTCTCCGTCTGCCCCCTTGCACCCAGCCGTGATGAGACAGTGGCTCGATCTTGAGCCTCTGGCCGATCCAGCGTTTGGCACACCTCGCCGTGTAGACATTCTGCTCGGAGTCGACGTTTACCACCGCCTCATCGAACCAGGTTACGTTCAGCGTGACGAGCTCGTCGGACAGCGCACGGCTCTTGGCTGGACTCTCGTCGGCCGGGCCCCTGGCCTGGGCTCGAACGCCCTCATCGCAGGCACAACTCTGCACACGAACACTCAGTCGCCCTGGGATCAAGAGCTGGCTGCGCAGCTCCAGCGATTCTGGGAGATCGAGGAGGTGCCACATGTCAGCCGCCGAGCGCCTGAGGATGTGGAATGCGAGCGAATCTTCGCCGATTATCATCGCGCTGACGACGGGCGTTACATTGTGCGACTTCCGCTGAAACATGACGCTGTGCGCCTCCTTGGTGACAGTCTGCAGGGCGCCACCGCGGGTTTGCGCTCGTTGCATCGTCGGCTGCAGCGGACTCCTGAGATGGCTTCTGAGTACGCCCGGTTCATGGCAGAGTACGTTGCCCTCGGTCATATGAACCCCCTTACTGATGACCAACTCGCTGCATCGCACCGTCCAGTGCACTATATCCAACATCACGGCATTTGGCAGCACGGCGACCAAGGTCGCAAAACCACAAAGAGATCCATGCTCGCCGCGCTCGCAGGCTTGTTCGATCCGTGCGGCTGGCTTGCCCCGATCGTGTTGAACGCCAAGCTTTTACTGCAAGACCTGTGGCGCGCGCGCTTGAACTGGGACGAGAACGTACCGTCCTCCATGACTCGCCGCTGGACCGCTTTCACCGCCGAGCTGCAGGCCATTTCCGGATTTTCTCTGCCTCGTTGGATTGGTATGTCTCCGTCGTCGAATGTCCAGCTGCACGTGTTTTCTGACGCCAGTCGCCGTGCTATGGCCGCTGTTGTATATTCGCGGCTGCAGTCCTCAGATGGGCCCGCTCTCTGCCACATGCTTCTCGCTCGTACTAAGCTTGCGCCCATCCGCGCGCTCAAGCCGATGACCGAGCCCGCCGCTCGCATGACCATCCCACGTCTAGAATTGCGAGCGGCCCTCATCGCCGCCAAGCTTCTTCGCTCAGCAGCCAGCGAGTTGGGAGTCGCGATCGAGCACTGCCACGCTTGGTGCGACTCTCAAATTGTGCTCCACTGGATACGCTCCGATCAGCCGGCCAACAACGTGCTCGTCGACAACTACGTCGCTCAGATCCAGGAGGTCCTGCCACCCAGTGCCTGGCGATACGTGCCGTCGCAATCGAATCCGGCCGACCTAGCCACCAGAAGTGCCGACATGAGTGGTCTCCGACAGCAGCCCCTGTGGTGGAGAGGCCCCACGTGGCTGGCCCAGGACGACAAGTCTTGGCCCCAGGAGACACTGCCTCCACCCACGCCCACGCTCTCACTCTGCTGCGCCTTCCGCGCGCCTGAATCGGACCTGCTGCAGCTCTTCTCGAGCTTGCGCGCTGTATTGGGCCTCCTCGTGCGCGTTCGTCGATGGGTGCGACACCGCTTGCAGCGCATGCCCACCCGTTCTGTGCTTTCGCCGTTGACGCCGTCTGAGATTCAGGACGCTTTTCTGGCCTGCGTTCGGTTGAGTCAATCGATGACGTTTGGGGATGAGTTGGCACTCCTGCGGAAGCGTGAACGTCTTCCGAAACGGAGCCCTTTGACCTCTCTTGCCGCCTTCCTCGATGCCGACGGAGTTCTGCGTGTTGGCGGGCGGCTCGATCACTCATCGCTGTCTTACGAAGAGAAGCACCCTCCCATCCTCAGCGGAACATCGCCGCTCGCTCGACTCGTGGTCTCTTGGGCTCACGCACGCGCCCTCCACGGTGGATATCGCGTTACCAGCGCATACGTCTCCAGGCGTGCCTGGATTCTCGGCGGGCCACGCAGAATCAAGGCTCACATTAGAGGGTGCGTCATCTGTGCCCGGTTACAGGCGCGCTCTTCAAGCCAGTTGATGGCTCCGCTGCCCGCGTCTCGCGTCACGCTGTCTCGCGCTTTTGGTCGCACCGGAGTCGATTACGCCGGGCCCTTCTCCGTGCTTACATCGAAGAGACGGGGGATCCGGACCACAAAGGGCTACATCGCTGTCTTCGTGTGCATGACCACCAAAGCCGTGCATCTGGAGCTTGTCGGCGACCTTTCCGCGGCCACCTTCTTGGGTGCTCTCACCCGTTTCACCGGTCGTCGAGGCCGACCATCCGAGCTTTGGAGCGACAACGCCACCTGCTTCCGTCGAGCTGATTTGGAGCTCCGCGAGGCGTTGCAGGGCGCAGAATTTGACTGGGACCTAGTCGCCGGGACTCTTGCCTCCCAGGGGGTTTCCTGGCAGTTCATTCCTCCTGGCGCGCCACATTTTGGAGGACTCTGGGAGGCCGCGGTCAAGTCGACCAAGAGCCATCTACGCCGTGTGCTCGGCTCTCGTCATCTAACGTATGAAGAGTTCTCTACGGTTCTCGTTGGAATTGAGGCCGTGTTGAATAGCCGCCCGTTGACGCCCTTGTCTGGCGATCCCTCTGACCTCGAAGTGCTCACGCCTGGACATTTCCTCATCGGGGCTCCCGTCGATTCCATCATCGAAGCTACCCCCGCTGCAGAGAATTTGGACCCGCTCACGCACTGGGAGCTCGTCAAGGCCGTTCGCGCCCAATTCTGGACGCGCTGGGGCCGTGAGTATCTAAATACTCTCCAACAGAGACCGAAATGGAGCGCTGTCCGTCGGAACTTCGCGGTGGGGGACCTGGTGGTTCTTCTTGACCCTACGCTGCTACAGTCCAGCGGACGCTGGCCTCTGGGCCGTATCACCCGCATACACCCTGGATCCGATGGACTAGTCCGGGCTGCTGCCGTCAAGACAGCCACCGGCGAATACGTGCGGCCCATTGTCAAGCTTGCGCGTCTCCCTGTGGCATCTGCGGACTCTAGCCTCCCTGCGACGGACGATCGAGGGACTCCCCCCGCTTCGGCGGGCGGTGACTAGGGTTTCGCTCTTGGATCGAGGCAGGCGGGATGTTCGGGTTTTCTTACCGACCAAGCGGGGACCCACACCCTGCCATGCAATGTCGGTCGCTGCGCTCTCTCCCGGCCTCCCACCTCGTGCGTCACCGCGCTCGGCAGGTGGCACTCACTCGTGTACAAGGGCTCAGCGAGGACAGTCGCACGCCACGCTAGAGGAGGAGAGAAGAAGAAGACGACGATTACACGCCGAAGCGACTATCCTTCGTGCCTTTCTTTTATTTAAAGCGTTGAAAGCATTTTGTAATCCCCTGCGAAACAAATAAAGCAGTAAAAACATTCAAATGATAAGGCTGTTTAAAACAAAAGGACAGAAAGGAAAACTTTTTGATAATTTTGATGGCACGTTAAATGAAAATAGAATTGTGAGAGTGGAAAAAATAATGGAACTCGTATTTTTTTTAAGATAAAAACTAAACTAAAACCATCTAGGGAGTGTCAAGAATCGGTATGAAAAATTTCAGCAAAATCGGTGCCGTACTTTTCGCGGTTAGCGATTACAACGATTTTAGCGACTTTGCTTTACATATTAGTAAGATATTAAAATTTACTCATGCTTATAACTACTCTCGACTAATCTCAAAGTTAATAATAAGAATATACGTTTTGGTCACGTAACAATTATTCTTATAATACATGATGGATCAGAGAATAGAAAATAAATTAATTTATAGCTAGGATATGTAGAATGTAGCTTCGCCTTTGAGATATGACTTATTATTATTAGAATTATTACCTCTGTTTGTATGAATTCTTGTAACATATATTTTTGCACCTCAATAATTATTTCATATACGTGGAATTATTTTCGGCCTACCTGGGTTTCCTTACGAGATATCGCTGTTTTTCAAATTTTGAGAGGTTATGTTGTGACAATTTTTGAAGATTTTGTTAATGTTCATTTTAATTTTTCAAATACGGCACGGAAAAAAAATCTTTTTTTACCCGTTCTTTTCAAGACACAGTCGAAAAAAGAAATAATTAAGGTTATGTTTGTGCAAAGTCCAACTGCTCTATATAAGTGCACCTCGATTATTTCCTCGAGGAGTCAATGGCAACGCTGATCTGATGGAATATTCCAAATTATTGGCTCTCTAGTTTTTGAATGACTACTTTCTAAATTTACCCAAATGCATATTGCTGCTGAATGTTTGGACAGACTCAATCCTGTTTTACAAAATCATAAATAATTTTTCTAAGTCCGGTCTTCATGTAGCTAGTAAAACATGATAATATACAATTAAATGCTTATTAAAACAACGATTAAACCATACTTCACAAGTTTGTGAGAAGAACTGATAAACAATCTTTTTTTTTACCTAAAAAATGTATGTAAACAAAATATTTACAAAACATAGTTTTGTATACTTCTATTTGAACATTATAATAATTAGTATTTGACTTTTCACTTGCAGCTCCAGGGATTTCTCTTACAAACAGTTCTTTTAAACAACGAGTCTGATTGTCTCGAATTTACTCTAAAGTGCTACTAACATGAAAACTTTCAACAAGTTTACGATCTTTTGAGAGGCTTTTTTTGCAGAAAACGTTGGTTTCTACTTTTTGAATACCTGATTTTATAATTACAACCATATTTTTAGCTCTAAAATTCATATTTTATTTTAAATTTACAAATGAAAAACATTCATTTCTGTTGGCTTTGCTATGATGCAGACGCTTCAACACCACCGCTATTCAAATGAAAAATCCAGGAGATCACGTTACTGACTCGTGCCAAAGATAATTACCTAGCGTATACAGAGCTCTTATTTAAAAAGAAAGTATGATCCGGAATGCGATGGTGTTGTAAATAAACATCACTGATCGTCCAAACGTAAATTTTTTTCATTAAAATTAAATTTACGTATATATTTTTATAAACATAAGATTTTAAAATAGTTTATTTATTAGTTTTAGCTCATGACATCATGATAGCTCCACTTATTTTGACTGATAATATTAAGTACTTTAGAGACCTTGCAAACATGGGAGAAGTAAAAGTAACAAACAGATCATCATATCACTGACACATTCTCGTAATTTGACAACATATTATAGTGTGTTCAACATATTATTTAATAATTAATATTTCAAGAACCAAATTTTAGTTAATAATATTCATCAGTAAATTTTTTTAGTTACTGTATAAATAAAAGTTTTGATGCATGTTTTTATTGTCACAATAAACAACGAATATTCATGTTCAAGCTGTTTTGCCGAAATAAAACTTGATATTATCAGAAATACATATAAACTGATCATCTAACTAAACATCAAAATATTTTTCAAACAATAAGCATCAGGAGCAATAAATAAACTAGAACAGCCCGCTTGTTTATACTTGAAACTAAAACTTGACATATAGATAGTATATTAGTTTAACAATAACGCAGATGAAAAATTTAAATTATAAATTAACTTAACAATTTAATATGCAGACATTTTAATCAAGTAGGTGACTAGGAATTACGATCTTGAAAAAAAGATTATTTATTTAACATTAAAAAATGCAAAAACTAGTCTACTAGGTTCTTAGAATCAAAATTTGAAGATAAAATTTATTTATTCCAAAATCAAAAGTACAGGCACTTTAATTTCTTAACTTACTGAAGATTGAGATTTAGAAATAAACGTTATTCATTTAACAATGAAAAATTCCGACACTAAAGTCTTTTGGGTTAATAGTTATCATACTTACTTGGAGTATAATAGATTATTTATTTATGAATTAAAAATGCAAGCAGTACAGTCTATTGGGTCATTAGGTATTATGTACTTTGGCTAAAGATTAATTAGTAATTAATTAAAACGGCAGGCTCTTGAGTCTGTTGAGTTTCTGATGACGAGCTGCATATTAATTAAAAATCAACACACAAGTTATTGACTTGTTATCCGTTAGGTTATTAGGTTATAGCAGCTTGGGATTGATCACTGACATGCTGTTTTCTCGGTCATTAGGTAATAGTAGATTGGGGTTAATCATTCACTTACTGTCCCTTGGGTCATTAGGTTATAGTAGCTTAGGGTTAACTTATTTTATTTTTCAGATTTTAATTCTGCACTCTTGTATTATTCGCAGCGTTACTTTAAGATCCACCTTTATGCTCTTCCAAAATTTTAATTGAAGGAACTCTGTTGTGACAGATGACCTACGGCCAATAAAAGAGGGAATAAAGGAATGCTGTCTCTTTGTGGTTAATTAGGGAATTAAAGCATAGTTCATAGTCGTGAGTAGTTCATAGTTCATAGTTTATAGTTCATGGTTTCTATTGATCAATGACTATGCAAATCTTTAATAAATATATGTCATTTTATTTTGTCATAAAAATATATGCAACAAATTTTGATTTCACATAGTTGTACAATAATATTAACAAAAAATTAATCATCTGACCAAAAACTTAGTAAGTACTACAAAAATAAAAAGTTTTGTTAAAAATAACAAAAAAACTTAGTTATAATAAATAATAAGAAATACATAAACTATTTACAATGACTATTTATTTTTTACATTTTATTAGTATGTATAAACTATTCATTTACTTTTTAAGCGGTGTGGGAGAAAAATATGAAAAAAGTTTTCAACTATTACTTTTATTATGTTTTATTAGTATTCTAAATATATTTCTTGTGAATCATACAAAATTTACATATGTACGAGCTATACATCGTAGATAACAAATACAGTCAACTTTTCGAATTATTTAAATATGGAACTATTAAAAGCAATGTAAATCAATATATATTTTGCTAGAAGGGTTGTACGGGATCCAGAGGTGGCAGCCTCTGGTGAGGAGATCAGGGGGCAAAGCCTTTGATCCCCCCGATCAACGGAGTAAAGGATCGATCGAAGACTACGGAGGGTCTGTGGACGAACAAAAAAAATCATGTAGGAAGGAAGTCAGGGGTCATTGGGGGGGGGGCTGGTGGAATGCCCAACACAAATAACTTTTATATATATATATATATATATATATATATATATATATATATATTCATGGTTAAGCAGACATATGATGAACAGTTCAACTTGCTTGAATTTATAAAAATTTCAACGACTATTATGCTAGAATGCCAGCTTTGATTAATGTAGGATGAAAAATTACTCAATAATAACTAAACTAACGGCATGTTTAATGTACCGTCTTATAATCCTTTTTTTTTTAGATGTTTAAAAATACATACAAACTACGTGGATTTGATGCCACTAGCTTTTTCCCTCCAGGTCTCACTTAATCGATACTATAAGCACTGGCGCATATTATTTCATTTCCTCAAGGTTCATGCTCAAAACTAATAGATTAATAAATAAAATATCTTTCGAACTACTGCAGTATCTGAAGCTGTTCGTTTCTTCATTATAACCATAACTGTGTGTTGCTCGTCTAATTATAAAAAAAGCAAACAAAATTGTCTGATGAGAAACAAAAGTATAGGGTTATGTTAAGGGTAACAAGTATTGAAAGAAAAAAATGGAATTTTCTCTCAAGAAAGTCAAAAAATAATAACATGAATTTAGAAGAATTCTTAAACAAAAAAAAACAAAAAAGAATAATAAACTTTTTCACACGCCATGCGCGGGGACCTCGATTATGAGCCATCTGTTGTAACTCTGAAGACCTCGATTTACACACGCGACTCACAACTCGTGCTACGCACTCGTGCGAGTGCATGTGTACGTTAAGATCTTTGCAGAGCCACATTAGATGGCTCATAATCTCGTTTCCCGCGCACAATGTGTAGAAAATTTGTAAAATTTGTGATTGACACACGCGGGTTTTCGCACACGAGCGCTAGCGAGTGGTACGCGTGCGTCAATCGCCTTCCTCGCGCACTAGTATCGTAATGTACTATTTCATGTGGAAAATATCATCTCCTATATTTTCTTACTAGTATCATTGGTTTGATGTGTCTATTAAATAAAATATTACAGTAAAGTGAAGCTTTATTCATGTGTGCATTAAATTTACTTACCAGAAATATCGATCCAAAATTCTCGTCCATTCATAATGTTTAGAGCTGGCAAGTGCATCAAATTATTGTGAGAGAGATCTAAAGTTGTCAATTGAGCAAGCCGGATAAGCGAGTTGTTTTCCATTTCTAGTAACGCAATGTTCGAAAAATTTAGACAGAAGATGGGAGTCATCATAAGGAATTGACCCTTTATCCGTTGAATTTTGCCATCTGTTATTGCTAAGGACTTAAGCATCCTCCAGCGTACTTCAGTAGCATTAATGTAGTCTAATGTGGCATTCCTAATATGTACATACGAAACGTTTATCGGAAAATCTACATGAATGTAAAAGTAGCATTAGCTTATATGTATGAAAAATGGTATAATAATGATAGCAAAATCGATGCTTACTTGCTCGAGCTAACGCTTGCTCAAGTTCGGCATTATTTGCTAAATTACAACACAAGATAGCCACATTATCATTACTGCCATTTGATAGGCTGATTTTTTTGCAGGGATTTGAGTTTTCCTGGGGGCACTCCGAGGCTAAACCATAAAAACACTTGTCTAAGGTAATGAGATTATTATTCATCAGCTCGGTGTTTATTACCATGAAGTGATCTTCTTCTACCCGGGCCCTTACTGCGCATAGACATATGAGTATTGCTAGCCATTGCATCTGTGAATTAAAACATAAGCATCAATAAAAATGAATGCATTAGTAAAAATTATGTTTTATCATTAAGTTTATAAGTTATGCAAAAATCCGATAGAGTAGTGTTGTATTCGATCAATTTGTTGATATTTTATAATATAATTTATGATGCAAAAAATACTAAATAGAAACGTCCTGAATATTTTGAAAACGTAACAAATTATCTTCACTTCGAACATTCTATATCCGCAGTTACTTAATGTCTATCTATAGTAGACTTATGGCTCTGTATATATGTGTGATCATATGACAGTGAGCATAACCAATAGCTTTTTGAATGGGCATAGTATATCAATGCAAGTTTAATGCAGGTGAACTTATAAAGCAGTCTCTGTCGTAGTATCAGAGTTGTATTGACAAGTATAGATCAGTATGAAAATAAGATAAGAATTAATTGTCAAGTAGGGAATATGAAGAATAATTCAATAAGAGAGTCATTATGACCCCTGGCCCTTCCTCGCCTCTCGTTATAAAACTTTATAAAAAGAATGAATATTTTATGCATATATTTGTGATAGTGATCCTTATTTTTTTTCTTTAATTTTTTTTTTTTTTTTACTTTAAAAGTAGGGCACAGTTGCAATGCTATATACAAATTCGCAAGTGTATAAATTAGTTGAGTTTTTTTTAAATCTTAAAAAACACATAGGCCATTTACAATTAACTACAATAGTGAATCTTAACCGTCATAAATTTCTTTTCATAATATATTTTTTATTTACAACTGATCTCCTGAGCCATTGTCTATAAATATATTGTCAGTGTATTTACAGCTTGACAATAAAACTCACACATTTATTTAACCGTGAGAAAATAATAGTCGTTCAAAATAACATCTTAAGTTATCAAAACTTTGACCTTGTGATTTATTAAGTATCACCAAAAATTGCTAGTCTTATAAAAAATTATTTGCTATGCAACGTACATTGTATAAAGATAAACTTTCTATAGCATTTAAAGTTATTTTTGACGTACAGACTTTGCATTCTTATTTTTTTTCTGGTTATTAATTCTGCTTCTATATTTTATTTAAATAGTTTTGCTTTATGTAATCTAGAACCGTTGCATAAAATTTTTTTGTGATTAAGTAATGAAGAGAAAATCATAACTAGTAGTAATATTTTGTAAAGTGCAGATTTAAGATTATTGTAAGGTTTAATGAGTGTTACTGTTCGTTACTATTTCTTATTATTTTTTTTTTTTTTCGACATAAATGTCATTATGAAAACATCAAAAAAAGTAGTAACTAAAAAAGAACTTATATGGTTAATTATCACTATCTCATCTAATGTTCTGGACAAAAATCACATGATTAAAAAAAAATGTTTGACAGATCTCACAACTTTATTACCAGAGCGTCAAAGTTTTCGAGCTTAGTCTCTTCATTTTTTTATCGCCACAATGGGTACAAATACATATTTTCTATATAGTTAAAAATCTGGATGATTTAAGTGATTACTGCAAGAATTATAATAGAAAGCTGATCTCTCACTTAATGGATTTTTGTACATCAATTTTGATGCTGCTGTTACAGCAATTCGCCCTCTTGTGACTATAGGCATGGTTAAAGCTTTTGTGAACCTTAGAGATTGTTTTTTGTCAACTTTGTTAAGTTGTAATATATTTGTTGGCAAGGTAGTTTGACATCCGATAGCCCTAAAAAGAATCGGGGAACTAAATTTATTTTGACTGAAGTTTCCAGCAAACGTGATTGCCTACATACCTCAGGGTGATCTTCTCTGGACTGCTGTTGTAGAACTAGACTGATTGGGAGGAAAACTTCGTCTGAAGCATTAGAGATAATTATAGAGCTCTTTCCCAACGTATCCTGGGGTTATGCCAGAGATGTTGATGTCTAAAGCACCTTCTTTTTTTGCTGAGTTCAGTCGTTTTGGTAATCTAAGGTGGGGGGATTGGTTCGTTATACTTGCCCGTTAGAGACTGTCCCGTTTGCTCAAGTTTATTTTTCCTTCATTGCTGTTAGATTTGCCAGCGCAGACCTTGGAGAGAATCAGTGATTCCTGATTAAATGCTAAGAGTTTAGAGGGTAATGTAGGGTCACCGGTCGTCGGGGTTCCCAGCCTTGTGACGAACAACTCCACTCGTGACGTCTGCCAGTGAATAACTGACTTGCTTTAATAGTGGCCTGCTTTGTATATACTTTTAGTAAACGAATTGTTACCGGAAACGGTACTAATAATGTATTTGTTGGCAAGGTAATTTTAGGTGGCCCTTAAAAGAATTGATGAGATTAATGGTTCAGTAGAAACGTAAATACTCATAATGACCCTAAAAAGAGCCAGTGGTGAAACTTCAAGATATTCCTTATTATTATTTTTAATGATGGAGAGCTGGCTGCGGGTAGCTTGACTCTTAACCTCGTAGTCTCTGCGTACGGGGACCGTGCAGTAGGGAGGTACGCCACTAGGCAAAACATATCTCATCTTCTAATCGATCCTCGGATAACTAACTGGTAATCGCTAATCGGAAAAGTGGGCCTAGAGAATACTGCCTCTGTGGGTATACCATTAGGACAAATCCCTGAGGAAGAGACCGTTGTAGCTGCCTGAACTCCTCAGGGTTGTTTTCCCCGGCTTGATGTTGTAACAAAATCTGCTCTGTTAGCACCAGGTCGGTTGGCATAATTGCTAGAGCAGATTGTGCTCTATTTAGACGTCTCCTGGTATTACGGTGGGACGTTGGCTCATAGAACGTCTTTGTATTTGTGGCTCTCACAAAATATGGTGTTTTTCAATAGAATTCGACGTATGTCGCTTGTCCATTAGAGAGCAGTGTCGCATCCCGAACAGAAATCTTATTGAGGCGAACGAGAGGCCCTCTAGAGGATACCTAAATAGCCTATGAAGGACCTACTGAGGCAAAGTAACGCGGCGTACAGTTGGTCCTCTTTAGATATCCTTAAAAACTGTGTACCTAACCAAACTTGAAGAGTCTCTAGAGTTAAAATATATGTATAAATTAAATGTGAGAGAGTGAGATAGAATTATAATAAAATACACTATTATACCTACAGGTGTTTTATTATATAGAATAAAAAATAGATTGGTTGAAAAAATGTATAATTGTTTCAATGACTTTTATGTGCTGTACAATAATTAATAAAATAATGACTACTTTAAGGTCGCTATTATAATCGTTACTTAACAGAAATGTGCAGAGTGATGAAAAATGTAAACTTGTAACATTATACTTAAGCCTATTGTGTATAGTTTTGAGATATTGCATCTCAAAAGTACTAACATTGCTTATACTTTCAATACTTAACATATACTTATATGTTAAATAACTACATTAAGTATTAAAAGTATAAGAAATTTAAGTACTTTTGAGACACAAAATATCTCATTTAATTAATAATTTACATACATATAAGTTAGATTATTTTACATTCATTAAACGATTGACATCATAATTTATTTACTAAATCTAGCAGCTCTTTTACTTTGACAGATTAACTCTATTTCTGTCCCTCGCTTTTATTGAATTCACACATATATTTATTAACTGGGAAAATGCTTTTAGTTTGGTTATGTACACGGTTATTTAGGATACCTAAAGAGGACCTACTGTACGCCACGTTACTTTCCTCAGTAGGTCCACTGTAGGATATCTATACAGGTCCTCACGAACTAAGGAGGTATCCTCAATAGATTTCTGTTTGGGATGTCGTCGGTTGCCGGGGTACCCATTGCCAGGGTACCCAGCTTCACGACTCCCAGCTCTATACTTCATGCACTGCCAACGATCGACTATAGAGCTCGGTGCTTTGCTCAGGAATTTAATAACCAGACCTAGTTAATTCTATTGTGGGTAGCTTCGATTTTACTTCTACGCCACCTAGCAGATTCTACTGAACTGAACAGCGTTGGCCACGATGGTCAAAAGTTTGCTGCCTACCGCAACCTTCAGAGTGCTTCTTTATCAGCGCCACCACCGGCCCAGCTGTGAACTATCGCTGATGTACATATTCGTACATATATCTATATACAGTTCACAGCAATAGTTCACAGCTTGGCCCTTGGTGAGAACTGAAGTGAAAGGCTAGCGTATTTTTGTGAAACTTTGAGCTTACGTATTGTAATTGTTAATATTTTTTTCAAGATAAAAATTTTACTAAAAACATCTGGGAAGTGTCAAGAATCAGTATGTGAAATTTTAGCAACATCGACTAAGTAGTTTTTGCGGGTAGCGATTACAACAGTTTTTGCGACTTTGCTTTTTATATATTAGTAATATTGTTGTAATTGAGCACTTAACATATCGAAATAATACAATGAATCTCCACTGAAAAAGTATTAAAGTTTCTTTTTTTTTATTGGGTTATCGTGACAGCCTGTTGGTCTAGTCACCAGAGCCACCCACTCACCACCTATGTGTGGGGGTGTATTGCCATATCTATTTACCATTCCTTTAATTAATATCAAATTACCAGTTAAGGAGGTTTGGGAGAAAAGTTCAAAATGGAGAAACGTGCCAAAAAATGTGTTATATTTGAGCATGTTAGGAGTGCACATGAATTTTTTGAGATTTTTCACCAGCGGAAATTTTCGAGAAAAAAATTATGAAATATTGATAGTTTTAAACGGTCTCTTATGAGAGAGCAAGGTTAGGTTTACCTTTTAATTGAAATTAAAGTATGTTCTAAAAGTGTTGTAATACAAAAAAAAAAAACGTTTCAATAGATAACTTGGTATAAAAGGAAGATGCTTGACAAAAAAATCAAGCCTTGCCAGGCATTTTTCATAAACATAAGCAGTTACAGTCGTACAGTCTCAAGTTTGTAGAGTGCAAAAAGAGGTGCACGGTAAAGGGGGCCCAGATGTGCGGGCAGGGGGAACTCCTCGTTCCTCGCCTCTCTGAATGATACTCCCAAAATTTCCTGAAGCCGGCACTCTTTGCTGAAGCATTGGATCCAGGCTAACGAGCATGCCCAAAGATGACCTATGCTTCAAGGACCACTCCTCACTGGTAAGGCCGGTGATCCCTGCCTGGCATCGGATTCACTAGTCTCTACCCACAGCCCAAGCATTGTTTCACGTTCACCCAGACTTGAAGACCTGTGGGACAAGAAAAAAAACCCTGGAATTACTCTGAACAAAAAGTCTACGGAAAAACCCGCCCCAAAATAGCCAGGGTTGTGTTGGAACTTTTTCGGGTGATAACAGTTTTTTTTTTAATCTGCACTCACTGGGAATCGAACCCACGACTCCTAGAACAGCATTGTATCAGTAACAAGCACGCTTACCAATGAGCCAACGCCACTTCCTGTATCAAATTTTATTTTCCCCTCTGCTATCCTTTATCAGCCACACTGAAAAAAGTGATTTACAAAATATTATAATTATACTTAAAATTACTATACTTTTTAGGATAGCTGAGATATACTCACCTGATGACGCAAATTACTACGTTTGTATTAATTTTTTTTATATTTTAAATAATTATTTTAATATAGCAGCCTTAAAAAAATCATTACACAGCATAATAAAAATTATTATGTCCAGCACAATAAAAATTGTGATACTTTAACTTTTAATATACAACATAGTAAAATTTTGTTATAATCATTTAAAAATTTATAACTCTCTAAAGTAGGATTTACTATGTTACATAGTAAAATTTTTAATTTCACTGCATTGCTATTCAGTATTGTAAAAATTACTCTGTTTAAAAATAATTTTTTTCGACGTTTTAATTATATACGCCTATTGAATTTAAAATTTTGGACTATACTAATTTAAATATTACAAGAAACATATTTTTTATTTAACAGAATTAAAAATTGATACGTCTAGACAAATAATTTTTAACCGATTAATTATTTGTGGTCAACACCGTTGTCTACAAAAAACCCTTTGATTTTTAACTTTATTGTGTGTAACAAGCGTAATTAAGTGACAGTGGTTGGGATATAGAATTGTGATATCGCTTAAGGCGATCGAGTTGGTAATTCGCACAAGAAATTAACCCGGATGTGCGTCAGATACACCTATCACCAACTTGGAAGAAATCTTTATTGCCTCTGGTGGCCGATAAAAAATACGTCTCCTGGTCAGTCAGTATACTACTAATGAAGCTATTTTGTCACGAAACGATATTGAAGTGAGAAGACAGTACGAAGATGCTCCGAGGATATGATGTAGCCTGTCAAAGGACACAAAGACATATGAGAAAGAGGACGGATAAACAGTTGTTGAATTTAGAGAAACTAATACCTAGCAGGCGACGTGACGTGGTAAGAGGTGTCATCGGGGACGATAACCCATAAACTGGGAAGGTGTCACAGACGTGGCTTGGTTCAGTCAAGCCAGCGCTCGTGTGTTGGCACACTGGCGTACAACTGACGAGATAATAGAGTGCATCTAAAAGCGCAATAATTACAGTCACGCCCGGCGGCGGTCGTGGCTGAGCGGTCAACGTAAAGTTTCGTGAATCCTTAGTTGACGAGTTCGAACCCCTGCTCCACCTTTCTGGTGGAGAATTTCATTACAATATTTCAGACTCTTTAATCTATTTATTTAATAAATCAGAATTATCTACTTCCCATATATACGAGAATCTTTGAAGCTTGTTCCGTAACAGTATATACGTGTTACATCCCGAGTTGATACGAATTATAATATAACTAAAAACTATCCATCCGTCAAATTTAGATAAGACGTATTGTGAATATAAAGCAAGCTCAAGTGAGAAGAGGAGCTCGTACGCCGCTTATGTGTGCGCATGTGTGTATTAGCTTTAAGGTAAATGCTTCATAATATGCTGACAGAGTACGGCCAGCTTTGTTGTAAGAATGCATGTATGTATGAATGAATAAATTGTATTGTATGTATGAATGAATAGTTACTTGCTGATTAATTGCTCAATTCTGGTAATGTATACTAATTTAAAATTCTTAATTCACACACAACTTCATTATATTCAAAATTAATTGCAAAATCCCCAGAAGGATTAATTTAGAAATTTGTAAGCTTACTGTCACAATTGAACTTGTATTTGGCACTCTTATATTGCTGATACGAGCTTTCATCATCACTGATCTTGTCAGAAAAATGCGATTGGCACTGTTGTATTGTTATTTTCTTCTATGCGAAATCATAACATGTAACATCATCGTGCAAGCCTACTATTTTGCTATCAACGCAGTCTGCAAGAACATCGCTCATTGGTTGACGTAGTTCAACCAAAGGCCTCTCTTACTCGCTCTGATGCTATAAAAACGCACCATCAAGAGGAAAAATCGATCTCTTAACGTCTGTCACCTGTCCTCTAAAGTTTTAGTCAACTCTTGACTCTCGCGACTCGTGATTACCTTATACACGTAAGGCATAACGTGTTGGCTGAGGCAACTCGAGTGCGTATAGAGAACATCAATAGTATCGGACTACGCTAAGGAGCGAGGTACAGCAAAGGAGTCCCGTCGAAAGTGGTTCCGGCGATAGCAGAGAAAGCAGAAATCGCAACATCCTACTGGCCACGAACTCATTCGTGTAGTTTAAGGAAACACTGAAGGTTACCGCACGAAGCATTAGGAAACTCCGAAGCAGCAGTAACAACAATCAGTGATAGATGTAAGTTATTTATCAGTAATATAATTAACGCCGAACCTTGTTAAAGTGACCCGAGTAAATTGTATTTAAAAGAACAAATTATTATTCAATTGCTTTAATAAAGAAGTACATTAATTAAAATTACCCATATTATTTCAATAAAGATTATTATTCAGTTAAAAAGAACAAATAAAGCTCGCGAGCTGAATCCTAAGACACCCACGAATGACACTTAAATTAAACAGTTTAGACCATACTCTAAACAAGTCCGGTCATAACATACGTACAGAAGTGTCGGTATTCTGCTACCATCTTTCACATAACCATAAAACTGATTTTCAGGTCTTTCTTCGCAAATATCTTTTAAAAATGACCGATTACCAGCATTTTCTAAAACAGAATTAAAAAGAATGGAATTTTTTCTACAAGCACATTATAAAATATCTGCTTAGGTTTTTGATGTTGAGTCAAAAAACGCTTATACAACTGATTTTTTAATGCTATTCCATTTGAGCTCGTGTTAAACGGTTCAACTTTGAGCTAAAATTTCTCGAGATTCTGTTCGATTTGGAGTATTAACAGAGTTACCATTGAATTCAGTAGATTTTAATCTACCGAATTAAACATACTTTGTTTCTCAGATTCTCGCAAGCGAGCTACCTTAAAACAGTGTAACAAAAAGTAGTACTATTCAAATTCCTCAGTATCATTGAAAACGGGAGAAACAAATATTGCCCCATTTTTCGTCATGACAGTCATTATTATAATGTAAATTGAAAGGGAGTTGTGTATTAACAGTCTCATTCGTTGTTTACGTGTTGCAGTTACGTTAACATCAATAATTAAGAGAGAACTTCCTAATGAATAGCTAAGATCAGTTACGTTTACTCACTAACGCAAATTTATGAAGTATCAAAGTTAATGTTACTTTACTGCAACAATAACAAATTTTTTCAACCCACAGTTATACACTATGTATAATTGGCGTGGTTTTTTCCTTTGTATGTAATTATAGCATTGCTCTATACTTACTGAGCTATGAGTCTGTTTCCCATTAGCCTTGGTTTCAGCGTGATACATTTGTGAAAAGAATCGAATGAAATTCTTAGGAGATCCTTTAAAGTTTCATACTACGTTCATGAGCAAAAATTCGAAAAAAAGTATGTTGAAACTTGGGCATTATACATTGAATCATTGATGGCGGAATAGTTTTTTTCCGAATAGGAGGTCGTATCTTAATTGATAACATAGGGGTTGATGGGGGTATTATTGCGGATTTTTGTTAGTGTTTAGCTTAAAACGTTTGTCTAAGAAATTTAGTTTGTCAAACCATTTTAATTTTTTTTTTTTTTTTTTTTTTCTATTAATGTTCGACTCAAAAACTACTGAATTCAGCTTTTATAAATGTATAAACTCATGAATATTGATTTACAAAGAGATTTTAAAGTTCAGTTGCCAATACTGGTATTATTGTTGACCTGTGTGTATTATTGTAGTTAATTTCAATGCTAAATCAACGCAGTATCCTCAATAATACCATCATAGTGAAAGAGGTTACGTGTGCACCAGTTATTGCGGACATGATTTTTTGTTATGCAAATGTTAAGTTTTTAAGGCTATTTTGGAAATGAAGTTCAATGAATTAGGTACTCTATAACTTGATTTAATAATTTCAAGTGCTTACTCACCATAACTCATCAGTTTCATTAAAAAATACGCATTATTTAAGAGTACCACAATAATACGCTCGTTTACCCCTATATTTGCATTTACTAAACTGATATTTAATATAAACTGAAGAATTGTGGTAAAAGTATCCTGCAATACATCAGTATCACTCTGTGAAATTTCGATTCATGCATATTCACAGGTAAAATAAAAAGATAAAATTTTAATCATAAATGCCAGAATCCCGGACTTATAAGGTTATGGATGTACAGTCACAATGAGTACTTGTTTTCACAGGCCTTGCAAAATTAAAGTGCAGTTCGATTTTCTTGAGCTTAACCACGTCTTTTTTTTCAAATTTACCTATAATTTTATACCCAACCTTTATAATGCTGTGCCTCCCCATTTTACAAAATCGAGTACGTTTTTACGTTAGTACTTACGTAAGTCGGCACTTGAGTTATTACATTAGTACTAACGTAAGAACTATCGGAAGTTTGCACACAAAAGTACTTACGTCAGCTTACGTTAGTACTTACGTATGATAATAAAGTTAATTCAAACGTTTTCACTTACGTTAGTACTAACGTTAATACTTACATCATTACTTTCATTAGTTAAGAAGTCCAGGCGAATAATGAATAACTTATTTTAGGTGTAAATTTTTACATCAGTCATATTGGTAGGGCTGACATATAATTCATGTACAGCAAACAGCAATTATCTATTTTTTTGCACTTGGACGTCTTTGGAATTTTTCTGGCGCTGGCTATTCTTTCAACACCTGGTACAGAAATTTACGACAGTAAATGCTGATGGCGCTGCAACTGACAGTGATGATGCTATGAAAAGGAAGATAGCTGGTTTTCTGTGAACTCTTTTTTTTAAGACTTCATTATTTGTTTTTTACAGAGTAAGTGCACGTTAGCAATACTGAAAATAACTCAAGAATAGTATACTTCTATAAGATCCATATAAAAAGTTGTATTTTCACTATCTTAAATATTAAATTCACTTAAATTTTATAACAGCAGGGAAATTACGTGGACATTACAACTTAATGATCGTTAACACTTCAGTAAGTCTGAAAAACTTTTTGCGCCTTAAAAAAATGGACCATTGGAAAATAATTACTATGTAAACTTAGGTGCATTATTTTTTTATTATTATTTTTACTATTCACACATTTGTTTTTCTTAATACAATAAAGTAAATTATGGAGTGAAATCAAATGGTGGAGGCTTAGTGTAACACAAAAAAATACTGTTAATCTTTGCATCCAGCTGACTTATACATGAGGAAATCCACAAAAAATATCCATCTTTTGTCCCCCATTTAAATAAAAAAATTTTTTCCAGCGCACCCTTGAAACTAGGCTTATTTTACTCGTAGTGTGATGTACTATAAGGAAAAAGTTTTGAACACAAGGTTTAGTGAGGGTGATACCTTTTTTTCGGGATTTATATGTTAATATAATATCTATATATCGACGGCCTAGACGAATAAAAGCTTAGCTCAGATGAAGCCATTTAAAATAACATGGAGAAATCTTAGCTAAGCTTTCCTTCGTCCAGGCCATCGATGTGTGATGGATATAGCTATAATTTTAACATGTCAATCGCGGAAAAAGGGTGTCACCTTCACTGAAACCTGTGTTCAAAATTTTTTCCTCATAGTACATGGGATTACGAATAAAATGAGCCCAATCCGAAGGTGTGCCTCAAAAAAATTTTTTTTTTATCAAAATAGAGGATAAAAATGAAATATTTTTTATGGATTTTCTCATATACATGTAGGCACTCATGTATACAGGCATGCTCGAATATCTCATGCAAACGATCCTTAAAGTAGAATTAAAGCTCCTGATTAGAAAAGCATGACCAGTAGGAGTAGGGCTTGATCACAAAAAAAGGATTATCCAAAAAGGGACTAATCAAATCCCTACTTTATTTTCTGCTCAGGTATATTGATTTCTTCTGGGTTATCCAGATTTTGTTAGAGCTTTGTATCGATTGAGGCGTTTAGATTTTGTTATTGTACTTTTTATTGAACAAAGAGCTATATTTAAAAAATAGTAAATGATGAGAATTCTCCACACTCTAAATTATGCATCCATTCTAATTTTGACAATTTGGATTCAGAATTCAAGAAAAACCAGCCATGAGGGGTCTCCGGACCCTCGGTTAGAACGAAGTTTTATTCCCTTTCGGTAGACGTTTGCGGTATACAGTTCATATGATACAGTGTAAATGATTACGCATATGCCCTTCGTTGTACTCATACATGAACGTATAAAAATTGAAACAAATAAATAATCCTTATAAGTTGATAATGAGTATTGAATATTGCACATAATAAATAACAAAGTGTTATTAACATTCGTGAATAAAAATACGTCTCCTCAAAAAGATTAGGAGTTGTAGGTTAGTAGTGCGTTGTAGTTTAAAGCTGAACAAAATGGCCTTACAACTGAATGCAGGCGTTCAGCTACTGATGCACTTTCTATGAACTGTGTACCTTTAAATAAACACCTTCATTATTTATGAAAAAGTTAATAATATTCAAACATTATTTTGCTTCAATGATTTTACTCTCTTTTTTTTGGTATAAAAGTATAGTGAAAATTCATAACAGCCTTAAGTACTTATAATTCTTTCTTCGTAGATGGCTTAAGCAAGTCCATACAAATCATTCGAGTATTAGGCTATGACATTCAAAATACAATGAATTGTTTCAAATATGATCTCATCAGTCTATAAGTTTGTCACTCTTAGAAATAAATCCCACGAATTTACCTATTATGAAATGCACCTTCGATGCGTGCGTGGACAGAGAATGCTGCGTGCGGCAATGTATTTGCGTGATTCTGCCGTAAGTAGCTCAAAATTTAAGTTTAAATGATTGAAAAATCGTTTAAAAAAAAGTTGGTTAAAAAAATTCTTATTCATAGTAGTTCTACCTCAAATATGACCCACAACAAGTACACCCATAACAAATATCCAAAGCGATTCTACTACAAAGTTTTTGGGTCAAAAAATACATGGTTTTTTTTATAAGTCAATTTTAGTCAATCATCGAAAAAAATTCGTCTGCTTCTGATGCGTGTAGCTAAGCTATTTGCGTAGTTAAAGTGTTCTAACCAAGATTAAATGAAAGCTAAGATCGAACCCTATCGATTAAAAACAAATTTTGTTTCATTTAATGACTCCGTTCAAAAGTTATAGCTGTTTAAAGAGGAGCTATAAAAATCTTTAAAAATGAGATTTCGTAGGTTTTTGCCGGAAATTCGTAATTTAAAAAATAAATCCCCATAACTTTTGATTACTGGCACCAAATTCAGCAATTTTTTTTTTTTTTTCAATCAATAGAGCTTTGTTTCAACAGTCATTTAAGCCTATTTTAGACCACCTACTAGTGTTGGAAGTGGAATCGATATTCATCGATGTATCTCTCAAAAAAGGCCAATTAGACTAAACGCCGAGACATGTGTCTCATATTTTATACCAACAATACTGGAGAAAAAGTTTCGTAAAGTTCCGATACACGAAAGCTAGAAAAAGAGACACTTTCATTACTGAGGGGTATGGAAGTAATAGGTTCGGAAGTGGCATTTCGAGCTTTGGAGTACTATTACGGCTCGTAGAATTAACATGAATGGTTTTCCGCTTACAAAACATCTGTCTCCAATAAACAGTACAAAAAAAATCTTCTTTACCTGTATGAGTAACAGAGTGCTGGAGCCAAGAGGGAACGGAAGTGACAAAAATTTTTGTACACACGAAAATTGAAAATTAAAATGTGTTTCAATTAAAAAGATTAGAATTTTTGACAGCTTTTGCTTGTACGTTAGTCTTCTTATAATGTGAGACTAGAAAAGTGACCATTAAAAGATGTAACAAAATGCAACAGTGTGGTTTTCAAAGTGATTTTCGCTATAACCGACATTTTTGTTCGAACTATGGGACATTTGAAATTTGGTTAAAACTCTTGCTGATAGATTAAAAATAAATGTTGCGATGGCATGAATGTAACATACAACGTCTATACTTGACAATGTATGTGCGAGGACGTGGCAGAAAAGCTTCTTTTTTTCTAAGTAGTTGCTTTTAGGTGTGAAATTGAGATTGGGACAAGGTACGGAAGTGATATTTTGACTACATTTTTCTATTTATCCCTTTGAGGAGTCAATGTATGAGCTTGACAGTTTTTTCTAAGAAAGTTTAGCACTTTTAACATAACTTCACGCAATTTAAATATTCAGTTTTAGTTTTTTGGAGTAGCATGAGCTCTGTACACGAATTTGGCCACTTACGGCAGAATCACTCATATAGCTTTATACACAGCTGTATAACTATAGCAGGGTCAAAAAAGTCTTGTTACACTTTTTCTGGTCTGGCCCCCATCCGTCCAAAACTCATAACGCGAGAAAAAGAACTTCATTCTTAAAATAAAAACTACTATCTTAGTTTTTAACTACGCTAACCAGTAGTGACGTATCACTTCTGTTATCTTGTGGTTCTTATTTGTCTGCTCAAATTATCAACCAATATCAATGACCTTAGGCTTAATTTTTTGATGTGAAACATCTTATGGCGGGAAGTGAAACAACCGCATGAGGGGAAATATGCAACGAAAAGTCTGATCCACTCCTCCGTTGCTGTTCACCCTACCACTGAGGCCTCCTTCTCTCTCTTTCACTCTCTACATACACATACATACGGTGGAACTTGTACATCTATATATTCGTATAAACGGTAACTATAACTATTTCGTCGTGTATATATAGCTTTTTTTGGTAAAGTGTACTACCCGTAGATATAGCTACATAGAAGTATACATTTATATATAATTAAATATCATATATGTATTATGTATACAGCTGTTAGAATAAAAGTAAATTTATATTGATTGTAGTAACTGACATCTACTGTACGGCGTTGATATAACTCGTACGAGACATGATGAGAGCAAGAGTATAATTATATAGGAAGGAGATAATAGGCAGATGGACTATGGCCGTTGCCGGGTACGTACGCTCGCGTCGTGTCTCTCTCAGTTTCATGAGAGTAACTGTAAGAATGGTTATTAATTTTTATTCGTTATATTGAATAAACTTAAATATTAGTTAATCCGTTCTCATGATTGTGTTTGCTATCTCGTAATATATTTATTTTATCAACATGGTAGCCGAATCCGTGGTTGCAGTGTTGTTTGATTTTAATTTTGATTTTCATGGTTCTCTTTGGAGGCCGTGAACTTCAGAGAAGAGACGTGCATAGATGAAACTGAAAAGTTTAGAAAAGGTGTTTATCCAACGAAAAAAAGTTTGAGAAAATTGTGTAAAAGAGTGATCACTGATATATTGATAGTAAAAAGGTTTGTTCTTGAAGAAATAGAAGAATCTGGAAAAGGAAAAGGAACCAATTTGAATTTATCAAGGACAAAGAAACGGCCGCAAGCATAATGAATAAGTTCGATGAGATGTACTTAAAAAGATCTACTGCACTGCAAATATGTGTGAGGAACAAATTGGAAAGATTAAGATTAAAAAGTTTTGAAGAATCAAGAGTGTTTTTCACGGAGTTTGAAAAACTAATAAATAAGTTAAAAAGTGCAGGTGCAACGATTAGTGAAAAAGAAAAATTAAGTTATATGTTAAAAACTTTGCCAAGTTCATTAAGTTACATTGGTGATCTGATTGACGTTTTGAAAGAATCAGACCAGACAGTAGAATTTGTTAAAAGTGAAATCAAGATGCTTGAAATTATAGAGAAAGAAGAAAGAAGTAACAAAGATACAAGTGTGTTTAAGTTAGAGAGGAAAAAAGAAAAAGCATATTTTAAGTGCGGCAAGATGGGACACTTCCAGGCTCAGTGTACAAGCACGAACATGAGGCAAAGTGAGAATTCGGGGAAACTTTGTGGCGGTACACAGCAGAGAGGAAGTGGGCGCCAACAGCAACAACAAAGGGGTGGCGTGCAGCAACATGGAGGCGTGCGTTTGCAGCAACAGAATTGGCAGCACCGTGGCAGCGGCAGTCGAGGAGCTGGAAGAGGATATAGCGGCAGTTGGCAGCAGCAACAGTGACGTCAAGGCCAGGATCAGCTCAACGAAAATACAGGTTATGGTCAGTAAAATAGTTTTCGTACTGACGTAATAAAAGATTTAAAAGAAAATTTAAATGTTGAGGCCAATAATATTTGCGATAATAGTATTGAATGGCTATTCAATAGCGGTTGCTCTGATCATATGGTAAATAATGAGTTTTATAATGAATGTATTGACTTAAGAGTACCAGTTAGTGTAAAAGTGGAAGATGGTCGATTTTTGAAAGCAACAAAAGTAGAAAATATCTTAGTAACTTTTAATGATTTAAATCAAGAACTAAAATTGAATAACGTTTTATATGTTAAAGAAATGAATAGAAATTTGATAAGCTATGGTAAAGTTACAAATAATTATACAGTTATTTAAAAGTGTGACGCTTCTAAAATTTATCATAAATTAGGAGATCTAATTGCAGTTGCATATAAGAAAAACGATATTTATTTTTTAAATATTTTTGTAATAAGAAAAGAATGAAATATGACAAATAAATTTGAAAAATTAATGACAGAAAAAGAAAAGCTTCACAGAAAATTGGGCCATGTCAATTTCAACTATTTAGGAATAATGTGTGATAAACAATTACTAGATGGATTACCAGAAAATATTGAGTCTGACTATTTTGAATGTAAAATTTGTATTGAAAATAAAATGCATAATTTGCCTTTCGAGGATAATAGAGAAAGGGCAAAGGAAATTTTGGAAGTAATTTATACTGATTTAAGTGGGCCCCATATAACAACGGGTTATAATGGAGATAAATATTTTTTGACTTTTATTGATGATGATAGCAAGATAATTTAAGTTCTTCTAATTAAATCAAAGAGTGAGGTTTATGATCGTTTCATTGATTATATTAATACAACAGAAAAAATGACTGGAAAAAGAGTTAAAATATTAAGGTGCTATAATGGTACAGAATATTTGAATAAAGATGTTTATAATTTTGTGGGAGAAAAAGTAATTTTAATTGAACCATGCCCACCGTATGTTTATGAGTTAAATGGGACGGCAGAAAAATACAATAGGGATATTATGAATATGTCACGATGTCTACTAGCAGATGCTAATGTACCGAGTATGTATTATGCCTCAAATCGTGTCCAGAGCTCGTACGACGTTTTAAAACTAAAATTAATTATGCTTGCAGTGCCAAGACATATTAAATAATATAAATTCTCGAATGATTATAGATGTAACCGATTTTTTGTCTCTTTTACGAAGAAAATTGCAAAAATCACCTTAAAACGTCAGTTCCAACCCCTGTCCAAAACTCAACTTTTCAAACAAAAGACTCTCGCATGCCAAAATAAAGCTTTTTTCCAGAATTTTTGCACCGACATTATAAGCTTTAGTTATTATAGATTATATTTATACTGAAATTACAAATACTTTTAGCAAATAAGTAAGAACATATAATGCATTATTTTTGTTCCTCGATTTATATGAATGTTATGATCAGTTTAGAAATAGCTTTGAAAAACGCTTAATTTACTTCTGCAACGTCCCTTCACGGTCATTTTTCAAATTACATACTAACACTAGAAAATTTCACTGGCCAATGCCGCTAAAAATTAAAATCGCCGAGACTGGCGAGTGAATCATTTCTCGTTTTTTGTGTGCACAAATACTTTGGTCAGTTCCGACTCTCCCCTAAAGCAGCCACTAGGTTTACTTGAACAGGTACGTAAACTGAACTTTCTTATACTATTCGGCTATGACAGATACTGTATAAGCGGAAAAGTCAGTGAGTCTCCGTCTCGGACAATCCAAGAGCTTTAAAGCTCAAAATGTCAGTTCCGACCCTATCAGTTCTAACCCCCTGAAATTGATAATCAATTGTAGTTAAGTTTCTATATATTTTTAGGTTTTGAGTCATTAGAAATTCGACTTCTTATCATTGAATATTTGTTATTTACATAGTTATGAAACTTTATTTGTATGTGTCTCGGTAACAGTGTTCAAAGAAGAGCCAAAAAATCAGGATGACGATACATCGGAAAATTTTAATTTGAGGTGGAGTAGCAGAGTACCCAAAACGACGTAAATCGAAGCTGACTATATTTATTGAGTAAATAAATCTTTTTTTTACTAGAAGTCTTAGCAAACTGTATTTTTGAATCAAATAATTATAATTAAGTATAGGACTAAGTTAATAGTTGATGAAAAATTATGTGTTAAAATGTTAAAATATTGTTAATATTTTTATGAAATGTTAACTATTACTAGAATTCATAATAAAGAAAACTTTTTTTTAATAAGTTATTGTAGAGAAATTTTTTTTATATCAGTGAGAATTAAATATTTCGTATGTAGTTGCAGTCTTTGTTTCAATTTAAAAATTAAAAATATTAAGTTTAAATTGTAAAAAAAATAATAAACCATTCAAAAATTATTTTATTAAAATGGACATGTTAAAATGTATCCATACAAATTTTTTTCGAGACTTTTACAGTTACAAAACGAATTTTAAGTTTTTTTTACAAATAGGTCAGTTCCAACCCCCACCCAAAATCATAAATGCTGTATAAGTTTCGCCACTAATAGTTTGTAGCAAATTCATTGTAGATAATTCTTTTTTACATACTGACAAGCGATAATCAGCCATAATATATTTATAACGTTCAATTCGAAAAACCAAAAAATTTAAACCGAATCTGAGACAGTTACGGCGTAATTACCCTTACATTAAAAAGTTAGGATTTGTAAGAAGTAAAAATGATTGTTGTCTATATGTATTAACTGATGCAAATAAAACTATTTATTTAATTTTGTTTACTTATGACTTATTGATTTGTGGTAAAAATAAAACTAAAGTTAATTATATTAAAGGCTTGTTGTCAAAAAGATTACAGATGAAAGATCTAGGAGAGATTACGAGTTATTTAGGTATAAACATTGATTACAATTATGAAAAAGGAAAAATAACACTTGATAAAAAAAGATATATTGAAATGTTCGCAAATAAATATGATATTAAAAATTTAAAATTGTTTGCAATTCCGACGGAACAAAATTTAAAACTAGAACCAGCACAATCAGTATGTGAAGGGATTAAATTTAGAAACTTAAATGGATGTTTGTTGTATATAAGTTCAGGGACAAGACCTGATGTTAGTTTTTGAGTTAATTATTTGAGTAGATTCCAAAATAGTTATGATAAGACACGTTTTAAATATGCTATAAGAATTTTGAAATATTTATTTTTGACAAAAGATTTCAAATTACTTTATGAAAGGGATAATAGAGGTGATCTTATTGATTGTTATGTTGATGCTGATTGGGCTCGTGATGTAGTTAATAGGCAATTTACCACAGTGCAGGTTACGTTATAAGCTTATACGGTAATTTTTTGGAGATCGAGAAAACAAAATAGTATTACTAAATCGTCAACTGAAGCTAAGTATGTTGCGTTATCTGGAAGTGATTAAGAACATTTCAAGTGATTCCAAAATTGAGTTCAAAGAGCCTATTAAAATTTATGAAGGCAACAATGGTGCTATACAAGTCTTGCGAAATACGGTACCGTATTACTACGGAGTTTTACAACAAGTTTCAAATATGTTAAAACACATTATTATTTTGTAAAAGAGAGTTGTGTAAAAAATTTAATTGATTTGGTAAAATTTGATTCAAATGAAAATGTCGCAGATATGACAAAGCCATTAAGACGTAATAAGTTCGAAAATTCGGAGAAATGTTAAATGTAATATAAATTTAAGGAGGCGTTTTAGAATAAAAGTAAATTTATAATGATTGTAGTAAGCAAAATCTACTGTACGGCGTGGATACAACTCGGACGAGACACGATGAGAGCAAGGGTATGTGGGAAAACGTTCCAGGCCCGCCGTACAGTGGTCTCAAAAGCTGAAAAAATGGTCAAAATTCGTGCTTCCCCTGTATTTTGACTCAAAAAAATTGATTTTAGGCTTATTTTATTCGTAATAGGATTCTCTATAAGGATCCGTTTCCCTCGGATGTGTAACGACTTCGTATATATATATGTTTTTTAGCTATATATAGAGCAATTTTTGATGGTCAAAATACTCTGGACACATAATACGTTGTTGAAGTTTACTGATTCGTACAAAATTTTGTATACAGGGATTTTTGGGGCCGCTGATCACGAATCTAAAGTTAAATTTGCCAAACTCAAAATGGCAGATCCAAGATAGCGGACGAAATTTTCAAAAATCAACCCATTTCAACCAAACTTGGTATACGTACCAAAATGTATAGAAACTTAACTACAATTGATTATGAATTTCAGGGGGTTAGAACTGATAGGGTCGGAACTGACATTTTGAGCTTCAAAGCTCTCGGATTGTCCGAGACGGAGACTCACTAACTTTTCCGCTTATACAGTATCTGTCATAGCCGAATAGTATAAGAAAGTTCAGTTTACGTACCTGTTCAAGTGATAGTGACCTTATATGGCTGAACTACTATCTGGCCTGGCGCCGTCAGAAAATTTTATACTACCAATGTAAGCCAGGAAAAACAGCCCTGAGGGGCATGGGCAGCCATAACGGCTTCCTTCTCAGTGGTCGTGTTCCAAACGGCATCCCTACATTTTCCCGACTAACGATGAGTGGTTGGTGATCCGGGGAACCACCCGAAGGCAATATTTTTTGATCAGCGGCGTACGTACCTCATGTACGGTCTCCGTCCACAAAGACTTCGAGGGTAAAAGTCAAGCTAACCGCAGCTGGCTCTCCATCATCAAGAATAATGATAAGGAATGACTGGAAATTTTACCATTGGCCCTTTTCAGGGCCAATGTAAGCATTTACGTTCCCTATTTAATCATCAATCTCATCGGTCCTTTTAAGGGCCACCTAAGTTTAAATTACCTTGCCAACACATACATGCTTACAACGATTTCTGGAGACTATTCGTAAACTCAAAGGCTATGTAAAGCCGGCCACTATTAAACTAAGTCAGTCAATAACTGGCAGACGTCACGAGCACAGTTATTCGTCGCAAGGCAGGGAACCCTGGTAACGAACGACCCTATATTACCCTCTCGACTCTAAGCATTCAACCAGGAATCACCGATCCTCTCCAAGGTCTGTGCTGGGCGAACCTAACAGCTATGAAGGAAAAAAAACTTGAGTCAACGAGAGTCTCCAACGGGAAAGCATCACGAACCAATCTGTACTAATCTCTCCACCTTAGATTATCAAAACAACTGAGTCTGCAAAAAAAAGTGCTTTAGACACCAACGTATCCGACGTTATACCAGAAGACGTTGGGAAAGATCTCTACAACTAGCTCCAAAGCTTCGGACTTTGTAATTTTTCTCCCGATCAGTCTGGGGCTTAAACAGCAGGCTAGATAAGATAACCTTTAGGTATCCAGGCAGTTACAATTGCTGTAAGCTTTAGTCAGGAAACAGTTTACTTAAGAAGCCAACCGGTCTTTTTCAGGGCAATCGGAAGTGGAACTACCTTGCCAACAAATATATTAGAACGTAACAAAGTGACAGAAAATAGCCTTTAAGGGTCACAAAAGTCGCAAAAGGGTGAATTGGAAGGAAAACTTCAAATGTATCTAATTAATACAATTTCAGGCGTCAAGAAACCGACGCAGAAAATTTATCTAGATCGGAACAGCAGCCTCAAAATCGACAAATAAAGAATCCATTACGTGAGAGATCAGCTTTTCATTTTATCCTCACAGTAATCTCTTAAATCTTAAAAAATCTAAATTCAGGTTTTTAAATAAGAAGAAAATATATTTGTACTTTTGTAGCAATAAAAAATGTAGAGATTAAGCTCCAGGACTTTGTTGCTCTGGTAGCAAAGTTGTGCGACAAGAGAAAAAATATTTTTTTAAATATGTTTTTGAGAGTTTAAAATCCTATTATCTTTAAAAAATGGCCCTTTTCATAAATTACACGGGAGAAACTGCAAATCAACCGCTCCTTATGGCCAACGATTATTTTATGGTATAAGGAACGCACGGTACTTTTCAGCATAATTATATGTTTTTTTAATTTTTACAGCCAAATAAACTATATGGATTATGAATCTCGAGTCTAAAATACGAATAACTTTGAACGAATGTAGAAAACAGAAAGAAGAAAAGAAAAGTCAGTGTAAAGCGTCAAGATTTAAATAGTCAAGCGTACATGATAATACTTGAGAAAATAAATTAAACGAGTTAAAGAAAGAAAGGATAAGTAAATGATCAAGAAATTGACAATATTTTTCTAAAATGTAAAAAAAAAAATATTACCAACCACATATTTAACAAGTATTACTGTGCATTTGAAGAAAAAAAAACATACTCACGACTGTACGAAAATTAACATGCAATAACCAAGAAAATTGTGAGGTATGTGATTAAAGAAAACACAGGGTACTATGAGAAGAATTGTCATTTTATTCTTTATGATTTTTTAAAATTATTATTATTTTTCCGGCACTCGGCCACAATCAAAATAAACACGCGGTCAAGAATCCCTTTTCCTTCCTTGCCCTCTTGAATACAATTCAGATCCTCTTTTCCTTATGCCACCGCTTGGGACGCCTTCTAAAGGAGGAGCTTGTCGACCATATCAGCAACAAGCACAAACTTGCAGCAGAACAGGCTCGACGGCGCGGGCTAGTGGCAGATCACATGAAAAGAGGAAGAACAAGAGACTTGCCCAGATAGCGGGGCACTGCTCCAGTGGATACTTAGCCGGATCATCAGCAACGACATCGACCACGATGACCAGAAAAGAGCGGTGGCAGGAGCAACTAAGGCTGACGGCGTAGGTAGCACCAACTACGAGCGAGTGACGAATGTCTTCGCAGCACCTGCTCTCCAGTTCCCAAGCACGCGGGTTGCAAGACATCTTGAAAACGACCGTGAACGCCTTTATACCGGAGAACTATACGTCACACGTAGCTACACTACCGCGATATCCATAACAAATGAAGGGTAAGGGAATCGCATCGCCAGATCACCCAGGTAACAACAAGGGTGCCGTTAGACCAAAAAACGCGTAAAAGTCAACGATCAGACGCGTTCCTAGCTGCAATCAACGACAAGGAAATAAAAATGTTAATTGGGACAATATTAAGAGCAGATGAAAAAATACGCGTGAAGTAATCGTAACGAACCGTGTCTCAGGCAGTGAATAGGAGCCATCCCTGTAGGGTCTTGAAAAACTATGAGTTGCGCACCTTGAAACCGCCCAACACGGGTCACACTCCAGCACACAAATACAGGAACCAACTACAATAGGAAAACATTTTACAGATAGAAAAAAAAGAAAAGATAGAAAAAAAAGTACTTACAAGAGAGCAGCATCGGCACAAAAAACTCTTTTCAAGCACAGTACCCTGGAGGTTGCCGCATAAGCTACTATCAGAAGCAAAAAACTGGGACAGATGGTCCATGCCTAATCAAAGTTTGATAAATTTTACCAGTCGGTTTACAAAACTAGTAACGGTAACTTTAGAAATTTCCATCATCAAACTGGAGAAAAATGACCACGCAGCACGCAACAGAGTGAAGGCTGGTGTTGAATAAATCGCCCTTTTGAGCAAAGGCAAAGGATGCACTAGCGAGGCATGAAAGACCTGTTCCGTCAACACAGCGATCATTCTTTTGCATCCTAACCAGCTAATGAGGACGGGAAGGAGATGAGTGGGAAACCGTGGTAAGGGAAACAAGAATGATGTCAGTAATTTGGGAAAAACCGTCGGAAATTATGCATCTATAATAACTCACACTCCTTTTGGTTGTATCTATATAGCACCGTAATGAGCAAGTGAAAGTTAACACAGGTACAAGAAGCTTGTAAATATACTCGTAGATATAACACGAAATATAAGGGAATTAAAGCACTATAGGCAATCACAAAAATATGCGTGGATGTAAACACGTATGTATATAAGTATGATAACTTTCTTACTTTCCATTAATTTCCTATCTCCCTTTTCTCGGGCGCAGTAACACTACAATCAATAACTCTACAGTAGGTACAAAGGGTCGTTCAACTAGCTGAAACACGAGATCAACTTCAGCGCGCGGCGGTCGAAGGCGCTTCGCCAGAAGCCAGAAATGTACGTCGATCTCGCATACGAAATCATTCCTAATTGAGAATAATAGTAATGATAATGCTTATAATAATTCTAAGATTAATGATGATAATGATAATAGGAATGTTATTAATACCTATCATTATTATGATAACGGCAAACAATAACTCAGAAGTAAAAAAAGATTTTACTTCTATGATTCGGGTATTCACAAACAATACAAAAAACACTATACAACCACATCACTTTTGGTATATATAGGAAATTAGGAGACGAAGAGCGCTGACGAGGACGACTGCGACGGAGCCTCAGACGTGTTACGTACGATGGCATAGCTAAGCGTCCGTAGGCGCATCTGGACCCACTGTACAGAGATAGTGGGATTAGTGGGAGAGAAGGAAAGTATAGGTGAGAGGCAGGAGATGAAGTATTGTAGGTTCTCTCAAAGGGTAAACGCAGAAGGAAACGGTTCGATCTTCAAGGCGCCCATGTACTATGCGACTCTTCTCTCGCGTATTGATTAATAAACGACTCAACATAAGGTTCCTTGTATTTATTCCATGAGCACCCTGGAGCCATCATTTCTCACGTAACATATCAGTCTATATATCTTGAAGGTCTGAATATTCATGTAATCAATATCATTGGTGACCTAAAACTTTAATTTAAAAATAAAGATTACAAATTTCATCTCTTAAATATAAATTTTTTAATGATAGAATAGCTAAGAAAAAATTTTTTTTTAGTTGGTACAATTGTTCACACAATTTCAATTAAATGACCTTAATTAAAGTTCTTATTTAAGAAATTAATGAACCACTTGAAGAAACTATATTTCAACATACATAAGAATCTGATAATCTCTATAATGTCGAGGTATCCTTCTTAAACCTAAAAAATTTTGAGGAAAAAATGTTATATTCACTCCTTATAGTATTTATAAGAATTGAATTTTGAACATTAATTAATTTATACTAATTCCAAACATTATTAGATATCAATAAATAAATCTTCTAAAAATAGGAAAACACTGCTGCTATAGATAAAACATCATGAAAATGAGCAACTGCATAGTATCATAAAGAATAATATCTTGAAAAACTGAAAAAGTATAACTCCTATTAAACCTCTTGAAGTAAATAAAAAAATTAATCCTTAAAGTGATAAATTTGTAATATTTAATTTTTATTTTCTTTTATTTGAAGATGCTAATCATCTAAAAATTTTAATTACTGTAGGAATAGCAATACTTACAGAAGCTGATGTTAAATAAGCTCGAGTGTGTACATCTATTCTAATAGTAAATATATGATGTACTCAATCAATAAAACCTAATAATCTAATATGAATTATTGCATAATTTATTTCTATAATCCTAAATACTCCTTTTTTTAATCTTTCATTACAAATAATATGAGAAATTAATCCAAATCTTGGTGAAATAAAAATATAAACTTCGGGATGACCAAAAAATCTAAATAAATGTTGATGTAAAACTGGATCCCCTGCTCCTATAGGATCAAAAAATGAAGCATTAAGATTTCGATCAAATAAAAGTATAGTAATAACTTCTACTGATACAGGTAATGATAATAATAAAATTTCTGGTAATAATATTACTTATGCAAATAATGGTAATATTTCTAATTTAAAAATTGTAATATTTAAAATAGCAGAAATAAGATTAACTGATCCTATAATTGATGAAGGTCGAGCAATATGCAAAGAAAAAATGGATAAACTACAGATGGCCCTATATGAAAAACATTTAAAGATAAAGGATGATACACTGTTAGACCAGTTTCAGTACCTGATTCAACAAATATTTTATAAATTAGTAATATAATTCTTGGAGGTAAAAGTCCAAATCTCAGATTATTTATTCAAGAAAAAGCTATATCTGGAATTCCTATAGTCAAAAAAATTGAATAGTTGCCTTATCCTCCTGTTATTACAGGTGTAACAAAAAAAATCATAACAAAAGCATAAGCAGTTACTAAAGAATTATACATTTGATCATTACCAATCAAAGAACGTGGATTTGTTAATTCTAATTGAACTCAAATTCATAACCTTAATCCTAAAATTTCTGATCATATTCCAAAAATAAAATATAATACAGCAATATTTTTTGATTTGTTGGAAATAATTATGTTTTCGTTAATTTACGTAGTTTCAATTAAAAAAGGTAATTCTTTTCATATAAAAATAAAACTAATTTTTATACGTATCGAAAAATATAAATATTTTCTTAATAGTTTCATTATTAAATTATAAAATAAACTACTTGGATTCAAATTGTAAATATAAATGAAATAAATAATCTGATTAATATAACTGAATTTAATAATGCATTTTTTTAATAAATTTTCAAATGTGATAATTTAAAGATTTTATTAATTAAATTTCAACAAATAAAATTAGTTATACGTTTTTTAATTAAAAAGCAGTAGTTTTTATTATTTTTAATGTTACAAAATACACATGATAATCTAAATAATATAAAAAATAAAATTTTCCAAAAAAATACATTGTTACGTCCAATCTTCTATAAGTGAAGGGCGAAACTCGTAGATTTGTTCTAGAAAACAAGTAAATTTAATTTTTGTTCGTGAGGAAACAGCCATCGGCCCAAGGGCTTTATTTGCTTTTACTTACAGTACACTTTTCTTTTCAATCATTAACTCAGCGTTGTGGTGTTAGGTTTCGCTGCGTGATTTGTATGAAGTGGTGCTAGTGTGTCGTACTAGAGCTGGCGTTGACCTACTGCTTGAATTTATATTTTTTTAGTAAAGTATCTTATTCGTCAGTTTATCTCACGTCCTTGTTAAGGTCTTTGTCATACGTTGTCTATTTAATTTTTCTTCGAAATTCAAATTATTAATCAAGTAACAATTATGTTTCTATCAATTAAAATTTTGAATCTTGGAATATTTCATATAATTTATTAATTGGGATGTTTTTGAATTAAGAAAATAAATTTAATAAACAACCAAGTTGTGCCTTGTATCTGATGACTTAATAAATTTTAAAAAGCCGAACATAGTTGATTTCACAAATAGTATGAATTATAAAGTTTCAGATTCACATTACCAATGTTTATACAATTTTTAGTTTTTCTTACCTTAATTTACTACTACGATCGTTGGTAAGCCACTGCTTGCACGCACGCAGTCACAAGATCTTACAAGGTTGACCGCAACGATGATCCTAATCCTACACGAGAGTACTCGTGGCGATGACAATGAATAGGCTTCTGCTTTTAACGTCAGAACCTAAGTCAACGGTCCTTTCTTTCTTGTTCCTCCTTGATTCACTTTTCAGGCGAGTTTACAGTGGCCTGATTTGCCACGCTGATTTCTCACACAGATTAGTCACCTAACTAAGTCTTACATTTGCTTGAAATGCACGCTTTTAACACGTAGCTTAATCACAGAACTAAGTTTTACATCCGCTTAATACAGACGCAACAGAACTCACTCTCCAACCTTTATAGTTACTTTGGAGCAGTTGCTGAAAGAGAAAAGGCAAATATTGTTATGTGCGAGGAGTTTTTATACTTTTGCGTTTAAGGAGGACGTGTCAAGATGGGGATCACAACGACCAATCAGAGCTTAACCTAATTACTCTCTATTGACGCGAGCACAGTCGCAGTGTTATAATTACGCGGTAATTGATGGTTTAAACTGATGATCCCTCAGATTTTATATTAGGCATAAGTTGTTGTCGATATTGTGTACAATATTTTTTATAGACATACGCAGTAAAGGATATTAAAATTGTTAATTATTCACATTCTTGGATGTATCACTGCGAATTAATGTTGTAAGATGAGCGCTTTATAATATTGTTGGAGGTTGCACGCGTAGTTTGAGTTTTGCGACTGTAGTTTGTTTCGAATGAAGTAAGTTATCCGTCATGCAATTGCAAAAGCAGGTGTACCGCTCGGTGTTTGGAGATCGCTGAGTTTTTGCTTTTTATAATTAAAAAAAAAATACTCTGTGTTTCAAAGTAATAAATATTAAGTATACAGCATGGGATGTCACAACATTAAAAATTATTTTTTACATGTTTAAATCTGTATAAATAAAATCTTAGAATGAAAGAAGTTGAACACAAAATTAAAACTTTAATTTTTTCAAATTTTAATAAAAAAATTTCTTCAATATTTACAAAATTATTGAAACACAATGTTTACCAAAAATAATTGAATAAATTATAAAAACTATGGAAGAATTTTGTAATTTTTTTATCATTACAATTGAAATAATTCAAAAAACTAATTTTTTTCTTCATCAAGTAATAAATTCATTACACTGAATATATTACTGTTAACATAGTTCTAAATCTTAAGTATAAAATATAAAGTTCAAACAAAAATGATTTATAAAAATTTTCCTAATTTAAATCTTCCAAATGAAATCGAGGAAAAAATGGCATACCACATAAAGAAGAATTAGAAATTATCATTATTGTTATAGTTATTCGTATTGAATTTATTGAATTTTCTATAAAACGAATATCTTTATATATTCATAGAATAAACACTAATCCCAGAGCATATCCATATTTTTAATTTAAATACAACATGAATTACTAAAAGACAATAAAATAAAATAGAAAATTTCATCCCATAAATTACTAATAATATTCCTAACTGTGGTAAAGTAAAATCTGCAATAATTTTTTAACTCGTATTCAAAATTAGCAGATAATTCAGCCGTTATTGTAGTGATTATTCCTGTACTAATAATATAAAATAATATTTTATTCTTACATATTAAATTATGAAATCCGATTAAAATATAAATTTAAGCTGTTACTAACATTGGTTAACCAACTACTGAAGATACTAATGTAGGTGCTCCTATTACAGCCCGAAGTCTTGAAGAAAAAAAATTAAGCTTTTTTAGTAAAAGCTCTAATTATTACTAACAATAATAATACTCTATTATCAAAAACGAAATTTTATTTACTATAAGTTATCATTATTCTAATTGATGATATAATCATAATATCTCCAACACAATGTATTATAACTGTTAATATTCCAGAATTATTTCAATAAAAATTTTGATAGAAAATGACTAAATATTAAGATACTAATCCTAACCTATTTTAACCTAAAATAAAGGAAATTGAATAAGGTCTAAGAATTATTAATAATACAGAAATAATAAAAAAAAAACTAAATCAAAAAATAGTGTAATATATAAATCATGATTTATGTATTTACAACAGTAAAATTTAATTATTCATAAAATGAAAAATACAGTAAATAAAAATAATGAAGCAATTCAATTAAAATAAATTAATGTATTTATTGACAAGAAATTTATAATTATCAAATTTTATTCAAGAAATGAGTTTAATTTATAATACCTAAAATAACACAAATATTTTTATAATGAAAAAATAAGTAATTTAAAACCTAAATAATATAGAATAATAATTTTTAAACAACATTTGTAATTTTGTTTTTACAAATCAATATTTTAAAATAATTTATTTAAATTAGTAAGAAAAATTAGTTTTAAAATATTAAGTTTAAAGGTAAAAATGAAAAATTGATAACGAATATTTAGCTATATTATTAGACTGAAATTTATTATAATTTATTATTTTATATCTCACAAAAGCAATAAGAAAGTAAACAAATATTATAACATGCTCTAAAAAATATTCTGAAAATAAAGATTAATAAAACTATTTTTTACCATCATGAAATAATCATTATAATTACAATTTCTCTGTATAAATTAAACAAAACAGGTAAAGATATATTATTTACATAAAATAAAAATCAAATTTTTAATAAAAAGACGTAAAGTAAATTATTTCTTTAATTATTAATATATTCCGTCTAGATCGTAAGTAAAAGTAACTTGCTAAAAGAAATGTTCTAGAGGGACATGATCCATGAGCAATCATTGATATCAATCCTGCATAATATCCTCACATTTTTAAAGGAAGTATTCTAATTAATATTATTCTTGTATAAACTACTGATAAATAAGCAACAATAATTTTTATATTATAATGACGTTAACATAAAAATCTTGACAATACTATTCCAAAAAGTCTCAAAGTTAGAATTGAATCATTGGAAAATATAAAATTAATATTTATTATTATAATTAATAGATATAATCCAGAACCACCTAAATTAAATATAACTCCTGCTAAAATTATTGATCCAATGACTGGAGCTTGAACATGAGCTTTAGCCAATCAATTGTAAAACAGAAATATTGGTCATTTAACTAAAAACGCTCTGAACACTTAAAAAATAAAAAATCATCATTTGAAATTTATTTAGTATAATTATTTTTTCAAGTAAAAAAGAATTGAAATTTTTTTTTAAGAATAAATAATAAAATTAATAAAGGTGTAGAAAAAATGTAGCATAAAATAATATGTATAAAGATGCCTTTAGACGTTGAAGTTGATGAACTCAGCCTATAATTATTAAAATAGTTGAAACTAATCTTAATTCGAATATAAAATAAAATATAAATAAGTAAATATAAATCTATAAATTACAGCTAATATTGATGTAATTATTAAAAACTAATCAATCAAAAAACTATCATTTTTTTTATTAACTGTAATGACTGAACTGAAAAAAAAGTTAAAATATCTATTTTTGCACTAATTTTACAAATTACAAAATTTCTAAAATTATTGTTTAATTATAACCGTGATTAAGTAGTAAAGTATTGATAAATAAGAATTAAAAATGTAAACTCTTAAAAATAAATATCAATCAATATTAAAAGAATTATGAGTTGAAATTTATACAATTAAATAAATTAAAAATTATAATAAACAAATTTTGATAAAAATTTTAAATTTACTCTACCTTTAAACTAATAATAATAATAAAAGTCATCTTAAAACTCTTTGACAAACAACAAAAATTAGATTAAATTAAATTAAATTTAATAAATTTATTGTATTTACTATTAATATCAGAAATATTGATAATCTTAACATTAAAAATTTTAAATTTATTTAATTTCATATAAAATTTTTATTCGAACACAAACAATATAATAATAGAATAATAAATAAAAAAATATATAAATAATAGTTAAGAAAAATACTTTTTAAAAACAAAGTTTTGTTAGTTATTAGTCCCCAAAATAAATGTTTAAAACTTAACTTTTTTTTGATATCAATTAAAGAAAATACTTATTTTGTAACATTATATAATTGAGTAAATATAAAAATTTTTGTAAATATGTTTTTACTAAATATTTATTTACTCTACCTTTAATTTTATTATTAATCATTTTTTTACGTTTATATTATAAAATATTGTATTTTATAATTATGAGATGAATTCTTTTATTTTATAATATATCACATTTATTAAATTTATGATTTAATAATAATAATAATTGATGATCTTACAGTAGATTCTTAATCATTGTGGGTGAATTGATAATTTTATGTATTTATTTTAGACTTACTAATAATACAACTATATTAATGAAAAAAATATTGTTCAAAAATTTTATAATTAAATCAATACTTACAGTTTTATTTTTGATTATTTTACTATTAAATACTGATGAATTTTTTATTTGATATAAAAATTTTGATAATTTTTCAAAAATTTTCAAGCTGAATAAATTAAATTTGATTATTATTAGCTCAATATTATGTATATGGTATAAATTTGCTAATTTAAATTTACTTATTTTTATTATTTGTATTTAAGTTGTTCTAAGCTGTATTACAAATTTGATTGTTTTAAAATTAATTTACTTTACGTAAAATAAATTGATAAAAAAATTTATTTTAAATAGCTTATTAAAATATAAATGACTTATTAGGAATTATTAATTGTATAACTATAATTCTACCTATTTCATCAAATATTTTAATTTTATAATATTTTGGTTTATTATTAGAAGTTTGTTGATGACTTTAATCATTGACAGGTTTATTATTATCATTTTATTCTTTTGCAAATATTGATTTAGCATTTATCAGTATTATTCATATTATTTAAGATGTAAATTATGGATAATATTCTCGATTGTATCATATAAATGGTGCTTTAATATTTTTTATTTATTTATTTATTCATATTGGAAGAGAAATTTATTATTATTAATTTTCTTCTTATAAAACTTGAAATTAAGAAATTTTCATTTCTTTAATCACATTAATAACTGCTTTTTTAGGATATGTTTTACCTTGAGGTCAAATATCTTTTTGAGAGGCTACAGTTATTACAAATTTGTTATCATCAATTCTTTACATTGAAAATTCCTTAGTCTTATGATTATGAGGAGAATTTTCAAATAATAATGCTACATTCCATTAATTTTATTCTTTTTATTGTATTACGTCTTTTGTTGTTTAAGCTTTGGTAATTCTTCATTTAATGTTTTAACATGAAACTGTATCTTCTAATCCTTTAAGATTAAATAGGAATTGTAATAAAATTCCTTTTAATTCATATTTTTCAGTTAAAGATATTGTAGGTTTCATTTTATTTTTACTATATTTTTATTTATTTATTCATCAATACCTTATAATTTATCTGACCCAGAAAATAAACGAAATAAAGCTTATCTAATCATAACTCCTGTCCATATTCAACCAAAATAATATTTTTTATTTGCTTACACTACTTTGCTATTCATTTCTAATAAGTCAGGAGGAGTATTTGTATTATTATTATTAATTTGAATTTCATTCACTAAAACTTATAATTCTCAATACAAAATAAAATCATTTAAACGTTATTATTTAAATCAAATTTTATTTTGAAATTTCATCGCTTTATTTATTATTTTAACATGAATTGGAGCTCGGCCAGTAGAAGATTCATATATTTTTATTGGAAAAATATCTTTAATTTTTATTTTTTATATATTTTCATTTATTTATACATTTCTAAGAAATCTGACTTAAATTATAATAAATAGTTTTTTTTAGTTTTTTAAACAACATGTTTTAAACACAAAGATAAAAAAATAATTTTTCTAATAAATATTCAATAGTTAGATCTAATAGTTAAATAATTTATTCTCGTTAAATATTTCAAAGTATCGTATTAAAATCGTGGAAAAGTTCTACGAATTCAAATCACTGAAAATAAAATAATCAAACAAATGAAATAAAATTTTAATCTCAAAATATCTCCTTCTATAAATAACAATAGTAACAATAGAAGCAATATTACTTTAAATATAATTACTACATATTCAACAATAAAAATTGTTGCAAACTATTGGAAATCTTCCTATTATGTATTCAATACTAAATGCTAAAGCTAATTCAGATTCTTCGTCAGAAAAATCAAATAGTGTTTGATTTATTTCTGCTAATAGTCAAACCATAAAAATTAATATTAATGGAAAACTGAATAAGGTAAATCACGAATATTTTTGCATATTTCTTAAATTAAATAATTAAATTATTTTTCTCAAAATTGAAATAGATAAAATTATTAAAATTATTCTGACTTCATGAGAAATAGTTTAAGTAATTTTTTGTCCTAATAATAAATAAATTTTATGTGAAGATCAACCTTCAATTATCAAAGAATAAACTTTTAAACATGTCAAACATAAAATCATTATAAATTGATTTCTCGCTTGGGCGTTGGTGAAACATTTCGAATCAAAATGTATATTAATAAGTAAAAACTTAAAAATTGGCTTTGTTTCACAATGTTTTATTATTCGCAGACAGCTGTTTCGGCAGTTACGCCATTGTCAGATGCTCGACACACACTGAATGGTCTATGTATATCAGTTCGCTAAAGTCAAGTACAAGTATTACAAATGTGGTTGTCGCTTAACGGTATGATATGTATGCGCCTGTGTATAAGTACCTTATGAGATACTATGTATTACATTTTGTATTATTGGAGATAGACTAGAATTAATTTGATTGTTCGTTATGGATTTATTATGTTTTTTTGCTAATTCTATTTCTATTGTCTCAAACAGATTCAATTTAAAACTTTTAGGTAAACTGTGTAGTAACTTTATATTATTTTCATCTAGGAAATGCGCATTAGAATTACAATGTTCACTAAAACCCGTCGTATTGAGATCATTATAAATAGACTTTTTGTGCTCCTTTATACGTTCGGAAAGGGCACGTCCTGTCTGTCCAATATATATGGCATCGCATTCGGAACAATTAATTTGATAAACACCACATTTCTGTAAAATACCAACTTTTTCCTTATTATTACATAAAATGGATTTCAAGTTACGTTTATTGACCATGATTGTATTTACATTTTGTTTTTTTTAAAAATTACTTATTTTATCGGATACTATGGGAACATAATTCAACATATTAAATTTTTTGGTTTGTTTTGCGACTGCGTAAAAATATTTTGAAATAAGTCTATTGTTTATTTTAAAAATTAGATTATCTATGAGGTTTTCATTGTAACCATTATTAATTGCTAAACATTTTAATAGATTGATTTCCTTTTCGTAATTAGATTTCGTTAACGGTACTGTTAATAATCTATGTACAAAAGAGTAAAATGCGCTCATTTTTATATTGATGGACTGCTTTGAATCGTACGGTACTAACGTATCTGTGAAAGTTGGTTTTCTATAAATTTCATACAACAACTCACCGTCTTTTCGTGTTATTTTTAGATCCAGAAAATTTAAACTATTGTCATTTTCAGCTTCTGCTGTAAATTTTATACCCGGTACTAAATCATTTATGTAGCTGAGAAAAATGTAACTAAGAAACTTGATAGGCTCATACAGAAGAAGAACAGCAAAATACAACAGAGAGCAAATAATTCACCACCTACCACACATACGAAGGTTAATAAACAACAACAGACTACGTCATCGGCCACCGCGGAATCCAGTACAAAGTTTGATTTTTCTTTTTCTTTTTATCCGAGAGTCAAGAGCTTATCCGAAGTTACGTTCACACAAAACGAAAAAAACATTCTGAATAAAGGTTTAAAGTACTGTCCTAACATTAAAAACTTTTAAGATTTCATCGAACTTTCTGTAAACGCAGAAATAGCATTAAAACGGATGGATAAAAACGAACTACAAATTTTTAGATACAAATGCGTTGATGTAATAAATAAAAACAAAAAAAAATTTTCAACTAACAATAGCTCAGAATTCAAAAGTATTATTTCTTTAAAGAAAAAACTCAAAAATAATAATTTAATTTTATGTAAAGCTGACGAAGGAAACACTGTTACCATTTTAAATAAGTATGACTATATTGAAAGAACAGAACTTTTAATAAATAACAATAATTTCAAAATTTTTAATTCTGATCCTACAGAAAAATTTCAAAGGGAGACTAAGTCAGTTTTAAAAAATTGTACAAACATACTCCATGATTGTAATTTGCACATGTTAACTTTTATGAATCCTACGGTGCTGGTACTATACAGCTTACCTAAAATACACAAGGAGGGCATACTAATGAGACCAATTGTATCTTATACTAATGCACCAACCTTCTTACTCGCAAAATAACTTAATAAAATACTTCCTTCCTTACTCAACTTTAAGCCAAAATATAGTATTAAAAATACAAGTCAACTAATAGATAAACTTAAAGATCTCAAAATTCTATGTAATGCACGATTGCTTTCATTCGATGTTGTTAATCTATTTCCCTCCATCCCTACAGACCATCTGAAGAATATTATTAAATATCTGGTTGACAATAGCCCTTCCTTGTGTGTTGATTCAAAACAAGAAATTTTAAAATTATTATCCATTTGTTTAGAACAAAGCTACTTCAAGTTCAATAATAAATATTATTTACAACTTAACGGTCTTCCAATGGGCTCTCCCCTCTCCCCCCTTCTCAGTGAGATATTCATGTCATACATAGAGGACCTTATATTCGATCGACCTCCCCCCTCACCAGTAATGTTTTACACTGGTCGAGGTATGTAGATAATGTGTTTTGCATCTGGAAGGGTACAGAGAGGACAATGACCAATTTTCTCAGCTACATAAATGATTTAGTACCGGGTATAAAATTTACAGCAGAAGCTGAAAATGACAATAGTTTGAATTTTCTGGATCTAAAAATAACACGAAAAGACGGTGAGTTGTTGTATGAAATTTATAGAAAACCAACTTTCACAGATACGTTAGTACCGTACGATTCAAAGCAGTCCATCAATATAAAAATGAGCGCATTTTACTCTTTTGTACATAGATTATTAACAGTACCGTTAACGAAATCTAATTACGAAAAGGAAATCAATCTATTAAAATGTTTAGCAATTAATAATGGTTACAATGAAAACCTCATAGATAATCTAATTTTTAAAATAAACAATAGACTTATTTCAAAATATTTTTACGCAGTCGCAAAACAAACCAAAAAATTTAATATGTTGAATTATGTTCCCATAGTATCCGATAAAATAAGTAATTTTAAAAAAAAACAAAATGTAAATACAATCATGGTCAATAAACGTAACTTGAAATCCATTTTATGTAATAATAAGGAAAAAGTTGGTATTTTACAGAAATGTGGTGTTTATGAGATTAATTGTTCCGAATGCGATGCCATATATATTGGACAGACAGGACGTGCCCTTTCCGAACGTATAAAGGAGCACAAAAAGTCTATTTATAATGATCGCAATACGACGGGTTTTAGTGAACATTGTAATTCTAATGCGCATTTTCTAGATGAAAATAATATAAAGTTACTACACAGTTTACCTAAAAGTTTTAAATTGAATCTGTTTGAGACAATAGAAATAGAATTAGCAAAAAAACATAATAAATCCATAACGAACAATCAAATTAATTCTAGTCTATCTCCAATAATACAAAATGTAATACATAGTATCTCATAAGGTACTTATACACAGGCGCATACATATCATACCGTTAAGCGACAACCACATTTGTAATACTTGTACTTGACTTTAGCGAACTGATATACATAGACCATTCAGTGTGTGTCGAGCATCTGACAATGGCGTAACTGCCAAAACAGCTGTCTGCGAATAATAAAACATTGTGAAACAAAGCCAACTTTTAAGTTTTTACTCTTTAATATACATTTTGATAAAATTATTATTAAATTAATTTCACTTAAAAATATCAAATTCAAATAGGAAATAAAATTTCATAAAATTATTATTAAAAATATACCCATTTAAAGTTTCATTGAATAAAATAAATAATACGATTCAAAAATTATAGCTATCTTTTTATTAAATAATTTAATAGCATTACTAAAAAGTTGAAGTAATTCCTATTACTCCGATTTCATTAGGTCTTTTACGAATTTGAATACATCTTAAAAGTTTAGAAAAGAAGAAGATCTTAAAGTAGCTTTTATTTAAATTTAAATTAAGTGTTGAACAATCTATAAATTTCTTCAATATATACAGCGATTATTTTTGATTATTGCTTTATTGACTTTTCTTTTAGTAATTTTTTCTTATTCTAAGTAAATGTATTTATATCTCTTAGGGGAAAGATGAAATTCTTAAACGTTAAACCTTACTTTTACTTTACGTAACTCAATTTCTTATCTACTCGTAAAATCAGTAAGAGATAAAACAATGAATATTTTCAATTAATAAAACTGTAAGCTTAATAGAAAAATTCTTTGTTCAGGTATTTATAAGTTAATAATATACAATTATATGAAGTCTTCTTGTCTTTTATAAGAATTTGAGATATTTGAATTGAATATAAAATTTAATTATTCAATTTTATAAAGTTTTAATTTTATTTATTATTTCATTCTACACTATATTAAAGAGCCAAATGATTAAGCTACCTTAGTAAAAAAATGCAGCTGTATAAAAATATTTTCATGGAGCAGAAATTATTTATTATTATTAATTCAACAAACTATGTTTTAAGCAAAGCGATGATTAATTATTGTTGCCTAATTTATTGAAGTAATTTGAAGAACTTTTAATTTTATGAAATAATTTTTACTAATTTAATTCTTATTTATTTAATTTTATCATTAAATCAAATAATTATGTAAATTAAAAATTTTTAATTTTAATAATACTAATTTCATGAATATTTTATGAAAAATTATAAAAATTTAAACTTTTAATAAAATTTTAAAAGTTCATTTTAAATAATTTATTTTAATGATTGAAATAAATTTCAAGCATTAAAAAATTTTGTTTAAAAAAACTTATAAGTTTAAAAAGTGATTTAAATATTTATTTCAGGTAAAACTAGATTCAACTATAAGATAATTAGACATCAATAATTATTAATAACATACAATTTCAATAAAAAATATAAAATATTAATTTTTTACAAATTTTTTACTCATTCAATTTGATCATTTGAAAAAAAATAAAATTAATTATTTAATTTTAATCAACCCTAAAACAAAAGGTAAAATTTAATAAAATTTTTGTTTATATGTTTTTTTTTTAATTAATACTCTCATTATTAAATATTCAATTTTTAAAAAAAAATTAGTAATTATATTGTAAATAGTTAAAAAATTTGAATTCTTAATACTTTAAATTTTATTTAATTTTTTACTTAAATTTACTTTATTAAATAATTTTAATTAGCAGAATAAATTTTACGAATGTAACTATATTTCTGATAAAACTAAGTACACTTTTCAGTATATTTACTTTGTTTTGACTTATTGTAAGTGAATTTTCAAAGTGACAGGCAATTTTTACATATCTTAAATTAAATTTAAAAAAAAAATATTTATTTTATTTCATTGTTAATTCGAATTTTAAAATAATCATTTTTTCATTTCAAATAAAATAAATTTACTGTATTTCATTTGAATTTTTATGTACAGATACATATTGATACATGACTTTATTTTATTTAATATTCTTATCATTACATTTTTGAAAAATATATTTCTTACTAACATATGTAAATTTAATAATATAAAATGATTTTATCATTAATTATCAAACTAAATGACAAAACCCCTCATAAATTAAAATACTGTCATGATTTATAATTTTTATTTTTCTCAAATTAATAATTTAATTTTTTTTTTTAATAAAAAAGCAGGGTATCTTATGTTAGTTTTTATTATTCTCTCTTAGTCATCTTTATTTAATTTTTAAAAACAATTTTAAATAAAAACTTGAAATTTTATCTTAAAATTTTTACTTGAATCATTTTTATGAAGTATCATCCATATATTGACTATGAAGAACCGTACCTCATTGATTAGTTAGTCTTTCTGCTCCCATACTTTTTCTGCTTTTGATCTGGCTAGCTTTTAAATTCCCTGCTATATTTACACCCCCTCATTTAGATCTTCTTTTAACAGCGTGATAATTTTTCAACTTACTAATTTCTGCTGATCTCTTAACCTTAAACTGTCTACCTCTATTACCAATCTTTTGTTTATTTCCTTTTTTTCCTACCCTGCAAAAAAAACATGCTCAAGTGTCTCTTTTTTCCTACAGAAAACTCTACAATTCACATTCTGAAATCCTTTGTTACCCACCCTGCCTACACTCCTTCATCTCAATTTAGCCCACTGTTCTTTAATTTCTCCGTCTCGTTCCTTGTCACCTCAATATTTCTTGACCCCTAGTCCCTCTTTATACATTTTTAATATTCACGATATTTTGACCTGTCGAAACTGTTCTACTCCTTTTTGATTTCCTCGTCTGTTTTGATTATCATCCCCCTTTTCATTTTTTCCCAGAACTACCATGCTCTTCGCTCCTTAAACAGTCCGGATGTTCCCTCTCCATCTTCTATTTATTTTAATTCCTCCTCTATAGATCCGCCCCACTTTGTAGCATTTTTATTCTTAATTCCTGCATCTCTTCCTTTAGACAAATTTTTGGCCGACTATCATCTTCCATTTTCTTAATTTCTCTTAAGTAATTACCCGCTCTTCTCGTCGTTTGTATTTCAAAGCTGTACCTTTTCCAAATGTATGTTGGTGTGTTGTCATTTATTCCTAATGCCATTTTTACGAATTTACCTTGCACTTTTTCGATCTGCCCATCTGTCCCATCCCCATTTTTCCACTTCGTATAGGCATCCTGCTTTAATTATTGTATCTAATAGGTATAATATATCTTCCAAGTCTCCTAATTTTGTTCTTTTCCATGATCCCCATACTGTATCGATCGTTTTGCGTATCCTATCAGCAGTCTTGATTATATGCGTGTTTAGTGCGTTTTTTGTTGAAAACCAGAAACCTAAATAATTATACTCTCTTACTACTTCAATATCCTGATTTTGAAAACTCCATTTTTCTTTTCCCTTTCATCTTCCTCCTCTTTTGTTGATCATAATCTTCGTCTATTTTTCGCTTACACTCAATTTATTTCTGTCACGGTACTTCTCTAACTCGTTCAACATACTTTGCATGTCCTCTTCTGTATTTGCCATTAATACTACATTGTCTGCATATTTCGAACTTTAAATTTTTACTCCTCCTATCACCGTTCCCTTCACCTTTTTTGCTTTCCGTAATTGCTCCATGTCCTCGATGTATATGATAAATAGCGTTGGACTTAAATGACGTCTTTGTCTGACTCCCCTTTTTGTTGTAAATCCTTCTTGTCCAAAATTCCCTCGCTGGTTATCACCTTATTCTCGGTCCTTCTGTAAATTTCTCTTACCATTTCCAGAAATTTTCCCTTGTTCTCATCTTCTTCATTTTATTCTCAGGTGTTTTTCGATTTACTCTGTCAAAAGCAGTTTTAAAATCCATAAAGCATAAAAACATTTTTCCTCTCTCCCTCTTTATTTGAGCCCTTTTCTTTCTCTAGACTTTTCCTCAGCCTGCGTGTTATAATGTTCGTCAGCAATTTGTAGCCTACGTCTAGCAGTGATACCCCCGTATAATTCTCTGCTTTGTTTTCATTACCCACCTTACATATCGGGAAAATACTTGCTATCTCCCACCCTTTCATTACTTGCACCTTATTAAACATTTTATTTAGCACTAGTTTAGCTTCCCCAGCTACATTGGTGTTAGCTTTTTAAAAAATTCTGCTGTCAGTCCGTCCTCTCCTGTTGCCTTGCCGTTTTCCATTTTTTTTACAGCTTTGTGCATCTCTTCTTCACGAATTTCCTCATTCAGTTCTTCCCATTCTTTCACCTCTGTATCTTTCAAGGCTCCTACCTCCCCCTCCCCTGTTTCGTTTTCCCCCAATAAATTTTTGAAGTGCAATACCCAATCTTTCTTGCAAATTTCTACTCCTTTTCATTTTTTCCTTGGTCTGAACTGCGCTATTGCCATCCAAAAGTCGTCGATAGTCTTATTTTTCTCTACTAGGTCCCATTTTCTGTGTTTTTTTTCTTCTACTAATTTTGCCCTAATTGCCCTTACTTGTGCTCTTTTTTCCTTCAATATTTGTCTATCTTTTTTGTCTTTAGACTTTATCCATTTTTTAAGTGTTGCCCATACCTTTCTTTTTTGTTCTTTAACCTTATTCCGCTCTTTTACGCCCCCCTTTCCGTTTCTATTCTTACCTTTTTTTGCCATACCTACTTTGCGCCCAGCCTCCCAAATTTCCTTAACTATTCCCTCCCATGCTTCTTGCGAATCTTTATCCTCTATGCTAAATGCTTTTTCTCTTTCCTCCATTTTCTCTGAATACTCTTTCTTTTTCCTTGCATCCCATCTTAATAGTTCTTTTTCCTTTTCTCTCTCCTGGTCCTCTAATTCTATCTCCTTATTCTCCCCTTGCATAGTTATCTCTAATGGCAGGTGATCCAAATCCATTCTTAGTCACACCTTCAGTTCTTGAATAAAGCTACCGTGTTCACTTTCTATCTTCAATATTAGATCTAAAGCCGAGCAACCCCCATCCCCTACAAACTTTACCTCCCCTTTCCAGTCTCCTTTGGTACCTCTATTTCTTATATTTAAGCCTTAAATTATAACCCCTCGTACATATTCAGTAGTTTGTTCTTGTTTCTATTTGTTACATTATCACATGATTCTCTGGACTCTTCTTTGACTCCCTCCACGTTAATTTACCACTTGCCTATTTTCGCGTTAAAGTCCCCCACTATTATTATCTTTTCATCTTTTTTCATCGCAGCCTCAACCACCGTACTTATCTTTTCTATGACTCCATCTATCTTTACATTATTGTATACACTAATTATAGTCAGTCTTTTATTTTTCCCTAACTTTATCCTTGAGATCATAACACCATATTCCCATTATCTTATCTCCTTTCTGGCTATATACTTCCTAATTCTTACTAGGATTTCTCCTTTTGCTCTTCCTCTCTTCTTTTCTCGAGTTGCTGCTAAAGTCCTCAAATCATAGTTTTTCCTATCTCATTGGCCCAACCACTCCCCCTCCTTGTTTTTTTTTCCAGCCAAGATTCTTGTAGCGCTATGATGTCGAATTTGTATAAATATTTTTTGGCTGATTTGACCTTTCTTATACCCGCTATATTCCAAGATATCATTTTGATACCCGTATCTTGCCTATTCCTTCTTTTACCTACGAAATGTCTGCCCTGTTCTGTTTTTGTTACAATTTTCCTTTTTCTTCGTTCCACTCTTACCATATTCCACGCATTTTATTTTCAAGTAGCCTACATGCGCTGTCACCCCTCCCTTCTTTCATCCACGGCTAAGGCCTCTAGCCAGTTTTTCACCTCTTTCTCTCTTTCTGTATAATCGTCGTCTATTCGGATCTCTATTATCTTTAGGTTTCCTACATTCCTCATTATCTCTATTTTGTTCTGTAAAGAGCTCATGGTAACAACTATTCCTCCCCTTATCGCTTTTTTTCTATTTTTGCCTCTATCTAGAACGTGCCATATGATTTCTCTTATTTCCCTATCTATCCCTTTCCCTACCGTCCGAATCCTCCATATAAAAATATTGTTTTTTCTCAGATATCTCTCTTTCATCTCGTATTCTAGTTTCTCCGCCAACATTACTTCTAGCTTTTCTTTAGCGTCTCTTTCCTTTTTGTCGTGTGCCCTATCCTCTTTATCCCATCCTCACTTTTCTCGTTTTCTGCATCTGTATTATCTGTTACTGCTAATCGTCCTATCTCATCTAAGCTTTCCTTTACCTCACCCCTTTCTATCCTATCTTCTGTCTCCCCCCTTTCCTATAATTACTATCCCTGTTAACTTTAATCTAGCTATCGTTACCTCATCTTTATCATGCTTTGTTAGCCCTTATTAATTCTCTCTCTAATCTTTCCCGTTCTGTTTTTTCTTTATCTAGACTATCTCTCACAGCTTTTAAATTCTCGTATATCGTCTTCCTAACATTATACTCTTTTTCTATCCTAGATTCTAGTTTACTATTTTTAATAAAAATACCTCTCGTGTTTATTCCTCCCCACCGTTGTCTCGTTTAGTTTTGGTCTGCTGCTGTTGCTCCTCTTCTAATGTCTGATTGTTGACTTTCCCCTCTCTCTTTTTGGTCTCTCCCACCGACTTGGCCTCCATCGCAACCGCCTTAACTGCAACCACCTGCTTGTTTTCTGTGAAACTCCTCCACTTGCTCGTCGTCGTTATCAAGTTGCGGTTACTGTCAACTGCTTCCTTCCTTGTCAACCTTCTGTTCTCGTTTCTCTCTACTGCTTCCTTCCACTGCCCCATCTTCGCCTCGGCTTGGTTCTACTTCATTAGACTTTTCCTCCACTAATTTTAATCCATCTTCTCCCTTGTATGTCCCTTGGTCCTGTTCGTTCACTCTTTTTACCGGTGAGTATTCTACCTTCCTCCTTACGTTCACTGCTATCTCGAAGCCGATACTTCCACCTTTCAAAAGTCTTTCCATTCTCGTCACTTCTGCATCTTTTACCTTCTTTCCCAGCTCTTCATCCGTCTCTCTTATTTTCTTGGGCCTACCTCTGCCTTTTTTCTCGTTTTCCTCTTTGACTCTTGCTTTGTTTTCCTCTTCTTCCGTTATCCTTGTCTGTTCCACCATTCGTCTTGTGGTATTCTAACTTCACTGTCAAATGCTTAAGCTTACTATGCCCTTTTTTTAAGATTCTGCGCACATTATTTCGGGCTAACACCGTCCACTCGCGCACTAGGTCCTCCTTTATCTAATCTTTCTACTTTTTAATAAATTAAACTAATCCGACCCAGGTACCAGCTTTTTCAGTCTCTGCTCTCAGCGCGAGCGTGCTACCCATGCGACCGCAGTAACCCAAATCTTCTTTAAGTTTTATATTTACAAATTAAAAATAATAAATTTTGAACTAAATTGAAACTTATAAAAACTAATTTTTATAGTTGTTTATTTTATGTAAAAAAAATTTTTGAATAAAGTAAAATTTTTTTCAGAAAAAGTATTTATTTATTTTTAAATTATGAATTGAAACACTTTTATTTAGTCTATATCTTAATTAAAATTTTTTATTACATTCTTCATACAATAAAAAAACATAATTTTATTTATTTTGACTCAAGCCTTGCCCCGACGGTCCAAGTCATTCGATATCCAGTGAAGAAAAATTGATCGTATATCTTTTAAGAGATATATATTTTATTCACCAGTTATTTCATTTTATAAATTTTTAAATATGTCAAATTTATTAATTATTCATTAATGAATTAACGAAATCAATTATTAATATTAATAATAGTTATATTATGTTTAATTTAATTTTTTTTTTAATTAAAATTTAAAATGCATTTTTGTATTTTAATGATGAATTTTATATTTTACGTAGATATATTAATTAAAATAATCTGTTTCGAATCTAGTTTCATGTATTTACGTTAAGTAGTATACATATATAAGTAGTATATATATATATATATATGTATATAATATTTACTTATTTAGAATAAATGTATATTAGTGTATAAAAATTTTAAAAGTTTGTATTATTAATAATTAAATATCTGTTTGAAGCAAATAATGAATATAAAATATTTTACGTCATTACTAGGTACGTAAGTAGCTATTATAATATTCAAAACACTTGAATGTTTAATACTACCAATTAATTATGTATTATAATAAATTATTGATATTCATATGTTTACTTATAACATAAATATATATGAGGAAATCTACAAAAAATATCTCGTTTTTGTCTCCCATTTTAATAAAAAAAAATTTTTTTGAGGCATACTTCCAAGATGGGGTTCATTTTACTCGTAATTTAATGTACTACGAGGAAAAAATTTTGAACACGGGCTTTAGTGGAGGTGACACTCTTTTCTGTGATTAAGATGTTAAATTATATCTCCATGTGACATACCTATATATCTAATTTTAACATGTAAATCGCGGAAAAAGGGTGTCACCCCTTTTAAAACCCGTGTTTAATATTTTTTTTCTCGTAGTACATTTTTTTAATCAAAATGACGGACAAAAATGGGATATTTTTTGTAAATTTCCTTATGTATATATATGCGTCGTACGAAAACTCTACACCGACTTATCAACTGTTACGTATAGATATACCAAAAGCATGGCACATAAAATTGTTATTTTATCTTAGAAAATTAATTTTCTTGAATTTTCTACCTGAGCTTGAAATAAATACATAGAAGAGACATGGGGTATAAAATAAGCAAGGAAGAAATTAATTTAAATATTTAATTTTTTTTATAAATTGAGAATAATGACCTTCATTAAGTATTTAAAAGAAAAGATAATTATAAAATAGATCAATTAAAAACAAATAAATTAGGATGATTCTTAAGATGTGTGAGAGGAAAATCAAGATATTCAGACTAAAAATAACAATATTAACTTAAAAAAAGTTGAATTGAAAATGTAAGTGTTGGAAGTAAAGTACTTGTGCATCACACTTTAACGTAGCCTATAAGCATACACGTAGTAAGGTCCAAAAGTTTCCGGCCTGAACTATAAAGTGAAGGAAAAATCTTAAGCCACTTATATTATTTTTTAACGTCATCACCCTTTATTTCAATACATTTTTCACAGTGCTTAATCAATATTTCCACACCCTTGAAAAAATAGTCTGTATTTTTTCTTTGAAAATGTGACAAAACTGATAACTTTACTTCTTTATCAGTGTTAAATTTTTTTCCTTGTAAGTCCAATTTTAATTTTGAAAATAAATAAGAGTTACTTGGGGCCAAGTCAAGACTATACGGTGGATGATCTAGCTTAGTGAAACCGCACTCTCTAATGGCAGCCTTTGAAAGATCTGATGCGTGAACCGGCGTGTCGTCATGAAGCAACCTTGTCGTTCTTTTTTAATAGCATCTCGCAACTGATGCAACAAGGAAGCATAGTATTCACCGGTCACAATTGTGTTACGTTTTTTAAAATTTACCTATAAAATTTCTTCGGAATCCCAAAGTATTGTAGCCATATTTTTTTTCCGATTAAGTCACCTTTGCTTTTTTTGGCCTTGGTGAGCTCGGACGACGCCACTCCATCGATTACCTTTTTGACAGAGGATCATGATAAAGAACCATGGTTTCATCTCCTATAACAATAGAATTCAAAACTTCTATCTGTTGGCCTTTACAAAAGGATAAAAACTGAGCACAGCACGTACACGTTCTTGTTTTTGAACAACGGAAAGAAGTTTTGGGACCCACCTTACACAGACCTTATTTATACCCAAATGTTCATGTAGGATCCTAAGCATTGTTGTTTTTGAAAGTCCCGTCATAGCTGCTAATTCTTTAGTCTTAAGCCGTCTGTCTTCCAGTACTTCCTGCTTCACAAATTCAGTGTTTTCATCAGTAATGGCCTAGGATAAGCGTCCTGTACGAGGTTCATCTTCAATTAATTGTCTTCCCAAACAGAATTGTTTTGCCCATTCTTTGACAGTGAAATACTAGAGAGAAGATTGCCCGTATACAGCGTCCAAACGATGTTTGATTTCGGCGGGCGCGTTGTTTTCTTTTATTAAGAATTTTATCCCAGCTCGAAACTCAATTTTATCTATTTCAAATTTTGAATGGACTATCTGACTTAAAAATGCTATATCTTTCTAATGAAATAAAATGACTCAATATCTTTTATTGTGGGTGGGTAACTAAAAGTCTAGTAATTTAATGATAGGTTAGTTTTGTGTCTCCGATTAAGGTAATGTGGGAAGGCGGGAAACTTTTAGATCTTACCACGTATGTACAAACGTTTGTATGTGTGACCTAACTTCATAGCGATGCGGACAGAGGCGGACTTTACATAATGCCAACAACACCATAGCGTCAGGGCAGCAGGTTGCAAGGGGCAGCAAAAATTAAAGAAATTTTTTTTGGTAAGTAAATAATACAAATTTGTAATAATAATTATCATGAAAATAACAGAAGTTATATAACTTTGATGTACTTATACCTTTAATTACAACACAACTTTTCTAGCTTTTTTTTGTCGCAAAATCATTAATTCAGTTTTCATAGTTTTAATCTTTGTTAAACTTTGCTTTAAAACATAATAAAGCTAGTAAATTAAGTCTTTTATCAGTTTGACTAGCTCTTAAGTAGTTTTTTACTCTCTTAACTACTGAAAATGACCTTTCACTTATACAATTATCATTAAACTTAAAAGTATAGAAACTGCAATGTATACGTTAAGGTAGATTTCAGTTTAATTAGTGTATACATATACATATAAAAACCGCGGCAAGATATAGACGGCGTTGGGAAAGCAAGAAAAACTAATTCTTACGACTGTTGACTGGATCGATATAATAAACGAATTCTTTTAGTATTGTGTAAAATAACGAGTGTTTCTTATCCTAAAAGAATCCCAAGCTTCCTAACAAGACTATTAAAAGGTTATGGGCCTAGCACACTTCCACTGCGCAACAAGTGTTTTCGTTTGTCTTTCTCTATTATTCGCTGGAAAGTTTCCTTTTTTTTCGTTTCTATGAGTGTATTGTGCAGTCCATGTTCGAGATGGCCGAAAAAAAAAATTTGGACAAGATAAGCCAGTAAACTGATTCCGAGCAAGTACCCACTACCGTGACACCCAGTGACGGATCTACGCCCTCAACGTAGACTGCGAGCAGCAATGACCGTAAAAATGCCGACAACCAAGAAACGAGACATCCTTTACATAATGACGTGCCTGTGAAAGGCGAGGGTAATGGTAGTGCCAGTGAAGTGGCACAGTAAACGACGGATCAGATTCATGCATGCAAGTTTTTGTTTTCATCATACACCTAAGGGAAATTTTATGTCCTCCTTTGTGCTGCGACCGTTTTTTTTTCTTTCTTTCTTTTCACGTGTTTTTTTTTTTTTTTTTTTTTTGGCCTCGGACCGACACACGCGTTCCACATTTTTGGGTAATAGAATTCCTCAAAACCGGGGAGGCATAGACGTAAACAGATGAGAGGCACGTGGCTCGCGGATCATGTGCGTGCTGTCTCTCTGTAGTGTATCTGTATGTGGCGGTGGTGAGAGGAGGTAGGAGCTGAGGAAGGGAGATGCTGCCTCGCAGCCATTGCTTAAATTTCGATGAGATTGAGCAGCGCACGCACATTTTTCGATGTGTATATGTGTGCTAGGGCTCGAGTTCGGCTGGGCATGTGTGTATACTGAGCTACATGCTCTCTCTCTCCATCTCTCTTTCACGCTTGTACCAACGGTAATGTGCCTGCGCTACTTGTGTTCGGTTACGTGTGAGCACATGCTGTGCTCTCTTATCTTTGTGGCTTTCCAATTTTTTTGGTACACGTGCATGTGTGCAAATTGTGTTTAGTTGTATACAGCGGTGTGTGCCAAAAATAATAATAACGGCACTATAGGCATTTTTTTTCTTTTCACTTCTATTATAGCCCAAAAATGGATTGACGTCTTCACGCACTTACGAAAAATTGCTGCGATATATATACACACAAGTTTGTGTTCTACTTCCCCAGTTAAATAATTCATATTTTCAGTTTGCTTTTTGAAATTCAAAAAATTAATAAAAACTTTGTAGAATAGTTAAAGAGTCAAAACGAAAGTAGTGTAAATTTAATAAATACCTTTTTATAAATTTAAAGAAAATTTGTTGCCTTGTTTTTAATCGCAGAAAACATCCAAGGAGATAAAATTTAAAAAATATTTTTGATGATTTTATTGGTTATACAGTATTTCCGGAAAACAAAGTCTCATAGATTCTTTTTACTTCACTTTAATATCACAGTATGTGATTCTAATTAGGGCTAATACAAAGTACAGAGAAAAATATTCAAAAAAGTAATAAAAAAAAGAAAATAGTGGTTATACTCTCTGGCCGTTACAAATCTCTCTGATCGTAAATCACGATCTGCAAATTATATGTGAACGAAGAGATAAAATTTTTTTTATCAATGGCACAGGAGGTTCTGAAAAAATATTTATATATGCAATGTTAATTTATTATTTTATTTCTTGTGAAAAAAAATTCTATCTATGGCAGGGACTGGTATAGCATCAATAGTACTTTCAAAAGGAATGACCAGTCATAGAACATTTTATTTACCATTAGACTTAAACAATGTAGAAAAATAGTTCTTAGAACTTGAATCTGTAAAAAAAATTGAGAAAAATAGATTTAATTATGTGGGATGAGACTTTTATGATCCCAAAAAAGCCTTATAAATAGTTGAAAAAACATGACGTGATTTATTTGATACAAATATCTATTGGTGATGAATTAATTGTTTTAGGAGGCGATTTTAGACAGATTATTCCAGTTTAAAAAAATGGTAATAGAAGCATGATTATACAAAAAAGTGTTAAATCATCAAATCTTTGGTCGTTGTTTCGCATTCTAAAACTTAATATTATTTATATTCGTTTAATTGACAAAACATTCTTAAAATTATTATTAGATATTGGAGAATAAAAAATTAAATCATTTTAAATACCGAAGAAAAGGAAGACAACTGATGTTGGTTTTGATATTTTTGTTAAACATATTAACTTTTCAATAAATAGCGTACTAGCTTCTTCTCATAACGAATATACTTACTTTTTGAATAATAAAACTCTTAATCATGTAAAAGGAGAAATGAAAATATATTACAGCATAGATCATGATACTTACAAGTGTTGATAAATCTGATATTAATATTGAAATAAATTTTTCGATCGAATTCCTACACGATATTTGTGAAGGCTCATCACCACATAAGCTTAATTAAAAAATTGGAGCAATTATTATGTTGTTACGAAATGTAAGTATAGTTGATGGTTTATGTAACGGTACAAGATTACAAATTACAAAATCACTTAAATACAATATTGAAGCAAAAATTATAACTGGAGAAAAAAATTGGATAGAAAGTTTTTGTATCAAAACTAACTCTTAATACAGAAAACTCATCATCATTACCTTTTATGTTATACAGAAAACAATTTCTTTTAGTGCGAGTAATTAAATTTATCGACATTTCCCATCCAATACGATATTGCCAAAGCCACTCGACTTGTTCAGTTAAAACTACCGTTTGTAGAAAAATGTCATACGTAGCAATTAAAAGAAAGTGTCACCTCGACCAGGACTTGAACCTGGAACTCTTTTCTTACCGGGAAAGTGTGTTACCAATTTTGCCATCGAGGTCTCGACAACTCCTCTTCTTAATTGCCATATTTTATACTTTTTTAGCTATTTTTCAGTCCAACGCCATGCTCATGTGGTATGTAAGAATATTAGAATTTACTCTAATTTATCGATGAGTAAGTAATTGCCACATTTAATTACTCACATTTAATACTTACCTATCGATAAATTAGAGTGAATTCTAATATTCTTACATACCATAATTTCCTTTAGTCTTAGCGTTTTCAATGACTATCAATAAATCTCAAGCAAAGTTTTAATGATATTGGATAATATTTGAAAAAACCACTGTTTTCGCATTGTCAATTACACGTCGTGTTATCAAGATGCAAAAATGGAAATGGAATTTGTATTCGAAAAGAACGTGATAGTAATTAAGAAAAAGAAAGTATCATTTAGAAAAAATTTTTAACGTTAACTAATCGAACGTAAATAAAAAAAAATTTAATTTCTTTACATTAGGAAAAGTATGACATTGTACGAAACATTCTTGCACAGTTATAAATAAATGTAGTAATTAAATGAAATTATTGTTAAAATATTGTTTCATGATTATGCGCATTATTTGACATACTTCAATAAATATTCTATAAGTTTATTCGTTGTTATTCTTTAAGTATAGAAATATAATGTCATGTTTTGATACATATTGAATAATCCAACTAATAAGCTTTTAGAAAATTTAAGAAAAAGAAACCAGCGCACCAGAGCACTACCGCAATGGTGGTATGGAAATGTGCTAATGCGCTAGAAATGATGGGCTGTCTTAAAACTGTAAGAATAGCTGAGGTAGAGGGTGCAAATAGTCGTATAAATAGAAATGACATGAAAACCGATATAATTTTACCTCATTTAGAGATGCGGCTGGTGGAGTTCTTTAAAATTGTGTTGGATTATCCCGTTATTCGGTTGTAAAGTTATGAGGGGAGGGCGGATATTAGCTTAACAAAAATTTAACTCAATAAAAATAAGATAAAAACTGACAGTATGGAAATGTGTTAACAAATTATACCACTCAAACAATTATTACATTCGAACAAGAAATAATAACGTGGAGTTAAGGAGTGGTGAAAAGTGGCTGTTTAAAAATTGTGACAAGACTGAGAGGTTTTCTTAAAAAGTGTTAGGAAAGCTGAGAGTGGGGGTGCAAAAAGTAATTCAACTAAAAATGACATGATTTCTAATATATTTCTACTACATTTAGAGATGCTGCTGATGGAAGGCTGAAGGGAGTTTTTTAAATTGTATGGGAAGCTTATTGAAATATCCGGTTATTAGCTTATAAAATTATAAAAGGGGGGGGGGCTAAACAAAAATTTAACGTAATGAAAATATAGTTACCTTATTTAAAGGGGAATGGAGGAGGGGCTGAGGGGGTTCGTTAAAATTGAGCGGGGGCTGAGGAGGGGTGGAGGGGGCTAACTAAAAATTTAACCTAATAAAAATTACGTAAAAACTGTTAGAATTTTACCTTATTTAGAGTGGGGCTGAGGGGGTCCGAGAAAGTATGGATAGGAGGTTGTGTGGAATGATCCTCCAAAATCCCTGTATAATATAGGGTACATCTATTGTAGGAGACCGAGCAAAGGATACAATATTTAAAATTACGTACTAGAATGGTTCAATCATATTTTTGAGCAACAATGAAACAGTTACGGCCGTTACACCGATTACTTTAGGACCTCATTTTTTTGCCTTTGGAAGAGTGATTTTTGTGGCAAACGGTGAATTGAAACTTCTCGTGACCAGTTTGATTTCCGGAGAGGCAGCGGTAGACTGTACTAACAAGTGCTTTCCCGGGTTCACTAATGGAGTGAAGACAGATAGAGTAAACTTTGAAAAGACTGATAAGGATGCTGAAAACAATAAAACTCTAACTAAAGATTTAAAATTTAAAATACGTTTGATTAAAAATCAGACAGAACAAAAACTAGGATTTGACATGTCTGCCAATACCGATAATTTTGAGAAGTTCAAACCCAGCGCCATCAGTGTTCATAATCTAGAAAATTGTTAATATGAGAAGGTGAAAGACCGATTGATCTCTAACTCAAATTTGATGAATAACTATTCGAAGACAGTAGATACTAGTGAAAATGTTTCTGACTTTTCAGATTCACAGACTGATTTTAACCTCGTCAAAGAAATTATAACTTTGAAGATACCTTAATTAAGATGATATTTTAATCAAGCTTTACGAAAAAATAAATGAAATAAATGAGAGAGAGAAATTCTGGGAAGAAAAATTTTATGATATGAGAGCACTCACGACAAAAATGAAAGAGTGACAAGAGAGTTTGGAAAGAAATGTCAACTCGACCATTGAGCGGCACAGTTTCCAGCGTTCATTGACTTCAGAGAATCGACAGAAGGTAAAGAAAAACAAAAACCTTTTTGCTATGCATAACGCTTATAGCTCGACTGTCAAACCACTTTTAAAATTAACTTTTGGAAATTGAATCGGTATAACTCCTGAATTAAATTTAAGTGAAAGAATTCAACTTGAGTTTTAAGACAAAAGCTCGACTGAATTTTATTTTGACTGTTCAGTGAACGTGGGAACTTTTTGTTGACAGGCTCACTTTAGAGCTTCGATCTAAAGAACTCTTACACGTTCTGGATGATAGTGTTGAACCTCCTCTATTTTTGACTGTTATTGAAAAGAAAAAGAGTAAACATAAGGTGCGTTAATTTTAATGAATCATATCGATGAAATCTATCATCTAAAGACTGTACTAATTGAAAATTCAGTGGAACTTTTCAATAAGTTACAGAAAGTCAAACGGACAGAGCCCAACCAGTCAACCAGTAATTTATGCAAGAGACTGTACAACATTAAATATAATCCTAGCAATGAGACAGCGTTTTATTTTTCAGACAGATTAAAAAACTCAGTGAGGACTTATTATAACGTGGATTTCTCTCGCCCATTAGCAGAAGAAGAAAAGCGAATGCCTTCTTTAATCCTATAGTTGGACTGTACCTTACGTACAGATCCTTGATTCATTGAATGAGAATTCTCTTGGCTTTCGACTGAATTATGACTAGTTTTTTCTAGGGTTCTAAGACACTAATTAAATTTATAGATGACTCTGGGGCTACTGAACACATGGTTAACTCTAGACTTTATTTTGAAAGTTTTGACAACAGTCAAACCAGAGTAATTAAATGTGCAAATGACAATGCTTGGGCGGACTTGAGAACTGAAGGAGAGAGAAAAATTGTAGGCTATAGTAAAACAGATTTAAATGGATGAAAATTAGATAAGGTTATTTGTTCTGAAACGTTGGTTGAAAATCTTCTCTGTCTCTGCACAAATTTGTAGACTTAGGAATGCATGTATATTTAAATACTAAAAGAATCAATATGCACGATCCGGTTTTTAATAAACTGATTTTGGCTGGAGTTTAAAAGAAGCCTCACTGAATAATAGTATTTTTGGCAGATGTTTCAAAGACAGATGCAACAACAGCCTATCTAGTAACTTGCAGTTTAAAGGAATACCCGTTTTTCCACGCGATACTTTAATTATAACTGACAGTGTGAATGATTGTATAGAAGTAGGTGAAAGCGATCAGTCACGAATCCAAACGATGTCGGACATCACTAATTACCGTTACAGTATCTTGAAAGAAAATCTGCAATTAGCTACAGATTTTAAAACTTCACTAAATGAGAACCTTACTGGACAAAAGTAAATTTACTCCGTGTGATAACTCGAAAACTGTCTTACCACTCATTGCACGAGAAAATCTCAATTTTGAGCAAGCTGTGCTATGGCACACAAGACTGGGCCACGCTTCTTTGAAGTGCCTAAAAGATTTTCAAAGAAAAATGTCTCAAATTGCTGACCTTGAAGGTATTAATTTTGACAGTTTAATGTTCACGTATGAAGTCTGTTTGATCTCGAAAATAAACAGACTGCCACTCAAGACTGCAAGGACACGAGCAAAGGAACCCCTCTTAATTTTTCTCTTAATTACAATTACTTAAAAACTCATCAAGGGACTAAATATGCTGGAGGTCACACCCCAAAAGATTCTCACTGAACTTGCGGCTGAATTCCATCTAGCGAGTCCTGACACGCATGCAACGTCGTACTCATGTTTGATTTAGGGTTTCCACAAAACATGTAAGACTTGGCATTAAGCTCTGCCCCGTGTTTCTGTACAACAAGATGCCTTCAATGGACATAAACATGGAAATTCTCCTCTGTAGATTTGCCTCCACCTTTAAAATTGACCTGAATCAACTTCGACACTTCAGATGCCTAACTTACATGAAAATTCAACAAAACACTGAATGTGGTAGCAAATGAACCAGAATGTGGTAGCGCACAGTACTCATTGACTGCACTATGACTGGTTATAGTCTTCTGAGACCCGGGGATGGAAAATTTTATAAAAGCCGTGATGTACGCTTTAACGAGAAATTAGCATTCAATGACGTATATCGAAAGAATGGAACTTTGAATTGGCAAAATGCCTCGACTGAAACCAGCAAGGACACTTTCTTCTCCAAATTTGAGAACGAGGAAGAGTTCTCAGAAACGGAGGGAGAAGCCACCTAGAAAAGGAAGAGAAGACCTCGTAAATACAAAACTGACGATTCTTCTAACAAAAGAAACGACACTTCTCCATCGGTTTCAATCTGTGGTTCTAGTTTCTCTGGTATTCATCTAACTTCAGAGTATAACAGGCAAATTTGTTTTGGAAAGGAGAATCTGGACCTAAATGATAATCCAGACATTTACATTAGAGATAAAATATATTATGCCTTGTTAGTTGGAATTTTAAAGGATCCAGTAAACTATAAAGAGGCTTTAAACTCTAAAGATAAAAATGAATGGACTGAAGCTGTTAAGAAAGAATTGGATTCCATGGAATCAAATAATGTTTGGGAAATTGTAGACAGACCAATAAAGGATTCTAGTGGAGGAAAGCCAAACATAATTGACTCCAGGTGCGTATCAAAAATAAAAATTGACTGTAATGGATACAATATTTGTCAGAATTCAAAGCTAACAAAGTATGTAAGCTTAGTTAATCGCTTTACGGGCTCAAAGTCAGTTCAAAATCCTGGTATGAATGATTTTCGAAAACAGCAATTACAATTAGACAGCACGAATACCCGACTGAACCCTGTCTATGTTACCGATGGCACAATGAAAAATTTCTTACATTAGTCTTATATGTACATGACATTATCATAACCAGCAATGACCGGGAAAAGTTAACTGATGTTAAAACCAAATTGCAACTTGAATTTGAAATGACAGACGTGGGTAAAGTAAGCCGTTTCCTAAGCATAAATATCAAAAGAAGTAGACAGAAACAAGAAATAACTCTCACTCAAGAGGCATATATTACTAAAATTGTGGAAAGATTTGGTTTTGATGGCTCAAGTGAATTAAAACGCCTATGATTACTTAACAGGTGTAAAACCACCAAAGAAGCGACAGAAAAGAAACCAATTAAGAGCATGAACTAACAGACAGAAAAGATAGAGAAAAATATCCTTATAAATAAGCCATTGGCAGTCAGCCGTATTTGGCTAATACATTCTGTTTGGGATTGAATGTCTTGGAGAGGTAGGCCACTAGGTACTAGTGGGCAGTGCACAAAAGAAATCTTGATGTGTGTAGAAGCTTATAAAACGTATTTATTTAATCATGTCAATATTGAGCACACTACTTTACAAAGAACGTGAAGAGGGGCATTAAACACTTTAGGTATCTACCTCATATTGAGAATCACACACACAAACACACTGTCGTCGACAAGATGCACGCGCGTTTTCATTTCACGAACGTGCGAACAGCTCAACGGGTCTGAGCGAAGAGAATCAGCGAGCTCATCTCGTGCGAACAAAGCGTCAAAGTACAGACGCAGGAGAGAGAGAGAAAAAAGGACGCTATCAACCGCCGCGAGCAGACAAACAAAAAACGCACGCACACATGCATAAAACGAGCATCAGCGCAGACTACTCGATCTATTGGTATACCCTTTCCTTACACCCGATCCCCAACATACCAACAGTAGTTAGAGGCGCATGCTGCCATCTGTAGGCTGGCATGAACACGTAGTACATACACACACTTTGAAACACATTCAGACCCGACATTACATATGTTGTAAATATATGTAAGGCATCAAATCAATCCTACGGAAGAAGACTGGAAAATGGTAAAAAGAGTTTTTCGTTATCTTAATGGTACAAAAAACTCGAGGACTGAATTACAAGGGCAAATATAATGAACTAGAAGCTTTCTCTGATACAAGTTTTGCTGAATGCAAAAACTTATTAACCATCAGTGGTTCCTTTATACGTGTGTACAGGGACTCAGTGGCCTGGAGAACTCAAAAGCAAAGTTATGTTTCAATCTCTACATGGACAGGCTGAATACATTGCAATGAGTGAAACTTGCCAAGAGCTAGTGTCTTTAAAGAACTCACTGTAAATTATTCTAACTGACTCCTTTTTTCCAATGACAGTTTGATGTAATAATCGTACAGCTGAAGCCAGTGCTAAAACTGGAGAAGGTAATAAGCTTCGATACATTGCAGATATAGGAGAGCACTATGTAAAGGAGTGTATTAAACGATGGTTTGTAGTAATGAAATTGATTTCCACTCAAGATCAGATTGCTGTCGTATTTTCGAAACTACTTAATTAAACCACCTAATGAGACAGATGTATATTTGTTTAATATAAATTAATGAAATGTAATTTGTTTGTGTAATGATTAATACAGCAATGGCTTAAGAAGGAAATAAACTATTCGACGAAAAAGGGGGATGAATGTATCAGCATTAAGAAAACAACACTACGAGGCAGCGCTACACGACGAATTATTTACCTGCGGGAAAATGCATGATTAAGAAACTATAAAATATGACCCAAGTGGGCAACGCTAGTTTACGATGCAGCTGTTGCAATATCGCACGATATGTGACATAAAATTATGATATAACTAACGTTACACCATACTAATTGAAAGGCTGTTGCCTTGTGTTACGTTAGGCACGTTTTAAAAAAATATCGATGATACAATTACATATACACACACACAATTTTGAAGCTTGTCTTAATTATCTGCACAGACATCGAAATGAGAAATTTTGGATGCCAATTGCAACAATTTGCAAAATACGATCAAACAACAAGGTAAACAAAACTAAACGCTTGTCCTTATAAAATAAAACATTGAATTGCGTTATCGGAACTTGCCAATAATTAAATACAACCACTGTGTAACAAAAAAATGCGACGCTTACCTAACAACGTGCATGTGCACGTGCACCTCTTTTTCTATTTATTCGTCTCTTTTATCTGCAGTTTGTAGATTTCTCGGCTGTCACAAGATAATCGTCAGAAGAAGGAACGATAATCGATGCGGAACCCAGGGAAGCTTCAGTTGGACAATACCCTTGAGGACAGCTGTTGCACGGTTGAAGAATTCTTCTGAGCTTGCTGCTGCTGCATTTATTCTGTTCAAGAGCTCGATTAAAATGACGATAGAAAACCCAAAAATGAGAGTTCACAGGCTCTTTAATGCATTTGCTTGCGTCCTCCTCTATCCATTCCCCCTCAAAAATCGCCAATTAGCGCTTAGATCATCATCACTCCTTTTCTGTTCGAGCCTAAATATTCAAAGGGAAGTGTGAGACTACAGCGGCTGTTAGTGCACTCTCATCAACATGTGCACACATACATGCAAGCAGAAACTATGACATAATTTTCTACATAACAGTTCCACGCAAAGTCTTGAAACTTTGCCTCTTCCAACTTTTAATCCGACATTATAAGTTCAAACTCACATCCCCTAAGAATAACTTCTTACAAAACAAAAGGTTTGTTGTATAAACATTAACTGTTGTACAAGGGCATTCAGTACATTGGCCAGAATTTCTACTTTATCGATCTTCCTAATTCAAGGAACTGTTGTTAATAGATTATTATACAGCTGTTTGAATAAAAAATAACGAGAAGAGTTCCCAAGCTAGTAATTTAAGAAATCAATGAAGCCTAAGAATTCAATGAAAAAGTAACAATTCGTAATTGTTAAAAATAAATGAGCCTGGAAAAATAAATACTTTGTAACATCTTGTATAATAGACTTATTAATCTCAATACTCCATGTACATGAGGCATCTTTCCTCAGCAATGGTTATCTATACACTGAATATACGTATCGTCATCAAACATGTATCAATCACGCGACTCGAGAGCTTCTACGCATGCTTAATGCCTAGCGTCTCAGCGCCGTGCGCGTAATGTCAAATTTACTCATATTCTAACACTAATAATGAAAGTGTTTCAATGTGCATAATATGAAACGTAAATTGTTCTTAAAAGGAATGCATTGAATTACTTAAAATGTTTACAGGGCCTCTGCAATAGAAACGGAAATATATCTCTTTTCACAGTTTTGCAATTATTGGGTTCAGAAAATGTATTTTATCTCTACCAACATTGCTTGAACTACAAATCTTTATGTATTGTGTAAGTTTATAGTTTTAACTGTATATTTTGAAAAACCATGAGAGGATCGGTCTTTTTTTTTATTTAGTGGTCCTGACTATATTTCAGATAATTTCATCCATTAATTTTTTTACAAAGTTACGTTAGATTGTGCACAATGAGATACTCTTTCATGAGAACGAAATATAATTTTTTTCTCTCTATTTGAAACAGATGTCATTGAATTTGGGCTTGATTGCTTCCTAAAAGAAGCAGCTTCGGGACTTTTCTCGTTATTTTGGGTTAAAACATTTACATAATCACTTATTACCAATAATTATTCAAAATAGGAAAATTGGTAAAGTCGAAACTCCAGACGATATATTAAATGCTTTTACAGTCCATCGCCCAAAGAATTTTTCAATCTTATGTTTTCCAGTAAAGAAAAAATTGGTCATTTCCCTACAGGATTGCTCCACTAATACGGAAAATATAGTTTTGTCAAAATCAAAAGTCTTCTTTTTTTGTTTATTTAACAGTTTATAAAATGATGCCGACTTGTTATTTATTTTTTTTGCTTATATTTTCGCTTCTACTGCTCTTAGAGAAATTTTTTAACCACCTATCTCTTTGTCATTAAATTTTCTATAAAATAGAGATTTTCACGAATCCATTATTTATTATTAACAACACGTTAATGACAAGAAAGTGCGGGAAGAATTTTTATACCGAAATACTTTTGATCGACGTGAAAAAAAACTATCATGTTATTTTGAACATAACCGTGAAAAACATAGATATTAAGTTGCATAACAAAAAGCTGTTTGTACTATTGCAAAAGGGTTGTTAGTTTTTTGTTAATTAATTTTTGAAAGTGAAACTTTGAAGTGTCATAACAAGTTTATGGTCAGCTTATCGACATTTCGCTGTGATAAAAACATTCTATTTTATGCAAGTGAAGATAACAAATAAAGAAAATTTTTTTTTTGTGAATTTTGACGGTTTCCCACCAAAAATATTTTTCAGCAACTTAAACAATTGCAAACATCTTAGTCATTTTTTTATTCTTTTTTTTTTAACAAACATCATTGCATTTGTCATAAAAAAGTTCAAATTTAAAAAAAAAAAATGCTCTAGCCCACTTTGAAGCTAAGATACAAAAAATTGGCATTTTTTGCCGTAATGGACTGATTATTGAATTTTTTATCACGAAAATGTTTGTGTATCATCTTCATATACATCTGCATCAAACTGCTGGAGCACTTTATCAATTTTATTGATAGGGAAGCTTAATCAAGAAAGTCACAGTGTAAAAGCCAGGGCAGTTCAGCGCTCGTATCTGTACCCCTCTCTTGCGACTAGGTGACTTATCGGTTGCAGTGAATATGTGTCAAAACACGGGCTACGGCTGGCGTTTGAATTTTAATAAGATGTTTTACCTAATAACACAGTTACAAACCTAGTATTAAACATTGAGAATGCTTAATTCACAAATTAAATACGAAAAGTGATCGTAATATGTAACATATGTTTGCTCAAAATTTCATGTACATTGCGGTGGTTCCTCGCTATGGATCTGCAAGAAGAGTCTAGACACTGTAACACAGCTTCTAATTGGCTGTGGAGTTTCTCATTTAGCTATTGCGCCTGTCTACTGCCTCTGCTTTTCGATGTATCAGACGCCCTACTGTCCGTGACTTGCAGATATTTTCTAATTTGCACATATTCACAAAATATCTCAAAAAATTCCATGGTAAATTAAAAAAAAAATTGCGGTGGTAACGAGGTCTGAAATTTTGGAAGAAGACTTATTGTACCTTTATGAACAATGCTTCAGAAGATCATTGCATTCTTCAGTGTTATTAATCAGTGAAGAGCCGACTTAAATTTAAGCTTTTATTGATACATTCAAGTTCTGCTTTTTTTATGATCTACTTTAGCAATAACTATCGTCTGTCTATAAAATTTTGTGTTATACCGGTATTAGTTTCGTCACCCATTCTGTTTGGTATTTTGCCTGGGGTTAAAGGTATTTTCGATAAGTCGTCGTATATGCAGTCTTTTTTATTAATCGAAACTTCAACATGCTGAATATTACAGCAAGTTTTTTCTGAACAGTATTTACACATTTCTGTTAAAGGAAAAAATACCAACTCTTTTTTGAAGTACTCACTGCATCAGAAGAATAAAATTCTTTATTTTAGGTGTATCAATTTTTTTCCTGTAATAAAAAAAAGACATACTTGGAATAATTTGTTAATTAAGTATGCACAATGTTTAATACTATATTTGTAAGTGTGTAGTTATGTAAAACATCTTACTTAAATTCAAACGCCAGCCGTAGCCCATGTTTTGACGCATGCGCACTGCAACCGGTTGGTCGCCTAATCGCAAGAGAGGGGTACATGTGGGAGTGCTGGGCTGCCCCGGCTGTTTTAATGTGACTGTCTTCATTTTTTTGAGCTTCCCTTTCAATAAAATTGATAAAGTGCTGTGTCATTGTGATGCAAAAATACATGAAGATGATACACAAATTTTTTCGCGATGACAAATTTAATTATCAGTCCATTACTGCAAAAAAACACCAATTACTTGTATCTCGGCTTGAGAGGGAGTTAGAGCATTCTTTTTTTTTACTTTGTGTTTTTTATGACAAATAATAATCAAACTTAATGAGAAAACTCGTTCATTTATACAACAAATGGACGGTTAGTATACGCTACACATAGTACATCAACTTTTTGCTGAAATCATTTTTACAAATTCTGTGAAAACATATATTCATAAAACTTTTATCCAAATTATTTTTTAAGCTCATCTTGTCAAGTAATGACGGAATCAACTACATACATGAGTCATTTTATAAAAACCAGCATATTTGAATGTGAGTGAACAAAGTAACGGCATCTACGTCTTTACAATTTTTTTTGTTTCACAAAATGTAATAATAAGTACGTTATTAATTTTTTCCTCCTACATGTGGTAAAAAAGATAATAAAATCGTGTTTTTTTACCAGACATAGTCAACCGTGCGAAATTCTGCATAAGTACTAACTGATAATATTAATTAACTACATGAAAAAATTTGTTCACCATACTGCGCCGAAAGTAATAGTATACCACGGATAATGTAGACGATCTTAAATAGTAACGTTCACAATTTTTGACTGACAAAGTTTGTCTTCTTGCATCCCGAGTCACTTGTCAGAAAGCTAACAGTTCCTCGTTGTTTGAATTAAGGTACGGATGTAGAACTGCTTCAGTAGTCTATGAATTTGCGCAGTGTTTAACAGTTAATGGCTTGTTAGAACAAAAAATACTCGGCTTTTGTTACTTCAGTTTCCCAGCTATGCAAAGAGAAAAAGATTTGGAGTACTATTTTTTTACAGTTGGTCAAAAGTTAAAAGTAATATTTGGAGAAAGCAACATAAGGAAATCTGAGCTTATTATGAAAAAAGATGTTCCAATGTTGGAAGTATCTCCTGATAGTTTGACTGACAGTGCTATTATCTGAATTAAATGTCTACTTAATCAAGATGCAGTGAAAAATTACTGTTATAATAGTAATTGTACAATTACAAATAAATATAGAGCTCAATTGCATTTACAAATGTGTTCTTCTGGAAAAAACTGTGGTTACTTTATTATTGCAAGTCCTAATTTAAAAAAAGATAAGGATGTTAGTATTATCAAAGAAGCTTTAGATATTAATTTCATAACATCTGTCATTTAGAGAGCGGTCGATTTTTGGGTCTTGAGTATTTTTCCTCATTTAATGAAAATTTAATTTATAGGATAAGACATGTATACAATTGATGTCTAAAAAGTATAATCGTTCATATCACATATCAAACTGTTTTATTTCTGGACTCAGTTAATTAACCAAATCTACAGCAATAATCATAGCTAGTAGTAAAGGTAAGTAATTTCCAGACACCTCTGACGTCACCGTCTGGCACCAGCGGTCGAGCCCAGGGTGAGTGTTTGGTCGTGCTGTTGGAGGAGGGGGAGGAGCGGGGTCCCTAGCTAGGGAATTTTGGGGCTTTGAAGAGTGGCGCGGTTTTTAAAATCTGGTGGGGCTTTGGAGGTAGGATGGAAAGGTGAAAATGATTAAGTTGTTTTGAATGGGGTTGACAAAATTCATTCATAGCGAGAAATAAAGTGATACATATACAAATACAATGTAAGAACTTAAGATAATTGTTTATAGTATAAAATGTAAGGTGATATAATATTAATACATATAGGTAAAGTTTTCACTGATAAATAGTGTTGTAAATCTAAGAGGTTATAGTTTTATACGATGTAAGTGATAAATAAAACGTTGAATGTCTAGTTTTTTGTGATGTACTTCTACGCAGAAATGTATATTTTGAAATTAATTAAAGTAAAATATTTCTAGACTTACAATTTTGATTACATGTTGAGGATATGCCGCGCCTATTTTCTAGTTTCTTACGTCTAGTAATTTTATTGTAAAAAGTTACACTTATTTCATCATAAGTTGATGTAGTTTTTGAAAATATTCAACAAAACATACCAAAAGTAAAATTATGAAACATAAAAAACAAAAAATCGATACAGAAATGACCACACACTCGAGAGTCAATACTCTGGAATTGTTGTACATTCCACTCATAACTAATACAGTTTCGTCTAAGTCGATCAACATGGTGTGAGACAGCGGGTGGCAACCCATAACTGTTAAAGAAAACTCTGTGTCCACTGGTATTGACAGAAGGCAACCCAATGCGTGCCAGGTCTTTTTCTAGATTTCCAAAGGTTAATGCTTTTCATGAAGTTTCCAACCTCTTGTGTAGTAGCAGCAGTAGAGGAGGAGGATGACTGCTTTAAAAGTGCAGGTTTTATTATCGGCTCTTGAGTTTTTTTTTTTTTTTCATCTAAGGCATTATCTGATTAGATGTAAGAAGAAATAACTTCTGTAGAATGCACTGTTTTGGTGATCCAAGTTCGTAACTCATAAACACGAGCTAGAGCACAGCTGAAAGCTTCCTTTTTTGGACCATGATAACAGTAAAAGTAATCATTATCGCGAGAAAGATTTTTAAAAGATGGGCAAGAGTACTCTTCCAGATTTATTATTTGACGACCCAAAAACTTTTTCCAGTAATTTTTGTTAATAATATGGTTCACATATATTAGAGTAAATAAGATGTTGATCGGGCACTGCTCTTGACATGCTTGCTGGCTGTTCACCGTGAATTGACATTAGGTAATCATCCTTTATTTCTGCACGATCTTTTTCAATATGAATTATTCCTTCGTCGAATGCTAAACTGCGTTGTACAGCGTTTGATAACCATGGTAATTTTCCACCCTTATCTACTTAAAAATGTTTCATTATAAATGAAAACAGTGTTCCTTTTTTTTCTAAGGTGGGTACACCAATAAATACAAATCCACCGTCCTTGTTATAAATTAACTTACGCTGATATTCTTTATCTTCAGAGATATATTCCATCCATTTCTTATTTATTGCTTCACATAAACTATTTATCGAGTCGTATGTGCCATGTTGATAATGACATTCTGTTTTATCCTCAGATGCACTGAGTAAAGCGTCCTCTTGAGTGACATGTAAAATAGTGCACGGTACGTAAATCTCCGAAATTCTAGCTTCCCATTTTGCTCACAGCTCGATTTCTTTTGGTATTTGAGTAAAAAAATTTGTTGAAGTATTATTAGAAAAATATTTCATACTGCTGTTGCTTGTCAAAGTTATAATAAAATCGTTATGAACCATTTCTCAAGTCTCTTTCAAAAGTCCACGAATTGAACTTTTCTGGATAACCCACCCAATTAACAAAATATTGTTTGTTTCTTCTTTTTTCTTTAATTCGAATTATTTTTTCAATTTCATACACCTGATATAATACTTGCTCTTAAGGGACTGGGCTAAGCTCCTCAGGATAAAAAAATCTCTCAATACTTTCACCATCCAAATTATGCAAATAATATGGGTATAAATTTTGTCTTTTGGTAACACCGGAAATTTTAAATATTTCTGCACTCCAGCATTTCACGGCGCCTTTTTCGAATACATTTTTCTCACGACTGATACGCACGTAGTCTCCAACTTTATACTTTGAGTAAGCGTGACGATTCTGACGATGTTTGTGCTTTTGTGTACGTGAGTTTACTAAATTTTCTCTCGCAACGTGCACGTTATGTATAGTTACTGCACTGGGTGCTAGCTTGATTGTGGAGTGAGATGATTTATTGTACCCATCAATAAATCTTGTAGTACATCGATGTAGCAGTATGTATTGTTATACGTAAAGTATCTGTACATACGTTTCTTGAGTGTTCGTATAAAACGCTCTTCTACAGCTGCTTTAACGTCAGGGTTACTCACAATCCGAAATTTAATTCTATTATGCTTTAACAACTGTTAGAACTCGCTTCCTAAAAATTCTTTTCCCGATTTGTTTGGACTGTTTTTGGAAATCAATAGTTTTTATTATCGAGAATTTATTTAAAAACTGTGCTAACTTTACGGCAAGTTTTATCACGTCATGGTTGAGCCCATACAAATTTACTCAAAACATCTATTACAACGAGAACGTACGACATACCACTGTTGTAGTTTTTGATAGACGTCAATTAAATGAGATCAGCCTTCCACAAGTCATCTAAAGCGTTGACATCGTAAAAAAAGCGTGAAAACTTACGTCAAATAGTTTTGTGTAACGTGTAAACGTCTTGTCTCTTCAACCATTCCTTTATTTTATCTGATAAAACATTTTTATTTAATTTCATCAAGTTTCTAGCCCTGGTAAAACCAGCCTCATGACTGGGTGTACGGTATTGTTTTTCCAGCGCGTCCATTTCTTAAAAATCTAAGCCACTGCCCTTCTCCTACTCCTCCTTCCTTTTGCAAAGGTGTAGATGTCTTGGATGGACTTTTGATGTCACTTTTGATAATTTTATTCTCTTTAATAGTAGTTTCCCCAAATGATTGATATGCTTCATTGCCGTCATTACACGACACTTCATCGGAAATATCGTCATAGTCACGGTCTACCTTCTCTCTCGAGTTGAATAATTTTTGACGAGTCTTTGATAAAGTCTCAACTCAATCGACGTTACGAATCTCCCATAGGTCATCATTTCCTACAAACTCTCGAGGAGTAACGATCTCACGCAACATATTACCAAATTTTTTCCTACCTACAGATTTGACAATTTTTCTGCATCTTGCCGCACCATTTATTAAGTCGATAATATTAGAACCTTGTATTTTTTCACCATTAATGGTCACGACACCCTTACTATTCCTACTAATTTTACGGTTTTTTTTTTTTTAAATAATTTAAAAGTAATTCAGACTTTTTTTGATATGCTTTAGGTATAGTTTTTAGAATCATATCATCACTCATTTGATCATTTGCATCTGTATCATATTTTTCCTTCTCTTTTTCCGTTGATACGTATGGATTCCTTTGTTCGCCCATGAAATGAAAGTACCTTTGTGAGACTCTTAAATATCCTTTAGATTTTTTACGTTCGTCGTTGAACGCATTAAAGTCAAGAATTTGTTTCATTTCATCATCTAAATGACTGAGGTTGTTTCCAACAATTTGTGTAGATTGTAAAACTTGTTGCGATAAAAAATCGTTAGTAGCAGTAGAAACAGGTATTACAGCTTCATGTAGGGTTTTCACATTAATACTGTGTATTCTTTCGACCTGTTTTTACGAAATTAGAACCATTTTTTTTGCTTTCTCCATAGCACTTTAAATTTTTTTATTTTATAAAGCTTTTGTTAATATTGCGCTTCACACCGCTTGGAGTATAAAACATAAGAAACTATTACTTTGTTGTACAATAATTATTCTTTTTTTTCCCAGAATCTTTATTGTCGCAGCCTCCTTCATTCTTCTTATCTTTTTCTTCTTAGAAACAACTTTCCTCAACATATTTTTGAATTTTTCAAATTTTGACTTTTGTAATTTTTTTATAGAAACAATACCTTTTATTACATTTAGAACACACTCGCAAATACAATGAGTTAATTTTTTATCGGCTTTTTTTAATAATACAACACGTTAATCTTTATTTAAATGCTCGAGAGCTTCCAATATTTTCATATGTTTTTTTTCAAACGGTGTCTTTGAAGAAAACGAGGGGTTTGAGGACCTATGACTGTTTCGGCGACCATAGTGTTGATTTGTCATCTGTTGTGATGCAGATGCTTCCATTGTTCAAACAAAACTAAAGCTACAAACTCACTGACCAGTATTTTAAACAAAATTTGATTTTTTACCGTAGGCGATGTAAGTATAGCTACTGGGTACGTATTTTGGTAAATAAACATAGTGATACTAATCATCAGGAAATTTGAACGTACGAAATTTAAACTCGTCCAGTGTATCCAGCTTACAATCAATCACTAAATACCTATGTTCTTGTATCGTTGCATCCTAATAGGCTTCTGGTACAAATTTAGTATTTTTGGGAAAAATTTGTCTTGCCAAGTGTTGTATTTGAGCATGATCACGAGGATTTTTAAACAAAACAATATACGAAGCGTTGAGACTTATATCACCTGAATAAGTAGACTTGTAAAAAATATTTTGAGTTGTAAACGTAACACTTATGTTTTTATGACGACTCCCTTTTGTCAACAAATCCACAACAACTTTGTTTGACGATTCACGCATTAAATCATTGATGATGAGTAATTTCTTACGCTGAGGATCGTTTGAATAATGTTCGGGTTTTGGTAGTCCTTCGCAAAACTCAATTTGTTGACCATTTTTTTTTAAATTTTCACTTTTATAACTATCCTGCTACTCTGCGTGGTAAAATAAAATTTTATCGAATCGTACACTTGACAAATCGTCGATAAAATTTAAGAATCTTTTGACGAAAACGGTCTTACCACACCCTGTAGGACTACAAATCATATACTCTTCCACGGATGTTGCCAGCACGTATCCATCGCGTCGTTTGAAAAAATCTATGCATGTCAGTATAACCGACTTGATAAAAGTGTATTAATTTACAAATTATAAAAAAAAGAAAAACCCATTCGTACAGCGGTGGTGGCGGCGACGGCGGCGGCGGCGGGGGTAACAGTATAGCTGATTCACCGCGAGGAGTCAAGCTGACCTAGAGAGCGCGTGCGTATCATGTAGCTGCATCTCTCTAGCTAAGGAGTATTATCCCTCTCCCCATCCCACTCTTTTTTAGCTTGACTAAACAGAGGGATCTCTCATTTTACGATTTTCTCACTAGGTCAGTCTAAAACCTGAAAAGCACGCTATGTGTGTTTTTATCTTCTTTCTCTTTTAAAGATCCTATCTTTACGAGTTTAAAGGGTCGAATTGCTCTCTAAAAAAAAAAAAATATGACGTCTCTTCGAAACACAAGACAACGTGACAGTGAAAAATTAGTTGGTCTTACAAAAAATGTACGTATCTCGTTCTTTTACACACCATCTTCGCTCTGTATTCAATTAATTGACGAAAATTCTGATTATACAATTTTGGATTCGGAAACGCAAGAATATTACAGTGAAAAAAAATCTGATATTATTTGTCAAAAGTCATCAACCTTGAAAAGAAAAACAGACTTACCTTTTTTACAAAAATTAAGACAAATGGATTTGAAGGTATGTATAATTAATGTAAATTCGTGTACAATATTATTTCAATAATGCAGAAAAATATTGTTTTTACAGCCTCACATGCATATAGCAATAAACATCAATAATAAATGGAGACGTTGTATGGCAGGTGGGAACAGATGTAAAATGATTGATGTAGGAAAATTTTTTGATACATCGCAATCTGTGATAAAATGTAATATAGTTATTTATGAGTTGGAACAACGTTTTTTGAGTATACCGCCTCGAAAAATTTTATGCGGATTAGGAAATATTTTACCAATATCGTGGTTAAATAGTTCTCGTTGGACCGACCTCGCGTGTATGCTTTTTTGTCGAGCAGCTAAAAGTAGAACTTAAAGGGCTTTTTTTATCAACAAAGGATTCATTTAGAATAGTTTTTACATTTTTCTCACCAGTGATACAATAAATGGATTAACCATTCATTTAAACACCATGCTATGAGCATTTGATACGGCAAGAGTTGATTCTACTGGATTTTATCACCCTATTTGACCTAGCCATTCACTTGTTAGTTTTACACGTTGAGTCCATATTTCATTATCGTCACCTCCTTTTTCTACGAGGGAAAATTTATAAAATAATGATCAAAATTATAAAAAATACTGTAAAAATATTTTATGAGAGAAAATAAAATTGTTTGTACTTACTTGAGTTTTATTACGTATTAATTACAGGAATTTTTTATCAATACACATATTTACACAACAAATTGATCTTTCAAAACACTACTTGACGTTTTGTATTCAAAATTGTTAAACGAAGTTTGAAAAATTCAAAAATAATTGTCTGTTGCTTATGATGTTTTGCTTTGAAAACATAATTACATTTTTTTCATTTGATACAGAAATTTATTGGTCACACAATAAACGTTGAAGTCGTGTAAGCTTGTGAGTAGAACAACTCCCTATCAACTAACCTAAAAACTCTTTTGGGTATCTATTAGATATACCAAATTCGATCGACTCAATTTCATTTTCCTCTATGATGTTTATAATATCAGAAATATGTATGTTTAAAAATTTATTAAAATCATGATACCATCCACTCTCCGCCTTTTTCTTATGACATTTTTTTTCTTATGTAAAACCGTTTCCAGATCCGATTTGTATTTAATACATACAGCTTAACGCATTTTACCCAAGATAATTACATTAAATAATATACTGCTCTCATATTTTAATCTTTGTACAAATTTTTGCAATTTATAAAACTCAATTATTTTAGTTTTATTTTTTAGTTCACATAAACTGTGAAGCATGCTGTGCCATGCCAACCCTTCCAAAGATTTTCTAAAAATCAGGGTAGTGTTTACAATCCAGAGTACGATTTCGTGTAAACTGACACGCACAAATATAAACTCCTTTGTTTATTTCCTGCAAGGCATCGTATAAACCTAGGAAAAATTAAAAAAAAATTACGAATAAATACTTAAATCGTTTCTAAAAATTATTTAATTTTCTTATAACCGAATGGGTAAGACCGTTTTCAATCAATGATACGTGTTACGACGTCGTGTGTATTAGTTTTTCTTATCATAAAGTTTCGTGAAATTATAACGTTATATTTATTTTCTTTATTCTCATAATCGCTATTATTTTCAAATTTTTTCTCAACCATAGAGGCAATCGTATTAAAATTAAATTTTATTGTATTTTGGTTGTTGATACGAATACCTTTTACTTTACATATGTCATGCGTCTCACCGGTTGGGGCACGTATACGATAACCATAAAACTTTGGTTCTCCAGACTCAAAAGTTTCTATAAAAGAACCCTCTCCATACTCCTCTAACTCGTCTGTTAGTTGACCTTATGACGATCCTGCTGGTGGATTATATTCCTCGGGTTCCTAGTGTTCGTTATAAAAATAATCGAATCAGTGTCGTAATATCACACTCTTTCGCTTAAATTTTCGAAATAGAAAAACAATTTTAATCGTGCTTGAGCTAACATTATCGTTTGCCGGAAGACAATGTTGAACGTGAATTTCTTTACCAAATAACAGCTTTAATAACAGTTTGTAATCATTTACTATGGTCGTTCTTGGAAGATTTCCGCATTGACCAAATTTACCCCAAAAACTATTTAAACACAAATTGGCTACAGATCACAAGCCGGCATTTTTTGCAGTATTATTTATATCTAGTTTCATTTTTTCTGTGTTTTCGTAATAAATTATATAATTTAAATTTTCTGTTTCTGTTTTTGCATTGGTAGGCCAACCGCTTGCCTCTTGTTTGATTTTTAAAAAAGTATCGATATAATCGGTAAACAGACCACCACTACACGAAACAGGGTCATATTGAGCAGTTTCGTACTGCTAAATTACATCAATTCGAATAAGTTTGTAGCCTAATTTTAAAGCTTTTTTTATTTCATCGGAAACCCAAGTTTCTTTTAACATCCGCTCATTTACATCGTGAGAACATTCATCCTCGCATACTTTCTCCATACACGTCCTGCATAGACCAAAAAGTAGTCTTCCATGCATTTTTGTAGGAAGTATGGGATAAAACAGATTTAACGGTGGTAAGATTGCGCATTTAATCGAACCCTTTATGTTATCGGAAATTCAAAGTGATCAGTGATCCGTTGGGGGCGAAATGTAAGAAAATAAATAAATACAAGTCAAGTGTATTTAAATTTTCTTGCGTTGATTTATTGATGCGCAACGTTTCGCTGACAATATGCGTCAGCCTCATCAGGCGCAGGTACGCGAAAATTCGTAAGTTTGGTTGACTTACTCGTCACCTGTCGTGCTGTCGACAGCACGACAGGTGACGAGTAAGTCAACCAAACTTACGAATTTTCGCGTACCTGCGCCTGATGAGGCTGACGCATATTGTCAGCGAAACGTTGCGCATCAATAAATCAACGCAAGAAAATTTAAATACACTTGACTTGTATTTATTTATTTTCTTACATTTCGCCCCCAACGGATCACTGATCACTTTGAATTTCCAAATTCACCGGAGGGCACTGATATATACTAACAAACCTTTATGTTATCGTTAAAATTTTCGTAATTAATTCGTGTTAAAATAAAAAAATTATGTGCATTACAAAATTTAAGATGCTTTAAAGAAAATTTTCCTATCTTACATATGTATGGGTATAAGGAACATACGTCCAAATAATTTATTTTTTGATTTTCTTGAGCGTCATATCGCGTAACAGTATTCCCCGAACGACCCCCATAAAAAGCGTCTCTGGAGGTTTAAGATATTATTTTGAGCTATTGGGTGATTTTCGACAAAATTAAAAAGTTCTTTATTTTTTTTCCAAATATTGGTTGAAATCACATTCTCACATCTTAATTATTCTGTAGCCGTATTCTTTTCTTCTCGAGGTGATTTTAAGGGTATTTTCATAACGCTCTGAATAGCTTTCGAAAATTGTTAGTTTCTTCGTTCGCTCATCGAGGTAACAACGCGGACACCCGTGAAAATAACAACCGTGAAATTAAAAAACCGTACCCCTAGAATTTTTTCATCCGGCTATAGGTTTTAAAAAACCATCGACTACTGGTCCTTTAATTAGTCGATATTCCAATGGTCGTTCTGCACGAATTGTTTCGATATTTTTAATTTTTTCCTCACATAATAACCATTTAATCGATTTTTCTGAAGATAGACGTGAGCGTGTATATCCGTTTTCTGGAGTAATACCTATTATATTGTTTTTTAAAACATTTTTTTCAAATACAAATGAGCAAGCGCTTTAAATCGTTACGCTTTCTACAAAAAGATCAACGTTTCCGACTTGTAGAAAGATTTTTCTAAAAGCTGTACACGCCTGACGCAATATTTCAACATCTTGCACGCAATAATCTACTAAATCCTTCTGCATATCGAATTCTTTTTTTTCTTAGATAATTTGGTCATATCAAAGTACAAACTCTTGACGTTCTTTTGAACTCATTGAGTCTGGTGAAAAAAATTCAATCGCCGAATACGGTCCTTTTTAATTAAAATTTTCTTTACTCGTAAAAAGATGGGGAAATTACCCTTTTTTTTATATTATCCGTCAAGTTAAAGGTTTTCAGTAATTCTGCTAATTTCATTGGTAAATAATTAAGACTATCGATGAATTTGGTTTTTCCATCGGTCATTTGTATAATATTTTGTCCGTTTAAAATGACGTTAGGAGTTTTGTTTTCAGAAACAAGATGTTTTAAAATAAATTATGTGTAAAATGATTTTGCATTGTGCGCTACACAAATAAAAAAAGAAAACGTTCCACTTTTTTCTCGTACAGCAAAGTCAACAAACATTTTTAAACATTCCTTACCCCGAAAAATTATTTCTTTTACACCACAAAATTCACAAATGGATGATTCTGAATCTACACTATAAAAAATACAATCATAGAAATACGAGTCCACTTGTTAAAGTACAGTATAGCCAGCGACGTAAAAATATCACGGACTAGTAATCTTACTAATTTTTACGTTAGTATACTACCATCGTTGTAATTTAACTACGTGCAGCATCGAAAAACATCCGACCAATGCTGAAAGTTGCAGTTTTACTTCTCACGTTGTAGACTTTTTCACCCGCAGTCATCGCATTTCATTTTTTCCATTTCGAAAGTATTATTATTACGATTGAGGTTTGCATTACATGCCGTGCAAACAAAAGGACACGAATGATTTACTATTCGTCTGCATGTTTTATTACACGGTAAACAGAAAAACATATTTGTTTTGATTGCTAAAAAGTTTAAAATTAAATTATAATGTTTAATATTGTTGTAATAAGCTATGTTGATAAATGATTCGTTATTTGATGGCATGTCTTTCGACCCGTCATAAGTTTAACACGTGTCAGTCCCAAAGTGTTTGTAGTTGAAAACGCGAATGGCTATGTTTTTTCGTAAAATATATTTTTGAAAATTTACAATTTCTGGATATCCAAAAGCGTCTGTATCTTTTTTAACTGTATCACTATCCTTAAATAGTTTTAGAACTTTTTGTTTTTGCTCTTTTTCATTTTTAATACTTTTCCACTGTTTCTTATATTTGACAGTGTCATTTTTATTTGTATAAACCTCACCGCAAACAAGAGCCCTTGCTAGACTTAAATTATCATTATTTTAAATACTTAATACTCCTTTATTTTCTATCTTTTTCATAATATCCATGGAGGCACTCAACTATTGAGGCACTTGTACGTATGTTACCTCAACAATTATAATTTGTAAGAAATTGAAAATTCTCTTACTCTGTTCGATCCTTCCAACAGTTTTAGAAAATTTTCGGCCATGAGTGTGTAAAAAGGTCTATAATATAAACCTACAGCACCATCTGCCAATCCGTCCGATTCTAAAGACACTCCTTCGAAATAATAACGTTGGGAATAACGGTTTTTAATTATATATATAAATTCTCCCATCACAAAAGCTAACTAACCATTTATTTTATCCAGCGTTACTAAATTTTCATTCGGAGGTAACATCTTAAACGTAATCAGACGCCCTGTTAATCTAAACGCCTTAATATGTTTTTCTACATCGCTTATTATATTAATAAATTCTCTACCTTTTAGTCCACGACCCTCTGGAACAACTTTTTCTACGTGTACGTTCGCAACACCAACAAATTTTTGCACAAGAGCACAAGCACAGTTACACCCACAATTAATTTTTCTACTCACTTCACTTGTTTACGGTGTCGTATATGGTTTTTGCTGCTGCTACTCTTGATCCTGAGGCTGTTGTTGTTGCTGTTGTTGTCACTGAAATTGTTGCTGAGGTTGTTGTTATTGCTGCTGCTGTTGTTGTTCTACTTCTTTTTGTGGACCACTTGGTTCCGAATCAGTCAGCTCTGCCAAAATAAAAAAATTTTTTCATTCTATATTCACAATGAACTACACACTTATAATGATTTATTAAATCAGAAAATTTATTTACTTTTATCTGCTCCAAGATAACAAATTTTTTTTTTTTTGCATTTCCGATGGACCAGCCATTAATTCGTCATCGTTCTCGGTATTTCTTTTCCTATTTCCAATGACTTATGTAGAAGTCATCGGAGAGAAGAGAAGGATAGAGTGTGAGATCTGAAAAACAGTCAGTCCCATTTTTTCCGCTATCCGATCCTACTTTAGTCGTGTATCAGCAGTCGAGCAACCGATACGTTGACACAACCTCTAGCAATCGTAAATATTGTATTTTATCATCGAAAGTGTTCAGTGCTAAAGTGGTGACTAGTCCAAGAAAATTTTTATAACGTTTGAAATTGGCGACGGCGGCTGTTGTTTTAAAACGTAAAAGGGATGCATTTCTTAAAAATGAAAACTGTTACAAGTCCCATGAAGAAGAAAACACTGATCCGACGTATTATTTTAGCTTAAATGTATTAACTGCTACATATGTTTTAAACAAATCTTTTACAAAAAAGATTTTAGTTGAATTATACAATGATTTTGACAAACAAGTGTTCGAACCTTTGATACTTTTATCAAGGAATGAAATCACAAAAGGGTTAAATCTTAGTTCCAAAATGTGGAGTGAAATGCAAAATCATTTTGCAGTTATCTCAGATTATTTCAATATTACGACTACCGAAGTATTCGATCGAATACATTTCAGTGACATCGAGTTGTTGTTTACCACATCTTATAGAACAAAATCTATTATATTCGATTTTTACCAGGACAACAATAAGCAAGATAGGTGTAAAAAAAAAAGAAACTCTACGGTACTATAGTAGTGATGCAGAAACAAACCTTTTGTGGACTCGCAGCTGCAAGTGTGTGTGTGTGTGTGTGTGTGTGTGTGTGTGTGGATGAAAGACTTCATCGTATTGAACGTGTTACGATATTAGTCAATAAGTGTAAAAATTTAATTACCGAGGAAATAATTCTATTGCTGAAAAATACTGATACAATAAAAAAATTGATGATTCGGTGATAAAAGGTGTTGTGAAGAAAAATTCAGCTCAAATTAAAGAAACTGTAAAAGAAAAGTTTCAGTCTCCTACCAACAAAGTATTTTTACAGCATCATTTTGAAAATGTTCTCTTGGAGTTAAAAAATATGTGCGTAAAAATATTTGTAAATGAAGTAATGTCTAAGTTGTGGAATGAATAATTTCTATGTACAAGAAGGTATAAATAAATGTTCTAAAACTCATAACTTGGATATTTCTCATTTTTACTTTTTTATGTTTTATATCTTTTTTCTCAAGACAACTTACTCTGATACAAGCACACAGAACTTCAGGCCATAGTCAGTAACTTTTATAGCTGCTCTGACTTACTTTCCCTCCAATCTTTGTTTTTTACCCTCTTATAATTTGAGCCATACTGCATCACATCTCATATGTTTTTCCATCCCTCACCCCGCTATATATATATATTAAAATTTTCCTCGTAATTAAGAAATTTCGTAGCTCTTTGACTTCTATATCTCCCATAATTTCTTTTACCCACTTGACACAGCTTATCTTATTTCTCATTCCTCTTTCTTTTGGTTAGAAAACGTATGGCTCTTCCACCCTCACAGCGCGAGCGTACTATCACTTAAGAAAACAGGTTCTTTCACGAAAATCGTAAAACAATAAAATAGCTCTCTTACTTTTCTGAGATCCTGATTTTCTCACCCTACAACTAGGTCTGTTGCTAGAGGGTAATAAGCTCTAGTTAGGAGCATATGACATTCGGTCTGCATTAACACCCCTCACAAACACACCTCTCAAACAGACCTACTATCCTGATACTTTAGCGCTACTTTTCCTTATGCATCGATAAACGAAAGAAATGAGCGCGCGGTGGCTCGGTCGGCTAGGTCGTGGATTAGCACGCGGGAAACCGTGGTTCGATTCCCGGCCATAGTGCGACTTCTTCGGGCAAGTACCTCTGTGATTGTTCACATGTGCTTTTTCACCACGCAATGCTCCTCGAGGAGGGTTTTAGGCGACCTCCTCGCAGCAAAATTGCCTATTTCCCCCTACCCCCCTCCTGTAATGGGAGGCCTCCCATCCCTTTCCTTGTCCCTTTCCCAAGTGCTAAGTGCCCATAGTAGTGCCCTTATTAAAGGAGCCGGACGTAGAGCACTATAATGAAAAAAAAAAAAAAAAAAAAAAAAAAACGAAAGAAATACCACATGCCTTGGACACCACCTTTTGCAGACATCAAAGATGCAAGGGAGACAGGGTCACTCTAGAAGTCCTATATTTTCACCTTTCCACCCCACCTCCAACAGCACGATCAAACACGCACCCCGGGCCCGACCGCCGGCGCGCGGCGACAGATGGTGACATCAGAGGTGTCTGGAAATTACTCACCCTTACGACTATAGCTAAATCGATGCAGTCCAATAAATTTATATACATGTTGTATGTTTACCAACTGAAAATGTCTAATTCTATTTATGACTCTTTCGACGTGTATTCTCAAACGGGCTATTTCCTTAGTTGAAATTACACCATGTTTTTCAAGCTTCACATTTGTTTGCATACTATAAGGTCTTACTAAAACAAAATTTTTTTGTTGTCCGGAAAATCATTGAGGTAACCTCTGTTTTTAACTACCGACATATCGGTACACCTACCACCAACTTCTCTCGATATAAAAATAATCAGACCATCTGGACTAATACCTATCAAAAACTTAGTTATATTTCACTTTTTAGAATCAGACCACGTCAAATCTTGATGTACAGCATTTGAGGGCTTCTCTATTTCTATTTTAAACAATGAATGGTCTTGTGTACATAAAAAAAAATTAAATAGGTTTTATGAGCCACTGCTTTTTACACTTTGTATCATTTAATTTACATATAGCGATTGTTTACATATATTGTTTGCCCCCTATTCAAAAACTTTGAAAAGCTATATTTATTTGCGTAAGTACACATTTTTCAATAATGTACTTAACGTAATAATAAAAAAACCCTACTTATATTGTTCTTTATAATTTCCTATCTTATTCCAAATTAAGCGACATAATTAACCTTGACATAATAAAGCTGGTGTTCAAAATATGATCTATAAATTTATTGTGTAGTGTATATGAATCGACTACGAATACATTTTTTCTCTAAAAAAAAAACTACTTGTTTTTATACTATAAGTGTAATTATCAGTTTTCACTGCATGCTTATAAAAAATCAAGTTTATCCTTGTGCATGGGTCCTCATGTCGCGAAAACCTACAAATTCTAATAACGCTGTTTGCAAGCTTATAAAAACTACGTTTCTAAAATTTAATCGCGATAAATTAATGTGAGATTATGAGAAAGCATTGATAAAATCATAGAGAGAAAATTTTCCAGGAATGTCAGCTACAGGCTGTTATTTTCATAACTGTCGGGTAAAAACATTTGAATTTATATTCGTATGTTTTTACATTTTTCAACTACGGCACTGTTACTTTTTCAATGATTTAAAAAATAAATAAACTTTTATAAAACTCCTATTTTTAATTTTACAAAATGCACATTTTTCATTATTTAATCTAACATTGATGTTATCATTATTGATGATTTGTTGAAAAAAAGATACGTTATATTAGTAGAAATCAAATGAAAACGTGAATTATGAAATTTGTTTACATTAAAATTTGAATTAGAATCAGATTTTCCTACGTGCTAGAATAAACAACAATATGCTATCACAGTGATAACATTGTCTAGCTTCTTACATGTTATTTTCAAATTTTCTTTCGAAAACTCTAGGTGGTATTTTTAAGAACATCAAACAAGTTATAAAAAATGATAACAACAAATGAATTTCTGAAAAGATCCATAATTCTAATCCAGTACTCAAGCACATATCATTTGATTCGATTGTATTAAGTATTTTGAACGATAAGTAAAAAATAATGAAAAATACTAATGGCTTATAAAATCTAGATTAAAGACAAATATTTTAACTTACCATTTACAATTATCTGTTACAAGTTATTATTAAAACTTATTATTACTTTTTTTCTAGAGATGGATTGGTATAAAAAGTGTCCGCAATGATCATTATTTTTTATTATTTTTTTAATTTTTTTTATGTGATATACCATGTATTAATAGATTATCATATTTAAATATCGGATAATGATAACTAACAATAAAAGTTATTTTCCTTCACCTTTTTTCTCTGTTTTATAGAACGACATTTATGACGAAAAAATATTAATTGATAATAAAAAATGGTGTCACGAATTGAATTATGTTACTTGTCTCCCATCTAGACTTTCATAGTTCTTATTATCAATTATAATTTTTTATTTGTTAAAATGATTTTCGCTTGGGTATTAGAATACCTATTGATAAGAATGCGTCATACTATTTTTAAATTTAATTTATAGGATCTTATAAGGAAAGCTAAGTCAAAGGATTACAGACTCTGGCTTGGAAAAAATAACAGAGAATATAATGTAGACGAATGAAAAATAAAAAAGAGAGTTGTTTCGATACCCTTGTTATTACCTATTTACGCCGAAGAGGCTTTCCAAAAAATTGAAAACTCAATTATTAATAAATTTGCAGCAAAATCAAAGAAAAATAAATTTTAGTTGAAATTTTACAGAGTTTATTTCTGTACTAAATGGATAAAAAAACTAACGCCTGAAGTGTTTAATATTTACGATATGGTTAGTAGGACAAAAAACTTCCTTGAAACATGTCATGAAGTGTTAAATGTATCTTTAAGGACATATTCGAGGGCAGACAATTTTTTTATGGGAGTACTTATTTGATAGCATGTAATAATGTACACCATATAATTCAGTCGAATTAGAAAAAGTGTGGATCTAATTAGTTACATGAATTAACATTTTTAGTGTATTCATTTGGTATTAAAGAGCATCGTTTAATTAAATTTAAAACGCTTTGAAATTCGTGAACGATGACAAAATTATGTCACAACAATCGAAAATAGTTAAAACTGTAAGCATGAATTTTTTTTTGAGAATGTTACTGTTACAGATATTAGACATTTAAGGACGTTTACAACCTTCGTTGCGATGTATGCGTTTCAAGGGAGAAGGAGGAAGATTCGTAAGCAAGCAAATGTTGGTAACATTGCCTAGCGGGTATAAATAATGCATGCAGGCGGGGATATATATATATATATATATATATATATATATATATATATACATGCATATTTTTCTATAATATACAGTTATTTTGGTGGGGCTGCCCACATATCCCCCGACATCCTCCAAGGTTCCCTAAAGCCACTCACAGCCCCCTACGACCCCCCACAAAACAAGGGAAAATTCTTTTTATTTCTCTATGAATTTAACCCAACAAAAACGTGTGAACCCCATACGCCCTTCACTACTTTCACACCCCCCCCCCATGTAAATGTCGTGGTCCCCCACTACCTCAACAAAAACTTAGAATGTTTTCAGAACATGTTACAATCATCCTGTTAGGGTAGGGTGGGGCAATCGGAGCGGCGAAGTAATCAGGGCTTTTTTTCATATCTTCTGAAAATTCATCCAATTGTTAAAAAAAATTTTTTTTTGAAAAGTCCTGACCCTAACGCACTTATTTTTATTTGAATATAACAACTAAAAGTCATATTTTTCAAATGACTTTCGAAGTGTACTGTCACCTTGAAGTAAAAAAAAAATTGTTTTGATATCAGTTTTATCCCACGAAAAATAATTTTAATAATTTAAGAACTATAATTTTGATACGTGAAATTAAAAATATGATATATATTAGCGTAATGTTTATGAAAAATTTGAACTATAATTTTAAGAAGTTTTTTAAACACTGATAATTAAAAAAAAAAAGGGCCCCCAGAGTGGTTTTTGTGGGGCAATCAGAGCAATGTCGTAACATTTGTTTCGTCTGCTCTAACCTCAGAAAAAAATATAGAGCCATCAAGAAACACTTCTTGTTTTTTACTTATTAAAATTGCGTCTGTATTGTTTATTTACCAAATTATTTGTAATTCAGTTATCATAAAAGTAATGCGATGTTTCATGTCAGGTAGTTAAAAAAAAAAAAAAAAATCTCGAGATATTTCAGCTCAAAGTTGTACTTTTGACACGAGCTTATATGGCAGAGCATCAAAATATCAGCTTTACAGGCATTTTCCAACTCACAATAAAAAATCTAAGCAGACAAATTATGATGTACTTGTAGAAAAATCTCTATACTACTCAATACTGTCATGTAAAATGCTGGTAATGGGGCATTTTCCAAAGATATTTGCCAAGGAAGACGTGAAAATCAGCTTCATGGTTATAAATGACAGACGGTAGCAGAATACCAACACTAATGTCTGTATATACGTATACACACACAAGTGAAACTCTCCTACTTGACAAGAGCAGTAGACAAGGGAGCTACCTTAATGAATGGAAATCGTTTGAGTCGATTTTTTCTCTAGCTATTTTAATGTTTTATGACATTATTCCAGTATTATTGTTAGTTTCATTTTTTAAAAGTGAAAAATACATTGTTGGACGTTTTTTAATATGAAACAATTTCATATTTAAAAAATGCTAATAATAATAAGACGTATTCATTTAAAATAATTTTTAAAAATTTTATTAGAAAATATACAAGTTGTCTTTCATTTTATAACTCTAATGACTATATATTATGACGTTACTATCCATTGGTCGTATTAGCTGCTGCAGAGCCAGCGTATGTATATATATAAACATGAAATTTGCTGCTGCTTTGTAGTTACGCTTTTTTTTTCTTGTACGAAGAGATCTGCCTTACGCTAGCTCCAAGGAAAGAAAAGCGTAAGTGCCAGAGGTTTTTTAGTGTGACATCAGTAGCCTTTCCCGCTGACGAATGCCGAGTAAAAAAAGCGTAAGTACTGTTACGGCTTTTTTCCCCATTAACGACAGGCCGAATTCCAATATTTTTGTTACTTACGGCTTTTTTTCATGGGAAGGCAGATTTCAATAAACTTTTAATTAATTTTTATTTATAAATAAAAAAAGATATTAAATTTTTATGAATTTCATTAAATGTGGTACTCCATGACGAATCGATCGGTATAAATAACTCATTTCTGATAAAAATGTCATTTACGGCTTTTTTTCGTGGCACGGCAGATTAAATATCGTGTAGGAATTCAACTGAAAAATTTATATCAACATCAATATCAGATTTATCAACACTTGTAAGTAGCATGATCTATTCTGTAGTATATTTTCATTTCTCCTTTTACATGATTAAGAATTTTATTATTCAAAAAGTAAGTATATTCGTTATGAGAAGTAAGTAGTACCCTATTTATTGAAAAGTTAATATCTTACCAAAAATATCGAAACAAACATCAATTGTTTTCCTTCTATTCGGTACTTAAAATGATTCAATTTTTCCTTCTCCAATATCTAATAATAATTTTAAGAATGGTTTGTCAATTGAATGAATATAGATAATATCAAGTTTTAGAATACGAAACAACGACCAAAGATATGATGATTTAACACTTTTTTGTATAACCATGCTTCTATTACTATTTTTTTTAAACTGGAAGAATCTGTCTAAAATCACCTTCTAAAACAATTAATTTATTACCAAAACAGATATTTGTATTGTTACGTTCGAACTTCTAAGTGACGGGCGGAACTCATAGGTTTGTTCTACAAACAAATAAATTAAATTTTTGTTCGTCAGGAACCAGCCGTCGGCCCAAAAGGCCTTATTTGCTCTTACTTACAGTATGCTTTTCTTTTAAACCGCTGACTCAGCGTTCTGGTGTTAGGTTTCAACGAATGGTATGTGTAGAGAAGTGTTGGTATATCGTACGCCAAGCTGGCGTTGACCTACTGTTTGAATTTATCTGATGTAATACGGTCGTAGCGTATTTTATTCGGCTCTTTATCTTACGTCCTTGTAAGGTCTTTGTCATCCGTTATGTATTTAATTTTTCCTTGGTATATAATTTATTTATCAAAGAAAAATTTATATTTCTATCAATTAAAATTTTGATTCTTAGAATACTTTATATAATTTAGTAATTGGAATATTTTAATTAAGAAAATAAATATAGTCAACAACCAAGTTATGTCTTATCTGATGTCATAATTCAGTGATGCCGAAAATAATTAATTTTACAAATAATATAAATTATGAAGGTTCAGATTCGCGTTTACAATTTTTTAACAAGTTTTTATTTTTCTTAACTTAACTTACTTCTATGATCGTTGGTTAATCGCTGCTTGCGCGCACGCAGTCGCAAGATCTTACAAAGTTGACCGCAACGATGATCCTAATCCTACATGAGAGTACTCGTGGCGATGGAAATAATTAGGCTGCTGCTTTTAACGTCGAAACCCAAGTCGACGGTCCTTTCTTTTTTGTTCCTCCTTGACTCACTTTTAAGGCGAGTTTACAGTGGCCTGGTTTGCTCTAGCTTTTCTCACACAGCTTAGTCACCGAACTAAGTCTTACATTTACTTGAAATGCATGCTTTTAACACGTAGCTTAATTACCGAACTAAGTCTTACATCCACTTAAAATGTACTCTTTTAACACGTAGCTTAATCACTGAACTGAGTCTTACATCCGCTTATAAGACGCAACAGAACTCACTATCCAACCTTTACAGTTACTTTGGAGCACTTGATAAAAGAGAAAAGGCAATTATTCGTATGTGCAAGGAGTTTTTATACTCTTGCATTTAAAGAGGACACGTCAAGTTGAGGATCCGAACGACCAATCAGAGCTTAACCCAATTACTCTCAATTTACACAAGCATAAACGTGGTGCAACAACTATACCGCGAACAATGGTAAAAATCGCTGATCTCTCGGATTTTGCATTTGGTACAGTTGATGTTCAAACTTTGCATGACATTCGATGTGGATCATTCTCAGTAATAAATGTTGAAACTGTTGATTGTTTTCATTCTTGCGGACGTTTAGTGCAAATTGATTTTGTAAGATGAACGCTATATAAGATTATTTGTTAGTTAGAGTTTTGCGACGGCAGCTCTTTTCAAAGGAAATAAGTTATATGTCACGAGATTGCAGAAGCAGCTATACAGCTCAATGTTTAACAATCGTTGAGCATTCGCTTTTTATAAGTTTTCAACGGAGCTGTGTGTTTCGAAAGAATGAATATTAAGTATATGACATGGGATGTCACAGTATCACATAAATGACGTCATATTCTTTTCTATTTCTCAGGCTTTTTTGGGATCATAAAAGCCTCGTCCCATATAAGTAAATCTACTTCTTACAATTTTTGTTTCAGATTCAAATTCCAAGAACGAGCTTTTTACATTGTTCAAGTCTAATGGTAAACAAAATGTTTGATGACTGGTCATGCCTTTTGGCCTAATTTGAATTCCATATTAGGATGTTAAAGTGAAGTAAAAATATCCTATTAGACTTTTTATTCCGGAAACACTATATGATCAATAAAATGATAAAAAATGTTTTTGAAATTTTATTTCCTTAGATACTTTTTGCGATTAGAAACTAAGCAAAGAATTGTTTAAAAAATTTATAGAAAGGTTTTTATTAAATTTACACTACTTCTGTTTCGACACTTTAACTACCTAACAAAGATTGTTATTTTTTTTTAACTAAAAAAAGCAAACTGAAAATAATAAATGAAAATATTCAACTGATTCAAAAATTGGGCGGTTAACGCCCGGAGCACCCAGGGGGCGGAGTCCCACTAGTGTGTATATATATACATATATATCAGTTAAATTTAACAAGTTTTTTTTTGTGATGGGCTAGTGGGGTAGTGAGAGACGGGGCGCGGCGGCTAGTAGGTATGGACCTACAAATAATTACCTAATATACGAAAAAAATGTGTGTATATGTATAAAGACAAGAGAGGATTTGGTTGGAGGGAGCCATGGCGGACGGACGATAAGGCATTAGTTGTTAGTGTCGTTTCGCTATCGTAAGTGCATATGCTAAGTATTGCTGGAAAGCCAAGGAACGTGAAAAATAGTAAGGCTAGGAGGCGGAGTGTCTCTACGGCTGAAAAAGTGAATCGAAAGCAAGTCGCAGAAAGTGAGGTTAGTTCTACGCACGTGCCGTGGCCGATATATCGAAGTTGGGCAACAAGAATGTGCTCAAGCAGTCAACGTTCCATAGACAAATCAAGCTTACGATATTTGCGATAGCTGACGAAGAAAAAGAAAAAGTAAAGAATGGCTAGGGAAACGAGTAGCTTTTGGCAGAGATGCTTGTTTTGAGGAAATGGAAGTAAGGTTAGCAGCGTGGAACCATGAAGACAAGGATGGCTACAGCTCGAGAGCAAAATCAAAGACAGGCTGTATCAGAGCAAGAAACAGAAGCTGTGCGGAGAGTCTAAACACTGGATACAGCAACGTGAGCTTCAACGACAGAGAGGTCATTAGGATGAAGACGATGCTGATGGACAATGAGAGGGCAGCGAGGCAGAATAACTTAGTCATCAAAGGAGTACAACAAAGCGAGTTCAATGCAACAAACTTAAAAGAATGGATAGAGGAATTTTTTATTGAAAAGATGGATGTAAGCGTGAATGTTGGAAGTCTGCATATGAGAGGAGTAGTGCTTATTGCAAAATTGAATCGCTGGAAAGATAAAATAAAAATTTTGAAAAATAAGTATCGACTAAGAGGTACAGACATACATATAAAAAATGATCTTTTTTTTGAAGAAAGACAATAGCAAGAGGAGATAGTCAAGTGAGTAAAAGGAAAGAAAGGGTCGAAAAAAATTTGGCAAAGAAAAAAAAGAAACATGCTATTTTGGAATGTAGTGGAATTGTGGAATAAGGATGTGATTTTGGGAGGTATTTAGAAGGCATCGACTTTATGAGGTTGTCTAAGACATTTCTGAGACGAAAGATTGAAATTTAATAAAAAATGAGTCATTGGACAGTTGTGTGTGGGAAGTAGTAACCGCTGTCAAAAAATATAAAAAAGATAGGGCAACGGGTGGGTTTTTAATTGCTGTAAAAAAAGACTGAATAGAAATAGAAAGTAGGTTGATAGAATTATTAAAGGAAGGACTTATGAAAACTAAATTAGTAAATGGCTGTAATGAAAAGAATGTAGTATCGGTTAATAGTTCAGGGGACTTAGGTGATATTATCAAAGAGCTGGAAAATATAGACTTTTTACAGCTGGGCAAAATGATAATAGGCGACAGTTTTAATGTAAGGAAAGGAAGTTTGAGTTGTTGAGCCAGACTGGAGTGGGAAAACTTGAATACTAAAAGAAATAGCAAAGACTCAGTGTTAAGTAGTGAGGGACACAAATTAGGTGATCTCTTGGATAATAAAGATTGGTATATGCTCAATGGAAAGGACATGAGCACGGTGAATATACATTCATTGGGACTAAGATCAGTTCGGTTATAAATTATGTCATGGTAAACAAATTAAGTGTGGAAATAATAAACAACTTTTGGGTAAAATCTATATGATCAAATTACCTACCAATTAAGATAGAGTTCGATTATTGTTCTATAATTGAAGAACCAGCTAAGAAAATAGTTAAAAAAATTTATGAACTGAGGGAAGCATTATAAGATATAAAAGTAATTTAGAGACAGTAAAAATAAGGGTGAAGAATACGGAAAGTGCTAAGATGCTCTGGGAAAATTAAAAAAAATAAAGATAAAAAAGCGGAAGTTAGCTTGTTAAAAGTGGCCGTTGGGGTTGGGCGACTTTGAGTGGGGAAGCACGGTTGAAAGAGATCAGAGTCACTCTCGAGTGACTTAAGTTGTCCCTTTAAGTCAAACAACGATGGTGGCACTGCTTCCGATGTTGTTGGCGTTGTGGCTTCGTTTGATTAATCGGAATTCAACTCATCGGAGAGGTGCGGCGATTGAGCGGTAATTCGTAGAGGCCTCGACGAGTTGGTCGCCAGGTTGACTAGTGTGTGTCAAGTTTTTTTTTTTTTTTTTTTCTTTTTTTATATATTAGTACTATATTACAAGACACCATCTCTTCTACCCTCGCCGGGGTCTCTTGGACTCGCCTCGGTGATCTTCTCTATGTCAAGAGGTCTCGGGATCTTGAAGTGGGGGTAATACCTGGACTACACTCCGGATGAGCGGCTTGGGAGCCTTCAACACCTCTGGGCTCGTAGCAGGAGAGGGTGTAATAGGTGAAGGCAGCCGTCGGAACAAAGATACTTGGTTTTAAAGGGGTGGTCCGTACCCTCTGAGTGGGATCACTTCTAGTGTGACCAGTGGAGGGTTGGGTTATACCTTCGAAAAAATCTTCAGGGAATTGGATAGCCACGTCCCGAGTAGCCTTCCTTGGTCGGAATTCTATGGAGGTGACTACCGCATATCCTTGGGTGATACAGTCGTTTATCTGTTATCCTGGGGTCAACCGTCTCCACTCCTGAGTTAAAGGGGGCGAGGTCATGAGCACCCAGATCCAAAGATAAGACTTAGGAAAAGGCTCGAGGGAAAAGAAGGTATAGACAAGAGTCTTGTATTGGTACAGTGATATTTATTGAATATGTACTTAAATACCACTATTTTAAGTCAAGTGAGTGGCTTAAGAGGTATGCATTACACGTATTTGCATATCTCAGATCGATACAATCAGTCGTCACACAGTCTGTCTTATATACTTTACGTCGCTTTCTTATTTGTGACTTTCGCTAAAGACTAGTGGTCACCACCTGGCGAGCGATAGGTGGTACTATCAAATACTAAGTTGGAAGTCGGAGCTGCGCGCAAAATTTCAAAATTCAAATTTATGTAGAAACGATCTAATTTAAGAAAAATGATTATTTTAATATACAATAATTAATAAAATAATGCCCCAGATGGTAACACGCTTACAAAAAAGAAATTTCAAAGAGCCAATATAAAAATAAGACAAAAAAGCGGATGCACCGTTACGTCTGAACTTATAAGTAAGGAGTGGAACTCGTAAATTCGTTTTACGAATAAATAAATTTAGTTTTTGTTCGTCAGGAATCAGCCTAAAGGCCTTGTTTGCTGTTACTTACAGTATACTTTCCTTTTAAATCGTTGACTCAGCGTTGTGGTGTTAGGTTTCACTGAATGGTATGTATGGAGTGGTGTTAATATGTCTTACGCTGAGCTTCTGTTTTTATTAATTGGAATTATGAATCTTGAAATGTTTAAATTAAGAAAATTAATTTAATCAACAAGCAAGTTATGTCTCATCTGATGATTTAATAAATTAAGTAATGCCAGAAATAATCCATTTTACAAATAATGTAAATAATATATTTAAGTTAGCATTTACAGTGCTTGAACAATTCAAAGTTTTTTTTAACTTTACTTATTCCTTAGATCATTAATTAGCTGCTGCTTGCGCGCACGTATTCACAAGATCTTACAAGGTTGACCGTAACAATGATTCTAATTCTATACAACAGTACACGTCAGTCCAGAGATCCGAGCGACCAATCAGAGCTCAACCTAATTATTCTTGATTAATACAAGCACAGTCGTAGTGCAATAATTACATAGTAATTGATGGTTGAAACTGCTGATCTGTCGGACTTTACGGATCTCGGAGTTCAAGTTTCTGTCGAAATTGTGTATGATATTTTTTGTAGATATACGCATGAAAGAATTGCAAAATTACTGATTCATAACATTCTTGGATGTACTAGTGCGAATTAATGTTATAAGATGAGCGCTTTATAAAATTATTTGGAGGTTGCGCGCGTAGTTCGAGTTTTTCGATGGTAGCTTGTTTTAACAGAAGTTATACGTCACGTGATCGCAGAAGGAGGTATACTGCTCGATGTTGAAGATCGCTAAGCATTCACTTTTTATGATTTTAGAACTAAACTCTGTGTTTCTAAGTCATAAATATTCAGTATATGACTTGGGATGTCACACGCCACCTCTCAACTGAATGCCGTTCTCGGAAATCATAAGAGCGAAAATAGTCGAATCCATTTCAAGTACCTAAAATGTATGCATATACTTTCTGTAACTATAATAGTTTCTGTAATAAAAGATATTATATTAAGTAATAGGACACAAAAATTATGTTAACATATGAACAAATACAATTTATAATGTTATGGCATCTTATTTTTTCATATTTTGATTATTGCAACTTTTCGGTACTGAATTCATTGTACGTGAACTGCTACAGTAATAAGTATAGTATGGTTAAAAAGTCAAAAATGATGATTTAATGGTTAAAATTTTTGTTTAATTCATTACGAATGATGTTCGCATTTACTGAATCACGATTCATATAGTAAGACGACTTGAAATAGATTGTCTGTAATGTTAAGTCATTAGAGAATTGTTGTTTACTCTACTTCCTCATTGTAGTTTTAATTACTAGTGTCAACAACCAACCAGAGTCTAACCTAATTACTCTCGATTGACACGAGCACAATCGTGGTGCAATAATAACGCAGTAAATTATAGTTAAAACTGCTGATATCTTGAATATTACATCAAGTACAAGCTGCTGTCAAAATTGTGTATGATATTTCTTGTACATATATGCAGTAAAAAATGTCGAAATTGTTAATTATTCACATTTTTGGATAGATCACTGCGTATCGATGATGTGAGATAAACGCTTTATAAGATGGCTGAAGAATGCACACGTAGTAAAAGTTTTGCGACGGTAGCTTGTTTCAATATAAGTGAGTTATACGGTACATCATCATCATCATCGTCGTCGTCGTCGTCGTCGTCGTCGTCGTCGTCATCGTCGTCGTTATAATTATTTTAAGCATATGACTCTTCACTCTCTTTTTCTTCTTCTTCACTTTTTCAGTGTCTCTGTATCTATCTATGATCGCTGCAACCGACGACGCTATATGTACCTCCACAGATTCGTCAATGTCTATTGTGGTGGGATCGTCATTTCGTTGTATCAGATCAGGTTCTATATTATAGCACACTTTGCCACGGTATGTTTTATACAAACGCCAAAAAAGGCGGTGTTCTTTGCACCTACATGTTTTCGATTTGCACTTACCAATTTTCAGGTGTTTTAGTTATTTTGATTGATTTGAAAATACATACAACCTTAATATTATTAAAAGTTACCCCATATTAAAAAAAAAACCTAATTTTGGTTACGTAGTTTGAAAGATATCGTTATTTTTGCTGCGCATTTTCATTTTGAACGCGCTCTCTCAGAAGTTCCGAAGCGAGTATGCGAAAAGTGGGCGTGGCTCACCGCGCCGGCGTCGCGTCGGTTCAACTGACCTGAGAGTAAAATGGCGGTTTTTTGCAATCTAATTTTGATGAGATGATTACACTTAATCAAGCTGGAATTTGGTATTTTTGTATAGTGCTACGATACCTACTTTCAGTATAAATGTCAGCTCTTTATATTAAACAGAACGCGAGGTATTAAATTTCAAAAACGTGGCCAAAAATAGCGGTTTTCTTATACTTGCAGAAAACGGCCCGATCGATTTGGGTTTAACGTGGCTCGTTTTGATTGTCTTGAAATTTCGCATCTTTTCTTTTAAAAAAATTTCTTTTACTCTTCTTTGTTTTTCTTCTAGACGCAACAAACACGTTTTGGCCATTTTTATGATTTTTGTGACATTAGCGGAAATTTTCAGATGTTAAATATTATTGTGACTTATTGCATACCTAAAAAACTAGCGTTGTAAATTTTTTAGAATTAAAAAGAATTCTTTAGATCGCATCGAAATTTTCTATAACAATGTATGTTTGTACTTGTTACTAGGAAATATTTACTTGGAACTATTCTAATGTAATATTTACCTTCAGTAAGTAAAACTTTTCTTTATAGCAGTGTGTTTGATTTCATTTAAAAATACTGTGAAAATTTTTCTTCTTTAACAAGCTTGTCTTAAGGTGGCTCCAGTGGCCTCAATGTTAAAATTATAAATAACCCAACCGAGGTTAATAAAATTGAATTATATTCTTTGAATTCCCATCTTTCTATTCGTATAAAAAAAAATTAAGGTTGACGATGAAAATTGTAAGAAATCATGCTTACAAAATCGTAGTTTTAAGACGGGTTAGATAGGAAATGCAAGCTTACGCGATATACAACCTACTGCTGCACTTATATAAATAACCCGTAAGGTGTAAAAAATATATTATCTTGTATATATTATTACGCAGTTTTCGATGACATGAGAAAAGTGTCTTTTTATCGAACAAAATCTTCAAATAATCGGAGACGAAGTATACAGTTGCGAGTGGAAGTCAGCTCTTAGCTGTCTGCATTCTGCAGAGTACATATATATAGGTATAACTACTCTTGAACTAAGGAGCGTACCGTAACAGTTCATCAATTAGGGCACCATAAGACTTTTTTGTTTTTTTATATTAACTCACTAAAGTAACAGATAAAATGTAGAATATGGCTTACAACAGTTTCTACGATAATTTTATACCATATTTTTAAAGAAAATAATGATTAATTTTTAGTCTCCCCATTTTGATACGACACTAGGCGCTGGAGCCACCTTAATATAAACCATTAATTTATTTATGTGACCAATTTAGATTCAGATCACCCTTGTACTAGGATCAATTTTTCTTTTATATTAAGAATGAACGATTAATAAGAGGTTAAGCTTTTAGCTCTGAAAAAAATAATAAGGCACTCCCATACATTCATCGTGCTTACAAATTATGATGATAAATATAAATAAAGCAAGCAATTAGTTTACATATTTACATAAATTTATATTATAGGCAAAACTCCAGGTATGATTGAGCCAACAGTACTGTTTCATAGTAGTGGCTATGTTGATACTGTCTCAGATATTGCGATGGAAGACGAGTTACAGAATATTAGCCTTAATCAAACCAAGACTAACATTTGATAACAATTGCTTACCAGGAGAATATTGACAGTCAATCCGATCAGCAGACTGAGCTGAAAAAAGATTTACTGTTTGAAAAGGTTTGGTCTATTAAGTGCTAATAAAAACTAATTTTTTAAGTTTTACATTTATAGGCACGTTATGAGCAAAAGTAAATCAACGATTTCAGAATTCTGACCTTGAGAAAATATATAACGGAAGTGGCTTTGCATGTCACTCTCGCTTTTCTCCACCACCTCCACCGTATCCCTCCACACCACACCACACGACGCAACAGAGCACAGCACACATTTTGAATTTTATTTCTTAAGTTTTAATCAATCCCGTTCGTCCACATAATTCAGTATTTATTAATGTATTACTAATTTTTTAATTTTACAATTAGTAAATGATTGTTTAAACTCTCCTCAAATTTCCTCATTTTTTTCCAACTTTTTTTTTGTATTTTATGAATACAGCAGTTAACTTTTATTGTGCTTTATTCTTTTTCAATTTCTTCACTCGTGACGAAGGTAATTTTTTGACTAAAGGACGTTCATCAGAGTTAGCGGGAAAAAAGTTCAGAGAGGGGAGAGGAACGCAAAGACCGCAAATATGCAGCAATGCTGAAAATTATTTTTCCCAAATCGATATACTTATATACACGCTTTTCCACATACTTGACCCCTTCTTTCTCTTTTTATTAAAAATAAACAACTTATAAATGCATTAAAAAATTTAATAGGTTTATCTTGAAGAGTAATCTTTCATATTAATGAAAAACTGAGACATTTTTACAGATCATATAAATGATATAAATCGTGATTTTTCTATAAGGTTACATGTTAAACTGCATTTTTTAAGACTTAAGCATTTAAAAAAGGATGCATTTAAATTCTGCCATTTTTTATGGGTATTTTTATGCTATTTGGAACATACGTTCGATGTTTGGATATTACTATTCAAAAAAAAATATATGTGATGAACACTTGAAGGGACTTTCACTGACATGTAATTCTATTGTATTGAAGAAAGCTGTACTGCAAAAGAGTTTTTCTCAATTATTTAAAACAATTATATTTTAGGTAGTAAATATAGACTAGGGATGAAAGTACGTGCGTATGTAACGACTAGCGACCGCCCCCCCCCCCATCTCGGCTTCGACCGAGACATGAGACTCACTAAATGAAGTACCTTAGTGTGTTGACATGTAATGTGAAATGTTTTCAGTTAAAAATTTTACATCTATTCTTGGGACACTTTTCAGAACAAAAAATTTGTGCTTAAGAAAATTTTTGTTTGGGATCTATACACTTAATTTGGTCAAAAAATAAACTGTAAAAAGTAAAAAAATGTAATTATGCCGAAAAATATTGTGCGTTCCTGATGCCATACAATAATCGTTGGCCCTTAAGAGCAATTTATTTGCAGTTTTTTCTGTGTGATCTGCGAAAAGGGCTATTTTTTAAAACTAGAGATTTAAAACTCACAAAAAAAATAAATAATTAAAAAATTTTTTTCTCCTATCTTACAACTTTATTATCAGAGCAAGTGAGTCCTGGAGCTTAATCGCTACATTTTTTATAGCCACAAAAATACAAATACATATTTTACCTATTTAAAAATCAGGAAGATGTAAGAGATAACCGTAAGGGTTATAATAGAAAACTAATCTCTCACTTAATAAATTCTTTTTTTGGTGATTCTCGTTTTTTCAGCCAATATTCAAAAATTAATAACTCTCTTTTGCATAAGCATTTGGTAGGGTTATAGCTTTAGTAATCTTTAATAACCACACCAAATTTCAGCAAGATGTAATGGATAGTTTTTTCAAACCACAGCTAAATGCAAATAAAAGTACTTTGGCAAAACGTCCTAAGAAAAATTGTTTACAACGTAAGATGGAATTTTTTGCGGGACCATATATTTTTTAATACCTACTCTACAACTTGCAAAAGTATCAATAATTTTTTGCAGCATGTAAGTTGCTTAAAAAATGATAAACCGCATGGGTATTTTTTACGTACAGCAGTACAGCGCGTGAGGGGCAAGAAGCCTCCGTAGCAACCAATACATAGGCCAGGTCCACTCTATTAAGCTCGGCTCCAGTGTTACCGAGTAAGTATGCTTTTAAAAATACTCGGGAATGAGTAACCAACTTCCACGTTGCATAAAAAAATGGGTATTTGGTAAGTTGTAGAGTAAGTATTGAAGAATATGATGCCACGAAAAATTTCATCCAACGTTTTAAGCGCCTTTTATAGGCCGTTTTGCTAAAGTATTTTTTTTTGCATTTAGCTGCAGTTTGCAAAAAATATCCATCCAATCTTGCTAAAATTTGGTATGGTTATAAAAGCTTACTAAAGCTTTAACCCTACCGAACGTTTATGCAATATAGAGTTATTAATTTTTGAATATTGGCTTAACAAACGAGGTTCTTTGCATTTTGCGTGGAAACCACTGGAATATTTGAGATCAACCGGAGCTTATTCTGTTCGTCTTATTGCCACATATACTTTGTATATATATAAGGCTTATGGTTTGTTTCCGACGCTAAAAACCGTGTTCATTTTTTTGCCATTTTTTTTTGAAGCCTTAGAAAAAAAATGTTTTTTTATTCAAGTTTATTAAAATCAGTTGCTATTGTTTGATTCTTTACAACATAGTTTTATCGAGCCAGTCTGAATTACACGAAAAATTACCGACATCTCAGCTTATTTGATCGCACTATTGAGACGTCTGTCAGTGAATGACTGACTGGCCCGCTTCATATAGCCTTATGGTGGACGAATCGTTGTTGGAAATAATTGTGAAAATATATTTGTTTGCAAGGTAGTTTAAATTTAGATGGCCCCGAAAAGAATCGATAAGATTAATGGTGATTTAGTGAACGTAAAAACTTATTCTGGTTTGGAAAAAAGCTTGTGGCGATACTTTTCTATTAGTCATGCCTTATTATTATTCCTAATGATGGAGAGCTGGGTGCAGGTAGCTTGACTTGATATTCGGCAGCTGCACGATTATGATGATCAACATTTTACTCGAATTTACTTCGACGTGGCTTTGATTCTACTTCAACGCCACCAAGCGGATCCCGCTGAGCTAAAATGAAAAGCAAGCGGATTTTTGCAAAACTTTTAGCATATTTATTGCTATTATTAGTTTTTTTTTTTAATAAAAATCACACGAAAACCATCAAGGAAGTGTCAAGCATCATCAGTGTCAGTAGTTTTCGCGGTAAGCGATTATAATAGTTTTTGGAACTTTGCTTTATGTATGAGTGAGATTAATAGATTGTATTAATATTTTTTTGAAACAGGCGAAAATTAATGTGTTGTTTTGAATGTTATCAATTTTAATGCATGTTACAGAAAAAAAAACCGTTGTAATATAGGCTATCGAAAAAATTTTACAGTCATTCATATAAAATTTATAAATACTAAATATTATACTGATATTTTAATTTAACACCTAAATTTATTGATTTAATTAGTTTAATTAATGCAGACGCTTTATAATGCAAAATTAGAGGTTCATATGTTTTAATGAAAAACAAATTGACCAATCACATTGGTTTTTTTAGCTTTAGTACGTATACCAAAACAAAATCATAAACTAAGGTTTATTAGAACCGATCATGAGAATCCTTATTATACGTACAAAAAATTATAGAGCTATGTACTCAGAGATTAAAACTTACCAACATATTTACATTGAAATTAAAAAAATGTATAAGTAAAATTAAAATTTATGATCTAAATAGGCCGCAATTTTGTTGTTAGATTTAGGGCTGAATGTCTCAGCTGAGGGTTTACAATCATACAAGTTTGATCAAAGCGTAAAATTTTGAGAGCATTTTTAGTGCAGTGCTCATGGACAAAAAAAGCCCAGTTTTCCCGCAATACGTTTTTTTACATACGTTTCATGACATGTATACACCATGAGACATACTCAGACTACCCTTTTATTAGATTAAAAATTTTTTAAACAAAACATAGACGATTAATAAGTGGTCACAATCATGGCTCTGAAAAAATTATAAGGTACTATAAATTAAATTTTTTGGTAAATGCCGTATGGATTTTAAAACAATTTTTTGATCTGAATCATCAAAATTAGTCTAAGAACTTGTACAACATAAGTTATATCTATATAATAGGCAAAATTTAGTTCTAAAATAGGAAAAAAATGTTTAAGTCCTCAATATTTAATTCCTTGCCTTTTATTTTACTAATGTTTTCATGGTTTCCTTTATTTTAAGCGATGCTATACTTTGCTCTCCAGTTAACTGAGCGTTTTATCAATAAACTCGTGTTTAACTTGGAATAGCAATGAAAAATCATTTGATAAAAAGTGTTTTCAAAAATTTTCCTGGTTTCTAATAGTTTAATTAATTGTTTGAATAAGTTTTACACAATTATTAATTAGGTTGTAAAAGGTGTGATCCTCATCGAAGTGAGATCATAACCATTTTGTTAGATTAGTGTAAAAGAACTTAGTACTATTAAATTACTTTTGGATGATTTTTAACTTCATCAATAATAGTTTTATAGCCATCTAAAAAAGGATAAAATGGTAATTAGCATTTTCCCCACTATTGATATTATATTTTTATTAAAAAATTTAAATATCTAACAAAATCACCCAACTTTACAAGGAATGAATTTACAAAGCGTAGTCGTTACGCAACATATACATAAAAATTAAATACTATTATCGAAAAAAATTTTTGTACTACCATCAAAAAAAAAAAAAAAAAAAAAAAAAAGAAATCGTAAAAAAAAAAAGTTCTGCTGCGGGCGAGATTTGAACCCCAGAATGCTCAAAGCAAAAGTACACGATGCAGTACTTAGCTATCTCGACTACCTATGTACTGTTTCCCTAAGCACTTAAAGTGACACATGTTTATCGTGAAGCTCCAGGGTTTAAGTTTAAGTATTAGTTTATTTTTTCTTTATATTGATAATTGTGTTAAAATTTGACCTACAAGTAGAATTATTTTTTTAAATATTTTCACAATTACTTATTCTTATTAGAAAAGTTACATGTGTTGAAGAATGACATTTGAATTACAGAAAAAGTCATTCTCTATTGAATAATTTTAAAAAATAAAAGTGAAGCGTGTGTGTATTATTCTGATATTTTTAATGTGCTAAATTTTTATAAATTTATAAAAACATAAATTATTCAAGTTGTAAAAATGATCATTTTATAGAGATCAAGTTTCAAGAAGTTACATTAAATATCGGAGCTTACGTTTTTATTACTCAATTTTTTATTTTATACGAGGAAAACTCAGTATTTAGCTGTACAAGTATTTAATACACATTTAATGAGTAATATATGACCAGACATATAATAACTGTCCAACATTCAAAACCGCTTTTGAGGGAACATCACATCAGGAATAGATATAGGTATACGCATGCATGCGAGAGCTGCGAGCTGCGAGAGACGGGAGCCGAGAGCCGAGGCAGCTAGAATACAAAACATATATAGCTATACCCGTGTATACGCACATATTCTTTCCCCCTCTACTAGGCACCTATCGTACGCACAATTTGGTCTTCTCCGCTGCTGAAACGTGCGTATAGTTCAGCTGATTTGCCACGACGGGGCGCTCAAAACAGTGGAAAAAAAGCGACACACTCTCTACCATAGGCGCTGGCAATCTCCCTTCTAATCTCTGGTGGAATACATCACGAGCACCAATAGGTTTTACAGTTTTCTCACCTACAACCTCCGGAAACTCAGCGAGGATACGGCTGATTTCAGAAGACGTAACAACATGGACGGAGAAAAGTACTGCGTCCTCTACAAAACCTTGGGCATACGTGCCAGTCAAAGGGTCAGAAAGTTTATGACTTCTGAATTCCAACGATAGGCCGAACTCATCCAAGAGATCGACTCCTGTTATAGGATAAGGTACCTCTGCAGCACAGAAACTCCATTTAATTGGATTTTTGAGACGTAGGTCAAGGCTTAATTCAAATTGACCAAGTCTGAATCAACGAGCCGTTTGCTGCGATAAGCTGCAGGTGCGTGAGGGCATACACGGAATTGGGATTTTTCGGGATGAGCGAAACCTCGGATCCCAAATCTATGAGAAAAACAAGGCCTGACACGTGATCACGGATGTGGAGGCGTTTTGATTTGCGCTTCTTGCCAATCACCCTAACATAGCGAGGTTAATTCAGTTTTTCGGATCTTTCCAAGAGCACGGCTTGTAGCAACACTTAGCTTGAATGCCGAATTGACGATGAACGCGGCAAAGATCATCGCCTTCCTCCGTGGGCTTGCCTAAAGATTTACTGCGACCTCTGGAACAACTGCGACTTGGACGAGAATTTGCAACACTGATCTTACAAATTTCAGCCATCAGGCAAGCGATGTCGTTCTGCAAAACTTTGAAGTGAAATTTGTTGAGAAGAGATCGCGGTGAGAGGGATGGGGCTCGAAGCCATTGATTCGACGTAAGCGTCTACCATTGTGGCAACTTCATTCAGGGTGGTGGCCCGGGACACGCTCAAGATCACGCGACGAGTTGGGAGAAGCTGATCCAGGAAAATAGTACGAAGGACATTATCTCTGCATTGGGGATCAAAGCCACGTAGCCTGTTTAAAATTAGAGATAGTTACCCTCTAAGAGAGACTTCTCCTTTTATTAGCTGGCAAAGGCGCTCCTCTGAAGAGCTACCGAAAGTTGTTATTAATCGGTTTTTCATCTGTTCGTACAAATTACTTGGTCACGGTTCTGCAGTTATTAAATCCTTAATGGCTTTAATTAATTTAAGATCAAATTTTTTAGCGACTAAGTCGGCCTTAGTGACTGAAACGGTAATTTTGGCATTACGTGACGTTACTTCCGCTTGCACAAACCACGCGCCAGGATTTTCTTTACAAAAATTCGCGATTTTTGGTTAGCTGTAAATAGCGTTAACAGGTTGAGCTTCGATGTTGGGATTGTCATTTCTATCGTTTCGCGCGTCCTGCAGCAGCTGCACGCGTTGCTGCGAGGCCACGAGCTGAGCTTCGAGATCCGCTATACGCTGTGCATCACTCATTTTCACCGCGAAATTTACGTAGAATAAAACGCTGCTTGCTTCGCACGTGTCGAAAGGCAAATAACGCGCAAGATTCCGCGAAAACAATAATCCCGTCCCTAAGGCCAAATATGCATGAGTAAGAGAGGAAAACTAAAAACACTAATGAACTGATTAATAAAAATGAACCTTACATCGCTACTAAAAACAAGCAAAATTTTCTCACGTGCGTCTACTGAAGAAAAGGACGCAGCGACGGTCGCTCGACTCGTAGTAACAATGGATATACACTTAGTAAACATAAAAAAATTTTTGCAATAAAAAATTTAATACTTCGGTTTCTTCTCTTGGAACTTTACAATGCCTTATATCTATTAAAAGTATTTATCGCTTGAACACGAAGAATAACGAAAATAATAGTACATACACATGTAAGTTTAAAAACTTAAGGTATGTATATAAATACTTAAATCGCACTGCAACGCTTTGAACAAAACGTTTTTATTTAGTTTTGATGTTTTTTTTTTTTTTTTTTTCTTAACGACGCACGATCACTGTATTCACTTTACCTGGTGATGACACTAATAGTACCGGGGCGCAAGAGCAGGAACCACCCACAAGGTTGAACAAAACGCCCTTGCCAAACGAAAAGTCGTTTTCCCGCTTCTAGGAATTCGTCAATGCCAACGATCACGCGGAGTGATGTTTTTGTGGCAGTGCAGTACGACCGTTCGCTCCAGGCGGAAACCCGCTTCAACACGTGCACAGCCAATGGTGTCTGGCGCTGCCAAACCTGGTACTGAATATTGAAGAAAACCTTGATGATGACGAGGGAGGCCTCCACTGATGATGACCAGCGCGAGCCTTCGTGAATATGCCCCGTCTCTTTCACGCTATCAAAGGAAACTCACATTTTTGATTTCTTGCAAACTAAAATGCCGGTTGCCGTACTCCAGATCACGTGAGGGTTACTAATGTGGATATACGTAGCCGTCGTCGTCGTCGTCATCGTCGTTACTTATGGGTCCACTTTGTGTCCTTTGGTGTTGAGTATATTTGACTGCTGCCCATTATTCTCTTGGAGTACACCTTGCACGTTAGCTTGGGCCGTCCAACCATTCTCCTCCTCTCTTTTATTTTCATTCTCACTCGACATACATGCGTCCACACTTGTTTTCTCTATGGTGTATGTAGGGTCGAGGACTCTCCCTCTCTTTTGATAAACTCTGTAGCCAGATCTGGCTGTGCTTGTTGGTGACTGCAGGGCCTATCTTTATTCGCATTCATTTCTATGATATCTGTTCTTACCATTTTTGCCTTCTCTTTACGTTTCTCGTTTGCTAGGTAAGTTTTGGCTAGTTGGAATTCACAATATTTTGCTGGTTCATGTTTTTCGCATGCCGATGTTGGTGCATCACAATTTGCTATAATAATTTCTATTGACATATTCTCTACTAGTGGCGTTACTGAACAATTTGACAGGTATCAATGCAACGTATCGAGTTACATTTTACGGTTTTTGCGTTGTATTTTCGGTTGCATGTCTAGTTCTAAATAGGGTCTGCTTGTTATTCGTACCCCTTTTATCATATTTCTTCTTTGCACATGTAGGCTATCGGGCCCTGCGATAAGATTTGACCTCCATCATTGCTTGAAGGTCCTATTGAGTATTTGTCCTCTGATTCTCTTCTGTGAACTGCCCTACTTGTTTATGTGGTCTACCTGTTTTCTCTTGTTTCTTATGCGGCTCTGCTATTTTACTCTTTATAGTTTTACTCGCCACGGGCCACTCTGATTATGAATCGGCATCGCTGTCCTCACTGATTGTTTACTTATCTGAATTACTTATTTTGCTTCTTTCTTTTCACTCTTTTGTTCGCATCGTCTGAATCGGATATTTTTATATGCCATTTCTTATCTTTAATGTTTTTCTCTCTTCTTGTCCATACTTTGAATATTCGTGCGGCGCGTTTATGTCACTATGACCATCCCTCTCTTACTTTTGGGCAAGTTTATGTAACTCCAGCCTCTATAATCGGATTTCAAGACAGCGCGTTTAGTGCCTTATTGGCTACGTCTGATCTATAAACAACGTAGAACACATAGCCCCTTAATTTTCGGCCAAATAGATAGACTCTTAACTACTTTTTAGCGTATACTATTTCAAGCAATTCTTTATTATTTGTAGGGTATCAAAGCTCGCTGCCTTTAAGCATCTAGAAGCATACTCGTACGGATTGTCCTAGCATAGTATAATGCATCTGTTATCAACAGTATTAGTAGGAATATTTTTGTTGCCATGACTGTCTTTATCACAACCCCCTTTCCACACGATATTTTTCTTCATATCTATGCAGCTGGTATAATTTTTTTATCTCGTTACCTAACTGTTTATTTCCTCGAAGGTTCTCGGCTGCTTTCAACACTCGTATAATCTCCCTAATGCTCTTCTAAGTCATTTCCACTGACATCGGATGAGTCAGCTTTTTCGTGGTCTCGCACTCCAACAAGCTCACCACTGGCACGGGTATATTTATCGTTTAGTTCAATATATTTAAACATTCCGCATACACCTTACCATTATCGTCCGTTACGATAAAATTACTGAACGCGATACACTCTCCAAGTATCTGTAGTGGGACCCAGCCCACTATAATTTTACTACGCAACTCTTTTGTAAATACATACATGACTTGCTTTGTTTTTGGCAAAATCTAACAATTTTATGGTTTTCGTGGTGGTACTTTAATTCTATTTGATTTAAGTGTATTGTTTTCAGCATTCATCTGTTAAAAATGGCCTATTGGGGTGGGCGGACTTAACAGCGAAAAGGAGTAGGAGTGGACGAGAATCTTCTCCGAGGATGTCGAATTGGCTATAGAGATCAATCAACAGTGAGAAAATTGGATTGGAGGCTCTAGGCGTGGTGAGGCAGTGCTTTTGCTGGATTCCGATCCCACCTATTCCGATTCTCGCAGTGGTTGGACAACAGTGCCACGTAATGCAGACAATGATGGCGAGAGTGGGTGAAGTAAGAGTCGAAATTAATTAGTGCTCTAGCCACTGACATAGCGTAGGGCTATGTTGCCATGGCGTTTGGCTTAGGATCAAATGATTCGGGTGGATACTTTCGAAATGTCGCGTAGCCCTTCTTATATACTATAAGCTACTTTCTTACTGGCGATGTTGACCAGAAACTAGTAGTTACCACCTAGCGGTAGGCGGTACTATCAAGTGCACAGTTTGAAATTGGAGCTGCGTGCGACATTTAAAAATCAAATTTATATAAAATGTATGAATGTACAGCTCCTCGGTAGCTCAAGTGGTAGAGCAACTGTCTAGTAAACAGGAGGTTGTGTGTTCGATCCGCACCCAGGGAGAATATTTTTCTCATTCTTATTTATTTCTTAAGAAAATTTTCTCGAAAAAGAATTAATGTGGTTTGATATTATGAGTCTCAAGAATATAGGATATTGAGAAAAAGGACATGTATAGAGGATATAGAGTGCTTGTATTGAAAGTGCCGCCATCTATGCATATGCACCTCTTGATACAATGACTTAGATGTATCAGCATTTGCTTGTATAGGATTGGTCGTATGAATTTCTAATTTACCGACAAGCATTAGAGTCACAAAACTACTTTATATAAAACGATTGAATTTAATTCTTAATAATTAATAAAATAATAACCCAGACGGTAACAATCTGGCTGTTATATAACTTCAAGATATCCCATCCAGTATTGCCTTTCACTTCTGTAGGAAAGTCATGGAGGACCACATGTAGACTTCACATGAAATTTTCGAGGAGTAATCGTATAGATCCTTAAGTGCCTTTTATTTACAATTTTTCCCTACTTTCTAACGCTAATCGAAAATTGAGACAGTTTTCTTTAATTATTGAGATCTCCGTGCCCGTATTGGCATAAAATGTAGCAGCACCTACGTTTTAAAAGTACTGTAGGTGGTGTATATCTGATCTTGGATAAGTTTATTTTTACTGTGCGAAACAGCTGCTGCTTGTCATTTTTCTGAGCCGTAGAATGTTTTTCCTCGCTCACGAGTCGTTTTATTATAGCTTTTTTTATTGCGATCGGGCTCCATGTATATTTTCTTCCTGTATTCTGGGCCACCCCATCTATAAACGTCGTAACATAAGTCTCCCATACCATATGCTTACTATTATTGACACCCTTTTCGAACGCTCTTAGCTTACTTTCATAATTTTCCTATTATTTTTACTTTTGTATTTCATCATTATTATTCTCAGCATAACTATCTCTTTTATAAGTGCCTTTATTATATTGCCCCTAGTACTCACCAAAATTTTTATCATTATTGGCCTTTGGATGATTATAATTATTATATCGGTGTCTTAGTTAGCCGGCCAAACGAAGGAAAAAGGTATTCCCTATTTTTTCACATATTGAGGTAATTTTTTTCGTATCCGAACCTTAGCCTATTTGTTTTATTGTTTGATGTATGGTCGTTGTAATTTTTGTCCTTTGAATACAGAGGTGACCAGTCACAGAATGGGACAAAAGATTGTTCAACGTTCGTATTTTCTTGTTCTAACCTTTTGGTATACTTTTCTGACAACTTTTGTATCGTAACATCATATTATAAGTTTTAATAACTTTTCTTAAAATGTTATTAAACCATGTTCCGAAATAAACTTAACAAAAAATGTTCTGAAAATCGCTACCTAAATTCCTAACAGTGTACTGTTTAGTCATCAGTTAGAATCTCATATTTAAATACATAAATACGTAGTTCTAAAAGTAATTACCTGGTTCTGTAACATGAACCTTAACTAACGTGATTTCAAATAAGTGCATAACTGTACAATTATCTATTAAACTAAATGTATGAGCTAGGAGGGACTAATGGTGGCGATAACGTGTTTAAATACTCAGGCAGAAACACATTATCAAAAACAGAATTATTACAATTTTCTGTACTATCAACGCTTCTATACATTGTTTGTTACCCCACCTGAAAACAAAAAAAAAAAATTTTATGTGTAATGACTGCAATAACTTTTGGAAAGCTACATGGTATTACTGGTGAGATAGAATTAGGTTTTCGATTAAAAAACTTGCTTTAAATGCAAAAAAAATCAGGGTGGAGGTTAAGCGGTTTCAAAACAAATCTAAATAGTTCAAGACTTCTAACTGTGTCAGCTAACGGCCCAAAAAAATGGTAACAATGGTCAAAAATCGTTTTTCGCGTCTAGAAAAAAATGGAAAGTCGGACAAAAAAATTATACTAGTAAAAAAGATGCTCAATTTCAAGACGAAGAAAATGAGCTCTAGTGGGATAAAATCGGTCAAGCCGTTTTTTCGCAATTTGCAAAAAAGTGCTACTTGGGATCGTTTTTTTTATATCTATAACTCGTGTTCCTTTAAATATCAAGACTTGAAAATTAAATACAATGTAGATCTTGTATCCCTTGACATTCACACCGAATTTTAAGAAGATAGATTGTAAACTTTTTGCAAACCGCTACAAGAAGAAAAAAATGGTCCCTATGCAAAAAAGTTGGACGTGGCTGGTTTTTTAATATGTTGCCATTCTTCAAACGGTATTGTACTCGTCAAGAGTTACTCTACAACCTATCAAACCGTCGTTTCGTTTGACATTTCGGAGATATGCGAAAAAACGATGTCAAAAACCGGCTATTTTCCGTGCACGCGGCGGCGCACTGAGCCCCCTCTTCACATTATGACTCCGGATTTTTTTGCGTACTTCTGAAACGCTTAACGGAACAACGTTATGTTAGGTTGTGGAGTAATTCTCGACAAGTACAATACCGTTTGAATAACAACAATATGTTGAAAAACCAGCCACATCTAACTTTTTTGCGGAGGGACCATTTCTTGCTTCTTGAAGTGGTTTGCAATAAGTTTACAACCCATCTTCTTGAAATTTGGTGCGGATGTTGAGAAACATAAGATCTACATTGTATGTAAGTTTCAAGTCTTAATATTTGAAGGAAAACGAGTTATAGATTTTTAAAAACATCTCCCTAAGTAGCACTTTTTTGCAAATTGCGAAAAAACAGCTGGACCAACTTAATCCCACCAGAGCTCATTTTTTTCGTCTCGAAATTGCGCATCTTTTTCACTAGTTTAACTTTTTTTGCGACTCCCTCGTTTTTTATAGACGTGAAAAACCATTTTTGACGGTTGTTACCACTTTTTTGGGCCCTTAGCTGATACCATTTAAAGTCTAAAACTATTTAGATTTGTTCTGAAACCGCTTAACTATTATCCAGATTTTTTACTTGTTCGAAAAAATTTTTAAAAAATAACCATGCTTTTTTGACAATTCTATCCTATTATCCATATGGTTTTACATCTTAGGGTTTTAAATTAGTGATGCCGTATGTAATTCTATAAAGAAAAACACATGGAATTATTAACGGGAAAAAAAATACATCATCTGAAGATAACTGCAGAGTCCCGTGACACGTCATTTATTTCTAAAATGTAGTGTTACCACCCGGATAATAACTCCAAAACAAGGAGTTTCGGCTAATTTTTTTTTTTATGTAAAGAAAGAAAATTTCATAAATTTTTTTTTCAGTTCTTGGAATAGTACCTGAACTCTATTGTTTTAGACTTGTCATTTCGACGGTAATTATATTTGTAAACAGTAAATAAAAAATTACGATATTCTGCAGTTATGTCGGGAAAACACAATTTTTTTCTTTTTTTTAATTTGTAATTCCATTTTATTCAATGTGGAATAACATGTGGCATCACCAGTAATGGGTGGGTAAGTTACCTTAGGTCTCTTACTTAGTTTTTTACATGTAAAATACCTGTAAATTACCTGAGTCAGATTCTAAAATTGATTGTCGTTTTGTAAGAAAACATCTGTGCCCTTAGTGCCCATGCTGTGCATTGCAAAAGTAACCTATTCGGTCTAAAAGCCAGCGTTAAGATATAGTTCCAGACAGACTTGGGAATTCTTTAGGACCCAACCTATCTGACGTGGTAAATTCCTAGATACAAAAAAAAATAGTACTAAACGTCAGGCGCCAAATTCAAATAAGGTCCAATAACACAAGTGCCTATCACCCGGTGACCCAGAGCGCTCATTAGCCACTCTATTAAGTAATGAATTATTAATTTATATCACAAGAGCCTATAACCCAATGACCTGGGAAGCTTATTAGCCACTCTATTGAATCATAAATTATTAATGAATAACACACGTGCCTATCACCCGATGACCCAGGGCACTTATCAGCCACACTATTAAGTAATGAATTATTAATTTATATCACAAGCGCCTATCGCCCGATGACCCACGACGCTTATTCACCACTCTATTAAATAATAAAATGGTAACTAAACACAAGCAGCACCCTGGGTTACCAGGTGATTGGCGCTTGCGTTATTATTTAACATTTTATTCAACATTTTATTAAATAGAGCGGCCAGTAAGCAACCCAGGTCATTAGGTGATAGGCGTTTGTTATTATTATTTAATCTTTTATTATTTACTAGTTATGCCAGTAAGCGCCCCAGGTCATCAGATAATAGGCGCTTGTGATATAACTTAATAATTTATTAATTAATAGAGTTGCTAATAAGCACTCTGTGTCATCGGGTGACAGGCGCTTGTGTTATTGATTGATAATTTATCATTTAATAGTGTGGCCAGTAGGCACCCCGGGTCATCGGGTGATAGGCACTTGTGTTATTGGACCTTATTTGAATTTCGCGCTTTACTTTCGGTACTATTTTTTTCGGATCTAGTGATTCCCTACGTCAGAGGTTGGATCCTAGAGAATTCCCAAGTTGGTCCTGAACTGTATCCCAACGCTGTTAGTAATCAGGCGCTTGCGTGGGCATGCGCAAAGGTTTCTGACAATTTAAGATTTTTAGGTATTTTACAGGTTATTTACATGTATAGTAAGAAATCTCTTATTGACGTCTTTTACCCACCACTGGGTATCAATAATTTAAAACCCCTTCTGGAATCCATATGTATAATTATATGCAATGTCATATGGCTTTCTTGAAGTTATTTCAGAAATAATAACATATGGAATTTTTTCTTTCTTTTTTAGGTGGGACTTAATTAAATAAAGTGGTTATCTTTTTGTAAACCTTATGTAGATTGGCATGAGATAATACAGCAGAATTTATTGCTTTTATAAAAAGCTTAAAACATGAATTAAATATTAATATTTTTTACAAAACATGCATTACGTGCTGCAAAACTAGAATCGGGAAAATGAGCTAAACTCAAATCATCATGAGCATCATTTAAATTTTATTTTCTTGGATTATTAGAAAACCTACAAAATTATCAATGCTAAATCAACGTTGAAAACAGTCATAAATTATGTCGTTGATTCTATTTTGATTCCATTTTTAAACAATGCCGATTTAGCGTTGAATCAACGATGACTCATTATGAACTTGATAGTATTGAAGTTTTAAAGCTTTACAGAAATTAATTTAAATTTAAACTGCAATGCTTACATAAAAAAAGGATTATTTTGAAGTTAACTACAAATATTGACTTAAATCAGCCCTGATTAAACGCTGAATCAACATGGGGGATCAACGCAGAATCGATTCTGTAATTTAGGACTAATTCAAACATTGTTATATTTGGTAGGAAAATACACGTTATGTGCAGTAATAAATACCTTTGATCACTAAATTATTTACAAATAAATTTGAAACATAAACGTTCGGTTTTATCCTTGCATCATTAAGACTGCAGTCTATATAATACATCACCAAGGCAACTTTTATCCACACATTATTTATAGGCTAATTTAAAGTACTAGATTCGTTTTTATCCTTGCATCATAAAAAATGCATGTTACTCACAGTGACCAGGATATTTTTCATTCTTGCATTATTTGTCAGTAAGATTACAATGAAGCTAGTTAGTTTGCAACTTAGACAACTTAGCAACTTCAACTCAGAGGTTGCTAAAGATAAAAGCCTTAACCAATGGGATTATATCAGAACAGAAAGTATATCTGTACATGCAGCGCCATGAATGAAAGAATTGTATATAGATATACTTTATTTTGCATACTGGAGGCTCTTCTTTTTAGCTTTTTTTGAGTTAAGCTTGCTAACTTTCTAGCCCCATACTGAATTTCATTTTTATCCCTGCATAATTTTTAGGTTTATTTACATTACCAAACATCGTTGTTATCCTTGCATTATTGGAAAATGCATGCCAACTTTTTATTCCTGCCCTGATCAGAAATAAAATTATGGATTCCGTGAAGTAGTATACGGACTGTTTATGAAATCTGTAAAAATATTATCATGGCCGGAACAATATCATCCACACATTTTCAAGTGTATTGATGGTATGTACAGATTATTTCATTTAATAATTTAATATTCTAAGAAATGTTTTTCTATGCAGTAGTCTTACAACATTTTTCAGATATAACTTAGTTAAAAATTTACAGCTATAGTTATTACAGATTAAACTAATAGCTGTAATTATCTAAATTTATAACTATATTTAACTATAAAGTATAGATGTAAAGACCTACAAATTTTAGCTTTTAAATATAGGTATTTAGCGGTAAATTTTGCACGAGTTTTGAAGATGATAAGTTGTTCGAAAACTCATTTTTTTGAAGTTATAACACGACATTGAGAAAATATCGAGGTAGCCATTAGGAATATGCCTGTACTACGTGACATGGCAATATATATACATATATATATATATATGACTACTAGAGGAAAAGTAGTACAGGCCTTATGGGAGAAATTAAGTTTTTATTGTTTTTCGTGGTAGAAAAGGTGTTGAATACAAAAAATTATTGGATTATTTATTTTTAACATTATGAGAGTTAGGTTGTTATTTTTTTCATACGATGAAATCGTTAATTAAGGCTGTTAACAGCGTTTTGAAGGTACGAAGTACAGTTAACTCTACATTGAGCTACTCGTTTTTGCTGCTGCTGCTGCTGTTGCTGTTGCGCCTGCTCAGAGGTAAACAAGCAGCTTGATGTTAGGTTAAACTGCACTTCGTACCTTGAAAAAGATGTTTCCGGCATTCATAAACGATTTCATCGTATGAAACAAGTAACAACCTAACTCACATAATGTTAAAAATATGTAACACAGTAATTTTTAATGTTCAACACCTTCACAAAAAAAAAAAAAACTTAATGTCTCCCATAAAGCCTGTACTACTTTTTCTCTAGTAGTCATATATTGGTAATTTTGTCGTAACTTACTCAGATCGACTTTAAAAATTTTTCAAAAAGAAGTTGGTTAAAAATAAATTTTTTCATGATACTTCTACTGTACACAACATCAGTAACAAATATCTAAAGGGATGCAACTACAAGATGAACTAGTCAAAAGTTATACGAAATTTCATAAAAGTCAGTTTTCATCGATTTTTAAATAATTGTATCTTTTTCTCACACATGTAGCTAAGCTCCTTTAACAGTTCGAGTGTTTTTACTGGGCTTAAATGAAAGCTGGGGTCAAGACCTATCGATTAAAAAAAAAATTTCTTCCGTTTCGTGCCTCCATTCAAAAGTTACAACTGTTTCAATTAGAGCGTAAATATTGCCAATAATGTGATTTGGGCTAAAATTCAGTATTTTTTATAAAATCACTATAACTTTTCATTCGGGGCATAAAATTCAACGATTTGTGTTTTAATCATTACGACTATGTTTTTGCTTTCATTTAAGCAAAGATAAAGCCACGTAATGGAGTGCACCACTTGGCTACCGACATTGGAAGTAGCACTTTAAGGTAAGGTATGGTAGGGTCGGAATGGAAAAGTTCGGAATGGAATTTATAATGTTTGTAGTGCTCGTACGACTCATAGACGTATTACAATGACTTGTCCACCCATATTATATTTACTAGCCTCAAATGCAATAAGAAACTGTAGTTTGTGTACCTGCACACGTACACCGAGTGGTTGTTCCATGGGGGGTCGGAATGGAATAAAATGTTTGTATACGCATGAAATACGCAAATAGAAGAGCTTTGCTATTCGAGATGTAACAACTTCTGGTACTAATGTCGTGAGGATTTGTTAATTTTAGTCCTATACTTTGAAAAGTGATCATTGGTTGGAATTTCCAACCAAAAAAGTTACTAGTTCGAACTAATTTTTGTTAAAACCGTTATTATGGTATAAATATGCGGACAAAATGTATGCAGTGAAAACTCACTCGTCTTAGTCAATTTTTGGTGAGACTAAGGTACAAATCCTATTCCCAATAGCTTAAGGAGGTTCGGTAGTGTTAGCGAGGAGAAATCTCAGAGAGGCAAGGGGAGGGAGAGCGTCTGGCAACGTTGTGAATTTTTTCGGCTGCTGGCACGTCGTCTACTGTTGTTGTCGTCTACTGCTGTTGTCGTCGTCTACTGATGACAGTGTACTTTTTTATTCGGTTAAATTTTTTATAATTAATCAATTTAAAATTTAAAGGCAGACTGATAAAAATAAATTGTTTGTTTATTGAATGTACATGTTGGTATGGTGTGACTTTGGTGTTCAAAATGGGCAAAGTGAAAAGAAAAACAAATAACCTCAAAATTACAACAGATGCTGCTGACAATGGAAGAACTCGTTTGAACGGAAAGTTTGTTAAAAAATCTAAAGTTGATAGACATTTACGAGGCAAAAGGTTGAGTGAAATGAGAAAAAAAGCTCAAAGGGTTGAAAATTTTGTAGATGAAATAAGAAAAGTTGATGTTCCTGTTGATGGTGAAAGAGTTCTTAACATCAATTATATTGCCAAGAGAATGTTTTGCAAGATATGTAATCACAAATTACATTTAACTGACATTACGGATGAATGTGTTCAGGGATTGGGATCCATTTTCAATGTAAAATGTGGGAAATGTTAACATGCAAACAATGTTGAATCGAGTGAAAAATATTTAGACCCTGCAAAAGGCGTGAAACTATTTGCAATTAACAGCAACGTAGCACTCGGTGAGTTTTACTTATTGTTTTCTTTTTTATTGATATACGCTCTGAATTATTGCAGCTGCTGAACATGTATATTATTTTTGTAGGAGCGCTGAACTCTGGGTTAGGAGCAACGAAAGCTAATAAATTTTTAAAAGTCATTGGTCTTCCTGGTCTCAATGATAAATCATTCAAGTGCCATGAAAGACTCGTAGGACCCGTGGTCGAGCAAGTAGCGAGAGAATCATGTGTACAGGCAGTCCTTGAAGAAAAGGAACTCACGGAGAAAAAAATCGACGAGTTGAAACTTTGTCTGTGAGTTTTAATCCAAAAAAAAAAATGTAGTTATTCATAGTAACCTTAAGGGTGTTTTTTATGTATACAGTAAATTAGGGATAAGAAAGTGTTTTTTTTTTTTTTTTAAAGCAGCCCCCCGTCTCGGCTTCGCCAGAGAATTACTAAATAAAACACCGTAGTGTGTTGACATGTAATGTAAAACGTTTTCAGTTAGAAATTTTACACATATTCCTGACACATCTCAGAACAAAAATCTTCTTATTAAAAACATATTTTTTCGGAATCCATATAGTTTATTTGGTCAAATAATAAGGTGTAAGAATTCAAAAAAAATAATTATGCAAAAAAGTACCGTGCATTCTTTATGCCATAAAATAAGAAGCCGTTGATTTACAGTTTCTCCCGTATAATTCACGAAAAGGGCTATTTTTTAAAGCTGTTAAGATTTTAAACCCCCAAAAAATTTATATTAAAAAAAATTTTTTTTTCCTCATATCTCACAACTTTATTACCAGAGCAACAAAGTCCTGGACCCTCAACCCTACATTTTTATTGCCACAAAAACACAAAAACATTTTCTACTTATTTAAAAATATAAAGTAGGATCTTTAAAGATTTCAGAGATTGCTGTGAGGGTACAATGAAAAGCTTATTTCTCACGTAATGGACTCTTTATGTGTCGATTTTGATGCTGCTGTTTCAATCTCGATAAATTTTCTGCGTCAGTTTCTTGACGCCTAAGCAAAATTGTATTTATTAGATACATTTGAAGTTTTTCTTCCAATTCACCCTCTTGCGACTTTTGGCATGCTTAAAATTTTTGTGACCCCTAAAAGCTGTTTTCTGTCAATTTTGTTAAGTTCTAATATATTTGTTGGCAAGGTAGTTCGACGCCCGATGGCCCTAAAAATAACCGGTGAGCTTATTAAGTAAACTCTTTCAGTCTCCAGTTAACAGCAATTGTGACTGCCTGGATACCTCCAGGTGATCTTCTCTGGCCTGATGTTGAAAACCCAGACTACTTGGGAGAAAAATTACAAAGTCCGAAGCTTTGGGGCTAGTTGTAGTGCTCTTTCCCAACGTCTCCCGGTATAACGTCGAAGACGTTGCTGTCTGAAGCACCTTTTTTATTTTGCAGATTCAGTTGTTTTGGTGATCTTAGATGGGGAGATTAGTTAGTGATACTTGTCCAGTGGAGGCTGTCCCGTTGGCTCAAGTTTTTTTTCCTTCATAGCTGTTATAGGTTTGCCCAGCGCAGACCTTGGAGAGGATCAGTGATTTCTGGTTAAATACTTAGAGTCGAGAGGGTAATATAGGGTCGTCGGTCACCGGGTTTTCCAGCCTTGCAAAGAACAACTCCGCAGGTGACGTCTGTCAATGAATAGCTGACTTGGTTTAATAGTGCCCGTCTTTAGTTAATATAGTCTTTTAGTCGACGAATCGCTTCCGGAAATGATAATAACAATGTATTTGTTGGCAAGGTAGTTTACACTTAGGTGAATCCTAAAAAGAACCGATGAAATTGATGGTTGAGTAGGGAACGCCAATACTTATAATGGCCCTAAAAAGCGCCAGTGGTGAAACTTCCAGGCTATTCTTTATTATTATTATTCCTGATGATGAAGAGCTGGCTACGGGTTGCTTGATTCTTACCCTGGGAGTCTCGATGTACGGAGACTGTGATGGAGGGAGGTACGCCGCTGACCAAAGAATATCTCGTCTCGGGTCGTTTCCCGGATAACCAACTGCTCATCGTTAGACGGGAACATTTGGGTAAGCGCGTTGGGACGCGATGACCAAGAAGGTAGTCGTTGTGGCTGCCCGTACTCCTCAGAGCTGTTTTCCCTGGCTTATATTTGGAGCCAAAAATTCCCTGACTGTACCAGGCGGGATGGTGGGACTGCCACACAACTCTGAAGAGTTGGTACAGATTATGCTCTGGCTAGATATGTCTCCTGGTATTGTGGCAGAGACGGCATCGGTTGGAATAATTTTTTTTTTTTTTATCGCACTCGTCGAGATTCAGGGTGAATAGATACCTAGGTCCCTTCCCCCTTGGATAAGAGTGTCGTCCGTAACCGGGATACCCAGCTGCAAGACTGTCGCCAGTATTCTCTATACAGCTCGTTGAACTTCTGAAGCTCAACTACATCTCTATCGAGACGCTCCGGCCTATCATAACCACACTTATTTAATTCTGTTGCAGGTAGCCTCGATTTTATGTCGACGCCACCTAGCGGATTTTACTGAACTAAAGTGAAAAGCTGGCGTATTTTTGCAAAACTTTGAGCTCATTTATCGCTTTTGTTATTAAATTTTTTACGATAAAAACTATACTAAAACTATCTAGGAATTATCATGAATCAGTGTGCAAAATTTGAACAAAATCGGTTCAGTAGTTTTCACGGTTAGCGATTACAACGGTTTTAGCGTTCTTGCTTTATATATTAGTAAGATTATGATTTTACAATATTCGACCCTTATACTATACATATTTGCAAATGAACTTAAAAACGGTCGTTATAGAAAAGTATTTACACAATCTATTTTATTATATACATTTGTTTTTTATTTGATTTTTTTATCAATGAGCAGAAGCAATCATGATGTACTTAATCGATATATATATATTTTTTTTTTTCATTGTACCTACACAATATTAATTTATTGTAACAGAAATAAGTAATTGATTTTTTAAAAGAAAAAAACTGTCTGAAAAGTTATTTCCTACCTTTTTTACGAATTTTCAGGCCGCCAGAACTTCAAGAAAATTTTTTTTCTTATACCGCTACTGAAGAACCCCCCCGAAAAATCACTAGGCTGTTGGTAAGTTACGACATGGGTTGGAGTCAAAGATCTAGAGGATATAAATATGATAGCTTGAATGGGTTTGGTAGCATAATTGGCTACAACACTGGCAAAGTTCTCGATTTCTGCACTAAAAACAGGAAATGCTGCATTTGTGAAATTAATTTAAAAACGAGAACAAAGAAGGCCCACGACTGTCGATTGAATTACCATGGCACTGCCAAATCCATGGAGGCCGAAGGGGCAGTTGACTTGATCGTGAATAGCAAAATTCTTAAAGATTTGAACGCTCAAGTAGGAGTATTCATTGGAGACAATGACAGCTCCAGTATTCATGCTATACAGGAATTAGTTGATTATACGATAGTCAAGCAGTCCGACATCAATTATAGTAAGAAACGAGTAGGCAATTTCTTATACAAGTTGAGAGACAATAAAATTTTGACGTTGATAAAGAGTTATCCCATGATATTATAGCTTACTTGAAGAACACTTTCGCAACAGTCATTAAAAAAAACAAAAACAACAAACAAAAAATAGAGGAAGATTTAAAAAATTTAGCTTATTATGTTTTTGACATTCACGACAATTGTGGCAGTTATTGTAAATATAAAATTGAAAAAAAAACTATGACAACAGTCGTCATATGACTAATCTAACTCTTTTCGAACACACGAGAAATTTTTTTTCTGATTTAGCTAGCAACGTGCATAAATTCGTTCTTGCTGTTTCATCACAAGCTAATGAAAGTTTAAATAATACCATGGCAAGTTATTGTCCGAAATCTTATTCATTTAGCACTAGTGAGTCTGCAGACTACAGGTATGCTTGTGCAGTAGCGCACAAAAACTTAGGCAGTGATTATATTTTAAAAGTATTTGAGAAATTGAATTTAACGAGTCGGGAGAAACTGGTTCACTATTGGAAATACGCCAAAAAGAAGGCAATCAAAAGACTGACAGTAGCGAGTACACCTTATTTTAAGACTTTGAGAAAATTCAACAGTATTAAAAAAGAGCAACTACGAAATCAAAAAGAAAAGCAGGCAAAAAATACGTACAGTTCCAACATTACGTTGTTAGATATGTATGTTCAGCCTGAAAATCTAATTAAAGAAGTTGATTGTGATTTAATTTACAATACTAAAGATGTTGCATACATTTTTTTTGATATTGAAACGGGAGGGTTTTCTTTCGACAAAGATGTTCTTCAAGTCGCTTTGAAAAGCGAAAAAAGTTTTTTATCCGTGTATATTACACCATGTAAAAATATAGATGCTAAGGCAAGTGCAGTCACAGGCTTGACAAAAAGTGGTAGGCAACTATTTTTACATGGTACACAAGTACCAACAGTTTCTCGGAGAGTTGCTGTTACTAAAATATTAGAATTTTTAAAGAGTTTCAATAAAAAAGTTGTTTTGATTGCACACAACTGCGAATTCGATTCCAACCGCTTCATTCAATTAGTTGAAAGTTCATCTATGTTACAGTCTTTCAAAGATATAATTCTTGGATTTGTCGATACATTGGCTTTGTTTCGAAAACAATTTCCAGATATTCAGTGTCATAAGTTATCATATCTCGGTAATAATTTATTGCAGCTGTCAACTGAAAATGCGCATGATGCTGCAGTTGATATTGTTATTTTGGAAAAGTTGACAGCTCAGTATATTTGTTGGTCAGATATTTTGAATAGTACATTAACCGTTAATGACGTACTTCAAAAAATATACATGTCTACGAATGAAAAACAATTGAAACCAAGCTATGCGCCCATGAATTCTGTGACAGCAGCTTTCCTTATAAAAAAACTAAGTCAAAGTGGGATTGCATATAAAAACATAATTGATAAATATTTCGAAGGAACTGATAAATTACAGGAGCTATTGATGAGTGGGAGTAGTCCCTTGATAAAAAAAACTCAGTATAGTGGATACCATTTCAGAATTTTGCCTTACTTTAGAAAATCTCATCCAAGATAAAACATAAGTAAACTATCTATTTAATCAAAAGTTATATAATGCTAAGTAATGTTAAAACAGATCTCAAACTTATAAAGACAATACAAAATACGTGTGTGATCAATTAATACTTAGTCATTATTTTGTAAAGTAATAATTAATATAATTATTATAAAAGTATTGAATTTTCAGATTCAAATGTTGCAATGTATTAACAATTATAATATTTCCAATAAAAATTTTCAATTACAAAAGGAGTTTTTTACTATTCATTACATTTAAAAGCGCGCGCCAAAAGCAGCGTTGCCAAGTCGTCTGCTGCGAGCACATTTTTTGCTGTTTTTTAATAGAAATTTGTGGTAGGGCTCTCTCAAACTTTGACAATATTCTTTCATTTAAAAAAAAAAAAAGCAAGTTCATTTAGCCGTTTTTTTTTTATGTGAAATTTAAGTGATTTCTCCATAAGCCTACATGTTAAAATATTGTTTTTTCAGGTCAATTTATCTTGAAAACGGTGTGGTTAAACCCTTCAAAAATTTAGCTGTAATTTGATAATATTATCCCAAACAACATATCAAAATTTCAAAAATTTTTATCATAAAAAATTATCACTACCGAACCTCCTTAAGTATATAATGCTTACACACCCAAGTGGCAGATAAGCCTTAATTTTTGCCGGTGAAAGTTTTTCTGAGTGAAATTGAGTTGTGGACATGAGTCGGAATGGAAAATTCGACTCTTAATGATCGATTATCTCAATGAAGAAATTAATACATCGGTATTAGATAGTATGTCAAGTAAAATTGACAACAATTAACACAATTTAACGTTTTTAAGTTTTGGATTTCATTGTGGCATGCAAGTGCGAGTACCGGACACAATCTGAGCAAGTTACGGCAGAATCACCCATATATATATCGCCGTGTCACGTGGCACAGAAATATTCCCAATAGCGCGATAGGCGTTGTAACTGTTACACCCCACGATAGGAGCTGCTAGAATACCGAACACGTACAGTAGCTGCACGGAAACCCCGAAGTTGAACGTTAGTTGCAGCTGCCTCACACGACACAGCTGGCGCTACTCCTACCTCATGCGGTGCTTCTTCAGCATCGGACCCTTGCACCTACTGCACCGGAGATTGAGGCTGTGGCTACATGGGCATTTGGTATTGTCTATACACTTACAGGGGTAGCACCAATAGGTATTTTCTCAGTGTAGAATACGATATTATTGTATGGATGATAACCTAAAACATGGGGGATGTAAGAAATTTTTAACAGAAGTTAAAAAATTTTTAGTTTAACCAAAAAACTTTATTCTTTTTTTTTTCTTGTTTAAAAGTACTTGAAACTTAAAGTCTTTGTGTTATCATACGGATGTAGATGAAAAAATCAGATTTCAAAACAATTTTTCTTCAAAATTTTCACAAAATTTCTAGCTATAAATATTTACTTCTAATAGCTAAAATTTATAGGTCTTTATACCCTCCTGATGAACGTCAGCTGATATGTCATCTAAGATGTCAGCAGGTATGTCATGTCACTATGTCATTGGTAACTAAACTGAAAACAAAATTGTTATCAAACTGTTAAATTATACAATTTACGGCTCTCTAGTGTGCCAATATGTTGTTATCCGCATGATGCACCGAAAAACATACCTATTAAAGCTGGAAAGACTGAAGATCTTCTTATCAGGGCATTATTTATAAATATATATTAAAAGTACCTAAAATTTTTGACATCTTTGCATCATTAACTCTTCATCTCCTAAATTTACTGTCACAGCTTTAGACTTGAGATTGCACTTTATCAGCCCATGGGATGTCTTTAAAGGAGTTTTCCCTCTCATCCGATATGGCTACATCCTTTAAATTATCTTCTTTTTAAGATAGGAATAAAGAAAAAAGATATAAATTTACAATACCAAAGATCGTTTTTTTTTTTTTTTTTTTTTTTTTCATGTATTCCTGTATCATTAAGAATTCATGTCAATTTTCTTATCCTTACATTACTTACTAGTTAATTTCTTATATTATTAAAAAATGCATATTAACTTTGTATTCTTGCATTCTTTATTAGTAAATTTACCGTACCAAGGTTTTTTTTATCCCTGCATCATTAACTTATTAACTTATCATCTTGGAAGTAAGTGTACTGTCACACCGTTTGTCTTGAGATGGTACTTCAAATAGTCTATGGCCCGAAGGACTTTTCAATCTTATGTTTTCCAGTAGGGAAAAAATTGGTCATTTCCCGTCAGAATTTTACTAGGAATACATGAAACATAGTTTTGTCCAAATCAAACGTCGGCTTTATTTATTAATCCAACAATTTATGAAAAAATGCCAATTTATTATTTAGTTTTTTGCTTATATCTTCACTTCTATTGCTCGTAGGGAAATTTTTTAATCAACAATCTTTTTATCATCAAATTTCCTATTAAACAGTAACTTTTGCAAATCCATTATTGATTGTAAATAACATTTTGCAATAACGGTCTGATAATCGAATGTTTTATTGCGAAAAAATTTGTTTGTTATCTTCATGTATTTATGCATCACACTGCCAGAGCACTTTCTCAATTTTATTGAAAGAAAAGCTGAAAAAAAGTGAAGAAAGTCGCAATGTAACACCCGGGGTAGCTCAGCGCTCCCATCTGTACCCCACCCCTCTTTTGCGACTAGGTGGCCGACCGGCAACCGGTTGCAGTGCGCATGTGTCAAAACACGGGCTACGGCTGGCGTTTGAATTTCAATAAGTCGTTTTACATAATTATATGGTTACAAACACAGTATGTCACATTGAATAGGCTTAATAAACAATTTAAATACAAAAATTGCGTGTAATGAGAAATATATAGTTATTCAAATTTTCGTGAACATTAACTGATTATTTCAGCTATTTTTGATACATTAAATTTTTTTTTTTTATGATTAACTAGCACAACTACAGTCTGTCTACAAACTTTTGCGTTGCATCGGTATCAGTTTTATTGGTATTTTGTGCAGGGTTCAAGGTATTTTTGATGTATCGTCGTAAATGCAGTCTTCTTCAGTATTTGAAACTTTAATGTGCTCGATATTAGATCAATTTTTTCCTGATCAGTATTTATTTATTTATGTGCAAGTTAAACTGTTTGGGTCTTTATTTAATTATACTAAGAGATTCTTTAAGAAAATTTACGAAAAAAAAAAAAAAAAATTCCATTTCTATTTTCAAGTGCCCACTGCATTAAAAGAAAAAAAAATCTTTAGTTTAGGATATCAATTTTTTTTCTGTAGTAAAATGAAGATATACTTGATGAAGATTTATTAATCAAGCATGATCAATGTTAAATACTACGTTTGTAACCGATATAATTATGTAAAACAACTTATTAAAATTCAAACGCCAGCCGTAGCCTGTATTTTGACACACGCACACTACAACTGGTCGGCCATTTCGTCACCAAAGAGGGGTACAGATGGGAGCGCTAAGCCGCCCCGGATGTTGCGACAATGCGACTTTATTGTTTTTTTTCAGCTTCATTTTCGATGAAATTGAGGAAGTGCTCTGGCAGTGTGATGCAAAAACACATGAAAACACACAAATTTTTTCGCAATAAAAAATTCGATTATCAGGCCGTTATTGCAACAAACACTAATTTTTATGACAGATTCAATGACGTTTGTGACAAAAAAAAGTATGCAAAATTGACTGAGATATTTGCAATTGTTCAAGTTGCAAAACATAATTTTTGCTGGCAAAACGTCAAAATTCACAAACATCAATTTTTTTCTCATTTGTTATCATTACTAAGATTAAATACAATGTTTTTATCGAAGCGAAATGTCGTTAAACCGTCTGTGAAGTTTGTAATATCACTTCAAAGTTTCACTTAAAAAAATCAATTAACAAAAAACTAACAATTGTTTTGAAATTTTATAAATAGTTATTTGTTATGCAACTTAATACCTACATTTTCTTTCAGTTGTATTTAAATTAACATGATAGTTTTTTTTTACGTCGATCTCAAGTTTTGCAGTATAAAAAAATTTTTTTCGCACTTTTTTGCCAGTAACATGTTATTAACAATCAATAATGAATTTGCAAAAGTGCCTACTTTATAGGAAACTTGATGACAAAAAGATTGGTGCTTGAAAAATTTCTGTAAGAGCAATAGAAGTGGAGATAAAAGCAAAAAGCTAAATGAAAACTTGGCATTTTTCCATAAATTGTTAAATAAATAAATGAAGTCGACGTTTAATGTGGACAGAACTATTTTTTCCGAATTCCTGGTGAAATTCGGAAGGGAAATGACCAATTTTTTCCCTGCTGGAAAAGATAAAATTCAATCATATTTTTTTTTGTTTCCGGGAAATGGACGAAAACAGCTTATTAAAATTCCGCTCTGTGCGGGCGAGTTTGATAGACGTGTGAGCTAGCTCTGCGAAGCTGTGCTCCGTCTCCCTCACCTCGATTGGACGGCTTGAGTATGGAATGCATAAGTAATTGGTTTTCATTAAGGTATATCATGTGTATTGTTTTGCAGACATTTTATTTAAGAGTGTTTTTGCCAAGAGACGGTCTGAGCTAAATATGTCTTTGAGTTTGAAGTAAGTTGAAGGGAACTCTTATTTTTGTTCTGTTTAGGACTTATGGTGTTTACGTGACTCACAACGATGAGTACGATGCACTAATAATTTTGTGTTCATGTAAGTTACTATACGGAAGTAAAATATAAATATTATTAAGAAGTGAAAGATTTTAAGTACGTCGAGAAAATGGAATTTGAAGATAAGAGTTGAAGTGTTGTGAAACATCATCAACTAATGACTAGTAATGATGCCTTGGCGGATTTGTTAAATATAATCTACTTGTATACCAATGAACCTGTGACTTTGGCGGAGGAAGTTAGTTTTTGTTCCTGCAGTACGGCTTTTTTTAATAGGGTAGTATTACATGCCAGTTAATGACCCTTATAGACGTTTATTACACATGTTTTTTTTTGGACAAGTATTATTCACATCAAACATATATTTGAAGTAGCATGAAAAATACCCCAAAAAATTGCAGATCGTTTAACTGTTCTCTTATATATGTGTTTAATTTTAAAAAATCGCAGTTTACGCAATGCAATCACGTGAAATTTCAGTTATATGATATGTGGGAATCTCCAAATTTTTTGGTATAAAAGATTATTTTTCTATAAACCTATGAAATTTTTAAATAGTAGATCCACAAGTTGGTTTTCAAATAAATGTAGAAAGAGGGAATCAAGTATGCGTGAAAAAATGTATGTAAGTACATTCGCATGAGAAAAACAATTGCTAGCGTTGCTGCATATATTTGCGCTCCTCTCACTTCTCTGAACTTTTTCCCCGCTAACTATGAGAAGAACGTCCTTAAGTAAAAAAATCACTTAATCACGAATTGAAAAATTGTGAAAGAAAAAAACACAATAAAAATCAATTGTATTTATACTGTACAAATTTTTTTTTTAATTTTGAAAAATTTGAGAAAATTGTATGAACAATAATTTATTTATTGTAAAAGTAATAAATTAATAATAAGAAAATAAATAATTATTAATGCATAGAAAAGCTGCTTTGCTAAAATATACTAATTTTTCAAGTTTTAGAAAAAAATATTTAACTAAAAAAATTAGTTTATTAATCAAACCATTTATTACTGTAATTTCTAATAAAACCAAATTAATTAATATACCGTAAATATAGTTTGCAGGTCGGGGGGTTCATTTTTTTCAACTGGTTAAAAGAAGTAATAATTCAAAATGTTTCGTATGGTGCGGAGGAAGTCTAAGGATGGAGTAATATGTAAAATCCACTTCCGTTACACATTTTCTCAAGGTCACCAATCTGAAATCGTTGATTCACTCTTATACATAACACGTCTATAGAAGTCCAACTACAAAAAAACAGCTAATCAGATGCATTTGGAAGAGTTCTTACTCTTATGCAAGATGGCTGCGTCTTATAATTAGCTATATTCCTTTTGTAAGAGAATGCGCTCTTTAATCGCTCTTTATAGCATACGCTCTAATATACATGCGATTTTATCAGCCAATCACATGAGCCCATTTTTTATTCTTTACTAACGCCTGATTGTTAAAATAGTAAGGTTAAGCATGAACGAGACTCATTCATAGCTAAGCCACGCCTCTATATCAAATCCTAAATTAAGATTCTAAATTTTTTTTTTTAGTAGGTATGACACAATATTTATTATGTTTGTGCAAAAGATCCTCATTTTTCTACGCCGACTATCTTCCACACCAAAAAATATATTTTTGTAACAAAGTACATACAAAAAGTATTGTCCGCAACTATGCCCGTAGATGAAAGTGGGCTATACAAATTAAAAATATGAAATAGTTAATAATAGTTTATTTCCAATCGTATACAATGATCAGCTTTTTACGTCAAATTAAAATTACATCAATGTCAAACTTTAGTATTTATTTGAATATATTAACGTCTACCATAATGTAGTCTAGTTTAAAAATGATTCCTGTTTGGTATGTTCATCTCTGAATTTAGTTTAGTACATGATTTTACAAAAAAACTATTATAGAAATTTTCAGGATTAAATAATTGTTTTGAAAGTTTGAATTCTAGAAATTTTTTAAGATTTTTATGGGGTTATATGCAAGTACCATACAAATACCGATTCTCCAAAATTTCTTTATCTTTAACCTTAAGTTGCTGATTTGTTAATATCTAAAATTATTAGTTAAAAAACATTTCAGTAGTTGTACAGCTTTAGTTTTTTCAACCCATACTAATATCCTCGCTGGACTGAGCTTCTTCTGGATAAACTAGGCTGTACAGAGCATGTAAGGCAGCTTTTGCTGCAAACTTTTTGGCGTCTTTCTTATTTTTAGCTAAAGATAAAACAAAAAATAATTATAAGAATAGCACAAAATGAAACAAATATTTTAAGAATGGATATAACTTACCAGTTCCTGTATACTCCTGACCATCAATTTCAACTCCAAGGGTAAAAGTGATGTTTGGTGGATTACCAACACGATTTACTTCAGTATAAATAAGGCCAGGTTTCATTTGGTTCAACAACATTACGGGATGAATAGAGATAGGATTTGGCGGTAGTTCTTTAGGTGTAATGGGTTTGGTGATATCTTTTTTTACTTTACCAGGAGAAAGACCCGGCCGTGGCACTGGAACAACCGTGCCTTGATTCTGCCACTCGAGAAATAACTTATAAAGAGCAAAACTGGCCAATGAACTCCATGGTATTTCATTCGGATCTTCGGAATGTATTTCTGCGTTGTTACCCTCACCCCCTTCTTTGTTTTCGTTTTCTTCTCCACTTACTTGGGAACTATTGGTATTACCTTCATTTTCAGCATCAACGCTAGCTTTCATTGCAGCAGCAGTCATTTTTTCTAAGAGCAAACTTTTCAGAGCATTCTCAGCAGCATTCTGGCGAGCTAACGGTTTTGAAACACCTTGGCCAACATAAGTTTTTCCATCGATCTGAAAATTGTAGTGTTAAAGTACAGAGTCACCAATGTTAAGATGCAGTATATAATAATGTGTACGATTTTTGTACTTAAAATATTCAAGTATTATTACCTCAGCATGCACAAGAAAGAGAGAGCTGGGTAAGGATGACTGCTGCTCTGGGAATGTAAAATGGACACCAGTCTTCATTTCATTCAGTACCATGATGGCGTTCTTTGGCTGCAGCGTTTTTCTCAATCGTTGATTTAAACGCAAACGCTTGAGTTTCTTGTTCACCTTAACTGCAAAATCATCAAAATGAATTTATGTATAGTATGATACAGAATAAAGGGAGAAATCTCCTTAACTTTTTTTTCAAGTTTAGAAACTATTATGTTTACACAAAGTAAAACAGAGTTAAAACTTAAAAGTATTTCGATTAAAGTAGTTAAACAAAACGAATAATTTTCAAACTGGCGCAGTGAATTGTCATCATGAAACAGATGATTGTATCAATTTCAAATGATTTTATAAAATGTGTATGTAATGTAACGGATTACCACCTGGACCTTTGCGCTTCCACTTGGGCACATCCTGAACGTCGCTGCTGTCCATACTCTCGGGAGCTTCATTTAAATTCGTTCCATTATTTACTGATGATGGTAGTGGTTTATGTTGTTGCTGAGCAGGACTTAGCTGATTGAAAGCTTGGTTTTGACTTTGCTGAGTATTAGTAGTGGCACTGCTCTTTAAAATGGGCTTCAAACGTTGAGCTTGAGGCATCTGCTGTTGCTGCTGTTGAGGCTGTAGTTGCTGTGGATTAGGTGGCTGCTGTTGTTTGGCTAGTTGAGTATTTCTTTGAGGAGTCTGTAGCTGTTGAGGCTGCTGCTGCTGCTGCTGCTTGTAGGGAGTGCCAACACCCTGCTGCTTGAAGGCATTCTGCTGGTTATGGCCACCCTGATAATTTCCGTGGTTGTTGTACTATAAAACATAGGGAGGGATTCTGCTACACAAGGAACCTCGACGGTTGTGCTGTCCCACCAAGGCCCAGCATCACGCCTACATTACTCTCATGCTGTCCTTACAGTTCATTACCAGCTAATTTCCTTCTAACTGCGGCCATTTTTAAGTACCAAGTACCATAACCGTAGTGCGACATAACGTTGGGGCATCAGTATCAAAAAATCGTCGGTCAGAAGACAGCATAGCAATCGGCTTGTCGGCTCTCACTATTCTTTCTTACTGGCACTACAATGTGCTTGTGTATCGAGTGTACATAAGCACTGAGAGTATTTCAGCACATAATATTCGCACTGAGATGCAATTTAAAATAGCGCCATCTAAGGTGAGTTATATAACCAGAATTACACAGTTCATAAAATTTACTGTTAGTTAATTTATTTAACCATCCCATGGGTTCTTGCGAATTTTGGGCGGTCTAGTAATTCTACAAATCTACTGTAAGGCGGCTCTTCTCTAAAGTGCATCTTGGTACGAATCTTTTATTATATTTATCATCGCCCTTAAGCTCAGATATGGCTTTTTTTACACTAGCTAAGTGTTATTCAGCTATCGGTGCAAACCTAAGTCATGATCAAATGTTTATACGTTTAAACACATATAAATACCAAAACTTAATCACACCTATCACGTTGACGAAGCGTAAGAAAAACAGTTAATCGACTCTCGAAAATCAACAGCACAGGCGAAATAGCGAGACTCAAACAGTCATCCATCGACGTACTAACCGCACCAAATGCTGCTTACCTTCAGAGATTGACGGAACTGCAACTCTAACACTGCGCCACTATGACCACCTCTCTTGGTACGAATGTACCACTCTAGCAGACAGCATTGACAGCAATACAAGTAGTATATGTGTAGGTCGTCTCACAGTCAGCTTGTTACGCTGATGTGAATATTACAATTGTAGAGTGTATATTATTTATTAACATACACAGTTGACACAATTACATGGTACACGTAACATACACATACACATTGTTGTAACCATGATGTAAAAATACAAGTTTGTGCTGAATAGCTAGCAACTAATTAGATTGTTAGATCAACTTCGAGACATGTTAGATGATTTAGGCTCGATATTCAAAGATGAACACTATTAACAAACAAATCTTTTTAGAGTAAAAATAATTAAAAATTAATTAAAGTAAAAAAAAAATTGATGGATGATAGAAGATTAATTGTAAAAAAAAAAAATACATGAAAAAGTGAGTATTATTAAAAAAATAACTCAAAATATTAATACGTATTCAACAACCATTTACAAAAAAAATGAAACGGACATAAAAAATGTTATTAGTGTAGTGATAATTTATTGTTATTTATGAACAAATTTACTTCATTTGTACTCACTTTACTTTCTTAGTACAATTTAGAGTTAATTTTCATATAAAGTTAAGATTTATTCGTCTGAACCTTGTAAAGGTGTTTGTTCGATAAGTGTTTTTTTTTAGGATAGTATACTTCTGAGGAATGGCCTTAGTAGTTCGATTAAAAAACTTATAAAAAAATTTCAGACTCTTCATGTATACATTGTTTCATGAAACTCTTTAAATGTTCAATTTATACTAAAAGCTGATTAAGCGAAATAATCGGAAGTAAAAATTCATCATTTTATGTCAAAATCCAAACAAAAAAGTGCTCACTAATGTAGATACAAATATTCAACAAATTTTAAATACATGTTCATGGGATAATTATGGTTTATGAATAACATTAAACCTAGTCCTCTACATTAATATTTCTAAAGAATTTTTCTTATACACACATACTGCTTTTGTATAAATAATCGTTATGTTTTCAATTCCCAAATCAAGATATGCCTGTGCAGAGATACCTGGTGCCCATTTTCTTGAAACACAATCCTTTTCTTTTGAGTCTGTGTCTTAGGTGAGTAATTTTTACAGCTAAGCAAATACTCTGGTTTGTTTTTAAAGTAACTTCCCTTAAGTGTAGTGAACATATTCTAGCTTCTATTGTTTACTAAAAGTTATTTTTTCTGTATTATAAAAACCTTCTTTTTTAATCATGTACTACACATGAGCCAACATACCGTTTTGGAAGTTAACATCTTTCTTACATGCCTCCAACCATTTTAAAGCCATTGCTCGATCACATCAATGAAAAAATTTTAATTTTTAACTTTTTGGCATCGTCACGATTATACGTGCTACTTTTTGCATTGCACACAGGCATGTTCTAACAATCTCAAGTGATTAATCGTGAATGTGTCATGACTTCAACTTTAAATTTGTTAGTAAAATGCATTTACCAACATAGCGTTTGTTTGGCTTTAAATCCGATTGGTTAATTCTGATAGGGATAATATGCGTCTATTCAGCACACCCTTGTATTTTTACATCATGGTTGTAACTACAGTAAGAGAGATTTATGGGGATAGAGAAGCCGATCACCTGTCTTTTAGCGGATAATTTTTGTATACTCTCTCATTTCTGCAGTCTGAGAGCATTTACATTTTTTTAACTTGGTAAGACCAAGTTCAGTAAGAGTTACCTAGAGAAAGCCTCGCGGCTTTTTGCTATGTGGGCAACAGGCAAACTTGCCCTTGGTGGAATGCACATCCTCGGTATTGTTGTATAGCTACTATTGCCTGCAGAGCAGGAGTGGGAGATAGGAACAACTAATTAGTACATGCAAAAACGACCCCTTTTTACACTTTTAGCATACAATTGTAAATTGAAATTATCATAAGTTTTCATTTAAAAAGTACCAATCTTAAGTTCTTAATTTCGTAAAATTTTAGTACTGGCCAATCTAGCCTCAGACAGGTCGTTTGTTATTACGTAAGCAAAACTTGATCATAGTAAAAATCAATTAAAATTCAGAAAGTTCCAATTGACAAATGCATATGTTGCACACATTTATGTACAAATACTTTCAAAACATTAATAAAAAAAAATGTTATTTGCTACTTTGGAAGAGTTGCGTCTCATAACGTTATAGTAATGCATTTCGAAAGTTATACTCAAGTTTTAATATGAATAAATCTCAATTGGCGTTTATTCGAATCAGCAGAATTTGGAATGACAGTACTGTTATAATTTAGGGTTCCTCAACAATCGTTTTAAGAAACAATAACTCAAAAACATAAATATGTATACTAATTTAAAGTAATATTAAGTAATACTACTAATAAATACAAGAAATTAAGTGATTTTCTGAAAATGCAGATGAAGCAGTGAAATTTTCAAGAATAACTATTCAGAGTATCAGGAAACTGAGTTCTGAATACCTTAAACAAAAATTATATTACTTAAATTTCAAATCTTAATACAAGCTCTAAAGGACAGCAGTGAATTTAGATTATTTTTATAGGTAAAAAAATTTGCGGTTCAAAATATTTAAAAAACTTTAACAGTTTTCAACACTTTGATTTTTATTGTTGAAAGTTTTACGCCTCTCTTCATTTTGACAATAGTACATTACATTACAAGGCTTTGCCTTGGGGGGTAACTTCACCGCCAGGAGCGGATAATCGAGTGACGTCCCGTGTGATGTATACTATTTTTCTTACTACTTCGGCCGAAAGTTCGTGGTTCATTAGCCATCAAACAACAATTATCAGCTAACATTTACGACCTGAGCAGAACGAGGGTTGTTGGTTAGCGGATGTTAACAGGCTCAAAGAGCAAAAGAAGTCGGTCAGAACAACTTATTTTTATTAAAAACCTCTAGATTTTATTAGGTACTAAATGACGTCTGATAAATTTTATTATTTGATAAATATTTTTGTATATCAGCAGCATTCAAACATTTTCAAGCTTATATAATTATTTATTAGACTCCTGGGCATCGGTTGCTGCAAAAGTCTTATAACACGCGCTCTATGTAAAATTTTTCTCACAGCTCGAAAAAAAATAAATAAACGCAGCGTAGGTAAGTACCTACTTAATACTTATTCACTTTTGCATTGCTGCTCACTACCTCTCTATCTCTCTCTCAAGAAAGCAGAAGTAGGGAGCAGAAAGTTTTTTCTCCTGAACTCTCTACGCGATATTTGGACCGTGTAACAGTTTGAAAGAGCGCCACCACTGGTGATAGTCGGAGTCACTGGACCGGAAATAATGCACGGAAGTAAGTGACAATTTCTCTCTATTAATTTAATCTTACAAATCTATCGAGTTAGAAGACGTTTATACAAGTAATAATGAATTTTCCAGTATCTAATTTATTATTTTTGTCTATACGCTTTGAGGTTGCAAATTTTTTGTGATGTGTGTTTTCAGAAAAATGGATAAGGTTATCACAGGCAATGGAAAATTAATAATTACTTGTATAAACGTCTTCTAACTCGATAAATTTGTAAGATTAAATTATCCTATCTTTAAAAAATGATGGGTTACGTGATAAATTCTATCTATTCGTCATGTGATTGGCTGAGACTGATCAAGCGTGGGTAGGTTTCAAAATGAGATTTTGAAAAATCAGTGAAGTCATTTTAATTTGTAAGTTGATAAATATTACAATATTACGTGTTCCTACAAAGATATAGTTATTGTATTTTTCTTTAAAAATACAGAAAATAAATGTTTGATTAAATTTTGGGGGTTGGCATGCGGACCGCGCAGGGGGCACGACCCCTTAGTTAATGAGAAATTATCACTTACTTCCATGCATTATTTCCGGTCAAGTGAATCCAACTGTCGCCAGTGGTAGCACTCTTTCAAACTGTTGCACGGTCCGAATAGATGTTACGTTGATAGGGAACGAACATTGGCATTCGTCCTTATACACTGCCACCGAAACTCGAATTTTCGGGTGAGGTAGTTAGAAAAATTATTGAATCTCCTCAATAAATGAGAAGCGTGCAAGTGTTTTAATTTAAAAAAATTTATGCTGATAATTTTTTCTGTTTAACGCAATAAATACAATCAAGCCAAATTAATTTTCTAGTCAAATGCGTAAGCAACAGTATTATGACTACCACAGAATGTATTTAAGGTCTGTACTCGTATCCCGTTTATTTATTTCTAAATAAAAAGACCTAAAACTTTTTTAAAATCTTGAGTAAATTCCTGGAGTTTCTCCAGTTCCACTGATATTAAAGAAAATTTCTATGGAATTTTCTGATCTCCCGTTGAACTGCCTGCTAGCCAAAGATTACTGCCTTCCGTATTTAGTTGACATATGTATAAAAATCATGTTTTTGTGCGTGCAACTTATATATTACACATTTTTGTAGGATATTTAGAATTTGTCCTCGAACAGAGTCAAAAAAAATTACTTTGTTTCATTAGTCCAGGTCCAGCCGTATGCGCGCGTGGCCGATCGAGGTCCACGGGTCCACATTTTTTTATTCTATGCTTTTTGACCCCCTGACCACGATAAGCAAGGGTGGATCACTTGAATCATTGCCGTTTAATTATTATTAACAAATTTTAGTAACAAATTAAAAGTTCCGGTTTTTTGCTTCAAAAAAAATTTGGTAACATTCTTTGGCACATTTCGAACAAAAAACCAATTATGATGTCCGCCGTCCCCGGAAAAAAAGCGTAAGTGCAATGTTATTTTTATGGCACATACGCTTTTCTTCCCTGGGACGGCAGATGTACATACCTAAACCCCGTAGATTTTGAGTAAAAGATTCCTTAAAATCGAAAAAATGCATTTTTTACGATTTTCGACTACCTGTTACTCAACTGCTATTGCATTTTTTTAAATTCCCCTAGACTCAAATTTTACTACAAAGTATGTACTTATGAATAAAAAAAGATTTATTAATGTAAGTTGCTTAACAACTGACGTTTATAAATCTTGCGGTATCGCTAATGTACATCTATATATAATCTGCGCATATAGCATGTAGACCCAATCCGTAGACAGCTAGAAGGTACAAAAACGATCATTCGTAGATCAGTGATACCGCAATTGATAAGCAACTGACGTTTATACATTTTTTTTTCATTCAAAAGTACATGCTTTAAGGTAAAATTTGAGTCTAGGTAAGTTAAAAATAATGCACCCGCAGCTAAAGAACTTGGGGTTAAAAATCGCAAAAAATGCATTTTTTAGATCTTGAGGAATTTTTTTCTCATAATCTACGGGGTTTAGGTATAAGCATCTTGATTGGTTTTTTGTTCGAAATGTGCCAAAGAATGTTACTCAAGTTTTTTTGAAGCAAAAAATCGGATTTTTTAATTTGTTACTAACAATTAAACGGCAATGATTCAAGTGATCCACCCTTGATATCGTGTTCAGGGGGTCAAAATGCATACAATGAAAAGGGTGGATCCGTGGACCTCGATCGGCCACGCACACATAGGGCTGGACCTGGACTATATTGTATTCGAATGCACCAATTTTTATATGCATTATTAGCTAATAAAATCGTTTTCGTCAAATTCTTTAAACGATTTACTGATTATCCATAGTATTATAATGCGATGGAAGTGTAAATTGTGTTTTACTCTTACTAAAATCATTATGTTAAAATATTACAAGTTTTTTGGATAAAACCAGGGTGATAGAAGTATTGATGGTCTGGAATAATAGAATTTCTGTGAAAATTATGTATCACTTGGCCTAATTATCATCAAGTCACGCATAACTTAAGAGAAATATGTATAAATATGCATACTATGTAACAAAAAAGAAGTTATTTGTAGCATAGCACTCATGGCAGAGATAAAAAAGAATATTACGTAGTAAGTGTATCTATACATAGTTTCTATTGTTAATGCTTTATCTAGTCAGGGTTAGTGTAAGCTCCACATAATTTTTACATGTATAATAGACGAAGTGAGCCTTCAGATTATCAGTACTTTTATCACCGTGGGTAAAACTGAAATCTATAGATTCTTCAACATCATGATTCTTGTTAGTAAATTAATCAATTATAGTAGTATGAAAGGAGTATCGACTTTATTCTAAAAAGAGTGCTAGTACGAAATAAAGTTAATGATTTTGACAAAATTGTCTCCCTTTACAAAAAAAAATAGTATCGAAATTAAAAAAAAAAAAAAAAGTTTCACTACAAAACGAACAATAAATGGCGATAAACATGTCAAGTACATAGATCAAGCGTCTGTAAGATGAGTTTGAAATTATAGAGACAATATGAGGAGAAGGTCTCCTGTAGAGTATGTTTCTGTATAAATATCAGCAGCAGACGATTTTTTTCAGTGAAGCACACAGGGCACTACTGTTGACTACGCGCTCTCCATCTAACTCACATTCCAGCTAGTGATTCTTACTAAATGATACTCCCATCTGGGGTTTCTGTTTTGAGATAAGCTTAACCCGGAAGCAAGGAAGGTTTAAGCCTTGTTAACTGGTGATTTTTTAAGTGAAGCTTCTTATGTAGGGCCCACACTCAACGAAAATAGGAGAAAGTGTCACACTTTTTCTTGCTCTCTTCTTTGCTGTTCATCCTCCCATCACCACAAGCGTCTCGAGACAGTGAGAGTAGTATACAGATTACAGGCGCGCGCACGCTCTTTCTCTCTTTGTGTCTCTTAGCGTCACCAAACGGCGCAAAAATTTTAAAGTGAAATTAGACAAGAATCTCAAAAATGAAATGGGTAAGGTATACATTTTCAAAATAACATATGAGTCAGTAAAATATCGAAAAAAATCTAATCGGAAATTTTCTATTGAAGCACTCTAGCTAGCATACATTCGTCCTAGTATGGCAAATCCATTGCATTATATGGTGGTGTGATGTTATGGGGAAAGAGCTTGGTTCTACCTAGGCATCCTATTTTGTCTACGTATATATGTAGCAACTGTATATACCTACGTAGGTACAATTTCCAGAATTTTTGCAAATTAAAAAAAACAGCTATCAATTAAAAAAATAAAATGATTAATTATGTAATCGATGGATAGAGGTTTGATATCAATATTAAAAACACTTTGATTATTTTCATTGACTTTAGAAACTTTAGCAAATAAATTCCAAGTTTACAACGAGATTAGACTACTAAAAGTTTAGTCTGCTTCAAAATTTAGCTCATTTTCATATGTTTATATTATATATGTAAAGAAAGTATACTCTCTTTGTTTGAATTTGGCACGCTCGATATATCTCGCACGACCTTTGATTGTCTCTCGCTAGAGAGAGTAATAGAGAGAATGATCTACAGATCTTAAGAGTGACAACAACAGAAGGGTTTTAGTATAGAATTACGAGACAGAGTGAAAACAAGTGAGAGATTAATTATAGAAGTGGTTTATAAAATAAAAGTGTTTTTATTTAAAATTTGAGTGCATTAAAGTGTTATATTAAGAATAGACTTTAATTGTCGTTACTTTATTTTTTAGATAAAGTAATGACAAATCATGTAAATACTTTTTGTAAATATTAATTAACTAATTAAAAAAAAAAAAATTTATTTTTTAGCAACAAAATTTTAGTCTATTCAATTACCTTAACAATTAATATGATAATACATTTTATATATATATATATATATATATATATATATATATATATATGAGACAAGAAATCAGCGAGTATATCTGTATGTATGAGAAAAAATGTGATGTATAGTAGACATCTAGTTAGGCAATAACAGGTTATAAAAACTTTATAAAAACCCCATCACCTCTTCTATGGGTCCCGCGACCCATTTTTTCTACTCCTGGGAATGGAAGTTGACTGTTTTATTGAAGCTGCAGTATCCTAATCTCTCTATAGGTGTATGTTGATGCTTTTTCTAGTACTTCTGTTGGCAGCTGGGTTTGCTGAAGTGCTTGTCGTATACATTTTTGTTTGCTGTGAACTGGAGAGTCTGGTGACCTGGACTCGCTGTTGCGCCGCTAAAGTTCTGCTAGTGTTTTGTGTAGATTGTCTAGTGGTAGATGTGTTATAAGACTACTTCTGTTTTCTGTAGTCCTTCGCTCGGGTGGCTGGTTGCATGCCCTATGGCTTGTGGCTTTTCCTGGACAATACCGTAGAGCACGGCCATGTTTTTCCTTGCTGGCTATTCATTGATAGTGGTATGTGCTACTGATTAAAGTTACTGAATATCTGCTGCTACCATTTGCGTTGACTACTGACTTATTTGCTTCGTGCAGCAATTTGAAACAACACACGCAGGGGAAAAGGTGTAGACCCTAACTAACAAGAATACACAGCATCTTATACAATGATATATTACGAGTGTTTATTTTAACAATAATGTATCATTAATAAATAAAATAAGTTCTTGCTGTCCAAAGTAGCGTATTAATAGTAAAAAGAGTTTTGTTTTATAATTTCATCACCAAAAAAGTCAATTTCTCGTATGAAATAGATTGATGTAATGTATGACTAAACATAATAAATATTACTTTTTAAAGCGCTAATTTCAAGTACTCTACGAAATAAACTGATATTCGAGGCAAACTGCAATGAACACACATGAAATACAAGTATGTAAGGTAAAAACAAATTTTTTATAACTAATTACACTGTTAAATGGGTATTCTTCAGCTTAGAAGTATACCTAACACCCAAAGAAGTTACGTCAGTTGTGTAATATACATTATTGTTTCAATGAACGCTTGTAACAGATCACGGTCCGTAAGATTCTGTGTATTCTTGTTAGTCAGTATCTACAACTTTTTTACGTTGTGTGTAGAGTAAATATGAGTGCGTCCTGAGTTGTAAGAATGTAGTTTTAAGCGCGTTTACAGTTAGTAGCGTCTGTTCTTATTTGTTCAGCTTTAAGGGTAGGTTAAGGAATAGATGTTGTATTCGTGATGGTCAATTAACCAAAGACTAAATTTGGGTGGTAGAAAGACAAAATTTTCAGTGTCGAAAAAATAAAATGTGATATATATAATTTTTAAGAGAGTACAACTCTATTTTTCTACTTTTCAAAGAAGAAATAATGCATTTTCTTCTTTTAAAAAAATTAAATTTGTGAATCTAGTCTTTTAGAAAGAATAAATCGGTAGCTTTGAATGTATTGAATTCTCAACTGATGACTTCATTCTTTTTAAAAATGCAAATTACTTGATCTCGTCTTTTATACAGATGGATTTTTAATTTTCGTTTAGTAAACGTCTAAACTTTCTGATTGACACTTTTAAAAAGACAAATTTTACGAATTACGTCTTTCTAAAATATTAAATCGTTAATAATATCGTTAGTACAAAATCTGTTAACTCTGACAATATAAAATTGGAAAAAACACATTTGTTTAAAAATTGGAAATTTCTTACTCGAAAACTGTGGGAATCAGGTATATACATCCCACTGAGTTTTTTGTTTCAAATATGCTAAAGAATATTAAAATATTTTTTTTAGACTCAAAAAATCACTTTTACGAATTTTGTTTAAAAAAACTTTGTTTAAACAATAACTGACCACATTTTGGTTTGGCAATATGCCTTTTGAGATACAGTGGCACATTTTTAAAACGAGATGACTTCGAAAAATTTTGTTTGAATAATTTTTCCTGTTGAATGTCTGATTGGTCCCGAACGAAAAATACTGTTTTCAAAAAAGCTGCAGTAATATTAGTTATATAAAAGAATCCCAGCAACTTTTCAGTTTAAAGAGGTACCTTAGCCATAGAGTACCTACTTAAAACTTCCTGAAAAATGTTACTAAAATACTATTACTATTCTTCTCTACCAATCTCTGTTTGTTCAAAAGTATTTTTTATCCCACCGAAACTAATTAAGATTATTTAAATGTGTTGTGAAGTCTAATTTTTTGGAGTTATGTTAGTGTTTCCCGCTAACAGGCCCAACGCAACATGGCATCAAAAGTTACTGAATATCGCAAGTGTCCTTTATAATTGACTAGCGGTCCCCCTCGGCTTCGCCCGAGACTTACTAAATTGAACACCGTGTGTGTTGATATGTAATGTGAAACGTTTTCAGTTAGAAATTTTACATTTATTCCTGACACTTCTTAGACCAAAAATCTTCATATTAAAAACATATTTGTTCGCGATCTATACAGTTAATTTGGTTAAATAATAAGCCGTAAAAAGTAAAAAAATATAACTACGCTGAAAAGTATCGTGCATTCCTTATGCCATAAAAGGCCGTTGATTTGCAGTTTCTCCTGTATAATCTATGAACAGAGCTATTTTTTTAAAACTCTAAAAATTGAAAACTCACAAAAAAAAATAATGGAAAAAAATTTTCTTCTCTCATCTCACAACTTTATTACTACAGTATCAAAGTCCTGGAGATTATTCTCTACATTTTCAATCACCACTAAAATATAAATACATATTCTACCTATTTAAAAATCTATAATTTAAGAAAAGGGCTATTTTTTTAAGCTGTTAAGATTTTAAAATTCGAAAAAATATGTATTAAAAAAAAATTTTTTTCTCTTATCTCACAACTTTATTACCAGAGCAACAAAGTCCTGGAGCTTAATCGCTACATTGTTTGTTGCCACAAAAATACAAATAAATTTTCTACTTATTTAAAAATCTGATTTTAGATTTTTAAAGATTTAAGAGATTACTGTGAGGGTATTTAACCCTCTTGCGACTATTGGCATGTTTACGACTTTTGTGACCCCTAAAGGCTGTTTTCTGTCAACTTTGTTAAGTTCTAATATATTTGTTGGCAAGATAGTTCGACGTCCGATTGCCCTAAAAAAGACCGGTGAGCTTCTTAAGTAAACTCTTTCTTGCCTGAAGTTTACAGCCATTGTGACCGTCTGGATACCTCAGGGTTATCTTATCTAGCCTGCTGTTTAAGCCCCAGACTGATCGGGAGAAAAATTACAAAGTCCGAAGCTTTGGAGCTAGTTGTAGAGATCTTTCCCAACGTCTTCTGGTACAACGTCGAAGACGTTGATGTCTAAAGCACTTTTTTTTGCAGACTCAGTTGTTTTGATAATCTAAGGTGGAGAGATTGGTTCGGGTTCTTGCCCATTGGAGACTCCCGTTGGCTCAAGTTTTTTTTATTCCTTCCTAGTTATTAGGTTCACCCAGCGCAGACTTTGGAGAGGATCGGTGATTCCTGGTTGAATGCTTAGAGTCGAGAGGGTAATATAGGGTCGTCACTGAAGTTCCCAGCCTTGTAACGAACAACTCCGCTCGTGACATCTGCCAGTGAATGACTGACTTGGTTTAATAGTGGCCGGCTATATATAGTATTTCAGTCGACGAACCGTTGCCAGAAATGGTAGTAAAAATGTATTTGTTGGCAAGGTAGTTTAAACTTAGGTGGCCATTAAAAGAACCGATGAGATATATGGTTAAGTAGGGAACGTAAATACGTGTATTGGCCCTGAAAAGGGCCAGTGGTAAAATTTCCAGTTATTTCTTATTATTATTCTTGATGATGAAGAGCCAGCTGCGGATAGCTTGACTCTTACCCTCGGAGTCTTTGTGTAAGGAGACAAAATGTGTATAAAATGTATTCCTTTAAAAGACTAAATTTACTTTTATTCTCTTGTTAAATATATAAAACATAGTTTTGTTGGTTAGAATGATTAAATTTGTTATTTTTGTCATTTTGAACTTATAAATCATCTGATCTAATTTTTATCAAAGACTACATTGATATTTGTTCTGTAAAGTGTTAACTATAAAATTTTGTTTGTTAAAAAGACAGAATTATATCGCTTTGTCTTTTTGAAATATAAATTTAATTATATTTTCAAAGTAAATATCAAATAATTTAATCTTTCTACTGCTTGAATTTAATCTTTTGGATTTAAAGTTTACCCTCTATGAAGTGAGACAGAGATTGAGTAAGTCGTCTCTGGAATGTCTGAAGCTCATGTGCGTTTGTTTTTATCAGCGGTGTCGCATATTGAGGTGTCTACTTAATACAGTTCTAAATTGGGTTGTCCTAGGCCTACTTTACCGGGTCGTCTTCGGTTTTATTTCACCTCTTATCTAATCTATTAGCTTATGTGTTAAGGCGACATCAGGGAAAAGGCCATAGTTGTGCTACTCTCGAAGGTACCACATCCATGCATCAAGCTCCTCACAAGCTCAACCTATGATAAATTTTAATTTATGATAATATCTTGATTGATCAATAAGTGACTAAATACTTAGAAGAGAATCACCTCGTTCATTTTTTTTATCGTTGTCGTCATATTTTATACATGTATACCCAAGCTTCTTTACTTTTATGTACTTGGTAATAACTGGTATCCTTTTGTTACAGTTTAATAGAACTTTAATTATTTGCTTAAGCCCTCAGTTTTTACTTTTGATTTTATTAATTTTGCCGGTGCAAACATAATAGTTTATTGTCAACGCAGTGATAAATCTTATAATGTTCGTAAATATATACTTTTGCAGTATTTTAATTACAACAAACTTGAAATTATATATTTTTATATATTACCTTACCGTATGAATATTAAATCTTTCGAAAAAATAGGTTAGCGAAAAATTACAGTTTAGATGATATCAATGTCGTTAAGGATTCTGCTTTTTACGAAGACGTTGAAGGTACTTGTGAAACGCCTCTTATCGAAAATAATTAATGAATCAAAATAACAGATAAAATTGGCTCAGAGTTTATTAGCAATAACTTTTTGACAAGAATTAGTACTTAAGAAAAAAATTCTAGCATAAAGTAGTCGATGAATGTTTGCGTGAAACAGCAGGTACAGTTATAGACTTACTTTTTGATGATGCAAATATCAACGCCTAATAGAGCCAGCACAATCAACAAGAGATATCAAAAGTTTAACTCTTACTTGCCAACACACATCGATAGTTAAATTCATCATAATAGGCAAATCGTCAACACCGATGTCCACTTAGGTTGGCATTCAACAAGAGAGTGATCTTGCTGAACAGAGTACATGACCTGCTGCAGCTCCAGTCGCAGATATCTAGCCTGTCAGGATCAACATTATTTAAAGACTGATAAATTAGCCAGGAAGCTTTCATCTTTGAGACTTATTTTCCAACAGCAACCGGTAAACCACATATTTTCCACGAACATTTTTTTCATCCAAAAAATGGTTTGCTTGTTAGGTACATTTTTTCTTAGTAAAAGATTTTTAATTGGATTTTTTGCTCATTATATTAATTTTAGATGAAATTTTTGATTCGTTAAGAAGTACTAATGGCATACAATATCAGCTACTTCAAAAAACATATATGAAAACTTAGTATACAAGTAAAATCCTTTTTTCTTTAAATATGAGGTACTTGTAAAACTTAATATTCAGATACAACCACTTGTTAAATTTTTATAGATAATGGTTGGTCAATACAAATAAAAAAAAAATTTACTAATCCTTGCGTTTAAACCGGAAATACAGTGAAAAAAGTGAAACCGCGTCCGCTTACGTGGTGGATGATTTAATTTTAGTGTTCGAAAAAAAAAAAAAAAAAAAAAAAAAAAACAAAATAAAATGGAAAGAGCAAAAATGAAATGTATGTTAGACAGAAACTTTTTTAAGAAACAAAAAAGTAAATCATCTACAAAAAAAGAAGTCATTAAAAAGTTAAAAGAAACAAAAAATATACGTAAGTTATTCGTTGGGTGCAGGCGGTTAGAGGGGATAGCCGAAACGATACAAGTGCCTATGGTGAGAGTTTAGTGCAACTTAGGTGCAGAAGCATGCAGACGACGCCATCAACGCACTCTTACATAAACATTATTTTATTGGATTGAATCATCGAGTTGATTCATCCAATTTTTTTTTATTTTGTAGGGCTGGTAGGGGTTTACGTAGAATGCCCTAAACAAGTAACTATTAAAGAAAAATGTATACGAGTTTCGACCTGCTTAAGCGAGAAAAATATATGTTCCTTCCTTTTTTGCCGATGGCCGCTAAGAGCGCCGATTTTATGAAATAACCACATATTTTTTTAATTCCTAATTATCGATACATAACGTTTTGTTTGTATGATGTTTAGCATTGCCTAAGCATAATGTTTTACTGTCATCTTACTAATATATAAAGTAAAGTCACTAAAACCGTTGTAATCGCTAACCGCGAAAACTACTGAACCGATTATGCTGAAATTTTGCATACTGATACTTGATGATTCTGAGATGGTTTTCGCATAGTTTTTTCTTTTTTCTTGAAAAAGTTAATAACAATCGCGATAAACAAGCTCAAAGTTTGGTTAAAATAAGCTAGCTTTGCGCTTTAGTTCAGTAGGATCCGCTAAGTGGCATCGAGGTAACATTAAAGCCACCCGCAATCGAAGATAGTGAAAAGTGGTTATAACATTCCCCATCGAATTGCCGACTGTCGCAGAAGTTCATCGGCAGTACACCAAGCCCAGAGGCAGCAGTCGTGCAGCTGGGCATCTCAGCTACCGATGACACTCTTTTTTTATAGGTAAGCAGGATAAATCGGTTCTTACCCCGGAAGGCCCAGATAACCAAGTGCCATGGAAAAATAGGCGTTTGGAACGTCAACGTCTCCAGCGGAATGCCAAGAGACAGGTCTAGCTAGAGCACAACCTGCTCCAAAACTTCAGAGCTCTGTAGCCGTTCAACCATTTGGCCTGGTACCGTCAGAGAATTTTCTACTTTTAATGCAAGCCTGGAAAGACAGCCCTGAAGAGTACGGGCAGCCACAACAGCTTCCTTCTCAGTGGTCATCCCGAAGGGACACCTTACAAGGAAGGTATTCTCCAGGCCCACTCTCCCAACTAACGATGAGCGATTGGTTATCCGTAGAACGACCTGAAGACAAGATATTCTTTGGTAAGCGGCGTACCTCCCTCCAACACGGTCTCCGTACACGGAGACTTTGAGAGTAAGACTCAATCTACCCGCAAACAGCTCTCTATCATCAAGAATAATGATAAGGAATAGCTGGAAGTTTTACCACTGGCCCTTTTCAGGGCCAATATAAGTATTTAAGTTCCCTACTTAACCATCAATCTCATCGGTTGTTTTAAGGGCCACCTAAATTTAAACTACCTTGCCAACGAATACATTTTTACTACAATTTCCGAAAACGATTCGTCGACTAAGAGACCATGTAAAGCCGGCTACTATTGAACCAAGTCAGTCATTCAGACGTCGAACTACCTTGCCAACAAATATATTACAACCTTGTAAAGTTGAAAAAAATAGTCTTTAGGGCTCACAAAAGTCTTAACTATGCCAAAAGTCGCAAGAAGTCGAATCGGAAGGAAAACTTCAAATACATCTAATGAATACAATTCTAGGCGTCAAGGAATGCACAATAGTTTTCAGCGTAGTTATATTTTTTTACTTTTTACAGCTTATTATTTGACTAAATAAACTGTATAGATTGCGAACAAATATGTTTTTAATATTAAGATTTTTGGTCTGAGAAATGTCAGGAACAGATGTAAAATTTTTAATTGAAAACGTTTCACATTACATATCAACACACACGGTGTTCCATTTAGTAAGTCTCGGGCGAAGCCGAGACGGGGGGCCGCTAGTCATTGATAAGTTTAACAAAATCTTGGGATCAATTTATTTTAAGTTCATTTTTAATCGATCGCAAGATTCTGCTGATCTCACTAGGGATACGATTACAAACATAGTCGATTGCTAGAAGATAAAAAAATACGCTTTTATCTTATTTTTTCTAGTAGAGAAGAAATTAGTTATTTTTACACATAATTTTTTCAGGAATACGGAAAAAATAGTTTAGTCCAAATCAAGAGTCGGATTCATTCATTCAACAATCTATAAAAAAAATGCTAATTTTTTATTTAGTTTTTTGCTTATTGCATCTATTGAGAGAAATTTTTTGACCACCAATCTCTTAGTCATAAAATTCCCATAAAATAGACACTTTTGCAAATCCATTATTTATTGTTAATAACACGTTAATAGCAAGAAAGAGCGGAAAATAATTTTTCATACTAAAAAACGTTTGATTGACGTATAAAAAAACTTTTATGTTAATTTGAATATAACCGTGAAAAAATATAAATATTAAGTTGCACAACAAATAGCTATTTGTAAAATTTTAAAATAATTGTAAGTTTTTTCATACTGAATTTTTTAAAATGAAACTTGGAAGTGTTACTACAAACTTTACGGTCGGTTTGTGTCATGTCAACACATTTCGCATCAGTAAAAACATTTTATTTCATGTGAATGATGATAACAAATAAGAAAAAATTAGTTTTTGTAAATTTTGACGTTTTGGCACCAAAAATTTTATTTTTCAATGTTACAAATTGCAAATTTTTTTATGTCTGAAGTTTGAATTGAAATAAGTTGTTCTACATAATTATACAGTTACAAAAATAGTATTAAATATGTTAACGCAAGTGTCAACCATACAATACTCTTGGGAAGCGCTGATTTTTTGCTTTAACTTAAAGAAAAATGCAGCTGAAGGGCATCGATTACTATGTGGAACGTGCGTATAAAAAAAAAATTCAAGTATTGATTTCAACGTTTCAAAAGTAGCGTTTTAACACCGGTTACAAAGAACGTGAAGGGAGACCAGTAAAGTTTGAAGACACTGAGTTGGAGACATTGTTGGACTAAGATTTATGTCAAACCAAGAGGAGCCCGTTAATACTTTAGGAGTGATTTAACAAGCAACTTTAAATCGTCTTAAGGTCTTATGATGGAAAAACAAGGGCACAAACATCAATAAAACCTATCAAAACTGTTTTATCAGAGGCTTTCTGTACTTTTCTAACGCGAATGTTTATATTGTTCTGAGATTCGGATACTTTACAATAAAGTTTTAAAAATAAAGGTAATTAAAAAATGGATGAAGTCTTAGGTATGTGTGGTAAAGATTTTGCTTTCCTTGCACAAGATGCAGCACAAACTTTCCATTACAACAACCAACAGTGTACAGTCTATCTTGTTGTTTTGTGCAGCATAAGTAATGAGGTATTTGATTACGAAAGTTTTTTTTCTATTGTAACAGTAATTATCATGATAATTCTGTTGTTTACCGTGTACACCTGCTGTGTAGCTAGTAAAAAAAAAACAGTAGACAGTGGGTGCTTGGGTACCCAAGTATGAAGTTATACTTCTACGACATTTTATAGTAGACAATGTATGAATATAAGTATACATTTTATGAAACGATATCTTATACGAAGGTTGTGCAATTTTCGTTGGAGTAAGTGTATCTACGTTAATTGGATGTGACTTCAATGAATACTTTTATATTCAATAAACAAACATTTATAAATAATATATTATGTTGGTAAGAAAAGTTCAAATCCAAGTCATAGCATGATGTGATACCAGGCGAGACAGCACGATGCTGTGCGTCTTTATCAAATCTTCCAAAACAACTTCACGCCACCTACGCTAATTACTTCTCTAACGTCACGCCCACATCTGTCACATAGACTCACGCACTCATTCCTAGTTTATATTTAATAGCCACAATATATTTGTATCTTAAAAGCTAAGAAAATGCATTCTGTAGTGCCGCTTTATCTTTCATCAGATATTATTATACTCCAGTCAATGCCACTTCAGGGCTTTTATTACTTGGGAGGGGGAGGGGGTCCGAAATAACGACAGTTCACTTTAATATTGTAGTAAAACTATGAATGTTCATTCCAGCGACGTGTATTTCGACGACAGCGATAGCTCAGTGAAACGACTGTTCATTATTTTGACAGCCAATCACGAAGCAGTATAAGAAGAAAGTCAAAGTAAACTGCCTTATGATTGGCTGTCAAAATACTGAACAGTCGCTGCACTGAGCTATCGTTATCGTCGAAATGCACGTCGCTGAAATGAACATTCATAGTTTTACTGCAAAATTGAAGTGAACTGTCGTTATTTCGGACCTCTCACTAGATATCATTCAAACATCGAACGAATAATCAATATAGCATCAAAAATACTTACAAAAAATTGCAGATCTGTTTACTGTACCTTTTTTTATATTTACTTTTAAAAATCTCACTTGTACGTGTAGCATTATGGAAGAATCACGTAAAACTGCTTTTATATGATCCATAGAAATCTCCTAATTTTTTGTATGAAAGATTACTTTTGGAGAAACCTATTATATTTTCAAATAGATTAACAAGCTGCTTTTTTTAATGAAACAGGAAAGAAGGGATCAAGTATGCGTAAGAACTTATGTGTGAGTAAGATTTGTGATTAACGTCATTAAGTCAAAAACTCACATTAGACACGAATAAAAAAATTGTGAAAGAATAAAACGCAATAAAAATGTTTTCATAGAATATAAAAAAAATGTAAAACACCTTGAAAAATTTTCTTAAATTTTATAAAAAAAATTGTAGGAAAAATTAATTGTTTTCTATAAAATTAACAAAATAATGATGAATAAACAAGTATTTATTAATTTACAGGTAAGCGGCTAAAAATTTTTTTTCCTAAATTTTGAAGAAAATCATGGAAAAAAAAATTAGCTCATTATACGAATAATACATTAACCAATATAATTTACAATTCAAACCACATAACATAACATAAGGGCAAGAGTAAAAATTAAAAATCGACTTTCGTCATATATGTTCTCAAGGTCAGAATTCTGAAATCGTTGATTTACTTTAGCGCCTACCGCGCCTACAGAAGTATTACTTCAAAAAAAGAAAAGAAAAATAAAAAAGCCTATTTACGTGAGTGATGTTACTTAACAGCATTTTAAGAATAAGCAGCAAATAATTAACGTGGAAAGGAAATTTTTTAGTATAATGACGAAAATCTCTGAAATTTAGGTATTTTAGAAATACATTAGGCCGAATTTATTCACGACAAAAAATACTATGGTGAACCTTTTTATGGGTTTTATGGGAATCGTCACTATAACTTCGGAGATACATGATAAATCTTGAAAACTGAAATTGCTATTTACCTATTTTTTCATGAAGAGTTCATTGCATTCATGAAAACATAAGGTTATTTTCTTTAACTAATAGAAAATCAGATGAAAAGTACGAAATAATCTTTCTTTTTACCTCTTGAACTGCTGTAGGTACACGGAAAAAGATTTTAGCCCCCTGCAGCTCGTACGTATTACGACTGCAGGAGTTCAAATGTCTCCGAACTAATGTAGTACTGATTTTGACTTGGCGTAATCCGAATTTTGTACTAACGCACGTTTAAACTACACGAGCATATGAAAGGCCGAACATTCACAGCTCTCGGCCCAAAATCTGTACTACCGCAGTTGAACACCATACGGACTGTCGAGTGCCAAGCGTGTACGGCACGATACAACTAGCAGTTTTGCTTCTGGAGTGCTAAACTTAGAGCCTTGGCGTCCCCACTGATGGCTCTCGAGAGTCCGTCTAGCGACGAGCTGTAGTAGGAGAAAATCTTTACCAAGTTACGAAATCTTTATAAACATACTAAGCTATAAAAATATCTAATAATTTTCACGAACATCATTTTCCGGCACTTTAGTAGTCTACAAGCTAAACCTAATGATGCGATTTTAACATTAGTCTCTTTTTAAGTGGGCTGAGAGTACATTCGAAACCATACAATTTTTTTATCATAATGCAAAAGAGCAAATGCGAATTCAAAAATTATGAACAAAAAAAGATTTTCTAGCACTGCAAATAATCGTGTTTTGTGATTAATGTTACACCAGAAACCTTAAACAACTATTTTACGAGATTACATAGCATTTTGATACGATATACTGCAATGTCAATCCATGGTTTAGTTTAACATTAGGCAATTGAAGAGTATTAAAATAAGGCTTTTATTAACCAATCCAGGAAAATAAGAGATTGCAGAAAGCAGAAATTAATATGTTATTTTTTTAAGGTTCCGTACGTCTCATCGTGATTGAAGTTGACAGATATTCGAAACGTTAGTTAGGCAATCCAACTTTATTTTAATTCATTTCTAAATGCGTCATTTAAGAATACATATGGTACAGTAAAACGCGAGATAGTGTCCTATGTCAACTTTCTAAGATAAGGAGCGAATTATTGTATTTGTTAAGTGAAAAATTAGGAGAGCAAAGGAGAGTTACCTCATTTAGGGGGGCTTGAACAATTAATTGAGTTAATTTTACAGAGAAGTGTAAGAAATCTTTCTTTGTTTCGAGGAAGGGCTGAGGGGGGCGAGGAAACGGGCGAAAAATAAAGAGAATTGTCTTTTTTAAGTTGGGCAAGGGGGGATACAAAAAACGTCAGAGGGTACGGCAAGTACTACAAAGTAAAAAGGTTTGGGGTTGCAAATCAAGTTGCAACTCTACAACTACGCTACTGTGACCGTGATGCTTTTAGTTAGAACGGTGAGATCGAAAATCAAGAATACAGATGTCACACATTCGTATCTGAGCTATAGTTAGAACTCTCAAAAGTGGTAGATGATATTGAGCTCTAGTTATTATAAACCACTGTCTTTTTAACTTAGGGTTTTCAACCCCAAAACTTTGTAATATTAGAGCCTTTAAACTCTTAACCCTGTAAAATCACAGCTATTAATCGTATATAATTCGGGGACAGTTAGCTTAAAATAGATAGCAACAGTTTTAAAGACGCTTGGAAGCTACAAATAGACATTGTACTTTTTCTATGGAATAGAATCTTACAGCAATTTATGTTACGAACTATTTCATGCATATATGAGAGAATACAAAAAATATACTCACTTAGATGGTATTTAGGATAGGGGACTGACAAATTAACATTTCTGCGAAAAATGCTTCTACACGATCATATCGTTCATCTTCTGTGTTTTAATTAGCACTGTATTTTGCACACGTTAAGTATGTTGCAAGAATTTTTACGATTTTTTTTATCACGACTAGCCATGCTACAGGATCTCGAATACGTTAACTCAATTTTTTCAAAATAAAAACTTCTAAGTCTAGGCACTATGCAACTACCGCTGATAGTGTGTTTGTACTCACTCCTTGAATGCACGATTGCATTGCCAAAAACAATTATTAATTTTGTATTGATGTAAAACTAATAAACAAAATAAGTCATTTTTTATGCTCGTACAATACCTGCTCTGTTTCTCACATCTTCCTAATAAAACATACATCTATTAAATGGTGCAAGCGCATAACGTAAGGGACAATTATCATTATAATTAAACATAACACTTATCATGACTTAGCAATAACAATAGTATAGTACAAACCTAAAAAGGAAAAACAAATAATGTTTTAGGTCAAATGTAAAAGTTTCATGACATAAAATACTATAAAACTTCTAAATTAAATTTTCAATCGAGTAATATTAAAAAAATCAATACATGCAGCACAAAAACAAAATAATGTCTAAAAATGTTGCACACCTAGTCCTTATCTAAAAAAAAATGGAAATAACTGCTCATTGGTAATGAATGAGAGACACAAATCAAACTTAAATGAATATTTATGTTCTAAATCCATCATCATAAAAATCTTCTGCAAATGAAAAAATGCATGGCTTTTTTTATCTGTAACATAAAAATTAAAGATTCTAAATGATAAAAGAGTTTTTGTTTGCTTCAAAAGCTAGTAAGGTAATTAAATATTTTTTTTATTATTTGTGCATTAAATATTTTAATAGATTACATTTCATTAAAATGAAGTATTAAGGTTTTATTCTATTAACATTTAGATTTCACGTTTTGCCAAACGGTCATAACATGACGTGTCTGACGAACATAATAAAGCACTCTCACAAACGTAAGACTGCATGAAACGCATCTTAAGGCTTTTTTTGTTTTCTCCCTTGGGTCGTACACAACCCACAAGAGGAAACACAGAAAGGCTAAGATTCTTGACACTCTCGACTTCGATTTAGTGTCAAACGTCTGTGATCTGAGACTTTTTTATTTTTCCTTGCTAGGTAAGTAATGTACTATTTTCAGCGAGACCAAAAAATCGGAAAATGTTTAGATCACAAGTAATACTAAAATGTTCAAAGAATACAAACCCCTTTGTCTTAGTCCAATCAAGTCTTCAAAATATTTTATTTTTATAGAACAACCCATATGCACTTCAATGCACGTGATCAAAGATCATAGTATGATTATTTTTTCTTAGTCCGTTGGTTGACCTACATAATAAATAAGGAAATTTTCACGACCTGCAAGAAAACCGTTTTAATCGTTTACAAATATAGTATAGTATTGGGAAAAATTTTTTGTCTAACTAAAATATCAGCTTTAATTGTTAATATAAGCAAATTGTGAGAATTTATAGAATTTTTCTTTTACATTCTGGCTTTTCTTATTGGTCTGATTGAATAAATTATGAAAGCAAAATTGCTTACACTAAAATTTTCTATCAATTTAGGTCCTTCCAATTATTCAAAATTTTGTTTGTGATGTTATGTTGCTTAAAGACAAGAAATTATTTTTTTTAATAGCAATTTTAATGTATTAGTAGTTTATAAGTACCTACGTAAAAATCGTAAAAGACACTTATTTGTTTAAAACGATTGTTAAGAGCATCTTTATTACGAAAAATTTTGCTTCTATCTTTTTTTTTAATCAGGCTAAGAGGAAAAGAGTTACAAGCTGAAATGCAAAAAAAATTGGATTAATTTTTAATATTTGTTTGATAACAATTGAAGCTTACACCTTGGTTTGGCAATACAATTTTCCCAATAATGAGGCTATATTTGTAACCAATTTAAAAAAATTTCTTGCAGATGACAGAAATTTCCTTTCCCATCACTTCTTCATGCTTTAACCATCGGACTATTCTACTTTAACAACAAAGATAACTCGACAAGGAAAGGGTTACTTTACATTAAAGATAAAATAGTTGTTTTATCTTACAGTTCGAGCAGCTGAATAGAAAAAATTACTTGTTAAAAAAATTTTTTTGGCTAACACCTGCTGAAAGTTTGGTTTTCTGAGCTGATGCAACATAATCTTAATTGCATTTTTTTTTAAATTGAATATGAAGTCTGTACATACTTTCATTTTTGAAGTATTAAATGTTGAAAAAAAAAAAAATATTTTTCAATTTAAAACGCTATCTACAGATGAACAAGTCTTATTTGGTAAATAATTGAGTCCTCTACAAAATATATGAGAAGTATAAGAATTAATGAATGAACCTAAAACGACATATCGTGGAAAAATAGAAGAAGAAAAAGTTTTTTTCAGTTATTGTTGTTGTTTAATTAGAGTTCAGCTAAATTGTAACACTACCCTATTGAAGATATAAAGCCGTACTACAGGACTTTTGTTCTCAGCCTTTTAGATATATATTGTTTGTATTATATACACGACTAGTAACGAGTGTGTGTGGGTACATGGCAGTAGATGCAAGCGTGATAGAGATGTAATTAGCGTAGGCAGTAAGAAGTCGTTTTAAAATAATCGGAGCATTTAATGATAGCCCACAGTCGTTTACTCGCCAGCCTAGCAGCACATCATGCCGTGGCTTTATTTTTTTATTTACAACATATTTGCCGTCCCAAGAAAGAAAGTCGTTAAGTGCAGTTTATTAAGAATTGATAAAATAGAAAAAAACTCATTGTTTTCAAAGTCTGCTGAAAATGGAATATTTTAACCGCAAAAACGATGATTTGAGGGTGAATATGGCACTATCTCTACATTATTCACAAAAAAAGTCGATTTTCCAACGGGACATTTGAAAAAATCATAGTTACGCCTGTTGCTCGGCGTAATTTATTTTGGAATACAGGCGTTAAGTGCAATTGATGACTTTTTTGGCTGCAAAGATCCATCAGAAGCTGGTGCGTTTACAATGCAAGAAAATCATTAAGTACAATCACACTCCTAGTCGTCATTTGCTCTGCACTTCCAGTCTTTTTTGGTAAGCGAAGCCCGAGCATATGTTACTTTACAGAGCAAAAATCTCCTTAAGTACGTAACGACTTTTTATTTTGGAATCTATGCGCTTTCTCGTTGACTTCACAGAGTTAAGGTGGTTCTTTCATGACTCTCGAGTCAAAGGTGCGACTGTCTAGTTGATATTTATTAACACTGCTTAAATTTTAAACGACTATTAGTTAATACAGTTTATTGACGCAAATTAAGTTCTGATTTAAAATCTTAGATCATAATATACGATATAAAATTTCGTAGGAATGATTATCTAAAATTCGCGCTTATCCTCAAAATACCAGCAGTGGATGTTTACCTATGCTTTCAACATAGGAAACGAAAATGTATGCCTGTGTTTCTTTTAATATCCTTTGGTCAAGTCCGTGATCACATATATTTTGAGATAGCAGTATATTTGGGATTGCATAAGCTTTATTGTCAGTTTTTTACTTGATTACGTTCAGTGAATAAATTACTAGACTACAACTTTCAGTAAAAAAATCAGTAGTTGCCATAAGAGCACATGTTTAGAGTTAAATTTTCACTTTTCATTTTCTTGCGTTTATGTTCGTCATCCTACTCTGAAATTTTGAGGGACAGTGTATTGTAACTCAATAAATGATCCCTCAAGATTTCATACCATTCTGTTCATAATCATTTCATGAAAGATCCACCTTAAAAGGCATTAGGTACACTAACGCTTTCTTGCCGATGCGAATTCTTAATTTTATGTCACTTACACTCTTTTTTCGGTGTCAGAACAAATTTTTTCTGACTTTAGTAACATTCAATATATTATTACAAATAATTGAAAAATCGTCCATGATTTTTACAAACACAGTTAGATGGGATATCACTGTACAACTTGATTGATATAAAAAAAAACCCATTTTTTAGCAAAATGTCAGTAAACGACATTCTCCCCCGGGACGGCAGATATATTGTTTAGTTTTTTTTTAGTGTTATTAGGTATGTTAGACGCGCTAAGAGCAATTTAATTGTGTTGTTCGATTTAATTTACATTTACGAATATTTTTCTGTTTCGTTTTTTAATTTTAATATACAACCGAACAATTAACATTTGTTAAAACTACAGATAATTACGGAATATCGTAATTGAAATGGTAATTGCATTACCTTCAACACATCAAAGTGGGTTACTTGAAATATCGTTTGATAGAAGGTATATTTTCATTAATATATTGTCTGTCATAGAAATATAACTTCATACTTGGGTACCCAAGCACTTACTGTCCACTGGTTATTCTCTATCCATTAGACTAGGTTTCAGCAGTAATATCGTTCAAGAGAAGAGATCACGAAAATACTTTAGATCTCCTCAAATTATGACAATTCTCAACTTCCGTGAGTGGCGGCAGTAATTTTTTTTCTAACATACCTAAGGCTCAACTCTTAGTTTATTACACCATATTGTCAAGGGAAAGTGTGTTGGATTCAGAAAGAATTAATTTATCATGCTATTGATAGTTTTGAACGAGTAAAAATTATGATACATCGTCCTTATGTATAGTGTTGGACAATTAATTTAATTTAATTAATAGGGCATTGCCATCAGTTAAACTTTCTTGCATTGGATGGTAGAGCCTAAAAGATATGAGATATGAACTATTTTACACTTTGGCTTAGTAGATAAGTTATGTACAATTCTGCTGATAAGAATAGTATACATTTCATTTTTTAGGTTTCTTCTACGAAATGTAAAACTTCACCTCTTCACTAGCAAATTACTCAAGAGAAAGTCTGTACAGTGTAAAATGTAGTATACATACAAGTATAATATGTTTAATTTTAAATTATAGAATGAAGTTACATTTTAATATTGATTCCGGACAACTCAACACACCCTTAGCAACAATACCAGTTATTTATAAATAATTTATTGAAAACCTAATAAATACAAATTATTCAAACGACATTAACTAATTATTGTATCGAAAATAATGGGAATTATTACACTATCACTAAAAAAAACTTACATTTGGTCCCTGATATTGTTGACCACCAAACTGATTGCGTTGAGGAGTACCTGCATAATTACACAAAAAAATTATTTCATACTTAAAGCATTAACGAAAAAAAGTTTTACATTGGTTTATTAGAAGTTCTGATAGAAAATTATGTTAGATATTGATAATTGTAATAAGATTAATGTTTTATATGATATACAGGTAAAACATTGTGTTCAGGAGCAAACTTAAGCATCAAAGGTGCCAGAGTACAATACAAGTGTGTCACTGTACAGTCCGTTCTTGAATATGATACTCCTTGAGTACTTACACCTAACATTTTAAAGTAATTAAATAGTTTAGTACTTCTTACCAGAATATAATCAAAGCACGAGACGTATTTGATGAATTAAGCAACACACAAGGTAAACCGCAAGCTAACATTACTTAACAACATAGAGAACAAATCAAGAACTTCGAATACTTCCAAAGTAACATAAAGCCTCGACTAATAATTGTTTACAAGGCACCCATCTTTGCAGCTGAACTTGGGTGAGGAAGGGAATGTTGTGCACCTTTAACGATGTGTAAGTATTAAGTGTTAAAGTATGGCCGAAGTCTTATGACGAAAGCAGAAAGGGGACGCGACGCCATTTTGCCGCAGCGCAAGTATTGATTTCGGAGAGACTGCAGTTTCAAAACGCAAATTTCGACGCATCACGTACGACCCTCACTTTGTGATAAGTTATAGCAAAAAACTATTGTGGCAATTGATGTCTTAACACATAAACTAAACGAACACAACAAATAAACCAAAGTTGCGGCAAATGATGTGGTTCTATCAACTTCTACAGCGATTACTAGTAACGACTTACCGCCAATGAAATTTTGATTTTGTCTACTTCGGGTGGACATTGTTGTAGCCAGAACAGTTTAAAACTGAACGATGCTTCCCTCGTTCTACGTCAGAGAATTAATAGGCTTCAGTGTTTTTAAATTTTTTAACCCTCAGATAAGGTAAAATTGTTTCAACAAGTATGCAATTGGAGCCAAAGAACACCCAGAAATGGCGGAGGCTTGTGACTCATTACACGGCTGCAGTCTAAAACTGTACTACTGTAGACCAAGATTTTTAGCCCAAAAGTGGTCAAAAATTTAAACCAGCCGCCTCTCTCACCAGAATCAAGTAACCTGAAAATTTGTAAATATCCTGATTATTTTTGTCATGTTTTATTCTGGTAAGAAGTTACGTGGTAATTATAGAAGTGCAGTATAACCTATTTTATAAACTAGCCGCAATTTTAACCAATGGATAGAAAATAATAAGTTATTGCCTCAGAGAACCATTTGCGGCACTGTTATAATTTATCTTCTACCCAAAAAATCGATCTTCAGATAATAGACCTCCTGTAAAAATGTTAAACTAATCCAAAACTTTGCCAGTTAGTTTTTTTACAATAATTTGTATCGAAAATCAAAGTTATGACATTTTCGAATTTAAAAGAGGCTGAATAATATGACCAATCATATAACGCTCATCTAACACTGATCTTATCTATAATATTTATCTAAGATCGTAAATAAGAAATTAGATTTAACATTATGCAGGATACAATTATATAGAATATCTATATTTTTAGAAGTTGATTTTCAGGTAGAAAATAAATTGTAATCTTGTCGCACTATGCACTTTCCACTGACAGTTAGATAATTTCTGGGATTGTTTATAGATGCGGCTGGCTTATATAAACTAAATATCACAACTATAATTGCCACATAACTCCTTACTTGAATGGAACATGACAAAAATATTTTGGACCCTTACGAATCATTATATTCCCCAAATTTAGTGAAAGTAGCGGCCGGTTTAGATTTTTGACTACCTTTTAGCTCTAAGGCCTCGGCACAGCCCCTCAGCCCTCAGCCCACAGCTCTTGGCATTCTAGCTTCTAGCACTACACTAGTAGTGAGCTTCGAAGGAGTGAGAAGACACCGCTGGGACCGCCGCTGATTAGTCAGCCACCATTTAAGACTCCTAGGGAGTTTAGTCAAATACTTGTATCCTTGTATGTATGTATACATCCATACAGATGTACCCACCTGAAAAACAAAGACGGAATTCGATGTGTGATCACTTCTGTAATACCTTCAGGAAAGCCATGTGGCATTACATACGGTTTTACGTATGGCATTACATAAGGGGTTTTAGCTTGGTAATGCCATATGTAATTCCATTTAAAAAAACACATAGAATTACAAATTGGAGGAAGGAAAAAAATTTTGTCATCTAGAAATAACTGCAGAATACTGTAAAGCGTCATTTACTGTGAACAATTAGTGTACCCATCAGGATGATAACTCCAAAACAAGGGGATTCAAGTTATATTTCAGGAATAGAAAAAAAAATTAAAAAACTAAATTTTTTTATATAGAAGTAAAATCAGCTGAACCCCCTTGTTTTAGAGTTATCATCCGATGGTACGACAAATTGCAGACTGCAAATAACTTATTATGGTATTTTGCAGTTATTTTTAGATGATGAAAATTTTTTCTTTTTCCTATTAGTCATTCCATGTGTTTTTCCATATGGCATTACATATGGCATCAACAAGCTAAAACCTTTTATGTAATGCCATATGTAAAACCATGTGTAATGCCATATGGCTTTCCTAAAAGTATTGCAGAAGTAATTCTACATAGAATTCCGACATTTTTTTTCAGGTGGGTATGTACATCGTGACGTATGTATATGCATAATGCTGTGTTTTCAAGCTCACAACTTTCCCCATGAGCCTCAAATGGCGGACATTATCTCCTCACTCGCTCAAAGCTCACTAGCACTACTTGCGCTAGCTGACTATCATCTGCAAAGGCCCTATAGCCATAGAGATATTATAGATATCTATAATATCTCTATGCTACGGAAGCTCCTATCCGCCATCTATAGGCAAGCTGCTTGCTTTCCTCATAATAGGCAATGCAACTACTTGCGTTGCCCAAAAAGCATAATCAAAACAAAGCGTCATAACCTGTTTTCGGATCTTTCAGCAAATATTTTTAGTGTTTATTAATTTTGAAAGTACATACACAAATTTTAGTAAACGGGTAACTATTATGATCATCCATTTATCACTGAAAAAGTAAGCCTGTGGTTCTAACTACGCAAGTAGTTGCATTGCCTAGTACGGAAGCTCCTATCCGCCATCTATAAAGCAAGCTGCTTGCTTTCATTTCTCAAAATAGGCAATGCAACTACTTGCGTAGTTAGAACCACAGGCTTACTTTTTCAATTATAAATGGATGATCATAATAGTTACCCGTTTACTAAAATTTGTGTATGTACTTTCAAAATTAATAAACACTAAAAATATTTGCTGAAAGATCCGAAAACAGGTTATGACGCTTTGTTTTGATTATGCTTTTTGGGCAACGCAAGTAGTTGCATTGCCTATTTTGAGAAAAGCAAGCAGCTTGCCTATAGATGGCGGATAGGAGCTTCCGTACTATGCCTATAGCCCGATCGGAAAGTTAGCAGGGCTCCCAAGCTAGCTAGCTGGGGCCTATGTGAGTTGCCTATAGGTGCACGGAGAGATCTCTGGTGCTACGGTAGTATGTATACAGTGTTGGGTGAGGAGGATATGATTTTGCATTTTTATCACTAGGACCCTTATATAGCTACAGATCCTAGTGAGAAAAATGCAAAAGCAGGATAAGAGGGGGGAGGAGGCCGGTGGTTCTCCCCAAATGTGACTGGCAAACTTGTGGGAAATTCAAATTGGCAATGTGGTGCAAGCAAGACGCAAATACCCAGATAACTCGACACAATTACATGCACAATAACTAAATAAAATAATCCCAAGCTATTTGACCCCAAAAACCCAATGAGCAAATAAGCAGCCTCATAAGTTTGGATCAATAATAAAATTTATTCATTAACAAAGCAAGCGCCAGTCCCCACACGACCCAAGGCACTTACTGGTTGCTTTAAGTATTTGTGATTAATGAAATAATACCGCAAGCGCATATCCCCACACTACCGGGGGAGAATACTGGTCGCTTATTAAAATTACTATAAATAAAATAATAACGCAAGCACCTATCCCCGCACAACCAGGGGCACTTACTGGTTACTTTAATGATTTATGATTAATAAAATAATAATGCAAGCGCCTATCCCCACACAACCAGGGGCACTTACTAGTCGCTTACTTAATTTACTATGAATAACATTATGATGCAAGCGCTAATTTCCACATGACCTGGGGCGCCTACAGGTTGCATTAATTAATTATGATTAATAAAATAATAACGCAAGCACCTATCCCCACACAACCGGGTCGGCTTACTGGTCGCTTACTTAATTTACTATGAATAAAATTGTGATGCAAGCGCCTATTCCCGCATGACTCCGGGCGCCTACTAGTTGCTTTAATTATTTACAATAAATAAAACAATGTGAACGCTAATCCCCACATGACCAGAGAGGCTTGCATTATTCAATTGATTTTAAATAATTGTAGTGACCAGTAACCACCCCTGGTTGTGTGGGGATAGGCGCTTGCATTATTATTTCATTTGTAGAAATTTAAGTAAGCGACCAGTAAGTGCCCCTGGTTGTGTGGGGATAGGTGCTTGCGTTATTATTTCATTTATAGTAATTTAAGTAAGCGACCAGTAAGTGCCCGTGGTTGTGTGGGGATAGGTGCTTGCGTTATTATTTTATTTATAGTAATTTGAGTAAGCGACCAGTAAGTGCCTCTGGTTTTGTACATATAGGTGCTTGCGTTATTATTTTATTAATCATAAATAATTAAAGCAACCAGTAAGCTCCCCTGATTGTGTGGGGATAGGCGCTTGCATCATAACTTTATTCATAGTAAATTAAGTAAGCGACCAGTACCCAGCAGGCACGGAAACACAATATGAATTGTAATTTAATTCTTTTTTTTTTAGTTCTTAAAGGATTCATTAGAATGAATTCAATATGTATTTAGTATGTGATCATATGTATTCAAAAGAGTTCCTAATGAATTCTTTTTAAATATAATTTTACGTCGTTAAGTACACGTCAAGAATTCATAAATTCATCAAGTTATGTCATGTGAGATGGGCCCAAAAAAAGTTCTTAAAGAATTCATTAGTCTTCATGTAAAAAATCTTCTTTATCGACTGCCTGAAATTATCGCACACATATATATATATATATATATATATATCAGCCTGATATCTTAATTCGTTCCTAGCGAAATTCAAATAATTAATTCATTTAATTACAAATAATAACCTGAACGTCAAAATAAATTGATGTCACTTTATTACGAGGTTAATCCTGACACAACTTTCATTTATCTACAACTACGATATGGTAATAATTATTACTCGTATTTTATTGTAATTAATAAAAAGAGTTTGAATTTTGCGGGAAACGGGCTAATATATGTATGTATGTACATTGGGTGCGTTTTTTTAAGTAGTCGGTCGGTAGGTATACTTGTTTATGAGTATATTTAAATATTTATAACTAAAAGCTCTTGGTGCCGATCACCAGGACATCATCATCGGCACCCCCATATACCTAGACTCTCGTTAGAGTTTAATTAAATTTTTATAAATAAAACCTCCAGGTGCCTATCACTAGGACATCGTTATCAGCACCCTCGTATACCTAGACTCGTTTCTGGCTGTATTTAAGAGTTTATAACTAAAAACTCTTGGTGCCGATCACCAGGACATCGTCACCGGCACCCCCATATACCTAGACTCTCGTTAGGGTCTAATTAAATTTTTATAAATAAAACCTCCAGGTGCCTATCACCAGAACATCGTTATCGGCACCCTCGTATACCTAGACTCGTTTCTGGCTGTATTTAAGAGTTTATAACTAAAAACTCTCGGTGCCGATCACCAGGACATCGTCACCGGCACCCCTATATACCTAGACTCTCGTTAGGGTCTAATTAAATTTTTATAAATAAAACCTCCAGGTGCCTATCACCAGGACATCGTCATCGGTACCCTTGTATACCTGGACTCGTTTATAAGTATATTCAACTGTTTATAATTAAAAACTCCAGTTGTCGATCACCAGGACATTGTCATCGGGACCCTCGTATACCTAGACTTGTTTGTAATTCTATTCAAATGTTTATATATATATATATATATCAACTCCCGGTGCTGATCCACAAGAGATCGTCATCGGCATCCTAGTATATTAGTGTCAAATAACTAGGCAAATTTTGAAAACTATAGGTTCCGATCACCGGGACGTCGTTATTAGCAGTTTGTAGTGGAATGCCATCAAAGCATCGAGACTGATGCGCCACCTATTGGAGATATTATGTTGTAAAGTATCTGTTAGTGAAAGTGAACGCAGTTTATGTATGTGGTATTACTACACAAACTGGGTTATTTTTTCTGTGGTCGGTCGGTCCGATTCCTTAAGAACTGACTCACTTAGAAGCTGACTCATGACAAGGAATTGTACCTACATTTTTCGTGACTCCCCCCTTGGCACCGAGTATTTGCCACACTCTGGCTATTCGGCTTATTGTCCGATTCGGCTCAACGTCATTGCCTTAGTCTCTACGAAAATACTTTTTATTTTAACGTCTACTTTACTTTACTTCATAAGTAAAAGAATATCTTTAAGGTCAGAGATATTTGAGTTGCACAGAATTTTATACCTTAGCTCTGTAAACATAGTCATCACTGTTGAAAGGTAATTGCATATTTATTTTATTGTATCGACATGCAGTAATTTGCTTCTCATGCATGCTACATTATATCTCTTTAGGTGAGTAATACACTCAGAGATTAGTAGAAAGATTGCTGACTGCAATGCTATGGCGCGAGTTCACTTTTGGCCACTGTTTCGAGCGCCCCGTCGCGGCCAAGCGGTCGAACCAGGCACACATATTTTTTTTTTATTTGAGAAGCGTGGAGGGGGTATACCGAGTGTGTGCCTACGGATTCCCGTGGAAATGGGCATGTAGGCACATACTTTGGAGACGCGTGGAAGGGGTATACTGAATATGTGCCTACGGAGAGAGGAGTGGTGTGTGGTGCATGGAAATGCCGACTACAGCTATATAACTATATATACCCGCGTAAATCATAGCGAAAGAAAGCGACGAGTCTTTCTCGCTATATACTTACCAACTTCTTAAATAAGGTCTTAGAAATTAAGGGGAAATAGAGAAGAAAAAAAGATTTCACATCTAATATTTGTAAAATAAAAAAACCTGTTTAAATTTACAATTCTCTATAACATATGAAAGTATAAGAGAGGCTAGCCATATTATTTTTCGAAAATTAAATCATACAAATAAAAGTTTACGCAATTGGAAGCTCAGACTTTCAAGGCATTTATTTTTTAGTTCTTCTTATATACTTTGGATTTTCGTTTAGTACTGCGTATCAAAGTACGTTGAAAAAATATTTAGCTTGAAATATTTTTTGAGGTTGATAGTATGGCTATAAGCACCTTAAATATAAATTATTATTTTTACTTATCATAATCGCTATGAACTGTAGGCCAAGCTCCGGAGGGTATCAATGAACATATGTGACTTTAGGTTATATAAGGTCCGAAGCTTGAATAGCTGAGATGGCTAGGGCTTATGCCTTCGACGGCATATTTTGGCGATTTGGGGTTCAATTCTGATTGCCTTTGGATTTTTTTTTTTTTTAATACTATTCAGTATTCTATTTAAATTTCTTATTGCAACTTTCATTTTAATTTATGAATATTGTCAACACTTTTTTTTCGGACACGTTGAAAAAACTTTATTTTTAATACTGTGTCACGTACATAGAATCCTCCTCCTTTGAGGAAATTATAAAAACGAAAGTAAATTTTTTGGGCCTTTGGCTATTTTCTCTTGTAAACTGGATGTTTATAATTTTTGGGAAGTTTGAAACCATTTAAATTTTATTCATAACCTTAAAAATCATTTGTTTGGTATTATAAAATTATTACTATCGTTAAATATTTCGGTATTTTCTCTGCAGGTAGAAATTTGTTTAACAATATTAAATTATGTTGAGTAGCAAATTAAAAGTTTTAGTCATTTATTGCAATCTAAAGTTTTTTGTAATAAAACAATCGTACAAGATATTTAAGAACAAACCAAACTACATTTATTTTTTTTAGCTACAGTAAGTATTAAAATGTACATATATAAATTACAAGCTCAGATGTGTAAAACCTGTCAATGAAATCATAATATTTATCACATCAAAGTAAAATTATCCTATAAAAAAAACTCTTATGGAGTGTGCGAAAATAGAAAATGTGGTTTTTTCGTACTGTATGAAATAAGATCTTCTTAAGAATGTAATTAAAATTACAAATTAGGGAATTGTTCTATTAATCTTATTGAAATACTAATCTTAATGCATGAATCGAAAGAAAAAAAATTGTTTTATTGTTCAAAATGAAACTGTATAACGTATGGAGAGATGAAAAAAAATGTAATTGTTTGAATTTTCCCAAAGTAAAACTAAAATATGTATAAGAATATTTTTTTCACCTGAATAATACAACAATCTGCTTTAAAAAATCAAGAAATCGTCAAGAGGTATGACAACCTTAAAAAGCTATGACGATTGTTTTTCCCAAGCCATCGTAACAATATGAAAAAGTAATCCTTCTGAGTCCTGAATCATTGACATCGGTCAAAAAGTCTGAGATCAAACACATGCAAGCATACGAATACGCACATAAAGATTTATATAATCTACCAAGTATTTAGTTAGTTATCAATGTAACTATCATTCAAATTATTACCTTTAAAATTATGAATTAGCCTTGCCAGCTATAACTATTAACGAAATAAATTATTTAATAGTCAGTTGTTGCGTAGGATTCTATGTACGTGACACAGTATTAAAAATAAAGTTTTTTCAACGTGTCCGAAAAAAAAGTGTTGACAATATTCATAAATTAAAATGAAAGTTGCAATAAGAAATTTAAATAGAATACTGAATAGTATTAAAAAAAAAAAAAATCCAAAGGCAATCAGAATTGAACCCCAAATCGCCAAAATATGCCGTCGAAGGCATAAGCCCTAGCCATCTCAGCTATTCAAGCTTCGGACCTTATATAACCTAAAGTCACATATGTTCATTGATACCCTCCGGAGCTTGGCCTACAGTTCATAGCGATTATGATAAGTAAAAATAATAATTTATATTTAAGGTGCTTATAGCCATACTATCAACCTCAAAAAATATTTCAAGCTAAATATTTTTTCAACGTACTTTGATACGCAGTACTAAACGAAAATCCAAAGTATATAAGAAGAACTAAAAAATAAATGCCTTGAAAGTCTGAGCTTCCAATTGCGTAAACTTTTATTTGTATGATTTAATTTTCGAAAAATAATATGGCTAGCCTCTCTTATACTTTCATATGTTATAGAGAATTGTAAATTTAAACAGGTTTTTTTATTTTACAAATATTAGATGTGAAATCTTTTTTTCTTCTCTATTTCCCCTTAATTTCTAAGACCTTATTTAAGAAGTTGGTAAGTATATAGCGAGAAAGACTCGTCGCTTTCTTTCGCTATGATTTACGCGGGTATATATAGTTATATAGCTGTAGTCGGCATTTCCATGCACCACACACCACTCCTCTCTCCGTAGGCACATATTCAGTATACCCCTTCCACGCGTCTCCAAAGTATGTGCCTACATGCCCATTTCCACGGGAATCCGTAGGCACACACTCGGTATACCCCCTCCACGCTTCTCAAATAAAAAAAAAATATGTGTGCCTGGTTCGACCGCTTGGCCGCGACGGGGCGCTCGAAACAGTGGCCAAAAGTGAACTCGCGCCGTAGCTTTGCAGTCAGCAATCTCTCTTCTAATCTCTGATACACTATTCTAACTGGTCTGACACTCATAGACAAATAGTTTTTCACATCCTTATTTTTGTATAGGTGTCATTTGTCAAATAAAACAACAGATTGCATGAGAAGTCCAAAAATTTGCTATTTGTTTCAGGAAAACGATATAAATACTTAATATGATTTGCAGGTAAAATTCATTAAGTCAGTAGGTGGTGAAAACGACGGAGACGCTACTCGGTGTGCTCTTCGAGAAGTAATGAGCGATGACGTGGCTAATTTGTACTCTTGGTCAGGGCAGCGTAGCACAAAAAATAAATTTAAAACAACAAGTGTTTGTAAACATTTCCTTGGTAATTTTAATTATAATAATTATTGTACATTCTTCCTATAAGTTGTATTGTGACTAATAAAATCATTGAATTTCAGATGGAATCCTAACATCATCAAAAGAGTATACAAAAAAAAAATGTAGTCATCATGTGAAGACTTGGCTTCAACATACCTCTGACAGGCTTAAACAAAAAGCTAAGAAGACTACTGCCGCAGAGCTGGCTCTGAACCTGTTATTTTAAGTTGAGAACATGCTTTCTAAAAGTATATTCATTGTAGTTACTTGAAAGTTTTACTATCGTCCTAAAACGAAGCCCGTTTCTTACACATATTTCAAACTTTTTTTACATATATTTCAAATCTGTTCTTTAAATTATTATACAGATTTTTGAAACCTCACATTTAACTGAGTATAATTATGAAAAACTATATAATATTTATTATTATTTTTTACTTAATCAAGAAGTACTTAAAAAATGTTAATTGAAGTACATTAAAATAGTTTTAAAATTTAACATTTCGATAATAAATTCATTACTTATTGTCAGTCACTGCTTGTTTGAATACAAAAGATCAGAGCTAGTCTATTTTAAATAGTCAGTCGATGCTAAGAGTAATTAATATCAATATGTAAAATACGATGCAACTTTTTTGTAGTCATTATTGTCAGAGCCTAGACCATCGTATTTTCTTGAGACGTACCTAAGCATCCTAAAAATTATTACTGGGTTAATTGATTTAAGAGATTGCGTTGTTACTAACATGTGTTTCATAATCATTTAGAAAAATTTTTTTTTGTATGCAATGATTTGCTAGATCTCACACTGAATTAGGTACAAGCGAACAAACAACCGTTTATCAGAGGTTTGTATACTCTACATTATAAGAAAGTAGTGATTATTTGCTTATTGATGAGTAGTTTGTAGTTTAAACATCCGTCAATGCTGTAACTAATTTATGTGATTTATGTTTACAACATATTTAATAAGTGAAACGATTAGTGCTATTTGATAAATTTATGATTTGTTTAAAGTTACACTATTATTCGTAGACATACCATATAATTGTATTCTAAACATTGTGATTCTAACATTTGTTACATGTTGAAAAAATATTAGAAAATAAATATGATGCAAAAATTATTTTTTTTGTTGTTACTGTATAGCGAATTGATAAAAAGTATGTACCAAAATTTTTTAAAATGAATTCCTTAGGGACAGTAAATGAATTCATTACATGTACTGAAGAATGATCAATGTATTCCTAATGAACTTTGAATGAATTCTTTTTAATGGTCTTTCAGCAGCTCTCCCCACAAAAGTAATAAAAAGTTTTTTTAAAAGAATTCTTTAAGAATTCTTTGCAATCTCAAGACACATGACATAACCTGATGAGATTATAAATTCATTAAGAATTCATTTGGCTCATATTATGACAACTTGTAAAATTCATTAAAATATTCTGAATTCAAAATGAATTCATTTAGAATAAATAACGCCTGCTGGGACAGTGGTCCAGAAAGCCCAAAAAGCGGTCACAATTCTTGCTTCCCCTGGATTTTCACTCTATCCTCCTAATTTTGGTCCCATTTAGTTCGTTAGATGATAGGCTTCAACAATCCGTTTTCTTTAGAGGTTGGAAAATTTGATATATATATGTGTTGAATTTCAGTAGTCCGATTACTCAGGGTACATAAAAACGTGGTAAAAATTAATGAATTTGCACCAAATTTTGTATTCAGGAGTTGTGTGGGTCGCTGATCACGAATACGGCGTTCAATTAGCCAAATTTAAGATGGCGGATCCAAGATGGTGGCGCAAATTATCAAAAATCAACCAATTTGTATCAAATTTGGTACTCAGGGTTTTTTCAGGTCGCTCATCACGAATTTGGGGTCAAGTTAGCCAAATTCAAGATGGCAAATCCAAGACGGCGGCCAAAATTATCAAAAATCAGAAGTTCTAAAATCTGAGCTAGATAGAATTAATTTATCGATTTACATTTTTAAAAATAGCAAAATTTTGTATTACATCAATGAACCTCATCTCAATAGCAATTCCCGTACAGTTAAAAATAACTTGTTGCCCATTACAGTTACTGTGTAATGCCAAATGTATGTGCATATAAAGGTTTGCATCAATATATGGAAAAGTATAAATTTGTCATTCAATTAGATGTATCGTGCTTTTAATGTTAAAGGCTATAGAAACAAGATCTAAAAAGTTTTTCAAATTCATCCGTCCAAAAAACAATTAAAACGTTCTAAAGGGAGAGGAAGGGCGATCTGTAAGATACTAAACAAAAATTATTCATCGATTTAACGAAAGGAAATATAAGATATCTACTTTAGTCTGGTACGTTTTTCTTATAATCAAATAGACTATAGATTTTATTAAATTTTATTTTCTGTCTGATAAATGGAGAGGAATGCTCCAAATACCGGAATACAATGTTTTTTCAGGTTTTTGACAGCCAAAAAAATAAGAAGTGCTTTTATAAGTAAGATTCAACAGAAAAAAGCCAAGATATGGATGTACTCAAATTACATTCTGTCTTTATCGATAGAAAGCCAGTAGATTTTCCGAATTCACCATATTTATGTATATATATGTACATATGTTGGGATCAGCTGAGCGTGTCCCGGCGCTCGAGGAAGTTGAAGGCGAGGGAAGGCGCTTAATGATGCTCACTCACGTGTATGGTAAAAATAGCGCTTTATTAGCATACAAATAATAACAGGTGAAATGGTACGGCGAAGTGTCGAGAGCTGTGACGGCAGCGGAGGCTGCGAGCGTGAGCGTGCGCGAATGCGGCTCATGCGAGGGTCAAGCTCGGACTGGGCTCGCGCCACACTAGGTAGCTGCTTGGTGGCTAGAGAAGGCGGCGGCAGCGCCGCTCGGCGTGGACAGCGCGAAGACCTCGCGTGGCTTCAGCTGCTGCTTGCGTCGACCGCCTGTGTGTGCCTTGACGATGGTCGAAGGCGCCACAACCACTCCCTCCCCAGAGAGGTCCGTGGGTAACGGGCCGAATGATACCTGCTTCTTAGGGGGGGCGTCTTTGGGGGCTGTCCCAGGAGTCGCCGCGGGGGGCTTTGGTGTCGGCGAGGAGTCCGCAGGAGGCGCGTTGGGAGGGTTGGTCGACTGGCTCTCTAAGGAGGAAGAGTCAGTGGCCTCGACGTAGGCCGGCTTTAGGGCGTCCGTGGAGACCGTGCGATGAGAGCCGTTGACATATTAATGACGTAGGTCTTGTCATCGACCCGGCGAATGACCCGGTGAGGGCCCGTGTACGGAGGCTGGAGGGGCTTGCGGATGGCGTCAACCCTCTTAAAAACGTGGGAGCACGTCCGCAAGTCCTTGAAGAAGAACGGGGTGTTCTCAGCTGCGTGTCTCGAAGCCGGCGCAGCCTTGATGGACTGGGCGAGTCGGCGGAGACCTTCTACGAAGGTGGCAGGGCTTGCGACGGGCTGGTTCTCCGTAGCGAAGAAGTCCCCGGGCACTCTGAGCGTAGTGCCGTAGAGCATCTCGGCCGGAGAGGCTTGCAGGTCCTCCTTGTAGGCGGTTCGGAGCCCCAGAAGGACCAACGGTAGTCGGTCAGGCCATGGGGTCCCGGGGTCGCACATGAGGGCGGCCTTGATGGTGCGGTGGGTCCGTTCCACCATGCCGTTGGACTGAGGGTGGTATGGCGTGGTGTGCACCCTTTTGGCGCCGAGGAGCTTTGTGAGCTCCGAGAACAGGGCGGACTCGAACTGGGCGCCTTGGTCCGTTGTTATCGTGAGTGGCGTGCCGTAGAGGCTAACCCACCTGTCGACGAGAGCCTTGGCGATGGTTGATGCCTGTTGGTCGGGCAGGGGGATGGCTTCTGGCCATCGGGTGAACCGGTCGATGATGGTCAGGCAGTAGGTATAACCCTGACACGGAGGCAGCTTGATGATGTCGATGTGGAGATGCTGGAAGCGCTCCTCGGGGACCTCAAAGGAGCCTAGGGCGGACCTGTTGTGCCGGTGGATCTTGGACCGCTGGCAGGGCTCGCATGTGCGCGCCCAACGGCTAACTTCCTTACGCATGCCTGGCCAGACATACTTGGAAGCGACAAGACGGGTCGTGGCCTTTACGCTCGGGTGAGCGAGACCATGGAGAAGCTCGAATGCTGTGCGTCGAAGAGCCCGTGGGAGATAAGGCCGGACGACTCCCATGGACGTGTCGCAGAGGACGGAGCAGTCGTCGATCGAGAGGGTCTGCAGGTTGAGACTCGAGGGAGTAGAGACATGTTCGGCTTCCTGGTCCTCGGCCTGAGCTTCGGCGATGATCTTCGCGCTGAGTTGGGCAGGCATGGAGATGGTGGCGACGCGTGAGAGAGCGTCGGCCACCACGTTATCATCGCCCTTCACGTGGACTAGACTCGTGTTGAACTGGAGTATGAAATCCAGCTGACGGGCTTGCCTGGGCGAGGCCTTGTCCGAGCGCTGCGTCGCTGCGAAGACCAAGGGCTTATGGTCGGTGAAGATCGTAAAGGACCTGCCTTCGAGGATTCGCTGCAGGTTTTTCAGGGCTGCGCAGATGGCTACAAGCTCTCGATCGTAGGTGCTGTAGCGTTTCTCGGTGTTGTCGAGCTTTCTAGAAAAGAAAGCAAGGGGAGCCCATGTGCCCTTGGAGTCCTGCTGCTCGAGGACCGCTCCGATTGCCGTGTCGGAAGCGTCCGTGCGAAGGGCCAGCGGAGCGTCGGGTCGCAGGAACGTCGTTGTCGTGGCATCAGCGATGGCTTGCTTACTGCGAGCAAACGCAGCTTCTGCATCCAGCGTCCAGGTCAACTCAACCTTCTTTTTCCTGGGCGGCAGGCCCTGGAGAAGGTCGTTAAGTGGCGCTAAGATGTTGGCTGCCCCAGGGACACAGCGGCGGTAATAGTTGAAGAGTCCCATGTACCGACGCAGCTCGGTGGAGGTCTGCGGGCGCGGAAACTCTTTGATGGCCTCGACCTTGAGTGGCGGAGGTTTGAAGCCATGGCTGGATACCGTCCAGCCGAGATAGGTGACCTCGGTCTGCCCCAAGACACACTTGTCTGGGTTGATGCGGAGCCCAGCGGAGCGCAGGGACTCGAAGAGGCGACGGAGGTGCACCAGGTGTGACTCGTTGTCCTTGGAGGCGACAATGATATCGTCTAGGTAGGCCCTAGCAAAGGGCAGGTCCCGGAGAAGATGGTCCATCGTCCTCTGGAGAGACTGGGCGGCGTTGCGTTGACCAAGAGAAGAACGAGTGAACTCGAAGAGTCCAAAGGGAGTCGTCACTGCGGTCTTCGGGATGTCTTCTTCGGCGATGGAGATCTGGTAAAAGGCTTTTTTTAAGTCAATTACTGAGAATACCGATCCCTGCAGCTCCTGGAGAAGGTCCTCGACGATCGGGAGTGGGTAGCGGTCGGGCGTCGTGCAGCTGTTCAGTCGCCTGTAATCGCCGGTGACGCGCCAGGAACCGTCGGGCTTCGGAACCAGGTGGATCGGGCTTGCCCACTGGCTGGAAGAGGGCCGGATGATGCCCTGGGCCATGAGACGGCTGAACTCGTCCTTGGCGGCGTCGAGACGAGGGCCGATGAGTCTCCGAGGGCGCTCGAAGACCGGGGGGCCGTTCATGTGAATGCGGTGAAGCACTGGGAGATCGGGCAGGTCTGCTGCCGATCCGTCAACCAGCGTTAGGTCGTTGAACTCCCGCACGAGGTCTTGGTAGCGTTGACAGAGGAGTCCTGTCGGAATCTCGACCTGCTGGACGACGGAGACGCTGTGGCCGGTTGTGAGGGCCACAAAACCCTTGTTGGAAAGCCCGGTCGTGGCGTCGAGGAGCTGCTTTCCTTTGAGGTCGATCAGCAGGCTGAAGTGCGTGAGGAAGTCCGCTCCCAGAATGGCCGTCTGGACGTCGGCGACGATGAAGGACCAGACGAAGGCTCGGCGCAGGCCTAGGTTGACCTCGGCACGGTGTGTGCCATACGTGGAGATCACCGAGGCGTTAGCAGCTGGTGGCTTCTTGAACAGGGAAGCTGGGAGCAGAGAAACGACTGATCCGGAGTCGACGAGAAACCTTATTGTTGAAGTTTTGTCGGACACATGGAGGCGATTTTCTGCAGGGGGAGTAGCGCCGACTTCCGCCGCCTGATACGAAGGCGGCACTACTCGTTTCCCTGGTTCGACGGGGTGAAGTTGCAGGGTGGCCTGCAGTTGCTAGCGTTGTTCCCCAGGGTGCGATGGTACCAGCACCACGGGTCGTTGGGGTCTCGGTTTGGCGTGTTTGACCTGCTTCGGGGGCCGCCTTGCGACTGCGTGGTTGAACGGCCACGTTGCTGGCCTTCCGGTTGTCGCTTAGCGATGTTGAGGAGCTGCGCGATGGACTGACGCAGCGACGCCATCTCCTTGGCCAGGGACTCCACGGTCGGCGCAGAAGACTGACCAGCCGTCTGAAGCTTGGTCGCTTGAAGGTGAACCGCGGCGACGTGCGGGTAGTCTTGGATTAGCTCGTCAGCCAGAGACGCCAGCTCCTCCAGCGGGGTTGATTTGACGACCCGGAGGGAGCGTGCCACGGACGGCGGCAGGAGGTCGAACCATCGGATCCTGATGGCATCGTCGGTGACCGCGGTGCCCGCGAGAGCTTTCATGCGACGCAGGAGCTGTGACGGCTTCTGGTCGCCTAGCTCGAGCTGCGTGAGCAGCTTGCGGAGACGCTGATCGGCCGTGTCTGTCACGCGCTTCAGAATTTCGGCCTTAAGGAAATCGTACTTGCCCTCAGCTGGAGGTGCCATGAGGACGTCGGCGATTTCCTGCACCGTGGCGTCATCCAAGGCAGCGACGACGTAGTCGAATTTGCTTGAGTCCGCGCGGATCCTGTGGTTGTTGAAGGCCGCCTCGATTCGGATAAACCACGCGGTCGGGTTGGCCTTCCAGAAAGGCGGGAGGCGAAGAGGTGCGACCGACATCACGGGGTTAGTGTCATCACTCGTGGGGCTCGCGCCTCCAGTAGGATTGTCGCCGGGGGGAATTACACCATTGTCGTTGTTGACCATGGCAAGTGCCGACGGCGAGACGAGTGTAAAAAAAAACTGCACTACACAGCACTGTCACACAACCTCTCACTCTGCCTTTGTAATTGTCTTTTTTTTTTTAAAACGGTCCACGAGAGCGAGAAAGAGAGAGTGCGGGCACGTTAGCGCGTGGCTCGTAGCGTCGCCCGAGTTGACGATGGCCGTGTTCCACGAACGCAAGCGAGCGCGCGGGCTTTTGCTAAAGAAAAAAATGGCGGCGGGCCGGACAAAGCACGCGCACTGCAAGGCGTGAGCGAGATGAGTCGCCTTGCTCGCCGAAAAAAGAAAAGATGGCGAAGAAAAAAAACGCGATTGTTTAGCTCACCTCGAAACTTTTTCAGGCGGGGTCACCACTGTTGGGATCAGCTGAGCGTGTCCCGGCGCTCGAGGAAGTTGAAGGCGAGGGAAGGCGCTTAATGATGCTCACTCACGTGTATGGTAAAAATGGCGCTTTATTAGCATACAAATAATAACAGGTGAAATGGTACGGCGAAGTGTCGAGAGCTGTGACGGCAGCGGAGGCTGCGAGCGTGAGCGTGCGCGAATGCGGCTCATGCGAGGGTCAAGCTCGGACTGGGCTCGCGCCACACTAGGTAGCTGCTTGGTGGCTAGAGAAGGCGGCGGCAGCGCCGCTCGGCGTGGACAGCGCGAAGACCTCGCGTGGCTTCAGCTGCTGCTTGCGTCGACCGCCTGTGTGTGCCTTGACGATGGTCGAAGGCGCCACACATACACCTCATTCGCATGTACTGAACCGATTTCTTTGACCCTGAGAGTTGGATCCTTGTAACCTATTATCTAAGGAACAAAGTAAGCCCAAAATTAGGTGAATGGAGGGAGAATTCATTAAACGTAGGAATTTTAGCCGTTTTTGGGCTTTCTGGAATAAAGTGAATTGAATCTTTCTGCAATTTGTACAAATTGGTTGATTTTTTATGATATTCGCCGCCATCTTGGATCCAACGTTTCGAATTTGGCTCATTGGACCCCGGATTTATAATCAGCGATCCATAGTCATCTTGTTAACCAAACTTGACACAAATCGGTTGATTTTTGATAATTTTGGCCGCCGTCTTGGATTTTCCATCTTGAATTTGGCTAATTGAACGCCGTATTCGTGATCAGCGACCCACACAACTCCTGAATACAAAATTTGGTGCAAATTCATTCATTTTTACCACGTTTTTATGTACCCTGAGTAATCGGACTACTGAAATTCAACATATATATATATATATATCAAATTTTCCAACCTCTGAGGAAAACGGATTCTTGAAGCCTATCATCTAACGAACTAAATGGGACCAAAATTAGGAGGATAGAGTGAAAATCCAGGGGAAGCAAGAATTTTGACCGCTTTTTGGGCTTTCTGGACCACTGTGCATCGTGTCGGAAGATGCGCGTAAGGTGTACACTGACAAGTGGCTTAGTGACGTGCTACTTACATACTTCGTTAACGAAATAATAGGAGTATTACAGGAGCTTTTTACCATTTACATGGCGGGGGTGCACGCGGTCGCGTTGTACCCACTGTATCTAATTCGTAGTCCCATAGCCATCCAAGCGGTGGTAGTGTCTACCGTCTAACGCTAGGAACATCAAGATGTTACAGGAAACATATAAGGCGTACCATAAACTTGGTGAATAATGTATTGTATTGTATCATTTTAAAGTTTTTTATACTTACAAAATTTTGTATGATCGGTAAAATTAAATGAAATCCTGTTTTAGTTGCCAACATATGTTTTAAGATTCCGAAAATCTTTCAAACGTTGATGGTGCACTTAAGAGAAAGCAGGAGGACCCCTTGGATGATGGTATGCCTGGACCGTCAGGGGTGGGCCTCTCTTGCAAGATAAAAATATCTTCAGGTAAATTAAAATCTTTACGTACATGTCTTTTTTCTATCATTCATTTTAACTTTCAAATTATATTTATTTTAAAATATTGCGTAGAAAACCAGCCTGACTGCTCGCTGGAAGAGATAGCCGAACCGACACCAGGTCCATCGGGTGTAACTATGATATACATGACACCAATACAGGTAACTAATAAATTTTTTATTTATATTTATATTTCTCAAAAGACGATGTATCACATTTCAATTAAAACCATTTTTTATCTTACAGACAGAGTCAATAGAATTAAGAGTGCACCTATCGATTAACCTCAGGAGCATCCCCCCTTTTCATTGCAGTCATCAAGATGGAAGAGGCGTTGCGAGCGTCGCCGTACAGACCGAGGAGGAACCAGACACGTCAAGAGGTACAAAATAAATAATTTTAGTAAGCGATAAAAAAAAATTTATAAAATTATTTAAAACAATCTGTCGCGTTATAAAATTTAAAATGACTAACCCTACTGAAACGGTAAACGCATTTGAGTGGGTTAAGAATGCCTTTCGTGAACTTATAACTGTTATTAAAAAGAATTACTCTTCTAGTAACTATCTTGTGGGGATAGACTTTTGCACTCAGACGCGTTAACCGAAGGATCGGCAGGTATTTACTATAAACTTATTAATCAAATAAATTACGACGATATCTGGGGTTTGTGTGAAAAATCGAACAGAGCAAGCGAATCATTGACATCGTGAAAACCTTAGTAGTTGAAGTTACATGTGTCAAACTCCCTGAAGGGTGGGGTGCGCTGGAAGATGTATTGAATGATTTAAGTAAAAAAGGCATTTTGGTGACAAACAATGCAGATAATCTAATTTTCTAAATTTCACCGATATTTTGAACAACATAACATATGTATTCGGATATTTGAATATGAGTTTTTTGATGATGATACAGCTTCTATATACGACGGTGCTAATGACGGAGCAGTATATTGCACATCATTTATAAGCATCATGTACTATGATGACGTGGGGCATTATAATTTAATTAAAAATTTATTAACCGTAAGATCAATTTTTTTTGGTGCAACGTGCAATAAAAATTACAAGCGCGTAGGTGAGCATGTTTGTAAATCGGTTTGCCTTGCATGCAACAGGTCACCAAATTCTAATAACACCAGATACTTTAAAAAAAAAATCTTGTACTGATTGTAGGAGAGAATTTTACGGAAGTCAATGTTATAATAATCATAAGATAAAAGGGTCATTAGTGCGTACAAAAAATCACAAAAGAGCGACAAGTAGCATATGCGATGTAGTTAAAATTTGTAATTTATGCGACAAGCTTATAAATTTAGCTAAAGGTAAGCATGATTGCGGGAAAAAATATTGCAAAGAGTGTAAAAGCGTTCATAAAATTAACACGCTTTGTAGTATACAACCTATTACGTTAAAACATAATTTAAATACTACAAAAATTGTTTCATTTTTTATGACTTTGAAACGCGTCAAGATATAGAATTACATGATACTGCTAATACGTGTGTACACATACCAATCCTTTGCGTGGTGCAAATACGATGCGATGCATGTATAGACGAGATTGAAGAAAATCCCCATGAGAGTTGTCCCTTCTGTGGTGTTAAACAACTCATTTTCGAGGGTGAGGAGTGCTTAAAAAATATGTTGATTTTGGGGTGAGATTCGAAAGTAAAACTTTTACTTCATTTATCTGCATAGCGTACAACTCTAAGGCTTTTGATGGTCAATTTATCTTAAAATATATTGTAGATAACAAAAAAGTTAACCCCGAAGTTATTCTTAATGGACGCAATATTATTCGTATGTCGTTAGGAAAAACTAAATTCATAGATAGTTTAAATTACTTAACTATGAAATTGGCTGATATACCCAAATAGTTTAACCTCGCAAGAAATATTAAATGAGGGTATTTTCCACATTTATTTGTCATGAGTGATAAAAATTATAAAGGTCCATATCCAGATTCTCGTTTCTACGCGCTAGATTCTATGAGTACCCGCGATCGTGCAAATTTTTTAGAATGGTACGATAAAGTAACTTCAGACGTAAAAACACAATTTGACTTTAAAAAAGAGCTTGTTAAGTATTGTGTCCAAGATGTTAAAATATTACGTGAAGCTTGCACAGCTTTTCGAAAAATTTTAATGCAAGTCGGGAAAGTAAATCCGTTTGTTGAAAGCATGACAATAGCAAGTGCGTGTTCCGTACTATACCGGAAAAACTTTTTAAAGAAAGATACAATCGGGATTATTCCTGCAACTGCGTATAGATACGCAGGAGGATTTTCTAAAAAATGCATCCACTGGCTTTTGTGGGAAGAAAAAGTAAGGAATGTAGAAATCATCCATGATGGTAGATCGCGAGAATATCGTTCAATAGAAGGTCCTCTCGTTGATGGTTATTTAAAACCTCAAATAGAAACAACAAATTCGAAAAGAACCCTGTTTCAGTTTCATGGGTGTTATTTTCATGGTTGTATTCGTTGTTTTCCCAACGATCGGTATCAAAAATTAAATAAAAATGAAACATTCACAGAACGATATGAAAATACTATGAAAATAAGTTTTAAAATGAAAGAGTACGGCTACGAAATGATTGAGATATGGGAGCACGATTTTGACGATTTCACAAAAAATAATAGCGAGTATTTAGACTATATAAAAAATCATCCAATTGCGAAAATCTGTACTTAAAACCCTCGAGATGCCTTTTACGGTGGCCCTACGAGTAATATTGTTACACATTATACAGTTAAAAATAATGAAAGGATAAAATATTTGGACGTTTGCTCACTATATCCTTACATTTGTAAGACAGGTACATTTCTACTTAGACATCCAAAAATTTATACCGGTAATGACTGTTTAATATTATCAGGAAAAAACTTTGAAAATTTTAAAGAAAAAGTTGAGGGCTTAGTAAAATGCACAATTTTACCGCCACGAAATTTATTTCATCCTGTACTTTCAACAAAAATGAGTAGTCGTTTACTTTTTGGATTGTGTCGCATGTGTGTGGTAACATCCTCTCAGGATGAATGTGTTCACGAATTAGTGTCAAATAGGGCTTTATTAGGTACATGGCATGGGTATCCGTCGAAATTAAGAAAGCTTTAGAACTAGAATATAAATTATTAAAAATTGATGTCATTTGGCAATATGAAGTAGCTTAGTACGATCCTATTTCTCAAAGTAGTGGTTTATTCACAGAGTACATAGACACTTTTTTTAAAAATTAAACAAGAAGCGAGTGGGTGGCCCAGTACAGTTAAGACGGAAGAAGATAAATCAGAATACATTAATAATTACGAGTATAAAGAAGGTATTAACTTAGATATCAGAAACATTAAAAAAAATCCGGGTCTGCGTTCTGTGGCAAAACTATGTTTAAATTCGTTTTGGGGAAAATTCGGTCAAAGGGGAAATTTACCTCAAACTAGTTTAGTCAATGATTATAAAAAATTACTGAAGGTGTTATGCGATGGTGAAAAGTACATAGAAAATTGTCTACCAGCGAACGATAGCGTTATGTATGTAACGTGGCGATATAAAGAAGAAGTGGCGCTTTCTTCACCGTGTACAAACGTTGCTGTAGCTGCATATACGACAGCTCAAGCACGTTCACAACTGTACTCATACTTGGAAAAACTCGATAGAAGAGTTTTGTATTATTACTCAGATTCAGTAATATTTACATGTAATAATGAAAAAAATTCCAGTGAATATCAACCACCTACCGGTACATTATTAGGACAGTTAACAGATGGATTAGAGGTGTATGGTGAAGGATCATATATAGAGACCTTTGTTTCAGGAGGTCCTAAATTTTATGCATACCGCGTGCGTACAGCTACTGGGGTCTTCCATGATGTATGCAAAGTTAAGGGTATTAAATAAAATTACGAAAATTCATTAAAAAAAACTTCGATTCTATTGCAACTATGGTCGAACAATGAAATGAAAATAATGTAGAATTAGATAACACAATAAAAATTAAAAATACGATGATTAGAAAGACCAACCTACATGATGTGGTAACACGTAATGAAGAAAAAACGTGTGCAATAGTTTTAAAAAAGCGACGATTTTTCTCGGAAACTTTACCATATCTTTTCGGTTACAAAAATAAATAAAAATAAATAAATTATTTTTGTTATAGATACAGTACGTGCAATCAAAAAAGTCTGTGCTGACGGAAATTGTGATTGCTATCGGTACTGTTGTCGTGTGCCAACGTGCAAGTATTATCCACCCTATAAATCCTCTTTAAAAGGATTTGCATGGCACTCCCTTTCATATGTGCTTGTTAAACTGAAAGCAGATGGAGAAGTTAAAGCGTATCACGAAATGTATAAAAATCTATTTAAGCTTGATTTTATTGAGATGTCTTTCGAATATGTAAGAGTGTTGGGGTATTTTAACGAGTCAAACGTCATATGGAGACTTCAAAAACCCGTTGACAATTTTTAACTCAACGATTAGTTAAACGTTGTACCGTATAATAAGCTGTTAGATGCACATATTTTTTTAAATATTAGAACATCGGAACTCTTGCATTTAATCGATACAAATCGTATTATAAAAATTCATTTTCACAAAATTCGACGATTGGATGAAGAGCAGCATGATGACGGCGTAATCTATAAATGTCGAGACGGTCATTTGATATAAAGAGCGTACTATAACTGATGGATTGATGTAGCTATAAACATAGACGTAGACTAAGATTATTGGAAAATAATTTCTAAAAAATTTATATATATATTTGACAATTACTTGATTAAACTAATTCGATACCTTAATTTATTTGTTATATATTTCTTGAGCACGATTAAAACATACTACTGTTCTTCATCAAAATGTTCATGTTTTGAAAAAGTTTGTAAATTTTCCGAATGTGTACGCTTTCCAAGTTTTCGCCAGACGTTGCAAGGCTTATCGTGGCATTAATTGTTTCATACATTAATAGAATTGAAAAATAAAAAGCAGATACCCGCCTACCGTCAATTGTATGAAAAAATGTACATGATGAAACAACTTTCAAATATAATGTTCCATGTAAAATTTATAGATTATTTTAAAAGTTCAAGTATAATATAAATTATCATGGTTCAGTGGAATATAACGATAATATTCAAGAATTTGAGAATATTACTGTGACGGAAATTTTATTTATAATTAACACAAATATAATAACAGATATTTGTGTGATAGCAATACAGGATGATAATTGTCAGAATACCTGGTGTGCGTCTGTTGGTATGCACTTGTAAAAGATTAAGACAAAAAACACATTGTAATGATAATTAAAAAAAATTTTTTGATAAATAAAGTTTTTCTCCAACATGAATGTAAAACCTTTTATTTTTTCCTACTTTTATATTTTCTTATAAACTTTGATACTAAATATATACTATATACCAACGCTGTAGAAGAAAAAGAAAAAACAACGATGGTTATAGTTTTTAAAAAGGTGAGTCACTTGCTTTGTTTATCTTTTTTACTCATAACATAATCATTTTTTATGATATTTCTGAAAAGGGGCTTGTTAAGATAAAGAAGAGAGATAAAACTGTTACAAAAAAAGTTTTCCTCCACATTATTCTAACACTGTTAATCTTATATTTATATTATTGATGGTTTTCTCAAACATGTGAGGAAGATATACATTCTGTAAAAAAGATATTATAAATGCATTTTACAACCTATTTTTTACTTAGCATTTCATGAAGCTGACAAGTAGTAAGAAGGAATAGGGTACTATAGAAGAGAAGACCCCACTCCTTAACAGGGAGGACAAAGAGAAAAAAAAATCGCCATTTTTATCGATGAAAAAATTAACGACCGATCGATTCTCCAGTAATCAAAAATCTTGTCCAGAAAATAAATATAACAAAAGAGTGTAGTGATTCACCATCATGGATTTTGCTATAGATATCCAAGGTTTTTAGGACTTTGACTGAAATTTTATACCGAAAGTGGCAGTGGTATCGATACAAGCAAATGTCATAGGTCATTGGTTAATTAAACCACCTTACCCATTTAACAATTTACCTTACGATGTAAGAAAGTATAATAATCAGCACACGCTAGAAGTTCACGGTATAGAGTGGCATGACGGAGATTTCACAATAAATTAAATAAATTATTTGAAATGTTGTCTTATTACACTTACCAAAAATCTTAAGAGAATCTACATGTATGGTAATGGTGGAGCCAAATTCATAAGTTAAATACTAGCACGCGAGGTTTATGACCTTTCGCAAATTCATACCTCATTCAAAATGCAAGAAAAATAAGAAAATTTGTTTGTCAATTTGTCTAACGTATGCGCCAAAACATTTCGAAGACAAACAGTCATTTTGTGCATTGTATAGAGCGTGCATGTTAAAAGAATGGATCATCAAGACTTGATCCCTAAAAAAAGCATCATCGCAAGAAAGTGATGCATATTATAACACCTTCCAGAATCTTAAACGCCAAAGCCCGCTACCGTCATTCCCCGGATGTCAAGACGTTGTGGATAGCATCAGTGATAATAAAAAAAATGAAACAATTATGTTTACTGTACGTTTTTGAAAAATTCATTGCAAAATAAAATCGTTTAACAAATATTTTTGATTTTTAGAAATAGTAACAAATATAAATAATTAAAAAAAAAATTTAATATGCAAGTCCTGAAAAACTCTAATTGAATCAACGTTTCATACCAATAAAATCATTAACCAACTGAGCCATTCAGGACTTGCATCTTTGAAAATTCAAATGAGATACTAGTAATAAAAATATATTAGTCAATCATACGCCCCGTTAGTAACCAAGATAAATATTGGTTTTTGCTGTATGCTCGTTCCATTTACCCTAGGGAGTAGTTAAGAAAAGGAGTGAGTGGCATATGATGTTTACGTAGAGACAAATCAGCTGATGCACATACATCGAACAAACCCATGTGTAGATGTACATCCATAGATGTGAGTATACATATACAGGGCGTTCTAAATTTGAGCCCGGAAAACTATATCACGAGATAAAGCTCATAAAAAGCTCTCGAAAAGCTCTTTACAAAATTTGGATTCCATGGATAATTAACGAGATATTGTTGATTTAATAATCGATCAATTCCTCCAATCACAGAGCAGTTAGCCTCAGAAGGCGGGGCCTAAGCATTGTGGAGGGGCGACTACGCATAAACTCTTTAACAGGGAAGATGGTAATAGGTATGCCAGGAGACAAGGTTACCGACTGGAGAGATTTGATCAGTTACCGTACCAGCGCAAAATTCCAATAGCAAGGCCAAAGTATCTTAACCGGAGATCTGATTTTTAAAGAATGATTACGCACGTCCTAGCTTATACAGTGCATATTTTTTTCTCAGTAAATTTCACAGAATAAATATTCAATTGAAATTTATTTGAACATGCATTGCCTGATAAAAAAAACCATAATGTGAAAGGGTCTCATGCGTGAGGCTCGAATACTCAGTAAAACTCTTGATCTTTTAACGTTAAACTACTTGGAAATGAAATTTTAATTTTTTAAATACTGTAAAAGAAGCTCATTTCACGCATTTACTTGGTCAATTTTTTTTATTTCATCAAACTTTTTAGTCTGATTTACGAAAGTAAAAAAATAAAAAATAATAAATAAAATTACAATTAAACGCGTCAAGTGCGTTTATGCGGCAAACCTCTCTAACGTGTAAGATTTAACTGAAAAAGGATCAGCATTTGATCCATACAAAGCTCTATCAATCCAAAAATTAAAAGGATTTTAAAAAAGCAAGACAATCTCACGCGTTGAGCGCGATGGCTCAGCGCGGATGATTATGCTTGTTTTTCAATCAGCGTTTCGATAGGTCTTGAACCTCTTGGTCACTGTAGTACCACATAACGGATGAATGAAAAAAAAATTAAAAATACCGTGCATCGAGCTTGTTTATTCATCGCAAAGCTCTTACGTTGATCGCATTATTATCTTAGATGACAATGTAATTATTCTAAATCCCTCCAACGTCCACAACAGTAAAAGTTAAAGTAGGCGGTAAGGTTTAGCATGGTAAGCGTGTTAGATAGGCAGAAGCCCTAATTTTTATTTTTATTCACCTTTTTTTTTTTAATCTTTAAAGCAACATTTACTGAATTTTAATACTGCTTTAAGATAAAAATAAAATTTTTAGAAAAGAGAAGCGCATCTCATGCATTTACTTGGTCTTATTTATTTATCTCCTCAAACGCTATAGTTTTATTAACTTCAATCAATAAAACTTAACCAATAAAAACAAGGTTAATCGCGTCAAGTGCGTTTATGCGGCACACCTCTTTATCGTGTAACATTTTACTAAAAAAGGATCAGCATTTAATCCATACAAAGCTCTATCAATCCAAAAATTATAAGTATTTTGTAAAAGCAAGAAAATCTCACGCGTTGAACGCGATGGCTCAGCGCGGATGATTATGCTTGTTTTTCAATCAGCGTTACGATTCATCACGACACTCACAAACAAACACAACAGACCACGGCAACCTTTTCGCGCGGAATTATAAATAAGAGGACGATCGTTTTTTTACAAAAAACAATATCCTAATAAATCTAGCGGATTCTTAAGAAAATTATTTTTTGTAAGCAAGTCAGTCTGACCTGCACGAACATGAACACCCGCTTAGAGGATAATTCGAATGCAGGCACTTCGTGTACCGAATAAAAAAAATTGATATCCGACGGATTCGAACATGAGATATAGAAATCCAGAGTTTTCGTCTTACCAATGTAGCTAAACCATGGTCTTCATTCAATTCTACAAAATACAACCGTAACTAACTTCCTAATAACAAATTTGATGTAATAATTGATTTAAAACCTCCTCTTTTTTAGATAATAAAAAATCTTTTTTTTTTCAAAGTAAAAAAAAAAAAATGAAGGTTTTTGCTTATCTAACACGCTTACCGTACTGAACCTTACCGCCTACTTTATTTTTTAATGCTGAGGACGTTGGAGGAATTTAGAATAATTACGTTGTCATCTTAGATAATAATGAGATCAACGTAAGAGCTTTGCGATGAATAAACAAGCTCGATGCACGGTATTTTTAATTTTTTTTCCATTCATTCGTCATGTGGTACTACAGTGACCAAGAGGTTCAAGACCTATCGAAACGCTGATTGAAAAACAAGCATAATCATCCGCGCTGAGCCATCGCGCTCAACGCGTGAGATTTTCTTGCTTTTTTAAAATACTTTTAATTTTTAGATTGATAGAGCTTTGTATGAATGAAATACTGATCCTTTTTTAGTAAAATGTTACACGATAAAGAGGTGTGCCGCATAAACGCACTTGAAGCGATTAATCTTGTTTTTATTGGTTAATTTTTATTGATTGAAGTTAATAAAACTATATTGTTTGAGGAGATAAATAAGTTAGACCAAGTAAATGCATGGGATGCGCTTCTCTTTTCTAAAAATTTTATTTTTATCTTAAAGCAGTATCAAAATTTAGTAGATGTTGCTTTAAAGATTAAAAAAAAAAGGTACAAAAAAATAAAAATTGGGGCTTCTGCCTATCAAACACGCTTACTATGCTAAACCTTACCGCCTACTTTAACTTTTACTGTTGTGGACTTTGGAGGGATTTAGAATAATTACGTTGTCATCTTAGATAATAATGCGATCAACGTAAGAGCTTTGCGATGAATAAACAAGCTCGATGAACGGTATTTTTAATTTTTTTTCCATTCATTCGTCATGTGGTACTACAGTGACCAAGAGGTTCAAGACCTATCGAAACGCTGATTGAAAAACAAGCATAATCATCCGCGCTGAGCCATCGCGCTCAACGTGTGAGATTTTCTTGCTTTTTTAAAATACTTTTAATTTTTGGATTGATAGAGCTTTGTATCGATGAAATGCTGATCCTTTTTTAGTGAAATCTTACACGTTAGAGAGGTTTACCGCATAAACGCACTTGACGCGTTTAATCGTAATTTTATTTGTTATTTTTAATTTTTTCATTTTCGTAAATCAGATTAAAAAGTTTGATGAAATAAAAAAATTTGACCAAGTAAATGCGTGAAATGAGCTTCTTTTACAGTATTTAAAAAATTAAAATTTCATTTCCAAGTAGTTTAACGTTAAAAGATCAAGAGTTTTACTGAGTATTCGAGCCTCACGCATGAGACCCTTTCACATTATGGTTTTTTTTATCAGGCGATGCATGTTCAAATAAAATTCAATTGAATATTTATTCTGTGAAATTTACTAAGAAAAAAATATGCACTGTATAAGCTAGGACGTGCGTAATCATTCTTTAAAAATCAGATCTCCGGTTAAGATACTTTGGCCTTGCTATTGGAATTTTGCGCTGGTACGGTAACTGTTCAAATCTCTGCAGTCGGTAACCTTGTCTCCTGGCATACCTATTACCACCATCCCTGTTAAAGAGTTTATGCGTAGTCACCCCTCTACAATGCTTAAACCCCGCCTCCTGAGGCTAACTGCTCTGTGATTGGAGTAATTGATCGATTATTAAATCAACAATATCTCGTTAATTATCCATCGAATCCAAATTTTGTAAAGAGCTTTTCAAGAGCTTTTTATGAGCTTTATCTCGTGATATAGTTTTCCGGGCTCAAAATCAGAACGCCCTGTATACGCGTAAATATTAGTGACGTCACCGTACCGTAACAATCACCATCGTCTGGTATTTAACGTACAAGCTTTTCAAAATATAATCAGTATAAAAAATATTGTCATAATGGATACCCAATGGCAACACTCATGGACAAGCATGATTTGCGGTCCAACTGGGTGTGGAAAAACAGTTTTCGTTAAAAGATATTAAAATAATATAGAGCAAATGGCAAACGTTACGTTTGACCGCATTTTATTTTATTATACAGAGTGGCAGGGTGGTTATAAAAGTGAAAATTTTTTTAAGAAATGGGCAGCAAATTGAATTTCACGAGGGGTTACCAAAACCTTCGGATTATTCAAACGATCCTCATCTAAAAAAACTTTTAATCATCGTCGATCTGATGCATGAGTCGTCGAATCTTGTTGTGGTAGATCTTTTTACAAAAGGGAGTCACCACAAAAATAGTAGTGTAATGTTTATAACACAAAACATTTTTTACAAGTCAACTCATTCGTGAGACATAAGTCTAAACGCGTCGTATATTGTCATATTTAAAAACCCTCACGATCGCGCGCAAATACAACATTTAGCGAGACAGATACATCCTGAAGATCCGAAATTTGTGCAAGAGGCCTATCAAGATGCAACGGTTAAAGGTCATGGTTATCTTATGATCGATTGCAAGCAAAATACTGTGGACGAGTTAAGATTCCGTGCAAGTATATTTCCTGACGACGAGTATCAGTACGTGTACGTACCAAAATATGCTACGAGCGCATTCGATCATATGAGTTGAATTAACAGATAAAATAGTTAGCACTAAAGCTCCGCACTCAGTTTTCTTTCGACTATGAAGCCACCAACATCAAAAAACGGGCATTTCAAACAAGCCCCTCGTCGTGAAGACGAGTCTCGCGAAGATCCGTTCGAGAGAAGATATATTGCGATTTTAGAAGCTCTCACTCACCTTAACAAAGAACGAGAGCTGCATTGTTAAAAAAAGGAGACAAAAAATTAATCGATTGCTTGTGTAAGTGTATTCTAAACGTTCTCAAAGGTATTGTTTCTCTGAAAAACAGTCAAAAAAAAGTTTTAAAAAGTTTAAAAGAATTTAAGACGATTGATTGCCAAAAGTAGAGGTAAAAGTTCGTGGAAAAAAAGAGGAAAATTATAGTTCAAAAAGGCAACGGTTTTTTTACCGTTGATATTGCAACCTATTCTAAGTGGAATATTATCAAGACTATTGTAAAAATAATAAAATGGAAAGAGGAAAAAGAATGATTTTACTCTCTAAAGGCCAGCTAAAAAGAATTAAAAGAGAAAGGGCTAACCCTTGTCCATACAACCCATCAACCGCCAATAATTTTTTTACGCAACCTGTATTACAAACCACGCAGACAGTCGGAAATAACTTGAGTCGGTTAGACGACTCGATGAAAAAAATTCTAGATTCAAATGCGTATGGTAATGAATATGATAAACTAAAAGAATACTTGAGAGTATTACACAGATATTTATACTTTATTAATGAAAAGCGTGAGCCAATACATATTACAGACAACGAGGTTGACAATATAACTACTACAGATGGTTATGCGATGAATGATGAAACGATTGTCAGTACTGTACCTAAAGTGTACCAACAAAAATCTAAGTTGCTTTTAAAACATTTAAAAGGATACAAAAACAATTTCAATTGGGATGGTACACGTACAGTAATTTATAAAGGTAAAAAAATCGAAGGTTCGAATATTATCGACTTAATTAATGACGCTGCAAGACGAAGAAAAAATGTTAAGTCGGTGGGTAGAAAAATTTTTGCTAGAGTACTTCGAGAGATAAACACTCCTCAAGAACTTGTGGGAAACACCAACCTCTTGAAAATCGTGGACCGCAACAGTTCAAGTTTGCTGTTGGATGGGACCAGTAATATTAAGTCGCTCGATGAAGACAAAGAAACATTTGAAAACGAGAGTTTTTCATTATCTTCAGAAACAACTGTACACCATAATAAATCTAATGATGATAAGCAAATAGTACAATCATCTACCCCAAAATTAAGTAGTGTTAAAAATTGGCTACGCTATTAATAAATAATGAATACGTTAGAGAAACAATATTTTAACCCACGTCACGAAGCAGAAATTCCTGGTGCATGCAATTTAATAAGAGTGAATAAAAACAAAATCCCTTCCAAGAAAATCAAAGAGTGGCTTCAAAAACATGATGCTTATACTTTACACAAAACTACTCGACGAAAGTTTCCACGGTTATTTTACAATTTTAACTCTAGGGATGAATTGTGGGAGGCCGATCTCATTCAACTGACGTCATTAAGAAATTACAATGATGGAGTATCTTTTATTTTGTAATTGTAATCGATGTATTAAGCAAGTTTGTATGGGTGCAACCTTTAAAAGATAATAGCTGTCGCAGTATAACAGAAGGTTTTAAAAAAATCTTGAAAACAGTAAATCTCATTTTCTCTTTATGTTACAGACGGATCGAGGGACTGAATTTTTAGGCAATAAATTTCAACGCTTTTTTAAAAGATAATCCCATAAAATTTCGAGTTGCCAAAAATCCTAATGTTAAAGCTGCCGCAGTAGAGCGTGTCATTCGAACGTTCAAAGAGCGTATGTATAGATATTTTACATACAAATATACGTACCAATACGTAGACGTTTTACAAAATTTAATTAATGGATACAATAATACCCCCCACTCTACAACTAAGTTAGCACCAAGCAGCGTAACAATATATAATGCACATATAGCCCGACAAAATTTAGTCGATTCGCGACAACGTCGAACAATACAACGTCACAGTCAAAGTAAAGATAAATGTAAAGTAGGTGATTATGTACGCATAAGCCGTGACAAAAACATGTTCGAAAAAGGTGCAGTAAAAACTTGGAGTGAAGAGATATTTAAAATTACTCGAATTTTGAAAAGACAAAATTTACATGTATGTGAGCTCAGTGATTTAGATAGTGAAAAAATTGAGGGATTTTCTTACTCTCAAGAACTTAACCCTGTTCACAAAGAGCGTGTCTCGGAACAGAAGCATAAAATTAATAAGATGATGAAAACCAGAGGAAAAGGAAAAAACAAACAATACTTTGTAAGTTGGGTAGGGTACCCCGAAAAGTTAAACTGGTGGATAAATTCAAGATATTTAAAAAACAATGCATCATAACAAGTTTATGGTAACTCTACCTAGCAACAGTAGTATGAAATTTTTTCCAAACAACACTACAACAAATTTTTCTACTCAGTTACCGAAAGAAATCGAGCCAAGCGGTAGATGAGAGGTTGGAATTTTCGAGATTCACGTACCATTTACTATTTTACATATTCGACGAAAAGAGGCAGTGATAAGCGACCCAGGTAAAGAAAAAATATGTTGTATTCAACATGTTACCTACGGCTCTGTACATAGTTTATGTGAGGAAATCAATATAAAATGGTTTGAATATTATCATAAAGATAAGAAATGTCAGCAGCTAATTTATGATCATCGAGGCGCATTTGTATTTATTGGATTTCCAATAATAGAACCAGGACGTACAAGAACATGCGGAAAAACTCCGGCTGTATCAGCTGTAGTAAAACGCGTTATTGGGTTTGAGGAAGGACTAACCGAGATTGAGCGTGACCGTGCCGAAATAAGAGGGGATTACAGGCTATTGTTTCACGGTGAACAACCAGCAAGCTTATCAAGAGTAGTACCTGATTAAGTTTTTATCTATTCTAATAAATGTGAACCAAGTATTGTTGGCGATACATTTCCGCCCTTACTGAAGATAGTAAATTTAGCCGCTCAGGAAATTGATTTTGGAAGCACAATTGTCAAGAGGTATACTCCACCGGCCTACGTACCTTTCCTCAATAATAGATTTCATACGATCGATATGGATATAAGAGATCAATTTGGCAAACCAATATCACTTGAGTTTGGGACACTGACAGTAGTGTTACATTCTAGAAAAGTTTTCTTCCAAGCGAGTCGTTACAAAATGGTTTACTACGAGGAGTATCGTACACAGCAGGGGGGAGGGAGAGGAGTCAAGCATGTGTTTGCAGGGTTGTATAGGCAGAGAGGACATGGATTAGGCTCTTTTTTTACTGGACTATTTCGGAGTGCCATTCCTTACATAGTTCGGGGTGCTCGAGCTGTAGGAAAAGAAGCTTTACGAGCGGGAGTGAATATAATTGACAATGTTGGAGAGAACAATGCACCGTTGAAGCACGCATTAAAGAATCGGTTGAACGAATCTGATAAAAATTTAAAACGTAAAGCTACAGAAAAAATTGTGGAGCTGATGGAAAGATCAGGATATAATGCTTTACCCTATAAGAAAAGAGCACAGTTTCGACGTAGAAGTGGTGATGTAAACATCTCGTTAAAAACCGCGAAAAAAAAGAAAAAAAAAACTCGATTGAAAGTATGATTTCTTGAGGTTTAGTGCATAAGCACACGATCAGTAAGAGCTAATTTAGGAGTGAGAATAAAAACTTCAAAGTCAGGTGTTAGTTTGAGCAACGTTTTGTTGGTCTTAACGCCAACCTCATCAGGCTCACTTTATTAACAGGAAAAACACAACAAATTTTATAAATTACATTGCAGGGCCAATGTTTACAAATATCTACATTAATGCAAAACTAATTATAAGTAAGTAGTCACGTACGAATAAAATAGTAATATAAATAATTTTAAAATTGAACAATTACTCACGTCTATATCGTTAAGACGATCGTTACAGACTGTTGAGCGCCTCGAACGAATAACGTAAGTGTCAAACATGTATGTATTTACGCATATACATATAAACAGTAAATGTACGCTTCTTACGAATATAGATAACAGCAGTCCATGACTACATTGTATTATTTAGAAAGATTACTTATAAAATCTTTATATATGTTATTGAGAAGTAAGGTATCTTATTTCTTATTAATTGTGTGTTTAGTAAAGTGTATGTATAGCATTTCAGATATTAATCTTTTTTGTCTATTAGGTTCACGGTCTAGAATCTTTTTTTGAGAAAAATTAAAATTATGGTTGAATTTTTTCATGTGTGAAGCGACCACAAGTTCATCTTTCTTGGTACTTTTATGTTCATTTAGGCGTTTTTTCAATGCTCTCTTTGTTTCACCTACATATGATGCAGAGCAAGAATCACATGCAAAATGATACACAACATTGGTTTGATCGAGCTTATCAATCTTGTCTTTCCCAAGAATGATAACACTGTCCAATTTATTTTGAATAATAGGGTAAATTTGTATATTTAATTTTTTCAAAATTTTTGAACAAAATTTAAAGAATAATGGGTTATATGGAATAGAAATTTTTATTTTATCACGTAGATTGTCATTTAGTAGGTTGTTATTATCATTATTAGTATTTTTTATTTGGTGAAGTCTTTTCTTGATATATTTTTGTATGAAAAGTTCAGTATGGTCATTATCACGTAAAATTCTTTTTGCCTGTGTCTATTTATTAGTTCAAAGTTTCATAAGTAGTATATATTTTAACAATAGACATAAAAGACAGAAACTCAATCGTACATATAATAAAAAATTTTTATCGATACAAAAGTCATGTAACCAGAACCCCTACAATAATAACAACAAAAAAGAAAAAATGTTCCGAAATCTAACAGATCTTGATGTACCGGAAAACGCAAGAAATTGCGTAGTTTTAGGACCAACATTTGCGTTAAAAACACAATCTTTGTCAAATAGCGAAATTACTCAAACAATTAAGAATGTAGAATATAGCTTGCGGAAAATTAACGATCTTAAAAGTGAATTAAAAAGTAAAATGAGAACAATAATCACACAAGCCATGAAAATGTGTAATAACAAAAAATTAAAACTTGACAACGTTGAACATTCAAATACTTTCAATTTAAAATGTACAAAAGCGTTCCTTAGAAAGAACAAAAATATTATGTTTACTCGTTCGGATAAAGGAAATGTGACTATTTGCCTTGACAGAAACGTATATGTGCAGAACATGGAGTTGATGTTAAATGACAACACTACTTACATAATGATGAATAAGAATCCATTACACAATTTACAATCAGATGTCCACAAAATTTTAACGAAACTGAACGACAACGAATTTTTTAATTTAAAAAAATCATAACAATCAATTAACGCAAACCATTACAAATTTATCTAGATGTTATGGGTTGCCAAAAATACATAAACCTTCCCTTTCATTTAGACCAATTATTTCATCCATTAATTCTCCTACACACACACTCGCCTCAATTCTCTATAATTCTCTTTCTAAAGTATTTGAAAAACTTTCTTCACATTTGAATAATAGCGTTGAACTTATAAAACGAATTAAAAATCTTAAAATACCGGAAAATCATATTTTTATTTCTTTGGATGTTATTTCTGTATTTACCAATATTTCGTTAGAATCAGTCATAAATAGTTTGGAAAAAAGATACATGCCAATCCACAGATTATCAAAAATTCCTTATCATCAAATTATAAATGCACAAAATTTTTGTTCAATAACGTTTACTTCACCTTTCATTAAAAATTTTATAAACAGATTTTTGGTAGCCCTATGGGCTCTCCTGTCTCTCCACTATTCGCTGACTTAGTTTTAGAAGATCTTGAGACGGAAGCCCTACGCGTGTTAAAAGAAAATCATAATTGCGTTTCCTTCATATATAAAATATACGTCGACGACACTCTCATATGTGTACATAAAGATCAGGCACAATAATTTTTACAGATTTTTAACAAACAGGATAATCACTTAAAATTCACCAGCGAAGTAGAGAAAAACAATTGTATTAATTTCTTAGACATAACAATTACACATAAAAACTTAAAAATAATCACGAATTGGTACGTCAAGCCAATTTCATCGATTAGATTAATTAATTTCAATTCTAACCACCCCCAATCTTTAAAAGTCAATGCAGTATACAGTTTGGTTGATCGAGCTATTCTTTTGTCTGATAAATTATACCACAGGAAGAATATTCTCATGGCAAAAAGGATTTTACGTGATAATGACCATACTGAACTTTTCATACAAAAATATATCAAGAAAAGACTTCACCAAATAAAAAATACTAATAATGATAATAACAACCTACTAAATGACAATCTACGTGATAAAATAAAAATTTCTATTCCATATAACCCATTATTCTTTAAATTTTGTTCAAAAATTTTGAAAAAATTAAATATACAAATTTACCCTATTATTCAAAATAAATTGGACAGTGTTATCATTCTTGGGAAAGACAAGATTGATAAGCTCGATCAAACCAATGTTGTGTATCATTTTGCATGTGATTCTTGCTCTGCATCATATGTAGGTGAAACAAAGAGAGCATTGAAAAAACGCCTAAATGAACATAAAAGTACCAAGAAAGATGAACTTGTGGTCGCTTCACACATGAAAAAATTCAACCATAATTTTAATTTTTCTCAAAAAAAGATTCTAGACCGTGAACCTAATAGACAAAAAAGATTAATATCTGAAATGCTATACATACACTTTACTAAACACACAATTAATAAGAAATAAGATACCTTACTTCTCAATAACATATATAAAGATTTTATAAGTAATCTTTCTAAATAATACAATGTAGTCATGGACTGCTGTTATCTATATTCGTAAGAAGCGTACATTTACTGTTTATATGTATATGCGTAAATACATACATGTTTGACACTTACGTTATTCGTTCGAGGCGCTCAACATGTCTGTAACGATCGTCTTAACGATATAGACGTGAGTAATTGTTCAATTTTAAAATTATTTATATTACTATTTTATTCGTACGTGACTACTTACTTATAATTAGTTTTGCATTAATGTAGATATTTGTAAACATTGGCCCTGCAATGTAATTTATAAAATTTGTTGTGTTTTTCCTGTTAATAAAGTGAGCCTGATGAGGTTGGCGTTAAGACCAACGAAACGTTGCTCAAACTAACACCTGACTTTGAAGTTTTTATTCTCACTCCTAAATGAGCTCTTACTGATCGTGTGCTTATGCACTAAACCTCAAGAAATCATGGAAACAATTGGGAGCAGAACGGCACGTTCAACAAGCATTGTAATCGATTGAAAGTAGGTAAACAAAAAATAGGTGTACGTAAGAAAAATAGTAAGAAGAGAAAAACAAATAGAAAAGTAAAAAAATTTGGTCGTAAAATAAAGAAAAAGGTGATAAAAAATAAAAAATCTAGACCTGTTGATATTTTTGCATAATCATGTCTTTCCTACGTAGTCATACGGACCCTTGCCTGAAGAGCGAGTTGGATTTGTTTTCCATACCTCCCACGCAGACAGCATTAGAAACTAATCAATGGGTTCGTTACAAACCTGTTTCGTCATTAAGAGTCGAGAGTCTCATAGAATTCGTTTTCGGTTCTCAAAACGAAGATTACATCGACCTGGCCCATACGATGCTCAGAGTGAATGTCAAATTGGCACCTTACGACAAGGATGGGGATGCGCTTGTAGCTCCAGTAAACAAATTTTGACACGCGATATTTAACCAGGTTGAAGTTTATTTTAATCAAAAACTCGTAACCCCTCCAAATAATGCTCACCCATACAGAGCATACATTGAAACTCTTTTAATTTATGATCCTGCTGCAAAATCATCGCATTTGTCAACAAATCTGTGGGAAACAGATGTCGCTGGTGAAATGGATGATTTACCCGCATCAAAAAAAAAATTAGCTCTTATTAAGCGTCAAGAATATTTAAAAGACGGAAAGACCATAAACTTAATGGGCCATTTACACTGTGATGTATTCAATCAGGATAAATTATTACTAAATGGCATCGAAGTTTGTTTACGTCTAGTACGCTCAAAAGATGCTTTTTGATCGAAAGACAAATCCTTTCAGATTTCAAAATTTTTCTATAAATTTTTTTCCGTTATACGTTGACGGTGTACAAGTCCCTAGTAAGCCGCTACAACCGACTTTTACGAGGAGCAAACCTATGTACGTGGAAGCATATCATACTTTATTTTCGGGCACCAGGATCTACTACATGAATGAGGGAAACAGTATTCACAGGAAAGACTATCCCAATGGGTATTGTTTGTTTGCATTTTATCTCACGCCCGATCTCTCGTCGCATTTTGCAGGTCATTGGAATTTAGTAAAGAATGGATCAGTACAAATAGAAGTACGCTTCGAGACAGCTCTCACGAAAACTATAAATTGCATTTTGTATGCTGAATTTGACAACATATTGGAAATAGACTCAAATCGTCAAGTAGTTGTAGATTTCAATTCATGAAAATTTACGTATCTCTTATTATGGACTCGCTGCAAATACGTAGAGCTCTTTGCAATATACCTGCAGAGACGACCGGTGTATTCCCTGTGGATTAATTACCATTTGTTTGGGTGAGACCGTGCGCTCTCATAGTTAATACGGATGAAAGTTCAAAACCAGGTTTGCATTGGATAGCTATATATGTTTATATTGAAGGTCATGGCGTGTACTTTAACAGCTATGGTATGCCCCCCATGGTATCACATCATATCAATAGACTCAAAAAAGTTGTGTAACTTACCATTGGAATGTACAAGAGCTTCAAAATATTAATTCTAGCGTTTGTGGCAACTATTGTATTAATTTTCTTTTTTTCATGTGCAACAACTATACTTTAGACATTTTTTGTTCGTTTTTTTCATCAGATACTCTCAGCAACGACAAAATCGCTGAAACCTTTTTTAATCGTATCACTAGGCGTAAGAATTCTAGAAATAATAATATTGTAAGTAACACTAGCAGCCCCCCGCCTCGGCTTCGCCCAAGACTTACTAAACGGAACACCGTAGTGTGTTGACATGTAATGAGAAACGTTCTCAGTCAAAAATTTTACGTTTATTCCTCGCACTTCTTAGAACAAAAATCTTCTCACTAAAAACACATTTGTTCGCAATCCATACAGTTTATTAGGCTGTTAAAATTGAAAAACATGTAATTATGCTGAAAAGAACCGTGCTTTCCTTATACCATAAAATAATCGTTGGCCATAAGGAGCGGTTGATTTGCAGTTTCTCCCGTGTAATTTACGAAAAGGGCCATTTTTTTAAAAGATGTTAGGATTTTAAACTCCCAAAAACATATTAAAAAAAATATTTTTTTTCTTATCTCACAACTTTATCACCAGAGCAACAAAGTCCTGGAGCTTAATCTCTACATTTTTTATTGCTAAAAAAGTACAAATATATTTTCTTTTTATTTAAAAACCTGAAATTAGATTTTTAAAGATTTAAGAAATTACTGTGAGGGTAAAATGAAAAGCTAATCTATCACTGTAAAGGTGTGAGTAAAGGGGGTGCGCGAAATAATAAAAACTAGTATTACAAGATAAACAAAAAGTTTATTTAATAAAAACTGCCGACCGACGTAGAACACAACAGATACAATTCACAGACTTTACAGACTTACAACCGACTTATCAGACAAAGACAATGAATCTAGAAACGACGAGAGGTGTGGAAGGCACGGTGGCTTACACTGTACTAACTACAGGGCCCGCAAGTATCACCTTGCCTGTGGCGCTGTCTCACATACTATATATACAGCCTATTGAAAAGTCGTACATGCCAACACTTCCTCCCGACTTAAGATAGCTAAGTATATTAGACAAAAATTGTAATTTAAAATGGATAAATAGACAAATAAATGTGTGTTCTTGACTCGGCTCCACGGCTCTGGGAATGCACCCAAGTAATCCATGGCTCCTTTATCGCCTATCTGAAACAGAGACAACTTATTAGTTACCAGTCAGAGTCGCAAAAGCTGTTCGCGATTCTGCTAGCAAATTTTTCATGGAGCTCGATCGGTAGAGGTTTTGTGAATATATCGGCCATCTGTTCTTTAGTATTCAGCCATCTGACGTTTACTCTACCATAATTTACACATTTTTTAACATAATGCTCATGAATTTCTGTCATATGTCTTAATTTACCACTGCCTACAATTTTAGCATTTTGCTCAGCTGCCTTATTGTCGCACCATAGATCTGCCGGACACAAAGTATTATTCAGTATGATTTTAATCGAATTATCAACTGCCATCAGTTCTCTACATGCTTCACTCAGCGACACATACTCTGCCTGACATGTTGACAAAGACACATACGTTTGTTTGTGAGTTCTCCATGCCACTGAGTCTCCAAAGATTTTAATTACGTAACCGCTTGTGGTTAGAGACCCTTTACAGTCACCAAAACTGGCATCGGAAAATGCTTCCAGCCCTTGCTGCCTTCCACAATATCTTAGACCATAAGATTTGGTCCCTGCCAGATACCAAAACACTCTTTTAACCATATTCCAGTCTTCGTTAGTCGGACTTATTTGATACCTACTCAGCACATTCACTGCATAGCTTATATCCGGACGTACAGTATTGGCAGCATATAATAAGCTCCCAACAGCCTCCCGGTAGGGAACGCTTTCAGTCGATCTGGACTCATTCAAGTCAATCTGCCTTTCTGATTGCTCTCTTTGTTTTCTTTGTTGATTTAACACGTGACCTGTGACCATAGGAGTTTTCACTGGCTTAGAATCGACAAACCCAAACTTTTTAAGTATCTTATTTATGTAATTGGTCTGGGTTAAAGTTAGAACTTGGTTTTCTCTGTCTCTTCTGACTTCAATGCCTAAAAACGATTTAACTTCTCCTAGGTCAGTCATTTCAAACTCACTTTGCAGTCTTTCCTTCACAGACTTCAATTTGCCAGAATCATTACTTGCTATAAGCATGTCATCAACATAGAGAACCAATATCAAGATTTTGTCTGCCTCATGCCAAGTAAACAGGCAAGGTTCCAAGATATGAGATCTCAGACCTATTTTCGTTGCTGCCTCAGAGAATCTTTCATGCCATTTTTTCGGACTGACTTTAAGGCCGTAGAGGGCTCTCTGAAGCTTGCATACCTTGCTTTGTTTTTCCAGATCGGAACAGACCAAACCTTCTGGTAACTCCATATATATCTCGTCGTCAAGAGTACCATTTAAAAATGCCGTTTTAACGTCAAGCTGACATGTATCTAAATTTAATTTATTGATTACAGCCAAAGCAGTCCTTATTAAAGTCAGTCTTGACACCGGGGCGTAAGTCTCCGTAAGATCATACTCATTTTTATATTTAAAACCCCGTATTACCAGCCGTGCTTTGTGTTTCTCACATCCTTGAGCATCTACCTTTTTCTTAAGAACCCATCGAGAATCGATGATATTCGGACGTTTACCATTTACCAGTCCTGCAGGTCTGTTTACCAACTTCCAGACTTGATTCTTTGCCATTGAGTCAAGTTCTTCTTGGATGGCTTGATTCCAGCCTTCTTTATCCACAGCCTTCATTGCTTCTTTATATGAAGCTGGATCTTTCTTTATTTCTGCCAGCAAAGAGTGGTAAACTAGATCTTCCGCATAAATGGCATTATTTCCTGACGTTTCAGTATCACCGTTCTTAAAAATTAGGTCTTTTGTTAATTCTTCCCCGAGAGCTAAGCCCGCAAAGCTGACGTCCTTTACACGACTTTCTTGGACCAAGTTGGCCTCCATTGTTTCTATCAGCCTTTTCGGCCTTCCTCTTTTCCGTTGTACCACCGGGGGCGCTTCCTCCGATGACACTGTCTCTTCTCTTTCCTTTTCGAATTTTAAAAACCACTCGTCTAATTTAATATCTACAGTCACAGTTTCCCAGTTTTTAATTGAATTTTTACCAAAAACGTCTCCATACACAAAACGCTCGTTAAATCTGACGTCCCGACTTTCATAATACTTTCCTTCGTCCGGACAAAGCAGACGATACCCTGTCGGCGTGTAGCCTACCATAACTGCTCGTTTCCCTTTTGCATGGAATTTAGTTTTAGTGTTTCTCTGAACTCTCAAATACGCGATGCAGCCGAATCTTTTCATCTGACTTAGGTCTGTCCTTTTATTCGGAGCCAGCTTCATAAAAGGGATTTCCATGTTATTTGAGCGATGCGGAGTACGATTGTACGCAAATACAGCTGCGTTTAGTGCCAAGTCCCACATGTTTTCCGGGAGTCCCGAATCACATATCAGAGCTCGGACTTTCATTTGAATTGTTTTGTTCAGCCTTTCTGACGTGCCATTATGTTCAGGGGTATCCGGACAACTCAGTTGAAGTTCAGCTCCAAGGTCATTTAATATTTTTCGCACGGAGCCTCCCATGTACTCGGTACCCTGATCAGACCTCAAATAACACACTTTAGCTTCAAACCCAAGAAGATTTCTACAGCCTTTAACAAAATTATCTAAACATTCACCCGTATCACTTTTGTTTTTCATCGGGTAAGCAATTGCAAATTTGGAATAATCATCAATAAATACCGAAATAAATCTGTATCTTTTTGGGTAAGAGGGTGGACTAATAATTCCCATTGTATCTGAATGAATTATTTGTAGAGGTTGGGATGCTCGTTCGCGTACCGAAGGGAAAGGCAGTTTTTGGGATTTTGTTCTTAAACACACATCACAAGTCTTAATCACATCATCAAATATGGCTTCTTTCAGACTTTTTACTTCCGGATAGTTTTTCTGCAGTTCCCTTAGATACCCCAACGAAGCATGGCCCAGTCTGACATGCCACAGCATGGCCCCGTTGTTATCTTTGAATTTTTTATAATTTTCGCTAAACGGACTTTGAATGTCTTTTATTTCTTCGGTCAGGACTTTTCCGACTTCATGAAATTTTCTGTCATTTATTAAAAATACATCTTCAAAACTGTCATTATTGAACTTACCGACCGAGCTCTCTGAATTTTCCGACTTATTATTTAATTTTATATCTGCAGTTGAATTTTCAGGAATAGTGTGTGCTTTTGACTCAGCCGTCAAGACTTTCATTCTTTTGTTGTCCGACTTAACAAATTCAACCTTCCAATAGGTTTTTTCATATATTCCCGATATCCAGACATTTTCCGTATTAGGATCGAAAATACTAATCTCCTTGTCATCTAAATAGATTGACAAGCCCATATCAGCAAATTTCCGAAGCGACAATAAATTCCCGATCAAGTCGCGAGCACACACCACTCCCTGCAACTCAACGTCGTTATTGCAATTTTTAAGCAGCAAATTTCCCACTCCCTTCGTTTTCAAGTCTGCGGATGAGTCTGAGTTTGCACATTTTATTTTACCAATTTTGTTTCTGTCAATATTTGTAAATAATTTTTCTGACTTCGCAAAATAATCAGTAGCTCCCGAATCGGCGATAAATTTAATTTCATTTTCTCCATCCGAATCTGAATTATTTACCCAACCTGCAGAACTTGAAAACAGAGTATTGGGGGGCTCGATCAACGTCAGAGACTCACCTTTATTTGACCCTGAAGCATCTCGTTTTCCCTTCGTCTCCCGGCCCTGGTCAGAAACTTTCTGCCTTTTGGGATCTTTTTCGTCCCTGACGTTGCTAGAGTCCCTTTTCTGCCCAAAGTTTCGGGAATTGGAGCGGCCTCGGCCACTGCCACGGCCACCGCCGCGGCCACCTCGATTCCCTCGACTTCTACGGCCCTGCCTTTTAAAATCCCATGAATCAGACTTATTTTGCTCACCACATCTCGGGCTGCTTCTCTTGTGAGCTGGGATGTCATACACGAACGTGCCACACGTGTAACACTTCTTGAGTCCGGTACCTGCCTTCGGACACTTGTCAGCCATGTGGTCCCAGTCATCACAGTTGACGGAACGGAGACGGCCTGGGGCCAAGAGGCAGTCAAAGCTGCCCTCGTGGGGCGACCTCCAGTGGCTTCTGCTAGGCCTTCTGACTCGACCTTTAACATGTATGAGATTTTCATATGTCATACCCTTTCCATCTCTGCTTTGCATTCTAAGCGTGAAGTCTGTCACCTGCACGCTAGGTACCGCTCCGATTACGGCAGTATAAAAAGCATCTCGCTTTTCTTCTTCAGAAAAGGGACAAGACGTACTTACAGTCTCATAATTTCTGACCAGTTCCTCAAATTTTTCTATGAATTTAGCAACCGATTCTTTCCCTTTGTAAAATTTAATTTCATGCAATTTTTTACGAATCGCGGCCGTTGTAAGGGGCGTCTCCCCCTTTTTAAGTTCTTTCAGACTTTCTAATATTACAACCGGATCTTGCAGATGAAAAGTTCTTAAATGATATTTTTCTGTTACTCTACTCAATAAAATATCTCTGACTTTTAATTTGTCTTCTTTGATCATGTCTTCGTTAGTAAATTCCGTATTTTTAATCGAAGAATCAATGACATATAATAATCCTTTAGACCAAAGTTCAGACTTAAATTTATCGAGAAAAACTTCGAACTTCATATCTTTAGACAGATGGTAATTGTATATGTGTTGAGTATCACGGCCGAATTTATGTATTTGACTGATGGTTGTCGCGAGAAGTTCCGCGCTGCCTTTTGACAAATTTTCATTTTTTGTGTCATTCAAGAACATTTTCAATTTGTCTTGCAGACTCACCCGTCTTCTGTCGTTGCGAGGAGTTGATGACTGCAGGGGTGCCCCGGTTGACGATTGGGCCTCGGATGACTCGACCCTGTTCACCCGCTCGCCCAACCGGGACAACCTCTGGTCAAAATTGCGCATGACCATAAATATCTCCTCCCTTGTTCTCTCAGCCTCCTGCCTTTCTTCCTCTGCCTTCCTTGCCCGTTCTTCCTCTGCCTTCCTTGCCTCCTCGTTTGCTTTCTCCTGCCTTTCGATCATCTGACTAATCGCGGCCATCATCGAGTCGAACCTAGCCAGCATGATGTTTTCTGAAAAATTTTCATTTTTCTGTTTATCTGCCATATGCAACTTCGTTTTGCTGACGTTTATCCATTTATATTTGTTTTTAATGGTTTGCACTTTCTTTACTTTAAGTTGGATATTTTCCGGTGTGCGCGACGGGGAAGAGGGGGCTGCTTCGTGTACAGACTCATTTCCGCCTAATTTCTGCCAAAGATTTTCACTGTCTACATTTATCTCATCAAAGTTTAGGACTTCTGACATTTCGGACTTTTTCTCATCTGACATTTTAAACACATCGACCAACTTTTCAAATAACCCGGGTTTATCACGAGCAGGTTTCTCGCATTCCCTGTCTTCCCTGAATAGATTTTCTGGCAACGTCACTTTGCCTCCTTTTTTACAAAGGAATTCAACGATGTATTTGTAATCGTCACCGATCAGGTAATCTAAAACAAAAGACGGACATTGTTTTCAGGGAGTCAACTAGAAATCGACCGAACGCAAGCCGAATCTAGTCAACGTGGCCCGAAGCGTGTTCTCGTGCTCGAACACAAAGCACGATTGCACGCTGGGCACTCACACAGCCGCGCGCGACCGAACACAAGTCTAACGTGACTGTGCGAGTCACACGGAAAATAATTTCGTTTACGCACCTTTGGCGGGAATATCCCTTTGCCCGACACATGCCATTATTCCTCTTTTATCCACCAACAAGATAGCAGCTTGTTGTCGCCCCTCTGACTTGACTTGGGATGAAATTCTTCGACATATTCTCGACAGAGCATCGATAGTTTGCTCGTCTAAAAGAAAATGTAAACTTTTAAAATATCAGCCTTTTCTGACTAAATCTGAAAACCGCCTTGAATATTTATAGCCTAGAGTTCAATCAATTAAAAACACCGGGAAAGGACATATATAATTTTCTGCCGACACACGTTCAAACTTTCCCAGTTCAGACATTTATATTGTAACGCGCACACAACAGTCGAGGCGACAAGAACAAGAGACGCGAGAAAGCACGAAAATAAAACACAAACGGCCTCGTAATATGCCTTCAGTCAAAAAGCCTCGCGTCATCACGAGAGGGAGAGAGAGAGACCGAACTCTTTCCTCAGCTGCCTTATGTTGTCCCCCTCTCGATCCGCCCCGCTCTTGCATGCGCGTGTCGCGCTACCAACGCCACGTGTTTCTTGGAATCCCGCGCATTTCTCAGAATGCTCAAGAAATCTCCTTTTTTACCTGACGTCGTAGCGTCCAACCTAGGCATCACTCAAGAAAAAGACAAAGTGTTGACCTACCGCTGATCTCGGTTCCGGCGTCCAAATTTGCTCCCCTTTCCTCGACCGGCGTCGACAACGCCTGGTCGACAACGGACTCGGTCTGGTCACCAGGGGTCACTCTCTCGGCCGCTTTCTCGATCGGACTCTTCCGTCCATCTCTTGCTGTTTCAGCCCTTTCCGCCATCCTCCCTTTTATCACTTTCGCCCACACAAAACAAAGATCACGCGCGGTGGAAGCGAGTCTGGGGCCCGTAACCTGTAGAGGTGTGAGTAAAGGGGGTGCGCGAAATAATAAAAACTAGTATTACAAGATAAACAAAAAGTTTATTTAATAAAAACTGCCGACCGACGTAGAACACAACAGATACAATTCACAGACTTTACAGACTTACAACCGACTTATCAGACAAAGACAATGAATCTAGAAACGACGAGAGGTGTGGAAGGCACGGTGGCTTACACTGTACTAACTACAGGGCCCGCAAGTATCACCTTGCCTGTGGCGCTGTCTCACATACTATATATACAGCCTATTGAAAAGTCGTACATGCCAACAATCACGTAATAGATTCTTTATTTGTCGATTTTGAGGCTGCTGTTCCGATCTCGATAAATTTTCTGCGTCAGTTTCTTGAGGCCTAAAATTGTATTCATTAGATACATGTGAAGTTTTCCTTCCAATTCACCCTTTTGCGACTTTTGTGACCCTTAAAGGCTATTTTCTGTCACTTTGTTACGTTCTAATATATTCGTTGGCAAGGTAGTTTAACGTCCGATTGCCCTGAAAAAGGCCGGTGGGCTTCTTAAGTAAACTCTTTCCTGACTAAACCAGAGATTAGAAGGGAAATTGCCAGCGCCTATGGTAGAGAGTGTGTCGCTTTTTCTCCACTGATTTGAGCGCTTCGTCGCGGCAGACCAGTCGAACTATACGCACGTTTACAGCAGCGGAGGGGAAGATCAAACGTGCGGACGATAGGTACCTAGTAGAAGGGGAAGGAATATGTGCGTACACATGTGTATAACTATATACGTTTTGGCTGCCTCCTGCCTGAGCTCTCGAGTCGAGTCCCTCGGCTCTCGGCTATCGCTGCAGCTCTCGCATGCACGTATATACCTATATATGTTTCCGATGCGCTGTATTCCCTCAAAAAAGATTTTGTTATGAATGTTGGACAGTTGCGTATGTTATTATGTCCGGTAATAAATTACTCGTTAAATAGGTGAGTATTAAAAATATTTGTACAGCTAAATATCAATTAATACTGAGTTTTTTCTTGTTTAAAGTGACAAATCGAGTAATGATTACGTGAGTCCCGATATTTAATGTAAGTTCTCGGAACTTCTCAATAAAATTATTACTTTTACAACTCGCATAATGTATGTTATTATAGGTACAATAAAAAAAAAATTGTACATGATATATAAATACGACGTACCGTAACATTGGAAATTATTAATTCTTTAATAAATATTTGCTTATTAAAATTTTTTCAATTAAATAAGAGCTCTTTGCTTTTATCTTAACGTTTATTTAGCAATAAAAGACTTTTCTAGAACTAAAATGTCGTTCTTCGATAGATGTAGCATTTTTAATAAGAATAAGTATTCATTAAAATGTTCAGAAAAGTATTAGTTCTGCTTTAAAGTAGTTATATTTTAACTCAATTACCAATTGAGAAAAAAACTTCAACTCAAACCTTGGAGCTTCATTATAAACCTATGTCACTTTATGCACCCGTGAGACCAATGTGCTAGTAGTCGAGGCAGCTAAGTACTCTGCCATACTTATCTACTATAATCACTACCGGGTTCAAATCTCCAGCGGGGTAAATTTTTTTTTTTACATTTGTTTTTTGTTTTTTTTCCCTTTTATTTCGATATTACTTAGTGTAAAATTTTTTTAATAATTCTTTAATAATTTTTTAATTATAATGGATTGACGAAGTGCTATTATTAACACTTTTAAAGAGGATCACACCTTTTATAACCTAATTAACAATCATATAAAATGTAGCTAAATAATTATAAGACTATCAAGAATCAGAGAAATTAAACTAAACTTTTTTAATCAACAAATTGATAAAGTGGGATGTCGCAGCACAAGCTCTAGTCAAGAGCAGTGTTTCTCTGCGTTCCTTTTTCGAGAAACAATACGTGAATAAGACTAACACATAAACCAAAGATTACCTGCGACTCCTGTTATTTTTAACATTTTCATGGCCATTTTTGCTCACGCAGCTTGCATATCAAATACATGAATTTATTATTTTTTTTTTTTTTTTTTTTATATTATAGTGCTCTACGTCCGGCTCCTTTTTAATAAGGGCACTACTATGGGCACTTAGCACTTGGGAGAAGGAAGGGAAGAGGGATGGGAGGCCTCCCATCACTGGGAGGGGGGTAGGGGGAATTAGGCAAATTTGCTGCGAGAAGGTCGCCTAAACCCTCCTCGAGGAGCATTGCGTGGTGAAAAAGCACATGTGAAAGACACAGAGGTACTTTGCCCGTAAAAGTCGCACTGGCCGGGAATGGAACCACGGTCTCCCGCGTGCCAATCCACGACCTAGCCGACCAAGCCACCGCGCGCTCTATGAATTTATTATGTATTCGTTCAATAATATATAATTGGTCAATAATATTTTCCCCTTACGTAAATATATTCATGAAAAGAAACAGAATCGTTTGCAACTGCGCAACGACAATTTTATCACCCAACCCCTTAAACATTTATGAATTAGCATAAAAACTTCAACTTTTAAAAAAATACCTTTTACTCTTCGTTACTCCAACATCAGCCAAGTTTTACTTTCACTTGAGCTTTGAAGCTTTGTTATTAACATATGTTACGTTTAATCACTACGAGGGCAGAGTTTCGGTAGCCTAGTTGGTTACGCCGCTGAGCGAATTTTTTGCCTCGACAATCTGGGGGTTCAATTCCCACTCAAGGCATAACTTTTTTTTTCTGTCGAAATTTTTTTTATCATACAAGTATGTAATTTTTTGGACTATAGTATTTATTTACGTTTCATATATACGATCCGTAATAAATACTTACTTGTTTATCACATATTTCATCAACTTACAAATATGCAAATGTTAAGTATAAGATTTATTTTAGTATGGTATTTACTAGATGAAAATCATTTTTACTGATCGATTTTTGTAACCAGCTAACGATGTATTGCATTGCAAGACAAATGTCTTAAAATGTATACTCCGTAAGAATTAGTACAGCCGTTCCCGCCTAACGATATAGCTTTTGTTTTCGTCACAGGCGCGTCGAGGCGTTGTTGTTTTGATTGTCTCTACGCGAGGCAGCGCTTTCAGTACGCATCAAGCACGCGACATTCGTTGATAAACGTCTGCTATTGATGCATCGTGTTTGTACACCGTAAATCTTTTACTGCTTTCAATAGTTTTGAACTAGTGTTGCGTGCAGTGAATACTTTTTAGTGTTGTTAGTTCATATAACAGCTTGCTTTTTCGCGTTTCTGTTCACTCGTTGGCATGTAAACAACGCAACGATGGCGAATGACAACGTAAATTCACGGTGTCAATACATAAACTGTCATAATGGACCACACAACGGACACTCTTTGCGGCGATTTCCTGCAAATGAATTAAGACAAACTGAATGGACCACTAACTCAGGTATCTAAGTATCTAGTTACTTACTTAGCTTAAAATCTTGGAAGGTTTTTTTTTTTGTTTTCCACCGTACAATTATGATGAATAATTGTGTATTGGCATTTGAATACTATATTTTAGTATTGTGTGAATTTGAAAATGTATTATGCATAATTATTCTTTATAAGGCGTGACAACTTAATAAGTTTTTTTTGGGATTTACATAAAAATGATGAGCGTTGCCCATAAGCTAAAAAACTAAAGCTTGGCTGCTGCCTCTCCTCTTACCTCTCTCTCCACTACATAAATATATGGTCTAATCTGACCGCGAGCTCTATCCCTCACACTCTTATAGCATATTATGCAAATACCTCTTTTTAATTTTTATTTCGTTATATTTAGCGAGGCCGAAACAAAATAAAAGACCTTATCGATAGGATATTTTCTGCTTTAAGAGTTTTATTGTTTTTAAAATATTAGCGTAACAATTTTTAAACGCTATGTGACGACAACAGACTCAGTTTTCAAAATTTTTAATATTTTTGCCATAATCAGCGATGTTGATTACGTCTAACAAAAATACCCCCAACGGTAGAAATTTTGAGAGTCAACAACTTACATTTCCTCGTCTACTAAGATACGACCAGGTCCTGGCCAGGGGGTATGTATATGGGTCATTATACTGAATTAATCATGAACAAAACCACTGGGGATTGTCTGGAAAAATGTACTATTAGATAATTTTTCCTCAGCTTCACGATGACGCTATTTATTTTTGCGTGCGTCTTCTCTGAGACGCCGAAAAATGCATTTTTTCGAAAACATTTACCAAATATCAAGCTTCTGTGAGCTTTTATTATTATTTCCTTACTTTCCTGTACTGCTGCGTCAGTTTTGGCCCATTACTTGTATTGATCATCAATACATAGGAGACGCAATCGCTAAAAATTATATTTTTAATCCTTTTTGCAGATTGATTATACTAACATCACAATATTATTAGTATTTATGGTGTTCAAAGGATTGGATGTCAATAAATCGTTGTAGTCATATACATTTAAGGTGACTTAGATATAGCATTAGAATCAGACTTGGGCAAAGTCGTAATTATTATTTGAAAAAAAAAGATACTGTATTATTTGGAAAAAAATAACTTTTATAGTAATTAAATATAATTTTTTTAAAATAAAGTAACAACTACTTGAAATTTTAATTACAGTATTCAAAATTGTTTTAACAAATACTGATGCTGTTTTAATTACAATATTTCAAATACATTAAACGAAATTTAAAAAATCTAAATATTTTATTTCAAATACATTTCAAATAAAATGTTGCAAATATAAAAAATTTTTAAAAACTCGAAAATTGGATAGAGCTACTTCTAGTACTGGAGCATTTGTGTTCTGTAAAAAAAAATTCTGATACCTGGTGAGACATCATTCAATTAAAAAATCTTTATCAGCCTCAGCGCTTGTACATACATACATTATTGAAATTATATAGGGAGCCACTACGCATTTGTCAGGAAAATGTGTTGTAAGTGGGGAAATCACTCGGGAACAACCCATACTGGAGAGATCCCGCAACACTTTGATTTCACACATTTGTAATTGAAATACGATATTTAAATACATTTTGTAAGACAATGTATTTCGTACAATTTATTTAAAATAAAGTATTTGAACTACTTTCTATTCAAATATTGTATTTAATATTTATTGTAGTTAAATACAAATTTATTTTAAATACAAACGTATCTGATGTTTTTATTTGAAATAAAATAGTGTACATACTATATTATAAATAAAAATAATATATTCTTTCGAACAATTTTTAATGATTGAAATATTTTATTTGAAATAAAATATTTATTCAAGTATTGTGTTTGAATTACTATTTTCAATATAATTATAAATAGAGTATTTAGTTATGATATTTTATTGAAATAAAGTAATTAAATTTTTGGGTTACTTGAATTAAAGCTGAAATAAAGTATTTCAGAGTATTTCAACTCTGTCAAATACTGCCCCTCTCTGATTACAATAATAAAAAAAATAGTTTACAAATTTGACATTGATCATATAATCAGTGGTTTTATTTACGATTAATTAATTTTGCAACTAAGAATCTCGCACAGTGGCGTGACATTCATATAGTGGAGAGGGCGCTTCGGGTCGGCTCGGGCGTCATTAATGCGCTCGGCTTGTAGCAGGCGGTGGTGGCAATTGATCTTTTGTTTACGGCAAAGGGGTTGATGAAATCAATCAGGAAAAAAATTTCTCTTATCAAGTTAACATTCAAGAAGGGCGTGGGCATGGACTGAAGTCAAAATAATAAGTAGGGTGGCCGTTACAGCGAAAAATTGAAAATACCGAAACTCGGCTCCTATTGGTCCCACAGAAATATTTTTGTTTAAATTCATTTAAAAATAAAAGCAACAATGTGCATTTGGTTGCAAAACTCTAATATCAAAATTGACGAAAATAAGTGCCATAACAATGAGTTTATTTAATAACTTTTTTGTTTCTTATCTTGAAAATCTAAAATTTGAAAATATTAAAGGTATTATCTAAACCTATCGATTTCATTATGTTTCATCACGATATTTTTAGCAAGACAAATATTATAAGCAATTAAAATTTCAAATTAACAATTTTGCAATATATTGTCAATTGCAAATTTTGCAATCGGACTTGCTGCATATTGTTTAGTATACCAAAGACTAAAATATACTTGATTTTCTTTCAACTCCGAGCAATAGACGTTCTGTTTTTTGATACTTCAACTTTTTGGCCAGTTTTGGTCTTTTTCCTTAGTAGCTTTTAATGCGATTGGCCCCACAGTAATTTATCTTATATTATTAGCTTATACAATATCCGGTTAACTTCTAAGGTTACCACTTCATAAACTCTTTTTAGCCACAGGAACGTCAAGTTTTTGTTGCAAAAGCACCTTGAATTTGTAGGATGTGATTATTTTTTATATTTGTTTATTTATTTTTTTTTAATATTCCCACACAGAAAAAATATACAGGCTACAATTACTGTGAATTAAAAATAGGTGACAAAATCAAGCATTGGGCAGCATCATCCAAGCTGTCAGCCGGAATATGTAATGGACATTTTAACGATGCTGATTTTGTGAAAAATGATCAAGGACAAATAATACGCTTGCTACGAAATTTAACTCCCATTCACTGGCAGGCACCTGAAGCGAAAATCGTGTATGAAAATTACATGACACAACATCGAATCGAACGGGAGCGACAGTCACAGGAGAAACCATCATGCGAACAAACTGAAAACCATCCTCAAGAATCAACCTTCACGGCAGTTAATGTGCCTGCAGCATCCATCAACGATGCTGCTGTCACATTGAAGAACATTAATGTGTCTGTTGATTCTAGCGTTGATGGTATGGTTTGTGGACAAAATGATGTGGAATATAGTGACAATGTGTTATCTGAAGAGATCTCGAGTGTAACGAAACAAGCGAGTGATGTCATGTATCCTTCTGGAAAACAGATTTTTTTTAATTTTGGAGAAGTTGAAGTTGATGAACATTACTTAAGCTTTGAAAGAGTTGAACAACAAAGTGAAATCGTAAATTCCAGTAATGGCATGAACGCTAGTCATATTCCAGACACCAAAAAAAAAGGACTAAATAATAGTAAAACTTCTTCAAGTTTAAAATCAAAGTCAGTTTTATGTAAAGCCCGACAAATGATTATTAATCTTAGGAAAAGAGTAGTAGATTTAGAAGTAGATAAAGCCAAAAATCAAAGAAAAATAAAAACGTTAAAACAGCAAGTTCAACGGAAAAATTTGACTATTAAAAACCTGATTAAAACGGAGGTTCGCTCTATTGATGATATTATAGAAGGCAAAGGTCTTTCTAAAACTGCTGCTACTTTGGTAAGGATGCAATTCAAACGGGAAAACAGCGAATATAACGAAGATGAAAAAAATTTATGTAAAATAATATAATTTCATTCTGCGTCTTGCTATAGTCGGTTGCGAGATTTAAAAGTAAGATTAGCAGGGGAATCAACGGTCAGAGGGTGGGTTGCTGAGTACAATGTTTTACCGGGTTTGAATAATGTAGTTCTGCACTCGATTGAAAAAAAATTGATGTCATTACCACCAGAAGAACGCGTGTGTGCTTTGAAGTTCGATGAAATGTCGATTAAATCAAGTGAAGAATATTCGAAAGCGCAAGATCTTATTGAAGGTTTTTTAGACATGGGTAAAAATCGCAGGGGAGACAAATTAGCTCGTCATGCTTTGTTACTGTGTTTAAATAGTATAAATGCTAAAAATCCTTGGTGCCAGTTGCTTTCTTTTGGTTTTAATGAGCACGGTGCAACGCCTGAAGAGCTTTTTGAAATCATCAGAGAAACCCTAAGTGCGTTATTTAAAATTGGAGCAAATGTAAAAGTAATCGTTTGTGATCAAGGTCCAAACAATCAGACACTTATGTGGAAATTGTTTAACGTAACTATTAAGGAACCTTATTTTTTTCTGGAAAATCGCAAAATTTACGTAGTCTTTGATTGGCCTCATCTTATAAAACGATTGCTTGTCCAATTAAGATCCCACAGATACATTTACGTCGATAACAACGTTATAATGAATTTTTCTGACATAGTGAAGACTTGGGAACTTGACTTGAACAGTAGCACTTCAAATGTATTAGGTTATTTAAGTCAAAGTCACTTCACACCCAATAATTTCGAAGTTATGAATGTTAAAATAGCGATGCAACTTTTAAGCCGTCGAGTGGCAGCTGCGGTTCATACAGCTTCGCAAGACCCTCATGGATTGGTATCTGATACTGCGGCAGATACTGTTAAATTTGTCGAGAAATTAGATGCTGTCATAGACGTTTGTAATAGTTATTCTTTAAGAACTGTAGATAAACAAAAACGCCCTCTATCAAAACAAAATCCAGAGATTCTTGAGTTGTTGAATGAATTTATTGAATGGTCTGAGAAATGGTACACGGTAGTAATAACTAGAAGTTGTAAGGGTAAGCGATTTATTAAAAATTCGAGACCACCTTGATTCAAAGGATTGACTCAAACGGTAAGAGCTTTAGTTTCATTGTATAAAGATTTAAACGAAGAATTCCTAGATTTTGAGTTGGCGACAGGTCTTTGCAATCAAGACAGCGTTGAGCATTCACACTCGCAGTTCCGAGGGAGGTGTGGTTTTAATAATAATCCTACTTGTCGAATGTACCGTTTAAGTTTTAGACACGTTTTGTCAACAGATGCTATTGGAGCCAGCAAGGGTTCTGTTTCGGTTTCTGAGTGGTTACGTGTGCAAAGCATCGTTGATGAAAAATAAGTGTTGTGATTGCGAAAGAATGATGTCGAAACCACTGACAGAAAACTTATGTAATACTGAAATATATTTAGAAAAAAGAGAGTATCCCCATTCAGATCCCAATTTACCAACAATTACTTATTTAACTAACCCCAGCGATTACTTTGTCAAAATTATTAGTTGTCAATTACATGCTTTTCACGATCATCATGCAAGTGTTTGGCATCAAAGAAAACTGTTACTATCTTTGACTGAAATTGTTGAAAAATATACAAATGAAGTATTTCCTGAATGGTTTAATAAAAAACATAAATGTTACGAACACAGAGTTTTTGCTTTACAGAAATTGTTATGAGTTAAAATTTATAGAAAAACGAGCGATCATAACCATGGTAGACGAAATGAACAAAACAATACTTATGCTACTAAAAATAGGAAATTAAAAATTGTTCAAAATAGGTAAAAAATACCATAAGTATCTGTAGCTTTCTACACACACACACACACACACACACACACACACACAAGCGCGTTCGCACACATGTATATGTACATATATACACACACAAACACAATTTTTTTAATATCATGAGAACTTTTCAAGACTGATAAGTAGTTAAGTACTAATTGTTTAATTGTGTTTGACGTGTAACACTAATTTTCCTTTGAAGAAGACATGTTTGTATAGCTAACAAAATGAATATTAAAATGGCTTTACTGCGTTCTACTTTGCTAAATTTGGATTATAGCTTGGTACTGTTAACTTTTTAATCCATCTCTAGTATTTGCATGATTATTTTGGAAATCTTCAGAAAAGTATGCAGTTATCTTCAAATCATTTAGATTTTTTTTTTGTTTTATAAAAAGCTGGTGCGTACATTAGTTCACGTAAACAATAATTATAGCCTTATAATTTACAAAAAACTATTGATTTAATAGACAGAGGTGTGTAAAATTTTTTTAAAAATCTACAATTAGTGTTCAAGTACGTCTCAGAAACATCTACCCAACGTTTCATTCTCAAGTATTAAGTACACAAGATTGTACAGATAATTTATCCAAAGTACGTTGGACCTCAGCGTGGCTTTTATCTGTTATTTTTAAATATTATTTCTGACTATTAAAATAGTTCGATGACTTTCAAGTATCAGGGCTTCGTTGTATTTAAAATTCAATGAACTCTTGTATCATAAATTTATAATCTAGCTTCCAGATACTTTTTAGTATTTATAGTATTTATATATATATATATATATATATATATATATATATATATATATATATATATATATATACACATAAATAAAACTATTTACTATGTGTCTTTCTTTGTTACATTAATTTTACTACACTTTTTTTTAACTATTTACGAAGGAAAAACATAGAGCCGTACTTTTTAGAAGTGATATGAAAGCTAGTTTTATTACAAATAGAGCTATGCCTTAGGACTCTAAAGTTATCGAATTATGTTATTAATTAGTAGTGATCTTGACAAGGAACAACTAGAAGCCACCGTGTAGTGTAAAGTACGGTGTCTTTGTATTTCATCTAAGAACTTATTATAAAGTATTGTATTATGACGTTTCGCATGAGCCCTCTTGGATAGTAAATCAAAAATATTGTCAATCAGTCGTGAAGCATATTAATTTAAATTAATAATAATTTGGTATTCAAATTACAATTTTTTTATTTTATTGAAACAGAGTTTTGTATTCATTAAAAAACTAATTGTAACTTCCTAAATATCAAATTGTCATTGATTTAAACAATTGTGCTCGACGATTCATTTAAAACGTTTATGAAATACCCTTCATGAAGGAGCATACAAAATTTCATACTAAAATATTCAGTAAAATGGTGCTAAAAGCCATGCACAGATAAAGTACGTTACACTACATTGTGAATTTAAGCTGTTACTTCTTAACGTAGATACTAGCGACTAAAACAATTCGATGATATGTGTGTCCTGAAGCATTTTTCTGTTTGTAATTTAAAAATCTTTCATAGTATTTCTTAGAAGTAGGGTTCCATGTTTTGACTTCGTAGATCGTTAAACAAGAGTCCAAAAATTGATAGTGTACTAAAATCGCACGTTAAATAGTGCTTCTGTAACCTTTTCTTACGTGCATACTGAACATTAACTTGAAGCTACGTTAAAATTTATGATACATGAGCTCATTGAATTTTGAATGCAACAAACCCTTGGGATTTAAAGGTCATCGAACTATTTCATGAGTCATAAATAATACTTAAAAATAACAGCTGAAAGCCTCGTTGAGGTCTAACGTACTTTAGATAAATCATCTATACAACCTTTTGTATTTAATACTTGAGTACTAAACGTTGGATGGATATTTCTGAGACCTAATTGAACACTACCACACTAAATTATAGATTTTCAAAAAAAATTTCCACCCCTCTGTCTATTGAATCAATACAGCTTTTTGTAAATTTTAAGGGTATAATTATTGTAAGTATACATGAAGTAATGTACGTACTAGCTTTTTATAGAAAAAAAAAAAAAACTGAATCACAATGACTTAAAGATTACTGCATACTATTCTGGTAATTTCAAAAATAATTATGCAAAAACTAGCGAGATGGATTTAAAAGTTAACAACGCAAAGCTATCTCAACTTAATACCAATCAACCGCAGAGGGCACGATAAAAAACTGATCATTTCCAATTAAGTATTGTCGTTCATAAGTCCCATGATTGTAAATAAATGTATAGAGACTCATCAATTAGTTATTGTAATATAAACGTTTGTAAAATATTAGGTACTAGCGCTAATGCCGAAAAAGTATTTTATTACTAATTTATTTATGTATTTATTATATTCTATAACACTGGCGAGTAAATGTTAGGTAAGTTGGCAAAAGAAAATTGTAAATATTGCAAAATAGTATTATAATCGCATGTTCATTCAACATTATTAATTATTTATGACTCTACAGTTCGAACGTTCCAGGAACAAACTTAGAAAATTGGAAGAACTACTTTTAAAGCAGCCAAACCTCTTATGAATACCTTAAAACAGCGTTGGTTGGTTGCATGCCAATGATATAATGTAAGTCGCAAAACATGATGAGTACCTATTATTTTGGCTAATAGTATCTATTATTTTCAGTGGAACCATTGTTCTTGATATTTATAATGACAAACACCCAAAGTTAAAACTCTATTATTTTCGAGCACCGCGTAAAATAAAAAATTTGTAAAAAATCACCGGCTCCGTCGGTTTTTAGAACTATATTTGTTTCATTAATTGGTTTTATGATAATTAACAATGTCTGCAATACACTGTGGGGTATTTTTAATTAAATAGAATTAGTGCCTACTTAAATAAATGTAATTTTTTAAAATCGTTAGTATTAAAATTGCAGATTGTGGTTGAAACTTCATCATGTTTTGCGAAGTATTTTATATCATACGCAACCAACCAACGCTGTTTTAAGGTTTTAAATATAAGATTTTGCTGCTTTATGAGTAGTTTTTCCGATTTTCTAATTTTATTCCTGAAATATTTCAAACTCAGGAGTCATCCGACAGCTGTACATATGTATGCGGAATTTGTAATTTTGTTAAGTACTAGCGTGATAACAGTATGGCTCCCGGCTAGGTGTTCCACGATTTTTACTTCAAACATTTATTTAGAAAAGAAAAAAACTACTTACTTTCATAAGTAGTATTCTGGCGCGTGGTAAATAAATAAATTTATATTTGTTATTTGTACATAGGTTTGAAGTAAGAAAAAAAAAAAAAAAACACAACGCACCGAGCAAGTTGTTTCGAGAAGAAAAAAGTTTCATTAAATAAGAATGTTCGTAAGTAAAATTATGTTAACTGACGTTCTTATGTATTAGTTATCTTTTGAGTTATCTTCTACATAAAAATAATATAATAAGTATCACTTCTTCAAACAACGCTTAATAACAGTACCTCCTGGGTGGTGTGGAAATCTGTTTGAAAAAAAAAAAAAAAAATTTGTTAAACTAGCCTTTTGCCAAAATATTATTTTCAACCACTATGCTTACAATAATCTTTATCAGCGGATAAACTTACAAATAATTAACAAAAAAAGTGTAATCTTTTAGTTCGAAGTGACAGTTAAACACACTAAAAAATTAATACGGTCAATTATGTTTTGATGCATAACTTTCACTGTAATTTGGTACTTAACATAGTTTATATTATACCTCTTTTTACTAAAATAAATCTTATACTTATTATTTGCATATTTGTAAGTTGATGAAATATGTGATAAACAAGTAAGTATTTATTACGGATCGTATATATGAAACGTAAACAAATACTATAGTCCAAAAAATTACATACTTGTATGATAAAAAAAATTTCGACAGAAAAAAAAAGTTATGCCTTGAGTGGGAATTGAACCCCCAGATTGTCGAGGCAAAAAATTCGCTCAGCGGCGTAACCAACTAGGCTACCGAAACTCTGCCCTCGTAGTGATTAAACGTAACATATGTTAATAACAAAGCTTCAAAGCTCAAGTGAAAGTAAAACTTGGCTGATGTTGGAGTAACGAAGAGTAAAAGGTATTTTTTTAAAAGTTGAAGTTTTTATGCTAATTCATAAATGTTTAAGGGGTTGGGTGATAAAATTGTCGTTGCGCAGTTGCAAACGATTCTGTTTCTTTTCATGAATATATTTACGTAAGGGGAAAATATTATTGACCAATTATATATTATTGAACGAATACATAATAAATTCATGTATTTGATATGCAAGCTGCGTGAGCAAAAATGGCCATGAAAATGTTAAAAATAACAGGAGTCGCAGGTAATCTTTGGTTTATGTGTTAGTCTTATTCACGTATTGTTTCTCGAAAAAGGAACGCAGAGAAACACTGCTCTTGACTAGAGCTTGTGCTGCGACATCCCACTTTATCAATTTGTTGATTAAAAAAGTTTAGTTTAATTTCTCTGATTCTTGATAGTCTTATAATTATTTAGCTACATTTTATATGATTGTTAATTAGGTTATAAAAGGTGTGATCCTCTTTAAAAGTGTTAATAATAGCACTTCGTCAATCCATTATAATTAAAAAATTATTAAAGAATTATTAAAAAAATTTTACACTAAGTAATATCGAAATAAAAGGGAAAAAAAACAAAAAACAAATGTAAAAAAAAAAATTTACCCCGCTGGAGATTTGAACCCGGTAGTGATTATAGTAGATAAGTATGGCAGAGTACTTAGCTGCCTCGACTACTAGCACATTGGTCTCACGGGTGCATAAAGTGACATAGGTTTATAATGAAGCTCCAAGGTTTGAGTTGAAGTTTTTTTCTCAATTGGTAATTGAGTTAAAATATAACTACTTTAAAGCAGAACTAATACTTTTCTGAACATTTTAATGAATACTTATTCTTATTAAAAATGCTACATCTATCGAAGAACGACATTTTAGTTCTAGAAAAGTCTTTTATTGCTAAATAAACGTTAAGATAAAAGCAAAGAGCTCTTATTTAATTGAAAAAATTTTAATAAGCAAATATTTATTAAAGAATTAATAATTTCCAATGTTACGGTACGTCGTATTTATATATCATGTACAATTTTTTTTTTATTGTACCTATAATAACATACATTATGCGAGTTGTAAAAGTAATAATTTTATTGAGAAGTTCCGAGAACTTACATTAAATATCGGGACTCACGTAATCATTACTCGATTTGTCACTTTAAACAAGAAAAAACTCAGTATTAATTGATATTTAGCTGTACAAATATTTTTAATACTCACCTATTTAACGAGTAATTTATTACCGGACATAATAACATACGTAACTGTCCAACATTCATAACAAAATCTTTTTTGAGGGAATACAGCGCATCGGAAACATATATAGGTATATACGTGCGTGCGAGAGCTGCAGCGATAGCCGAGAGCCGAGGGACTCGACTCGAGAGCTCAGGCAGGAGGCAGCCAAAACGTATATAGTTATACACATGTGTACGCACATATTCCTTCCCCTTCTACTAGGTACCTATCGTCCGCACGTTTGATCTTCCCCTCCGCTGCTGTAAACGTGCGTATAGTTCGACTGGTCTGCCGCGACGAAGCGCTCAAATCAGTGGAGAAAAAGCGACACACTCTCTACCATAGGCGCTGGCAATTTCCCTTCTAATCTCTGACTAAACTTTACAGCAATTGTGACTGCCTGGATACCTCACGGTGATATCCTCTGGCCTGCTGTTGAAGGCCCAGACCGATCGGGAGAAAAATTACAAAGTCCGAAGCTTTGGGCTAGTTGTAGTGCTCTTTCCTAACGTCTCCTGGTGTAACGTCGAAGATGTTGGTGTCTAAAGCATCTTTTTTTGCAGACTCAGTTGTTTTGATGATCTAAGATGGAGAGATTAGTACAGATTGGTTCGTGATGCTTGCCCGTTGGAGACTCTCGTTGGCTCAAGTTTTTTTTCCTTCATAGCTGTTAGGTTCGCCCAGTGCAGACCTTGGAGAGGATCATTGATTCCTGTTTGAATGCTTAGAGTCGAGAGGGTAATATAGGGTCGTTGGTTACCGGGGTTCCCAGCCTTGCGACGAACAACTCTGCTCGTGACGTCTGCCAGTTAATGACTGACTTAGTTTAATAGTGGCCGGCTTTACTCAGCCTTTGAGTTGACGAATAGTCTCCAGAAATCGTTGTAAGCATGTATGTATTGGCAAGGTAATTTGAACTCAGGTAGCTCTTAAAAGGACCGATAAGATTAATGGTTAAGTAGGGAACGTAAATGCTTACATTGGCCCTGAAAAGGGCCAGTGGTAAAATTTCCAGTCATTCTTTATTATTATTCTTAATGATGGAGAGCCAGCTGCGGTTAGCGTGACTCTTACCCTCGGAGTCTATGTGGACGGAGACCTTACATGAGGGACGTACGCCGCTGATCAAAAAATATTCCGTCTTCGGAACGTTCCCTGGATCACCAACCGCTCATCGTTAGTCGGGAAAATGTGGGGATGCCGTTGGGGACACGACCACTGAGAAGGAAGCTGTTATGGCTGCCCATGCCCGTTAGGGTTGTTTCCCCTGGCTTACATTTGTAGTATAAAATTCTCTGACAGCACCAGGTTAGATTGTGGTACAGCCATATAACTCAGAAGGGTTAGAGCAGGATATGCTCTGGCTAGACACATGTCCGGGTATTCCACCGCAGACGTCACCGGTTATACTACATTATTTATGGGTGGCACTCGTCAATCCTGGAGACTCAGGGCGATAGTAGGCCTACATTACTTACTCATTGGAGAAGAGCGTCTTCAGTAACCGGGATACCCAGCTGCACGACGATCATCTACATTCTCGATGTAGCTTGAACTGCCAGTAGACGGGTACATGAATTTCAGCGACGCTCCGGCCTCTTATAACCACACTTATTCAATTCCGTTGCAAGTAGCTTCGATTTTATGCTGACGCCACCTAGCGGATACTACTGAACCAAAGTGAATAGCTGGCATATTTTTGCAAAACTTTGAGCTTATTTATTGCTATTGTTATTATATTTTTCAAAATAAAAACCATACTTAAACCATCTAGGAAGTGTCATGAATCAGTGTACAAAAATTTCAGCAAAATCGGTTCAGTAGTTTTCGCGGTTAGCGATTACAACGGTTTTAGCGACTTTGCTTTATATATTAGTAAGATATGTACTCAAACTAGTAAGCCTAAGAGTAATGGTAGGATAAAATATTTTTAAATTTATTTACGTTCGAATGTGAACTTTTAGTGTGTTTGCATACAATATATGTATTAAATAAATTTTAAATTGTTTTAATTTAACACCTTGCATACCATCTATTCCTAATAATTTTTACGATGTACATTGATGAAAAAATAACTTAAAAAACTATATTTTAAGTCTTGAAAATTTTTTTACACCATCTCAAATTCAGCAAAATGTTATTGAGAAACATAAGTATTAGCGGCACCTCCTTACCTTAAACCGACGTTCGACTTTAAGCTGAAACATCTTTCCAATTCCTGCAGACTTATGAGTAATAAAGTGTTTGCTCGTAATGTGTCAATTTTCCATCACTCTTTGGTTTCTCTAGCCCTGCTAGCTGTACATTTAGTTTCAGTGTATTTTCAAAATTATCAGCCAGTGGTCGGTCAAACAGTTAAAATGTTTAGAATTAACTACATACCGCTTAGAGATTTTTCTAAACGATACAATTTTCAAATTAAATAAAATTAAAAATATATTATAAGATTAGAACGTTATGTAAATAAACTTAGAATTTCGTATTAATTCTTATATTCTGAAATTTTTGTTCAATATGTATATTAAATATATTGAAAACTGTTTTTATTTTAAAAATCCACCCACCACTCGCTCCTCCTGCCTTCACAATACCATTGGGACCGTCCTCCTAAATTCCCTTCCTCTGAAAAAAAAAAAAAATGTTTTAACCGACCTAGAAGTGTCGGTAATCAAATTTGAATTTTGCGCAAAATCCGGCACCATTATGTACCCAGGGTTATTAGTTTGAATTTCCCACCGCTCCGATCACGTGACCCCGTCCAAAATAGAACCCTGGGCCATCCTTTTGGCGCCAGCTGTATGACATATATATATGCCAGCCGTATAACACATATATATGCCAGCTGTCTGACATATATCTATGAAACTGTCTGGCAAAATAGTACCCTTATTACTTACGTATCTTCGATATGTATTTATTACACGTACGCATACTACGTATTAATATAAGATAGGGTAGCACATCGTAAGTTTTGAGAAGCAGACCCGTGCACTTTTTACGCAATTTTTACACAGTTACGTAAAAATTGCATAAGAAGTGCATAGATCTGCTTCTCAAAACTTACGTATGTGCTCCTAGGGCTGCAGCACGTTTTCCTTTAGTAATGTGTACAAAATCGTGTTTATTAATTCTGGGAGATAGTTTATTTAACAAGCAACGTAAGAACCAAATCATGAAAGTTGTTATGAAACAAAATTGTAGTTTCATGGGTACAATTACACAATATTTCAATTATATATAAATTTGTTTCCATTGAATTGGACGTAACAAGAAAACTCAATATTATAGTTTCATCTGCTCCGATACATCAATCACAGAATTCATCTCACATTTGCCCCACACCTAAGCAGAAATAATTTTATTGGATAAGTTGGTAATAATAATTTTTAAAAATTAGTAGAAAATATACAAAAATAATAACAGTTTTTAATGTCTAAACTTGAAACAAGTAATAAGATTTATTATTTACAATCATCTGTCACAAGTTGTTATTACAACTTTTAAAACTTATGATTACTAATTTTTTTTTTTTTTTTTACGAGATCGAACGGTAAAACCGTGCCCATAAAGATTATTTTTTATAATTTTTTTCCGTGTAATAAATAATAAAAAACAAAAAAATGACTATTATTAACAGTTGTGAACAGCTATTAGTTTTTAATAAATCTTGAAAGTTGAATACTTAATAGTGATCATTGATTATCATAAAAGATGTTTCTAAGTACTACTTTTTTCGATGCTTCTATAATTAAATTTACAGCAAAAAAAAAGAAATAATAAAAAATAATTGGTAATAATAACACTCATTGAACTTTATTAGAATCTAAAATCTGGACTTTATAAAATATTATTATTAGTCATTATTTTTTTTTATCTCTTATTCACAAAAAATTTTTTGCTTGGACATGATCGGCATGACAATATTCGGCTGATCTGATACTTAATTGGCTTTACCGCGCTAGGGGCGCAATGTTCAATGTATAATGACTGTAAACACCAATTCTGGTGACTCTGTCAGATAATAGTTAACTGTTTCGCGTATTTATTTATGATTGTTCAGCAACCATCAATTTTTTACTTTAAAATTAATGATTATTTATTCTAAAAAAAATTCATATCATTTGGATAACGTAGTACTCAGATACAATTCCAGATTCTGTGGGTTGCAGATTTTAATTTGAATACCATTTTTTTTCTGTTTGTTTTAACTTCTCTGGACACAAGCGTAATTAAGATAAATTTTTTTCTTCTAAATTATTTGGGCCAGGGCTCTTAAAAATTTTGTATGCTAAAAATTGAATAAACTCTATTGCACGTCATTTAATGCTGCATCAGATACAATTTCTTTAATATTTTTAGCCTTATTTCACTTGAGATACCACCTGATCTCTCAGCTGAGATCTCACCTGAGATTTTGGTATGAGAAATCACTTGACATCTCACTTGAGAAACCAGATGAGGAACCAGCTGATAACTCAGGTGAGGTTTATAAGCTGGGATATGCACACCCATAAGAATGAAATTTTGGAGACCATTTCTCTTCAGCGCTCGTCACTTGTCTCCGTGATCCTGTGATTATCTGCAATTGGTATTCTAGTCCTTTTAGCTTCCGAGCTGTTGTCACCGATGCTTGAAGAATAAAACCGGAACTGTCGTCTTTAATCAGCTCGTCGGCTTCTCGATCTTAATCGTCGTATTCTCGTGGCACTACACTATTAAAGCTTATCGGCGAAATTTTTGAAACGAGTAAAATAAAAAAATTCCGACTCTTACCATACCCCACGTCACTTAGCACTAAAACTGTTACGTGGAAAAGAGATTAATGTTAATATATTGAGGGGTTTATTGCGTAGACCAGAAAATGAACAAACTCACCTTGTAAGAGTTAATAAAATTTAATGAGGAGAGAATATAATTATAATAACGATACACAATACAGCCAATGACAAACGGCTGCTTGCATGCATGACGCATGCTTCGACGGACAGATGAGATCTCTACTGCGCCCATGTTCGAGCGCCAAGAGTCCGCATATATCATACAATTATCATTTTCCAGAGATGGCACCTATAGTCCATCTCTCATACATATACTTATATATACTTTGGTATAAATGTACGATGTACTCAACAAGTGGTGAGGAGGTGCGTCGCGAGAATGATCAACACTTAATTCCTTAAAGACACCTTTATTCCAGATACCACATTTATAAGACAAAGTCGCGCGTATGCTTTCGTTCAAGGCTCGTCGTGTTCTCCTTAATTATCGCCCAGTCTCTTGCTTTAGTACCACTCGACTGCCCCGATTTGAGGCTCGCTGGGGACGTGGCAATGTTACATCCCGAGTTGATACGAATTATATTATAACTAAAAACTATCCGTCTGTCAAAATTCAGATAAGACGTATTGTGAATATAAAGCAAGCTTATATGACAAACGGAGCTCGTACGTCGTTTATGTGTGCGCGTGTGTATTAGCTTTAAGGTGAATGCTTCATAATATGCTGACATAGAATACGGCCACCTCATTGTTAAAATGCATGTATGTATGAATGATTATGAATGTTGCTCATTAATTGTTTAATTCTGATAATGTATACTAATTAAAAATTTGTAATTCACATTCACCTTATACACGTAAGGCATAACGTGTTGGCTGAGGCAACTCGAGTGCGTATCGAGAACATCAATAGTATCGGACTACGCTAAGGAGCGAGGTACAGCAAAGGAGGCCCGCCGATAGTGATTTCGGCGATAGCAGAGAAAGCAGAAGTCGCAACATCCTACCGGTCAAGAACTCGTTCGTGTAGTTTAAGGAAACACTGACGGTTATAGCACGAAGTATGAGGGAACTCCGAAGCAGCAGTCACAACAATCAGTGATAGATATAAGTAAAATATCAGTAATAAAATTTACGCTGAACCTTGTTAAAGTGACTCGATTAAATTGTATTCAAAAGAACATATTATTACTAAATTGCTTTAATAAAGAAATACATCAATTACCCATATTATTTGAAGAAAAATTATCATTCAATACAAAAAGAACAAATAAAGCTCACGAGCTGAAGTCTAAGAACCCCACGAATGACACTTAAATAAAACTGAACAAGTCCGATCATAACAGCAACATAGACGCATCTGACTGCATCCACACGCGTTTGACGTCCGTGAAAATCGTGCCGTTCTTTACTGCTAACTTCAAATGAACTAACTCCCAACCACTTTTTTGTAGTTTATTTAAGGTTTGCACGTTGGCAGTGAAGAATTAGGCACGATTCTGATGGACTACAAACGTGTGTCTGTGAACGCAGTAGGATGCGGTCGGACGCGTCTATGTGGCTGCGGCCTAGGCCTTATCTTATATCCCCTTGTTCCCCTTCTTTTGGTGTTCGCTGCTAGAATAGCGAATAGCCTCGGTGTTACCAGGGGGAGTCAGTATGATATGCCCAGCATATCGTACGTAACACGCCTATCTAATGCTTATCTTATACTCATTGAAGATTATGGATAAGATATTTAAAGATAAAATAAGCATTAGTCAGGTGGTAAAAAGAAATTCTTTTTTCACCCTAAGAAAATCAGAAAACTGTCGCAACTTTTGTTACATGTGTGAATTCTTACAAAAGAAAAAAAAAACCTTAGGCAAAGTTGCGGCAGTAATATTTGTTGTAAGGAAATACAATTTCTTGATTTTGCCTAGTTATTTATTTGGCTTTTGGGTACCAAAAACGAAGTGTTAAAAATACCTGAAAAAATTTGGTTGGCTCGTTCTATACCTCTGGTAAATATTATTCAGGTTTGTTAGGGGTTTGATTGAATTTGGAGACTTGTGGCGTATTTTAATCAATTAATTGTTGACGAAATAAACTAAAACTGATGTAATCCTTTGAATACATGGTTAAAACATTCAGGTAAGTTGATTATGATTGATAGCCCGTAACAAATGCGGTGATTCATTAAATGTTAATCTTATGCTGAAGTATGCACGTATCAGCAGTTTTTTGGTGCAAAAATTAATAGAAAAATGATTCAAGATTGTCATAATGACGTCGTTTCTGACAATTTTTATACCAAGCAACGTATTTATCAGTGTCACACGTTTTGATTATTTAGTCATCTTGCATATGTTCTAGGAAACCATTATGTTAGGAGGGATGATATATTCTGACAGGTAATGTTCATTGTAAACAAGTCAGTCTAGGTAAGTAAAGTTTCTATCTTTTGAATATCATCTGAATTAATTTGTCCATCAACATTGTTAGGTGATTTTCAAGTAAAATTAATGTTTTTGTAAGTAGGATGTATTTTTCTGGAATAAACATTCCCAGTGGGCACCACAATTCAAAAAAGAATTCAGAATGAATTCATTTCTTGAATACATTATATGTATTTATACATAAATTCTTTTTTTATTTTATAAGTGTTCACGCAGCTCGCAATGAGTTCATTAGGAATTCTTGTAGAATTAAAATAATATTCACAAAGTATACTTATTGAGTACTCATAAATTTATTATGTTATGTCACCTTACATAAAATTTCAAAAAGTTCCTCAAGAATTCTTTAATGTTTACTAAACCTAACTAACAGTTTAACGTTTGTTTGACTTTAATTATCTTATATAAATTCGTAATTCGTTCTACTACTTTTTTGGTTGATGTATTATTTTCGTTATAATTGCTTGTAATCTGTTGAGATTAAAAATTGCATACATGTAGCGCATCAGACTTTCCCGCCATCGAACAAGCGCAAGCAGCTTCTCTTTCCAAGAGAAGTCTCAGCCTTTCATCAGGCAGCGCCACCAACTGGAACCTCTCTCTCGCTCTTCCTGCCAGCTAAGCTGGCAACGCAGCGAGAGGAGTTAGAGTCGCTATGACCACCGCAGCCAACACATCGCGTTACATTTCCTACTAACTTACCTTATACTTTGAGTGAATAAAGATATCTTACTTATAAACATTGCAACCAACGCCTTCACCCGTGCATACACCCGTTTCCTCCTTATCTGTCATGTATCCCGCTCAAGCCTAAGCGGAAACATCCAAATTGGTGACCCCGATGTGATCTAAAGCACACGAAGTCGAGAAAACGCTGGATCAGTTATTGCAGTGTATCAGTGTGGAACCTGTTGCCCACGCGATGCTCAGTCAACTCACCGTCGTTATTTTTATCCTTGCAAACGCGTTCTGTTTTGCACGTCGTAGTGGCCCGTGGTCAGTTACTCTCGTGCTGGGCCCGTGCTTTTCCCTTCTCTCTCCTGTGCGGCTCGTCCGGACGTCGCGCAGCTATACAGCTCAACCTGGGACACGGAGCAGAAGATCCTCAATGGAGAACGGCATCCATATTTTTTTCTCCTCTTTTCCTTCTCTCCTCCAGCCTTGTAGAAGAGTCGGTTCCCCCATCTGCCATGGCGGCACCAGCTAACCTTCATCTGCTTCCACTCTGAATCCACAGCCTGGCAGATTGGATACAGCACTTAGAGTCATTCTTCATGGTGTACAAAGTGGAAGATGACCGCACTAAATACTTTCAAGCTGTAAACGCGCTAAGCCTGGTAGCAACGAACCGTTGCACCTGGTGCCCAAGCCGAACGGAAACTGGCGAATAACCGGCGACTACTGCTACCTCAATGCAATTACCCAGCCGGACCGCTACCCTCTTCCCATCGTCAAGGACCTTCTGCAGGAGGTGAGGGACAAAGTTTTTTCTGTGGTGGATCTCCACAAAGTTTTTTGCCAGATCCCCATAGCAGAAGAGGACGCTCCCAAGACAGCCATTACAACACCGTTCGGCCTTCTTTGAGTTTATGAGGTCCTCCCTGAGCCAGAGGAACTCGGAACAGTCGCTCCAACGTACTGTAGATCATCTCCTGATAGAGCTGCCTTTTGTCCGGGCGTACTTGGATGACCTTATCGTATTCTCACTGGATCACAAAACCCATCTCAAGCATCTGCAGCAGCTCTTCGAGATTCTTCGCAAGGCCAGGCTACGCATCAACCCAGAGAAGTGCCTGCTCGGCCAGGAACAAGTTATGTTCTTAGTTCTTAGACTACCCCGTCTCCAAGGTTGGTTTCACTCCGCCTCCTGCCAAGGTCGAAATGGTTATAGAATTCCCAAAGCCAGGGATTTCCACTCAATTGCGCAGATACTTGGGCCTAATAAATTACTACCGTAGGTGTCTACCCAAAGCAGAGGCAATCCTTGCTCCACTCAACGGACTGCTCGTCGACCTCCCAGAAAAGAATAAGAAGATAAAGCTGACCTAGACCCCGGAAGCAGATGCTGTTTTTGCTCAATTAAAGGCAGTCCTGGCAAAGGCAGCTACCACAACCTTTTTACTCCCAGGGGCCCCTCCTTTACTGAGAACAGACGCATCCAGCACGGCTATTGGAGCCGTCCTAGAACAGGAGATCCCCAAAGATATCTGGTCAACCTTGGGTTTCTTTTCGAGGAAACTATCACCCGCAGAGCAGCGATACAGCACCTACGATAGACAGCTTCTCACCGTTTACTGTGCCGTCAAGCACTTCCAGTGTTCTCTCGAGGGTAGGGGATTTTCAGCCTTTATGGACCAGAAGCCCCTTACCTACGAAGCACTGCAGCCATCGGACAAAGCCTCACCCAGACAGGCCCGGCACTTGGATTTCATCCTGTAGTTCTGCACCAATCTACAACAAATCAAGGGTGAGGAGAACGTCGTCGCCAACACCCTGTATAGGATTGAGGCTATCAATATGCCGACCCTCCTGGACGCTGCGACTATCTTAACAGCACAAGCAGTAGACGATGAACTGCAGCGTTTGCTGCAACATCCAGGTTTCTCCCTGCAAGCTTTGAACGTGGAGGGCAACCTTTTGTACGCTGATGTTTCCTCCAGCCACGTGCAGCCTTACGTTTCAGTCGTCCTCGGGCAGACGGCTTTCGGGGTGGTACACAACCTCGCTCACCCTAGCGTACGAGCGACAGTCAAGACCGTAACCGACAAATTTTACTGGTCTGGGATGAAAAAGGACACAGCGCGCTGGGCCCAGCAGTGCGTTGCCTGCCAGAAAACCAAAGTGCACCTACACAACCGCTCTGCCTTATTCCAATATTGCCTAACTATGATTGACACATTCACCAGGTGGCCTGTGGCCGCTCCTCTGCCGGATCAGCAAGCTACAACGGTCGCCAAAGCTTTCGTCGAACATTGGATATCACATTACGGAATGCCTTTCGTCATCACTACCGATCAGGGCTTGCAGTTTCAATCGGCCTTGTTTACAGCTCTCGCTGGCTACCTTGGAGCTCAGCGAATTAGGACAGCACCGTATCATCCTCAGACGAACGGTATGCTCGAGCGTTTCCATCGCATGTTCAAGGCGTCCTTGATGTGCTCCTCGGAAATTCCATGGCCATCAGCGCTTCCAGTGCCTATCCCCAGATGACCCGGGGCGCTTACTGGCCAGTTTATGAACTAATTTTTAAAAAATAGCAACACAAGCGCCTATCCTCAGATGACCTAGGGCGCTTACCGGCAACATTGTTTATTAATAAACTAAGCGGCTATCATCCGATTACCCGGGGTGCTTACTGACCAGTTAATTAATCGATTAAACGATAATTAACGACACAAGTGCTTATTAAAAAACGACTAGAAAAATTTTTTGGCCGTCATGTTATTAATACATATCTTAGAAATAAACAACAAGCTATAAAACGACCTAAGTTTCCTGGTGAGCATGAGTTTTTTTTTTCTTTATTAAATAAAAATTGCTCTAAAGTGTTTTGAGTCACATCGTAGAATGCCTTTGTCATATTTAATAATAATTGTTATTGAATTATTTGGTGAGTTAGTGCATCAGATTACTTAGATATACAGCACCAGTTATTATTTTGTCTTTTCTGTATGATGAAATCGAGTACCCATTAACTGCCTTACATTGCCACACAATAAGTGCCGTAATATTTTAGCGTTTTTTATTTCATTATCAAGTGGCTAGTAAGCGCCTCTGGTACGCTAGTGATGGACGCTTGTGTTGTTAATTTTTATTTGATTTATTATTAAACTGGTCAGTAAGCACCCCGGGTCATCGGGTGATAGGCACTTAGTTTATTATCAAACAATGTGGCTGGTGAGTGCCCCGGGTCATCGGGGGATAGGCGATTGTGTTTTTATTTTTTATATAAACAATTACTAAACTGTCCAGTAAACGCTCTAGGTTATTTGGTGATAAGCGCTTAATTTATTTATAAACAAAGTGGCCAGCAAGCGCCCCAGGTCATCTGGGGATAAGCGCTTGTGTTTCTTTTTTTTTTTTATGTAAACAATTAATAAACTGACCAGTAAACGCCCTGGATCATTTATCGATAGGCACTTAGTTGATTTATAAACTAAGAGGTCAGTTGGCGCCCCGAGTGACCTGAAGATAGGCGCTTGTGTTGTTATTTTTTATTTAAAAATTAATAAACTGGCCAGTGAGCGCCCCGGGTCATCTAGGGATAGGCGCTTAGTTTATTTATAAACAATGTGGTGAGTAAGCGTCCTGGGTCATCTGGGGTTAGGCGATTTGTTTATACATTCATAAGCTGAGCGTTTTTATTCGTTTCGAGTACAGGGTTGTTTGGTTTAAAGACGTTCGGTAGAGATGAAACTTTCCAGTAACTTATTCTGAAATTTTCATCAGACATTGATATTGTTGTTGCAATAAACCTGTCAAAATTTAAAAAGGTTCGTCTGCTTTGTTTTCGAAATATTAAATTTCAAAGCTCAGTCATTTTAACGAGGTTGCTTGTGGGAAAACTTATTAAAACTTAGTTTTAAACAAATTGGCCCAGTGAATTTCACAAATTTTTTTATGTGTCACAGATAATATTGTGAATTTAATGTATACCAAGTTTCGTTAATGGATGAAAAAATAAATAAAAGTTCGGTAGAAACGCAATGGCAACATCGCAAGTTTATCATTCGTAAACGTCGCAAGTATTTCATTCGAAAAAAGAGTGGCCAGTTAGCACCCCGGGTCATCAGTTGTGGTTGCTTGCATAGTTTATTTATACTGTAATAGTTAATGGAGCAGTCTGTCAGCACCCCGGGTCATTAGTTAATAGGTCCCTGTGTTATTAAACTTTTTTTTATTAATTAATGAAGTGGCCAGTATACGCTCTGGGTCATCGGTTTAAAGGTGCTAGTGTTATACATTATTATTTCATTATTAAACAGAGCAGCAAGTAAGCGCTCCAGGTCATTGGTTGATAGGTCCTTGCGTTATTAATTTATATTTTATTTATTATTAAAGTGACCAGTATACGCTCTGGATCATGGATTAATATGCGATTATGTTATTCTTTAATATTTCATTAATAAACAGACTGGCCCGTAAGCGTCCCGGCTTATCAGTTGTGGGTGATTGCATTATTAATTTATGTTGTATGAGTTAATGGAGTGGCCAGTTCACTAACTGCCCTGGGTCATTTAGTGATAAGCACTTGCGTTAATAATTAATATTTCATCAATTAACAAAGTGGGCAGTAAACGCATTGTGTTATTGGATGATTGGCGCTTGTGATATTAATTCATATTTTATTGATGAATAGATCAGCCAGTAAGCACCCCGAGTCATTAGTTGATAGGTACCTGCGTTATTAATTTATATCTCATTTATCAATGGAGTGGCCAGTTTACGCTCTGGGTCATCGGTTGATAGGCGCTTGTGTTATTAATATGTATTGTATTAGTTAATGGAGTGGCCAGTAAGCACCCTGGGTCATTGGCTGATAGGCGCTTGTGTTATTAATTAATAGTAGGTGAACAGTGGCAGTTCTGGCTCAAGTGAGCCAAAACCGCCTGGCGGTTGTAGCTCACTTTCCCTCTTTGCCCCCGACATGCGGCAACCATAGCCAAGCTGCGGCAAGTGTGCTCGAGCGGTCCGACCGCTACCCAAGTACTCCTAGCTGAACTGCTGCTGTTACTTGATGAACCACCGCATGCACTGCTTGAGTTTGCAAAATCTTTCTCTCTTCCCGTAGAGCACCCCGACCTGTGGAGAGTATACTCAAGCTGCAAATATGACATATAGGGCCCTCTCGAGATTAGCTTGAATATGCGAAATCTTGTGCAGCTTGTGCACGCTATGAATATATACATTTTTGTGTAAGCGAGTGCGTTGCATGATAATGCAGGATGTGGAGTGGTGAAAAAATAATTGTTAAGATTTTTATTTTATTTTGATAAATCAGTTTCTTTTTAATTTAAAAAATGTACATTTACAAAATAATTTGGTGAAAAATTTATTCTTGAAATACAATACATTTTCACAGCTCTTTATTATAATCGTCGTTGTCATCAACATCAACCCATTCCATATTAAAGTAAAACTTTTTCATTCGTTTGACATTATAAAGAGCACACATGCATCTGTAAGCACCGTTGTGATGAGCACAAGTAGTAACTAATCTTGGAAGTTCAAACGGTGGATAGTCTGACATTTCAGTGACTTTAAAGCTAAGTCTTTCAAGCCACTTTTGTTTCAGATCTCCAGTGACAAGTATCTTTGCAGCAATTTTAAGATTCTCCCGTAAAATATTTCCTATTTCTTTTTACTCAATTTTCCCAGAGTCCCAGCTTAGTCCATGATAGTAAAGTTCAAGGTAGAAATGTTTATGTTTATACTTTGGTGATAATGTTTACCAGCTGAAGGATGCTTTAAAAAGAAATACTTGAGCTTGTGCATTGATGGCACTAGGCAGAAGGATAGCCAACTCCTTTAGGACAAAATCATTACCCAGTTTCCTGAAACCTTGCATATCCACAGAATACTCCATTTTCATTACTATTATGATATTTAGTTTTATTTTTTTACCTTTTCATAACCGTCATTCGTAAGACAAGATCCTTTGTTGGTTGAATACTTATCAACGAAGTTTTTTGGCCAAAATTTTTTGTTTTTATTATCACCGTCCTTACTTGAAAATTTTTGATACTTAACATCAGTAGTAAAATTGCTTGTACACGGTTTATGAGACATATTGATTAAAGTTTAATTGAACAAATTGATTTTTCAAACAATAACACAGTCTTTATCTTTCAATTTACCCACAGATTTTGTTTTTTCAACCTTCACATCTTTTTTCTCGTTTCTCTTCATAAATTTTTCCCACTCTTCTTGTCGTCATTTATTTTCCGCTTCTTCTTTACTTTAACTGTTGCTCTGGCCTTTATCCATTATGACTGAGAATAAACTAATGCTCGCAAAGCCCATAAGTAGGCTTTTACAGCTTTACATGAGTTTTTTGACATTCCCACTCATTCTCAATCAAAAATATTCAGGTAGATTTCCACTTAAAAATCCAGCTGGATTTCCAGGTCGATCCACGTGGATTTTCCAGCCCATCCAGGTGGACAACCAAGTCAATCCACGTGGATTTCCCAGCCGATCCAGATGAATATCCAGGTCAATGCACATGGATTTTCCAGCTGATCCAGTTAAATATCCAGGTTGATCTACGTAAGTTTTCCAGCTAATCCAGTTGGATTTACAAGTCTATCCACGTGGATTTTCCAGCTCGTCCAGATGAATATCCAGGTCAATCTATGTAAATTTTCCAACCACTTTAGTTGGATTTCCAGGTCAATCCACACGGGTTGACCTGGAAATCCACGTAAATAGGCTGGAAAATCCACGTGGATAGGCTGGAAAATCCATGTGGATTAACCTGGAAATCCACATGGATAGGCTGTAAAATCCACGTGGGTCGACCTGGAAATCCACATGGATCGGCTGAAAAATCCACGTGGATCAATCTGGATATTTATCTGGATGAGCTAAGAAATCCACGTGGATCGACCTGGAAATGACTGGATTTCCAGGATGCACCTTTGGAGCATTTTCTTATGACTCGTTTTGTTCGGAACAATCAAGGACGATTAAAGATATCCGATTAAGAAAGTGATGTTTGCCTAATGAAGGCGTATAATTTTTGCCATAATATGAATTTTGAGAATTAGCATACATATTATACAGCAATGCATACTGATTACGTATTATATCGTGATTCAAAAAACAATAATGACAACATTGTAAATTTAAATAGAGTTTCACATTTCTTATATTGCAGTGATCAAACATACTAGCGCTTACATTTTTCAGATTTTTTCGGTTTGTTTGAAAGGCTAAAATAATGTAACGCGGTTTTTCCAACTAATTAGATGTCTTAACTGTAAACATGTAAAGAACTTCTAGATGGTACAAGACATCAGTCTTGATGTTGAATTTAAATGCGAATTTTATAGCCATTGTCATATGTTGATGATGCATATGGCTGATGAGCATGAATCTCATAGTGCGCAGTAGATTCGTCAAATGCGACTGGAGACTGAATACTTAAAATCTCGTCCAATTTGTATACAACAAAAAAGTATCCAATTTAGTTTCCACAAAGGCTTTTTATTTTTAGACCGAGACTTTTTATAAACTGAATGCTTTTATGAGTTAAATTTTGACGTATCAATCGTTTTTTTTAATGTTTCGATGCTTTTATAGACTTTTTTCTCTGACGTCTCAACACTTTGAGAGCTCGTTGTTGATTGAGTGTTGGAGTGCATATTAAGCGGCCTACATAATTTTTCTGATTATAAACAATACCCATTATGGAGGAGGTTTTATGTGCAATCTTATAGTTATGACTTCTCCACGAAAATTGACTAAATCACCATTCTGGTTTGATTATTTCTCTAACTTTCTGCTCACTGCTTTTTGGCTGACTTTCCAGTATTAATGCTCTTTGTAATTCCAGCTATTCCATTGGCTATAGCACTGGTTGCACTCAAACCAGCAAACAAGGGAATCAAAAGTAAAGCTCCACCAATCTGAGTAAGAAGGCGTAAGATACGCGGAATCGTAACATATATACTTTTTACCTCCCGATTTTTTCACTGCACTAAGAGCACTTTTTAAAGCACTACTAATGACATCTCAAGCAATTTTGCTTTTAGTATTTATGTCTTGCGAGGTAGCCTTAATAACTGTACTTAAAGCACTACATTATTTTTTCTTTGATCTTACCATCCTTCTTTTCCTTTTTTTAATACTCCGGTTTTTTTCTTGCTCAAACCCCATACACAATTTACTTTTAATCTTCACAGCGCCAGCCACTAGGGCAGCTGCTGCTCTTTCACCAATATTTGAATCTAAAGCTTTAACTCTTTGTCAAGCCTTCTCAGCTCAAATTGTATCTGCTTTGTGTCTGGCTTTCAAATCTTATCGATTTTTTAAATACGCTAAATCATGCTCTTTGCACGCTGCGTCTAGAGGATTTATCCCTGGATCGCCTCTAGCAAGACGCTTAGCGAACTTAGTACCTGAACCGCAGTACCGATAGGCTGGCAAATGAAGCTTTACTAGTAAAGAATTTATGATTTTATTTACAAGACCATGTCCTCTCTTACGACGCATGATGATGATTAGTCTTCATCAGAGGTTGGATTATGACTAAACGTTCGAGAAAATGAATAATCTATTTAGTGTTGACAAATAAAGAGCTCAAACTGAATAAGCGTTGTACTATTTCATTAAAAGATTAATTTGAACTGATTATTCGTACAGTATAGACATGGAGTTTAAACAGCAATCCATGAAATTACAAGTTCCGAATTTTGACGCTATTGTAGAACAAGAAAAGCATTCAAATCGACATGGCAAGCTACTTCCTGACAGTATCCGCGCAGTATTTTGTGGTCCATCTTGTTGTGGTAAAACTAATAGCTTATTGGCTCTAACCGTGCATCCCAATGGAGTTAAGTTTGAAAATGTGTACGTGTATTCAAAATCGCTACATCAACCAAAGTACAAGTTTTTAAGAGAAGTATTAGAGCCTATGAATGGTGTGAAATACTTACCTTTCAGCGAACACGAGACTGTAGTCTTACCAGATGATGCTTTACCAAATTCCATAATGATTTTTGATGATAGAGCTTGTGAAAAACAAGACAATGTAAAGGCCTTTTCCTGTATGGGTAGACACAAAAATGTAGACTGCTTCCATCTTTGTCAGTCATATGCTCAATTACCAAAGCATCTTGTTAGGGATAACGTTAATTTTTTAGTTTTGTTTCGTCAAGATGAAGTTAACTTGAAGCATGTGTATGATGATCATGTAAACTCCGACATGCCATACATTCAATTTAAAATTTATGCTCTAATTGCTGGAATGATGATAAACATGGATTCGTTGTTATAAACATAGATAGGAAAATAAATAATGGCCAATATAGAAAAGGCTTTGATAATGTTTCTGTACATATAGGACATATTTAGCGTAATCATTACAGTGTGTTGCAAAACATTGGAGCAAGCATCATCATGTATCAACAAGAGAAAGACGTTCTACGTCAGTTAGTGAAGGCGTGAGAGGTAGTTAGAGAAAAGTATAGACTGTTGAAGTTTGGGATAAATGAGGCTGAAAAAGTGCTTAGTTCAACTAAAAACCGATTACAGACCCTTTAACGAAAATTGCTACCGAAAAAAAAAAACAATAGTAAAAACTCTGTTACTCTCAATTATTTTTATGGTAAAAACGATGAAGAAAAAAATAAAGCTAATAAAGTGAATTAACAAAAACAACAGAGAAAAATTCATTGAAAGTAATTTAACATTCGAGTCTGCCATTTGTGAAAGTGATGATGATAATGATGATCATGATGCCGATTTAAATGATACTATTCAAGACCAATCTCGTGATTCTGTTCAAGTCAGTAAGAACTCATCAAATAATTTTATTTATGAATACTTGATCAGAATCAGAAAGATTTATTATAATATCAAAATAGATGATTTAAAGTATCCAATCTCTGGGATTAATGGAGCTACTCATCAAAAAGCATTTTAATGAATCTTTGTTGACACAGGAGGATTTTAAAAAATACTACATAATATTAAAAATTTCAAACGTTCACAGAAAAAGGTTTAAAAAAAACGGAGCCAAACGAGCTCATAATACTAACAAGTTTAATAAAATGATTGATCCAATGTTCGATTACACGGTTCGTAAAAAAGGTGGATTGTTGCTACCTCATTACAAAACTGCTCAAATAACACAACAAGTAGATTATACACGCTGGGATAATCCTAATGAGATAGTAGATCGTTTACGCTTATTAATAGCTGAAAAGTCTGCAGGAAATATAAGTCATGTCAATGAAATTATATCAATCATCAAAGATCTTCCCGAGGGAGGATATATATATATATTGATGCATGTAATTATTGGTTCAGTATAAAAATAAGTGTTGATATATTCGGTCAAAAATTGGGTAGGACCGAAGGTAGTAGCCAAGGTCTTTCTGGTATAGGATATAAACTAACCGCAGATGGACAGTATGACTTAGATAATAAAAGACTGTGCAATGTTGGAACTCCAAAACAGCCTGAAGATGCAGTAAATTATGCTTACTTGATTGAAGTAATTAAAAAGCTTGAACAAGAAATATATAGCTTTCGGATTTTCACGTGCAACTTGCAAAAAAAATTCCATTTATTCAAGCTGATTGAAAAAACTTAAACCTAGACAATTAATACATGGAGCGAATCGTTGAGGAACTCCGTAAGGCAGCCAGGCGTAACTATCCTCGCCGAAAATTCAACATATATGGCTTAGACGAGATGGCAAGCAGATCTTGTAGAAATTCAACCTTACGCTCGTGAAAACAAAGGTTATTGGTTTCTGCTTACTGTAATAGCTATTGTAAAGTACGCATGGGCTGTACCGGACAGGTGAAGAAGTAACTGCAGTAATGCATTCAATATTGATAAATGGGCGGGTACCCGTGAACATGCAAACTGATCGTGGCAAAGTATTCTATAATGCAAATTTTCAAAATCTGATGCAGGAATATAAAATAAATTTATACTCAACACACAGCAATCTCAAAGCGTCTATATGCGAGCGACTCAATCGTACTTTGAAAGATTTGATGTGGAAAAAATTTAGTTTGCAAGGCAATCAAAATGGTTAAATTTGTTACAAACGTTAATTAAATTTTATAACAATAGAAAACACCGAACAATTTGTTTGAATTTAAAGGATGTTGTAGCTAAAAATGAAGTTCAAATTTTGGAGAAGATGAAAAGAAAATGTGAAAATAGATGGCTTCTAACTCTAACAGACTAAAATGATCCCACGGTAGGGTCCCTACCTCAAGTTCTGACGTCAATCATGACGTCATTTGTGACATCGCAAAACACGTCATTTATGACATCGTGAATGACATCACATTGACGTTAATATGACGTTTGAAAGCATTTGATGGTCTTACAGGTGCTTTCATTAGGATGGTAACACTAAAATCGGGGGGTTCAAGTATTTTTTATAGAAAAAAAAAAAAATTTTCTCAAATAGAGAAAAAACTTTTTAAATTCAAAATCTGTATGACCAAGTTGTAAATACCATTTTTCATCAAGCGCACTTAATGCAATTTTTGTTTCTCTCTCGGTTAAAAGCTGATGATGGCACGACCTAATATTTTTTTGCTGTCACGTGATACTACTGTTTTCATACAAGCACGTCATATAGTCAGTATCTGCATACAAGAGTTTACAATCATCATCCATTTTACTTCTCATAAAATCATAACGAAATTTATACATAGTGTCTTTGATAGATCCAATACACTCGATCCCACATTCATAGGTTTTTTAATGGATATATCAGTGCGCATCAATTGTATAGCTACTAGCTCCGCGTTAAATATATCAAAACTATGAAAATTCGGTCGTGAATGTAGGCCTCAGCACCATATCTACCATTCCACTTATTGACAAGTTTTACATCAATGCGTTTTCGTTCATTTTCCATCGTTTTTCCATACACAGCATTGTTGAATAACTTATATAGCATCTTCTCAAACTCATTCTTCGCATTTTGACGCTTTTCACTGTTTAAATCTATGTATTTTTTCAACCATAAACTTTGATTAAACTATATTTCTCCATGAATTTTTGTTATACAGAGCCCATAACTTACAGTCTATTAATAATTATAAGACATTTTTTTTCAAATATAAGCACTTTATAAAATAACCAACACTAAATGCTTCATGACATTGATATGCTCGAATACTTTCAACAGGTTTCAATGAACATTCAAAGTCTACATACACAACAAATGGTTATACACAGTTCTTGTGTATAAAATTTTTAAACTCAAGTATGTGCTCGTTATTATTTCAATTAGGTAATGTAATTTTACTCTTGTTTAAATTTTTACAATCAATTTAATGCGCTTCCAACTTTTGCTTGGACCAAAAATAGTGAAGGCAGCGATCACATATATTTGCTGCATGCTCATGTCTAGATAACTGCTTACGTACTAGACGAGATAAATTTTTTATTAATTCATGATTTTTGTACCTAATATCATCATTGTCAATTATTGTATTTGTGTTGTCTTCTTCTTCACTATCTAGATAGAACTTTCCACAAGTAAAAGATTGACATGATTTTCTTTTTTGTTAGCTGTTAAGTGACTAGGAAAAATATCGTATGCGTTTCTTTTTTTTTTTTTAAATATCAATTAACTGAAATATTATTCTGCTTTTCAAATTTAAAAATTTTTCTAGGGCTTACAGGAAACTCAATGCCATTAAAATTTAACTCTTTTTCATATTGAATATAGTTAGAGACACGATTTGAGTTTTTTTACTTGGTGTAAAGCTGACAGAATAGCCCATTTAAAACATTGATTATCTACATTCATTATATTTACATAAGCATGCTTTTTTTATATGATCTGGTAAATCTATTAAAGAACTGCCTCGCACAGGATTAAGTTTATATATGTTAACAACTAAATTTAAAATTGAGCGCAGAGAGCAGCCAGATTCTTCATCTTGAAAATCGTCTAAATTTTTTTCTGTAGATTGTTGCACATTTACTTTAAACCACTCACTTAGATCAGTCGTCTGGTAAATAGCTTGTGACTTCGTATTAAAATACTTTAACTCAGTATCCTCAACATTATCTTTGATTGTCACATATTCAGCTGCTAAAACTGTATTTACTGTCAATGCTTGATGATTCTTAAGAGACCATTGAATTCGCTGAATAAATTTTTGTTTAGCATCTTTGAGAAATTTTTTTATATTTAAGTGCTTCAAATTCACAATTACAGCCGACGTAATATAATTTTCAAAGGCAGTACTAACATCATCTAGATTTACAGATTCAACGTTCTCAACATTTGAAACTACAGCTGCCGATGCTGTTGCTACTGCTGTGGCTATGCCTTGACCTAGAACCTTGGCAGAATTCAGTCATTTAACTATGCTTGACTAAGCAACATTAGTTTTCTTTTTATCAATATGAAGTACATCGTAGACTGTCAGAGCTTTCAGAGTTTTGGCAATATTTTTATTTTTAAGGAGATTTATTATTACAACGTATGTTTTATAAAAAGACATTTTGTAGAAATTATCATTTAAATAATTTGTTTTATTTTTCAAACTTCTCAATTTGGAGATTTACAATTTGAATTCGTACGTAATGTTAATTTTAAATTTTCGCCGGTTACCTCTTTAATATTCATTTTTTCATTTTCTTGATAGTTTTTAAGTATTGACTTTTTTTTTCCTCCGCTTTTAATATTTTTCTTTTTCTTGAAGGTTCTTGTTTTATTATTTTTTCTTTTAATTTTATTTTCTCTTTAACTATTTTTTTTTCTCGTATGATAATTTTTTTTGTAGCATTTTTAAGAGCTAATTGTACTGTTGTCATCAAATTTTTACTATGATCTTCAGTCCATTCTTCTTCTTAGTTATCTGATAGTATTGATACCATCAAAGACAAAGGAGAAGTAGAAGACTGTTGAGCTGATGATAATGATGGTTGAGGTGTTGAATAGTATGCAGCTAGGGCATTTTCGGCTGCTCTTGTTGTATTCGGTGTAGGTGGAATAATGCTCTCCTGTGAAAGTGTTGAAAACGATTCTTCTTCCAAATCCCAGTTTTGATCCTGCCACCACGAAGCTAGTTGTGACAATGGTTGGAAATCTTTGAGGTAATCTAGCCAATCATGTTGCATTTCCTGCATGGACTCTTCTTTCTCTGTAAACGAAAAAAAATAATTAGAAAAGACATTTTCAAATAAAGTAGTAAAAATTAAATGTTTTACCATTTTCCGCTGCTGACATCGTGGCTTCAAAATTCAGCTGTTGCAGTATCTAAACAGCTTGAGTTTTTTTGCTACGGCTTGAGTATCTTGAGAAAATGGCTCTTCAACTACCAGCTCTAGTGCTGGTACTTCCTGGGGTGGAACTTGAGCTACTACTTCAGCCATAGCGTCAAAATCTCTAGCATAAACTTAATTATTTGAAAACTGCAATACAAGAATTATTAAAGTTAAAAATTTGAATCATAGTTAAGCCATGCAACGCACAAAAAAGAAATTTAAAGAACTCGACATCAATTCTGCGCCGAGTGAAGAAGAAATATATTCAAAGAGACTCTCAACATCATTTCTGCGCTGAGAGCAGAAAAGTAGTAAAAAAGAACTCGGAATCATTTCTGCGCTGAGTGAAGAAAAAATACACTCAAAGAGACTCTCAACATCATTTCTGAGCTGAGAGTAAGAAAAAAGGTAAAGACTCTCAACATCATTTCTATGCTGAAAGTAAAAACATGCAAAACTCTCGGTATAAGTTTCAACGACGAGAGTGAAATAAAATAAATTAAAATTTTACTTACCTTATGAATTTTGATTACTTATATGTACTTCAACCACTTTTCACTTGTATGCATCTTTGCTCTGAACTTAATCACCTTTGAGCTGCTTCGCTAACACTAAATAATAGACTAACCAGGTCACTTAACTAAGATTGACTAAGACCTCTTCCACATTTCCTTGGTACAAAGTACGGGATGAAATATAGTTTATCTTTTTCTAATATTATTTATCCAATGAAAATTTTTCTATTTCAAAGTTCGGAAAATAATAGGACCATGTGAGACTGTAAATATAACTTTCTTTTTCTAATCCTTCTTCAACACCACCAAAATTCACATCTCTCACGTAGAGAAAATATTCAGGAGGGCTGAGTTTTCCCCCACTTACTCAGGAACAAGTTGTCTGATTGGACATTGTAAATTTTCACCGTCAGAGTGCACATGCATACGTGTCTCATTTCGTGGACATATGATGGGGGTAATTTCCTACCTTTTTTAGAGTAACTTTTCCAAAGTGAATATAAGACAGGTCTTGGATTGTGAGAATTCAATTTGAGAATCATCACAAGTATGACCAGAACAAGATCTGTACCGCACTTCTGTGACATGGACCCATTACAATTGGAACAGACTGAAGACGCCATCAATGATTGGTCATCAGAGGAAGAAGAAGAGATGGTGTACATTCGACAGTTCGCTCTCCGAGTCCAGCTCCATGGTTACTATTGTCACAATCTTCAACAAACTCATGGGTAGATGAATTTGAACTGATGCTTGAAGAAGCGCGACTCGATATGGCTCTCACTGGGGTATGTTCAACAGAAGCCGAAGCAGCAGCATCAGAAGTTTGCCATGTTGAAGAATGGTATCCAAAAAGAATATATTTGTTGGTGTGTACACATTTAGACTGAATATTTGTCTCAGTATGAAAATTTTATAATGTTGTGTAACATTTTTTTAAATAGTAATCATTGATTTGGTATCAGTAGATTTGTCTGATCTAATACTAATCATTGATTTGGTACAGTCACCACCACTAATACCAGTGATAGCGCTGTCACCTATGCCTCTTGTTATAGATGTAGACTCATCACCTGAAGTAATCTGTGAAGTAGCGCGGATAAACAAGAGAAAGAGGGTCAATAAAGTGCTCGACCGTCCTAACAAGAGATGTCATGTACTTAACTTTGATAAATCATAAGACTTGTATAATTTTATTATACTAGTAATTTTATTAAAATGTATTTTTTTAATATTGATACATATATTTTTATAATTTTAATGTATGTATCTTTAGAATCTTAGAATGCATTCTCATTCATATAAACATTACTAATTTTATTTAATATAAATTATAAAAATAATTTGAATGTGTTCAAGTTCATTTTCTTTTAAGCTTCTCAAAAATTTTATTTTCCTAAATTTCCCTATCCAGTAATATTATTCTCACAATAGTTTTAAGTGTAGATACATGCGAAACAGAGTTCAGATTTAAACATAGATCTTATCTTTTGAACTTCTGTTTCTTGTTAACTCGTCAAAAATTTTATTTTCTAAAATTCCTTGAAATTCTTCATCAATTAATATCGTACAAATAATAGTATTATGTGTAGACGTGTGTCAAAAAGAGTTAAGCTTCGAAGTAAGATTTTAACTTTCAAAGTTTCAATATCAAGTGTGAGCAAATTGTAACTCTCGAGAGGGCCCTATACATCAGATTTACTTGAGTATAGTCTCCATAGGTTGTAGCCGATCAGGGGTACTCCGAATACTCCGACCGGTCGAGCATAGCAACACAGAAAATATGTATACAACTATCACTTGCACACGCTGCACAAGATTTCGCTAAACTCAAGCAGTGCATGTGGTGGTTCATCAAGTAACAGCAGCAGTTTGGGGGTACTTGGGTAGCAATTGGACCGCTCAAGCGTATTTACCGCACCTCGGCCATGGTTGCCGCATGTCAGGGGCAAAGAGAGAAAGTGAGCAACAACCACCAGCTGGTTTTGGCTCACTTGAGCCAGAACCGCCACTACTCACCTACATTAATATTTCATTAATAAACAGAGTGGCCCGTAAACGCCTTGGGTCATCGGGTAATAGGTGCTTGAGTTAACAATTAATATTCAACTAATTAACAGAGGAACAGAAATGCCCTAGGTCATTGGGTGACAGGTGTGTGTGTGTGTGTATGTGTTATCAACTAATATTTTATTAATTAACAGAGTTGTCAGTAAACGCCCTGGGTCATTGGGTGATAGGTGGTTGTGTTATTAATTTATATTTAATCAATAACTTAACTGGCCAGTCAGTGATCTAAGTCATTAGGTAATAGGCGCGTGTGTTATTAACTAATCTTTCATTAATTAACAGAGTAGGCAGTAAACACCCAAGATGATCAGTTAATAGGTTCATGTGTTATTAATTTATATTTTATCAATTAAATGGCAAGCCAGTAAGAGCCATGAGCCAAGGGTTACTAAAGGCTTGTGTTGTTAATTAACAGCATAGGCAGTTAACGCTTTGGGTCTTTAGATAATAGTCGCTTCTTTTATTAATAAATATTTCATTAATCATTGCAGTGGTCAGTAAGCACCCTGTATCATTAAGTGATAGAAGCTCGTGTAATTAATTTATACTTAAATAATTAATGAAGGTCCTAGTATGCGCTCTAGGTCATCGGTCGATAGGCACTTGTGTTATCTTACTAATATATAAAGCAAGAACGCTAAAACCGTTGTAATCGCTAACCGCGAAAACTACTGAACCAATTTTGTTGAAATTTTGCACACTGATTCATGATACTTCCAAGATGGTTTTAGTATAGTTTTTATCGTAAAAAATTTAATAACAATAGAAATAAATGAGCTCAAAGTTTTGCAAAAATACGCCAGCTTTTAACTTTAGTTTAGTAAAATCCGTTAGGTGGCGTCGACATAAAATCAAGGCTACCTACAACAGAATTAAATAAGTGTGGTTATAATAGGCCGGAGCGTCTCGATAGAGATGTAGTTGAGCTTCAGAAGTTCAACGAGCTGTATAGAGAATACTGGCGACAGTCTTGCAGCTGGGTATCCCGGTTACGGACGACACTCTTATCCAAGGGGGAAGGGACCTAGGTATCTATTCACCCTGAATCTCGACGAGTGCGATAAAAAAAAAAAAATTATTCCAACCGATGCCGTCTCTGCCACAATACCAGAAGACATATCTAGCCAGAGCATAATCTGTACCAACTCTTCAGAGTTGTGTGGCAGTCCCACCATCCCGCCTGGTACAGTCAGGGAATTTTTGGCTCCAAATATAAGCCAGGGAAAACAGCTCTGAGGAGTACCGGCAGCCACAACGACTACCTTCTTGGTCATCGCGTCCCAACGCGCTTACCCAAATGTTCCCGTCTAACGATGAGCAGTTGGTTATCCGGGAAACGACCCGAGACGAGATATTCTTTGGTCAGCGGCGTACCTCCCTCCATCACAGTCTCCGTACATCGAGACTCCCAGGGTAAGAATCAAGCAACCCGTAGCCAGCTCTTCATCATCAGGAATAATAATAAAGAATAGCCTGGAAGTTTCACCACTGGCGCTTTTTAGGGCCATTATAAGTATTGGCGTTCCCTACTTAACTATCTTCTTAGGATCCAGTTCTCCACTTCTTAGTTCTTTTTAGGGTCCACGTAAGTGTAAACTACCTTGCCAACAAATACATTTTTATTACCATTTCCGAAAGCGATTCGTCGACTAAAAGACTATATTAACTAAAGACGGGCACTATTAAACCAAGTCAGCTATTCACTGGCAGACGTCACCTGCGGAGTTGTTCTACGCAAGGCTGGAAAACCCGGTGACCGACGACCCTATATTACCCTCTCGACTCTAAGCATTTAACCAGAAATCACTGATCCTCTCCAAGGTCTGCGCTGGGCAAACCTATAACAGCTATGAAGGAAAAGAAAACTTCAGCCAACGGGACAGCCTCCACTGGTCAAGTATCTCTAACCAATCTCCCCATCTAAGATCACCAAAACAACTGAATCTGCACAATGAAAAAGGTGCTTAAGACACCAACGTCTTTGACGTTATACCGGAAGACGTTGGGAAAGAGCACTATAACTAGCCCCAAAGCTTCGGACTTTGTAATTTTTCTCCCGAGTAGTCTGGGTTTTCAACATCAGGCCAGAGAAGATCACCTTGAGGTATCCAGGCAGTCACAATTGCTGTTAACTGAAGACTGAAAGAGTTTACTTAATAAGCTCACCGGTCTTTTTTAGGGCCATCGGACGTCGAACTACCTTGCCAACAAATATATTAGAACTTAACAAAGTTGACAGAAAACAGCTTTTAGGGGTCACAAAAATTTTAAGCATGCCTAAAGTCGCAAGAGGGTGAATTGGAAGAAAAACTTCAAATGTATCTAATAAATACAATTTTGCTTAGGCGTCAAGAAACTGACGCTGAAAATTTATCGAGATTGAAACAGCAGCGTCAAAATCGACAAATAAAGAGTCCATTACGAGAGAGATAAGCTTTTCATTGTACCCTCACAGCAATCTCTGAAATCTTTAAAGATCCTACTTCAGATTTTTAAATAAGTAGAAAATGTTTTTGTGTTTTTGTAACAATAAAAATGTAGGGTTTAAGGTCCAGGACTTTGTTGCTCTGGTAATAAAGTTGTGAGATATGAGAAAAAAAAATTTTTTGAATATAAATTTTTTGGGGGTTTAAAATCTTAACAGCTTAAAAAAATAGCCCTTTTCGTGAATCATACGGGAGAAACTGTAAATCAACGGCTTCTCATGGCCACCGATTATTTTATGGCATAAAGAATGCACGGTACTTTTTAGCATAATTATTTTTTTTTAATTTTCACACATTATTTGACCAAATAAACTATATGGATTCCAAAAAAATATGTTTTTAATAAGAAGATTTTTGTTCTGAGAGGAATATGTGTAAAATTTCTAACTGAAAACGTTTCACATTACATGTCAACACACTACGGTGTTTATTTAGTAATTCTCGGGCGAAGCCGAGACGGGGGGCTGCTAGTTCATTAATATTTCTTTTATAAACAGAGCTACCAGCTAGCGCCCCAGGTCATTGGTTGATAACAGTGCTCATGCTATTATATCATATTTTACTAATTAACTGACTGGCCAGTAAACGCTTTGTATTATTAGGTGGTAGGCGCTTGTGTCAATAATTAATAGTTTATAAGATAACAAAGTCAGCAGTAAGCTAGGTGATACCAGCTTGTGTAATAAATTCATACTTTATTAATTAATGGAGTGTCCAGTAAGCGCCCTGAGTCATCGCATGATAGGTGCTTGTGTTATCAATTAATATTTCATCAATTAACACAGTTGACAGTAACGCCCTGGACCATTGGGTGACAGGTGGTTGTGTGATTAGTTTTTATTTTGTTGATTAATGGGGTGGCTGGTTAATGCACTGGATCATCAAGTAACAAGTGTGTGTGTTATTAATTAGTAATTCAGTAATCAACAGAGTGGCCAGCAAACACCTCGGGTCAGTGGGTGACAGGCGCTTGTGTTAATGATTATTATTTCATTAATAAACAGAGCGGCCAGTAGGCGCCCCAGGTCATCACTTTATTGGTCTCTGCGTTGTAAAATTATATTTTTCCGCCCTCGGGTGGTTTTGGGAGGCTGGTACTTCCTCGGACAAAAAAGCAGTTTTCCGATACTCCTTTGAAAAGTCTCCTTTACGAACCTCGTTACGGACCTCACCTTCGGCTCGGGCCGCAAACCTCTCGGTTCGCAAACAAAGACTTTTCAAACTCGTGGGAAAACTACTATTTCGCATTAGTGTGCGGAAAAAAAACATTTTTCGCACACTTATTGCGAAAAAACTTGTACGCAACTCGTGTGGGACGATTTCCCGCACTCGTGTGATAGACTCGCACTCGTGGCCGGTGACGGTAACTCGTGCTGTGCGATCACACTCGAGCTACGCACTCGTGTGCTCAAGTGGCACTCGTTCCCGTCAACTCCAGCCACTCGTGCGAGTCAATCACGACTAGTGCAGGAAATCGTCTTTTCCGCACTTGTTACGTAAATAAATATTATTTATCAATGGTGTAGCTCGAATAACCTCTGTCTCATCGGTTGATAGACACTTATGTTATTCATCAATATTTCATTATTAAACAGAGCGGCCAGTAAGCGCCCTGAGTCATTAGTTGTTGGTTGCTTGTGTTAGTAACTTATATTGTATTACATAATAGAATGGTAAGTAGACGCCCTGGATCATTAGGTGGTAGGCGCTTGTGTTGTTAATCAGTACTTTACAAGTAAACAGAATGAGCAGTGAAGGTCCTGGGTCAACGGGTAAAACCCGCTTGCGTTATTTATTTATGTTTTATCAATTAATAAAGTGGCCAGTAAGCCTCCTGTGTAATTAAATAATCGACGCTTGTGCTGATAATTCATATTTTATTAATAAATAGAGCAGCTAGTAAGCGCTCCAGGTCATTAGTTAATAAGTCTCTGCAGTATTAATTTCTATTTTATTGATCAATAAAGTGGCCAGTATACGCTCTGGGTCATCAGTTGTTACGCCCTCATGTTAGACATCAATAATTCATTTATAAACAGAGCGGCCAGTAAGTCCACTAGGTCATTAGGTAATAGGCGCTTGTGATATGATTTAATATTTCATTTATTGACAAAGTAGTCAATAAACGCCCTGGGTCATCGGGTGATAGGTGCTTGTGTTATTTATCAATATTTCATTAATTAATTAAGTGGTCAGTTACCGCCCTAGGTCATCGGTTGATAGGCGCTTGTAATATTATATAATATTTCATTAATTAATAGAAAGGGCAGTAGACACCCTGTGTTATTGTATGATTAGCGCTTGTGTTATTATTCATATTTCATTGATAAATAGAGCAGCCAGTAAAAGCCCTAGGTCATCAGTTGATAGGTCCTTGAGTTATTAATTTATATTTTATCTATCAATGGAGTGGACGATATACGCTCTAGGTTATCAGTCGATAAGCGCTTATCTTATTCATCAAAATTTAGTTAATGAACGTAGCTGCCAGTGAGCGCCCCGGGTCATCAGTTTATAGGTAATTGTATTATTAACTCATATTTTATTAATTAATGAAGTGGCCAGTCAGAGCCTTGAATAATTGAGTAATAGGAATTTGTGTTATTAATTCATAATTTATCAATAAACGAAGTAACCGGTAAATCTTTATTGTCTTTGTCAGTTTTGTCAGTAGTAAGTCTGTAAACTGTATCAAGTCAGTTGTACTTTACATCGGTCGGCAGTTAAATTAAATAAACGTTTTGTCTTTTTATAAAATACTCGTTTTTATTTCACGCACCCCCTTTACTCACACCTCTTCAGGTTACAAGCCTCAGACTCGCATCACCGCGCGTCATCTCTTCTTTATTTTTTTGTGTGGGTGAGTGTGACAAAAGGGAGGATAGTGGAAAGGGCTGAGACAGCAAAGGATGGACAAGAGAGTCCGATCAAGGAAGCGGCCGAGAGCGTGACCCCTGGTGACCAGGCCGAGTCCGTTGTCGACCAGGCGTTGTCGACGCCAGTCGAGGATAGGGGAGCAACTCTGGACGCCGGAACCGAGATCAGCGGTAGGTCAGCACTTTGTCCTTTCGAGTGATGCCTAAGTTGAACGCTACGGCGTCAGGTAACAAAGGGGATTTCTTGTGCATTTCGAGAAATGCGCGGGATTCTAAGAAGCACGTGGCGTCGGTAGCGCGACAAGCACATGCAAGTGCGGGGCGGATCGAGAGGGGGACAACAGATTGCGGCTGAGGAGAGAATTTGGTCTCTCTCTCTCTCTCCCTCTCGTGTTGACGCGAGGCTTTTTGACTGAAAATATATCACGAGGCCGTTTATGTTTTGTTTTCGTATTTTCTCGCGTCTCTTGTTCTTGTCGCCTCGACTGTTGCGTGCGCGTTATAATATAAATGTCTGAACTGGGAAAGTTTGAACGTGTCTTGGCAGAAAATTATATATGTCCTTTCCCGGTGCTTTCAATTAATTGAACTCTAGGCATTAAATATTCAAGGTGGTTTTCAGATTTAGTCAGAAAAGGCTGATATTTTAAAAGCTTACATTTTCTTTTAGACGAGCAAACTATCGATGCTCTGTCTAGAATATGTCGGGGAATTTTATCCCAAGTCAAGTCAGAGAGGCGACAACAAGCTGCCATCTTGTTGGTGGATAAAAGGGGAATAATGGGCAAAGGGATATTCCCGCCAAAGGTGCGTGAATGAAATTATTTTCCGTGTGACTCGCACAGTCACGTTAGACTTGTGTTCGGTCGCGCGCGGCTGTGTAAGTGCCCAGCGTGCAATCGTTCTTTGTATTCGAGCACGAGAACACGCTTCGGGCCACGTTGACTAGATTCGGCTTGCGTTCGGTCGATTTCTGGTTGACTCCCTGAAAACAATGTCCGTCTTTTGTTTTAGATTACCTTATCGGTGACGATTACAAATACATCGCTGAATTTCTTTGTAAAAAGGAAGGCAAAGTGACGTTGCCAGAAAATCTATTCAGGGAAGACGGGGAAAGCGAGGAACCTACTCGTGATAAGCCCGGGTTATTTGAAAAGTCGGTCGATGTGTTTAAAATGTCAGATGAGAAAAAGTCCGAAATGTCAGAAGTCCTAAACTTTGATGAGATAAATGTAGACAGTGAAAATCTTTGGCAGAAATTAGGCGGAAATGAGTCTGTACACGAAGCAGCCCCCTCTTCCCCGTCGCGCACACCGGAAAATATCCAACTTAAAGTAAAGAAAGTGCAAACCATTAAAAACAAATATAAATGGATAAACGTCAGCAAAACGAAGTTGCATATGGCAGATAAACAGAAAAATGAAAATTTTTCAGAAAACATCATGCTGGCTAGGTTCGACTCGATGATGGCCGCGATTAGTCAGATGATCAAAAAGAAGGAGAAAGCAAACGAGGAGGCAAGGAAGGCAGAGGAAGAATGAGCAAGAAAGGGAAAGGAAGAAATGCAGGAGGTTGAGAGAACAAGGGAGGAGATAATTCTGGTCATGCGCAACTTTGACCAGAGGTTGTCCCGGTTGGGCGAGCGGGTGATCAGGGTCAAGTCATTCGAGGCCCAATCGTCAACCGGGGCACCCCTGCAGTCATCAACTCCTCGCAACGACGGAACATGGGTGAGTCTACAAGACAAATTAAAAACGTTTTTGAATGACACAAAAAATGAAAATTTATCTAAAAGCAGTGCGGAACTTCTCGCGACAACCATCAATCAAATACATAAATTCGGCCGATACTCAACACATATACAATTATCATCTGTCTAAAGATATGAAGTTTGAAGTTTTCCTTGATAAATTTAAGTCTGAACTCCGGTCTAAAGGATTACTTTATGTCATTGATCCTTCGGTTAAAAATACGGAATTCATTAACAAAGACATGATCAAAGAAGACAAATTAAAAGTCAGAGATATTTTATTAAGAAGAGTAACGGAAAAATATCATTTAAGAACTTTTCGTCTGCAAGATCCGGTTGCAATATTGGAAAGTCTGAAAGAACTTAAGAAGGGGGAGACGCCCTTTACAACGGCCGCGATTCGGAAAATATTGCATGAAATTAAATTTTACAAAGGGAAAGAATCGGTTGCCAAATTTATAGAAAAATTTGAGGAACTGGTCAGAAATTATGAGACTATAAGTACGTCTGGTTCCTTTTCTGAAGAAGAAAAGCGAGATGCCTTTTATATTGCCGTAATCGGAGCAGTACCTAGCGTGCAGATGACAGACTTCACGCTTAAAATGCAAAGCAGAGATGGAAAGGGTATGACATATGAAAACGTCATGTAGTACATGTTAAATGGTTGAGTCAGAAGGCCTAGCAGAAGTCACTGGAGGTCGCCCCACGAGGGCAGCTTTGACTGCCTCTTGGCCCCAGGACTGCCTCCACTGCTTCAACTGTGATGACTGGGACCATATGGCTGACAAGTGTCCGAAGGCAGGTACCGGACTCAGGAAGTGCTACACGTCTGGAACGTTCGTGTATGACATCCCAGCTCACAAGAGATGCAGCCCAAGATGTGGTGAGCAAAATAAGTCTGATTCATGGGATTTTAAAAGGCAGGGCCATGGAAGTCGAGGGAATCGAGGTGGCCGTGGCGGTGGTCGAGGCCGCTCTTATTCCCGAAACTTTGGGCAAAAAGGGACTCTAGCAACGTCAGGGACAAAAAAGATTCCAAAAGGCAGAAAGTTTCTGACCAGGGCCGGGAGACGAAGAAAAAACAATATGCTTCAGGGTCAAATGAAGGTGAGTCTCTGACGTTGATCGACCCCCCAATACTCTGTTTTCAAACTCTGTAGGTTGGGTAAGTAATTGAAAATCAGATGGAAAAAATAAGATTAAATTTGTCGCTGATTCGGGAGAGACTGATCACTTTGCAAAGTCAGCAAAATTCTTCACAAATATTGACAAAAACAAAATTGGTAAAATAAAATGTGCAAACTCAGACTCATCTGCAGACTTGAAAACGGAGAAAGTGGGAAATTTGCTGCTTAAAAATTGCAATAACGTTGAGTTAAAGGGAGTGGTGTGTGCTCGCGACTTGATCGGGAATTTATTGTCGCTACGGATTTTGCTGATATGGGCTTGTCGATCTATTTAGATGACAAGGAGATTAGTATTTTCGATCTTAATGCTGAAAATGTATGAATATCGGGAATTTACATAAAAATGCTATTGGATGGTTTAATTTGTTAAGTCGGACAACAAAAGAATGAAAGTCTTGACGACTGAGTCAAAAGCACACACTATTCTTGAAAATTCAACTGCAGATATAAAATCAAATAATAAGTCGGAAAACTCAGAGAGCTCGGTCGGTAAGTTAAATAATAACAGTTTTGAAGATGTATTTTTAATAAATGACAGAAAATTTCATGAAGTCGGAAAAGTCCTGACCGAAGAAATAAAAGACATTCAAAGTCCGTTGAGCGAAAATTATAAAAAATTTAAAAATAACAACGGGGCCAGGCTGTGGCATGTCAGACTGGGCCATGCTTCGTTGGGGTATCTAAGGGAACTGCAGAAAAACTATCCGGAAGTAAAAAGTCTGAAAGAAGCCGTATTTGATGATGTGATAAAGACTTGTGATGTGTGTTTAAGAAAAAAATCCCAAAAACTGCCTTTCCCTTCGGTACGCGAATTATATGGGAATTATTAGTCCGCCCTCTTACCCAAAAAGATACAGATTTATTTCGGTATTTATTGATGATTATTCCAAATTTGCAATTGCTTACCCGATGAAAAACAAAAGTGATACGGGTGAATGTTTAGATAATTTTGTTCAAGGCTGTAGAAATCTTCTTGGGTTTGAAGCTATAGTGTGTTATTTGAGGTCTGATCAGGGTACCGAGTACACGGGAGGCTCCGTGCGAAAAATATTAAATGACCTTGGAGCTGAACTCTAACTGAGTTGTCCGGATACCCTTGAACATAATGGCACGTCAGAAAGGCTGAACAAAACAATTCAAATGAAAGTCCGAGCTCTGATATGTGATTCGGGACTCCCGGAAAACATGTGGGACTAGGCACTAAACGCAGCTGTATTTGCACACAATCGTACTCCGCATCGCTCAAATAACATGGAAATTCCTTTAATGAAGCTGGCTCCGAATAAAAAGACAGACCTAAGTCAGATGAAAAGATTCGGCTGCATCGCGTATTTGAGAGTTCAGAGAAACACCGAAACTCAATTCCAAGCAAAAGGGAAACGAGCAGTTATGGTAGGATACACGCTGACAGGGTATCGTCTGCTTTGTCCGGACGAAGAAAAGTTTTATGAAAGTTGGGACGTCAGATTTAACGAGAATTTTGTGTATGGCGACGTTTTTGGTAAAAATTCAATTTAAAACTGGGAAAACGTGACTGTAGATATTAAATTAGACGAGTGGTTTTTAAAATTCGAAAAGGAAAGAGAAGAGACAGTGTCATCGGAGGAAGCGCCCCCAGTGGTACAACGGAAAAGAGGAAGGCCGAAAAGACTGATAGAAACAATAGAGGCCAACTTGGTCCAAGAAAGTCGTGTAAAAGACGTTAGCTTTGCGGGCTTAGCTCTCGGGGAAGAAATAACATAAGACCTAATTTTTAAGAACGGTGATACTGAAACGTTAGGAGATAATACCATTTATGCGGAAGATCTAGTTTACCACTCTTTGCTGGCAGAAATAAATAAATATCCAGCTTCATATAAAGAAACAATGAATGCTGTGGATAAAGAAGGCTGGAATCAAGCCATCCAAGAAGAGCTTGACTCAATGGCAAAGAATCAAGTCTGGAAGTTGGTAAACAGACCTGCAGGACTGGTAAATGGTAAACGTCCGAATATTATCGATTCCTGATGGGTTCTGAAGAAAAAAGTTGATGCTCAAGGATGTGAGAAACATAAAGCACGGCTGGTAATACGGGGTTTTAAAGATAAAAATGAGTATGATCTTACGGAGAATTACGCCCCAGTGTCAAGACTGACTTTAATAAGGACTGCTTTGGCTGTAATCAATAAATTAAATTTGGATACATGTCAGCTTGACGTTAGATGGCATTTTTAAATGGTACCCTTGACGACGACATATATATGGAGTTACCAGAAGGTTTGGTCTGTTCTGATCTGGAAAAGCAGAGCAAGGTGTGCAAGCTTCAGAAAGCCCTCTACGGCCTTAAAGTCAGTCCAAAAAAATGGCATGAAAGATTCTCGGAGGCTGCAATGAAAATAGGTCTAAGATCTCACATCTTGGAACCTTGCCTGTTTACTTGGCATGAGGCAGACAAAATTCTGACGTTGGTTCTCTATGTTGATGACATGCTTATAGCAAGTAATGATTCTGGCAAATTGAAGTCTGTGAAGGAAAGACTGCAAAGTGAGTTTGAAATGACTGACCTAGGAGAAGTTAAATCGTTTTTAGGCATTGAAGTTAGGCAGAAAAGACAGAGAAAACCAAGTTCTAACTTTAACTCAGACCAAATACATAAATAAGATACTTGAAAAGTTTGGGTTTGATGATTCTAAGCCAGTGAAAACTCCTATGGTCACAGGTCACGTGTTAAATCAACAGAAAAAATAAAGAGAGCAATCAGAAAGGCAGATTGACTTGAATGAGTCCAGATTGACTGAAAGCGTTCTCTACCGGGAGGCTGTTGAGAGCTTATTATATGCTGCTTATACTGTTCGTCCGGATATAAGCTATGCAGTAAATGTGCTGAGCAGGCATCAAATAAGTCCGACTAACGAAGACTGGAATATGGTTAAAAGAGTGTTTCGGTATCTGGCAGGGACCAAATCTTATGGTCTAAGATATTGTGGAAGGCAGCAAGGGCTGGAAGCATTCTTTGATGCCAGTTTTGGCGACTGTAAAGGGTCTCTAACCATAAGTGGTTACATAATTAAAATCTTTGGAGACTCAGTGGCATGGAGAACTCACAAACAAACGTATGTGTCTTTGTCAACATGTCAGGCAGAGTATGTGTCATTGAATGAAGCATGTAGAGAACTGATGGCAGTTGATAATTCGATTAAAATCATACTGAATAATACTTTGTGTCCGGCAGATCTATGGTGCGACAATAAGGCAGCTGAGCAAAATGCTAAAATTATAGACAGTGGTAAATTAAGACATATGACAGAAATTTATGAGCAAAAAATTTGCTAGCAGAATCGCGAACAGCTTCTGCGACTGACTGGTAACTAATAAGTTGTCTATGTTTCAGATAAGCGATAAAGGAGCCATGTACTAACTCGTGGACTACTTGGGTGCATTCCCAGAGCCGTGGAGCCGAGTCAAGAATACACATTTATTTATTTATTTTATGAAAAAAAAAAAAATAATAATAAAATTGTTATTTGTATCTATTTTGAATTATAATTTTTGTTTAACATACTTAGCTATCTTAAGTCGGGAGAAAGTGTTGGCATTTACGACTTTTAAATAGGTAGTATATATAGTGTGCAAGACAGCGCCACAGGCAAGGTGATACTTGCGTGCCCCATAGTCAGTACAGTGTAAGCTACCGTGCCTTCTACACCTCTCGTCAGCTCTCTTCATTGTCTTTGTCAGTTTCGTCAGAAGTAAGTCTGTAAACTGTATCAAGTCAGTTGTATTTTACGTTGGTCGGCAGTTAAATTAAATAAACGTTTTGTCTTTCTATAAAATACTCGTTTTTATTTCGCGCACCCTCTTTACTCACACCTCTTCAAACGCAAACGTCCATCCACGCACAAAACGGAGGCATTAATAAATCACATATAATTACGCAAGTGCCAATCCTCACCTAAGCTGGGGAGCTTACTGGCTGTTAAAATTATGAACAGAAGAAATTAAAGAACGCGAGCACTTATCCCCACACAACTTAGGGCACTTACCGGCTGCTTCAATTATTTATGAATAATAAAGTTATAACGCAAGCGCCTATCTTTACACAACCTCGGGCACTTACTGGATGCTTAAATCATAAATAAAACATATATAATAACGCAAAATCCTATCCACACATGACCCATGGAGGTTACTGGTTGCCTTAATTATTTTTGATTAGTAAAATAATAACGTAAGCGCCTGTTTTTACACAACCCGGGGAGCTTACTGGCCGCTTACATTATTAATTCAACAAATTTAATAACGCAAGTACCTATTCCCACGCAACTCGTAGTGCTTGCTAGCTGCTTTAATCATTTTTAATTAGTCGAATAGTAACGCAAGCGCCAATTCCTACACTACATAAGGTACTTACTCGTTGCTTTGTTCATTTATAGTCATTAAAATAATAACTCACGCGCCTATTCCTACATTACCTGGGGCGGTTACTGGCTGCTCTAATTAATTATGAGTGGTAAAGTTATAACCCAAGCGCCTATCACTACACAACCCGGGGCACTTTTGCTAGTACCCTTCTGTTTTCATAATAAATAAAATAATAATGTAAACGTCTATCCACACACAAAACGGAGGCATTAATAAATTACACATAATAACGCAAGTGCCTATTCCCACATAAGGGGGGGGGGGTGCTTACTGGCTGTTAAAATTATGAACAAAACAAATTAAAGAACGCGAGCGCCTATCCCCACACAACCCGGGGCACTTACTGACTGTTTCAATTATTTATGATGAGTAAAGTTATAACGCAAGCGCTTATCTCTACACAACCTCGGGCACGTACTGGATGCTTAAATCATAAATAAAACAAATATAATAACGCAAAAGCCCATCCACCTATGACTCGCGGCACTGAGTAGCTGCTTACATTATTAAATAAACAAATTTAATAACGCAAGTTCCTATTCCCACACAACTCGTAGCGCTTGCTGGCTGCTTTAATTATTTTTTACTAGTCGAATAGTAACGCAAGCGCCAATTCCTACACAACATAAGGTACTTACTCGTTGCTTTGTTTATTCATAGTCAATAAAATAATAACGGAAGCGCGTATCTCCACATAACCTGGGGCGCTTATGGGCTGCTTTAATTATTCATGAGTGGTAAGGTCATAACGCAAATGGCTATCCCCACAGAAATTGGGGGCATTAATGTAACACAAATAGTAACGCAAGCGCCTATCCCCACATAACCGGGGATGCTTACTGGTCGCTTTGATTATTTCTAATATATTTAACAGTCACGCAAGCGCCTATCTCTACACAATTTGGAGACTGATTGGCTGCTTGAACTATTAATAAAACAAATATAATAACGCATGCGCTTATTTCCACATTACTGGGGGGACTTTTTGGTCGCCTTGATTATTTATAATAGGTAAAATAATAACGCAAGCGCAAATTTCCACATGTTATGGGGCGCTTGGATTATTCTATTCATCGTTAATAATCAAAGCGACCAGTAAGCGCCCCAGGTTGTGTGGGGATTGGCACTAGCGTTAATATGTTTTTTTCACTTACAACTAAAGTAACCAATTAGCTTCTTGAGTCATGTGGAGATAGGTTCTTGCGTTATTATTTTATGAATTATAAGAAATTAAAGTGACCAGTATGTGTTTCTCGTTGTATGGGGATAGGTACTTGCGTTATTATTCACTGGTGTAATAAGTCTTTCTCTACACTCCTGCTGTAGCTCTACTCTCTTTGGCTTTGGGACCTTTTTAACGGAAAGTTCCGATAGCGTTAGGAGTTTGCGAAGATCCTCTTTGCCAACACTGTGCCTAGCGTTTCGTTGCGAAAGCGCTGACGCCAGCTATATGCGTGTCACCCTGCAGGCGAGGGTGCGTTGGTAAAAAAAAAATAAAGATGGCACAATAGTGCGTGGCTGTCTACTTGTGCGAGCTCTGATTCGTATACCCTGGCAAGCAAAATATTTACTTGCACTCCCGCACAAAATACAAGTCAAAGAAAAGGATAGGGGGGTCTGGGTGAGCTACGGCTTAGTTGCAGGACTTGAATAAAAGTTAAACAAAATAAGTTAATGTACGACATTGGCACTTTACTGCACTCGAGCACTAAGTAGCGCGAGGAACGACCTTTTTTTATTTGTTGCAAGCAAAAATGGCCAACTTCCACATACTCGCCTTCGTTGAGTCTTGACGAACGAAAAGCATGGATGATACGCTAATGGCGGGCTATCAAGTCGAGCTTACTTGTCGGTATGCAGCACTGCAGACATGTGTAGTGTTAACACGAGGGGGGAAGGGTTGACCGTGGGAAGGATAGGAACCTGTTGGCCAGCCTCCATCCAACACTTTCTCGAGAGACAAACAAAAAACATATAAATGGGCGCGAGGCAAAGCGCGCGCTCTGTGACCGAGGATCTTGTTTTGTGCGTACGTGTAGTGTGGGCATAGGTTATGTTGCGTGAGCGCGACCTCTATGTCTGGCGCACACAAATTGAGGCGCTCGTCCTCAATGCTAGTAGTAGGGGAGTCGGGCCCAGAGAGTCGTGTCATGCGCCATCGAGTCATAAGTACGGACGCTGCCAACTACGAAGCAGTCGGCATTGAAGTACACACCACCTCTTCTGCCTCCATCAGGATCATCTCCCTCTATTCTCCTCCAACGGATGATTCAAACCTCTAATGCATAATCCCGCTGTTTGACTCCAACATTCCTACGATAGTTGCTGGTGATTTAAACGCCAAGCACAAATCGTGGGGATGCAAACACGAAAATCCTAAGGGTCGTTCCCTCCTCAAACACTTGCGCAACCTCAACATTAACATTGAGGTTCCGAATGAACCGACTCACTACCCCAGCTCACCAGACCAAGACCCAGACATCTTAGACATATTCCTAACGAAAAACTTGACCATCCCTACGGAACCACGAACATCCCCAGACCTCCCTTGCAACCATAACCCAGTCTACCTAGAGATCCCAAAATCCCTTCTCACCATACCCGTCACCACCAGCCGCATAGACTGGGTCCACCTTGCGTATACTTCGAATCCTCCCCATTTAAATGTCGTCCCATTAGGTCCCAAACGGAACTCGATATAGCAGTAGACGAACTCACTGACGAACTCAACAAATGCACACACGAAGCCACCACAACAACCACAGCTCCCCAACACACACTTAAACTCTCTCACGACCTCCTGCGTCTCATCAAGGAGAAGAAAAGAGTCCAGAAACTCTGGCAAAAAAGGAGAACCCCCGAACTTAAAGTTCATCTTAACTCCCTTGAAAGGGAAGTCAAATCAAAAGTCTTCGAATTCCGAAACAAGGAATTTAACAAATTCATAGCCGAGGCAGAGTCCCACCCAAGAAATGCTTGGAAGGTCGTTAAAAAACTCCGTAACAAACGGCCTTCCCTCCCCCCCCTTCAACAAGGGAACAAACTCTACTCGCTAGATTCGGACAAAGCAGAGATCTTTGCAGATTCGCTGCAAAATCAATGCTCCCCCAACCTTAGCGCTGAAGAACTAGCACAGGAACACGCGAGGATCACCCACACGGTGCAGCAACAGGTCCTTGACAATTCAGATTTCGAACACTGCACACCCTTCGAAATCAGAGGCATGATCCGATCCCTAAAAAATCGAAAAGCCCCTGGCAGTGACGGTATCTCCAATAGCGTTCTGAAAATCCTCCCTCAAAAATTCATCACGGCGATTTGCAACATCACCAACGCCGTGATGCGCCTTCGTTATTTCCCAATTGCGTGGAAGGTGGCTACAGTCATCTGACTCCCGAAGCCGGGAAAACCCCTCAGCAACCCCGCGAGCCACAGACCCATTAGCCTACTCTCATCGCCCAGTAAAATCACTGAAAGTGTCATTCTCACCCGCCTAAACAAGCACGCCACGGAAAATAACATCCTTCCAGACGTGCAGTACGGTTTTAGAGCCAGACACTCGGCAGTTCACCAGCTTCTGAGAGTCACCGAAGACCTCTCCGATAGCCTCATCCACAAAAACTTCTCCGCGATAGCTTTTCTAGATGTATAGCAGGCCTTCGACAGAGTTTGGCACGAGGGCCTCCTGTACAAGCTTATACAGTTAGGTTTTCCACACTACCTTATAGGCACTGTCAAATCTTACCTTTCGGATAGATTTATCCGCGTTAAAGTAGGCGACTCCCTCTCCAACCCCCGCCCAATTGCCTCCGGAGTCCCCCAAGGCTCCAAACTCTCACCCACCCTTTTCAACATTTTTTGCCACGACCTGCCCCAGCGCGAAAACATCAACACGTACGTCTACGCAGACGACGTCGCGGTCAGCTGTACGTCAAAACAACACTCTCGGTGCACCACCCTTCTAAACGAGCACATCATCACTCTACTCAACTGGTATGGTCTTAGGAAACTGGTCGTCAATGAGGCAAAGACTATAGCCATGCCCGTCTCCTGGAAAAATCCTAGGAAGAAATTGCAGAAGATAAGGGTCAACGGAGTAGATATCGACTGGAGCTACTCCGCCAAGTACCTTGGCGTAACGCTAGACCGTCAACTCACATACGTTCGGCACATCAACAGCACCCGCGGAAAGGCATATGGAGCCTTCGTGCAACTAAAGCCCTTCTTCAACAACAAAGCCGTCTCCCAGAAGACCAAGCTGCGCACCTTCAACGCTATCATCAAAAGCATTAGCACCTACGCGATACCAACGTGGGGCGCTGCAAAGGGAAACCGACTACAGGGCATCCAGGGCCCTTTCATGAAAATACTGAGGTCGGTCCTGGGTATTCCGTGGTACATCAGGAATACTCAGATTATCAAGGAGTTTAACATCGTCCCTCCAATACAAGCAGCCACCGTCCTTGCGTCTAAAATCCGCGCCTCCATTACGGACCACCCAAACCCCACCATCGCCGCACTCGCGAACCTCCAACCCGGTCGCTTCGACCTTATAAGACGTCCCTGCGCTCTAGCACAGAACCCCGAGGATCCTCAATACACTCTAGGTCTTCAATCTCCCCTGCTTCCATCGGATGCATCATCTCCATCTCCATGATCTCGACGAAACGAACGCGACTTCAATTCGTGCGCTCCCTTCAGGAGAACCCTTCTATCCCCCGTATCCTCTACGGCCTCAACCCCATACAACACTTACACTAATCACAAGTACGCTTCCAAATACACAATACCCAGCGGACTCACACATCTACACACACACACATACAATAACAAAAAATTCAAGCTTCTCTAACTCTATTCCGGCGCAAGCCAAGACTCGAGCTTCGCCCAGATGCGTAAGTGCCCCCTCCTCTCATCTCTTCGAGAGCGAGTCGGCCTCCGAAATTCTCCGTTATTTTCCTTTTTCTTTCTCCTCTTGTGCCCTTTTGTCTTCTAGGGGAGTGGTCCTCACGGACCTGTCCCATGCGGGGAGGTTAGTTTTTAGTCGGTAGGCACACCGGATGAATCCGACACTACCACCGGATTAGCTGGGGTGTCTATGAAGATTTTCCCCTCCCCGCTCCATCAAACAAAAAAAAAAAAAAAAAAAAAAAAAAAAAAAAAAAAAAAAAAAAAAATATTTGTGACCAGCAGTGACTCGTAATTCGTAATCTACTGTAATCAGGAACAGATGACCGTAAATAAACTCTTGTGAAACCCATTTACTCATGACATTAACTACATAAATTAGATAAATTACGCAAGACGTGTTGTAAAACCTCCTTACCAGGTTTCCAGTGGTGGGTTTCCGACGCGACTCGGAGGTTAATGACACATACCTGTCAGAAACTGTCAGAAACGTCAGAAATATGTCAGAAATGGCAGAATCGTCAGTAATTAAAATACGCACTCAAATCTGAACCTAGTTACTTTGTTTAGATTTCTGTTAAGGATATAGTCTTTTTGTGCGAAAGGTTAATGTCGTTAAATTAAATATTTTTCCATTTTCACTTTTTTAACGATGTAAACTGCGAGTCTATTGTAAGATTGAGGAGCTACAAGTTATGAAAATCGTTAGAATACACAGATTTTTGCACGAAAATTACTGAAATTCAACAATTTACAATGTCCAAAATAACGTCAGAAACATCATGAGGTATGTGACCAGTTTCTGACTTAGTCAGAAATTAAGTAACTCACCTTAAGTAAGATACATACCCTCCACTGGATTTGCACATCTCTTATTAGACCAAGATCTGAGGCGGGAGGGTGGTCAAAATCTTAACCAGCCGCCACTCTCAGCAGAATAGAGGAACCTTATGATTTGAGGAGATCTCAAATGTTTTGGCTATATTTTATTGTGGTGAAAAGTTTTATTGGTATTTAAGAAGTACCATATGCCATATTTTATAAACCAGCCGCAACTAAAACCAACGGATTAATCACAAAAAAGTTGTAAACTGGAATTGCCATCTGTGGCAAGATTAGAATTTATCTTGCACCCGAAAATCGACCATAAAAAAAGATATTGTAATCTTATCTACAAAGTCTCATCTATTTTCTAATATGAGCATTAGATCATCGGTATGGGAGTCATTTTCTCACCTTTACCTTACCGACAAAACTCTTAACCAGAATAAAATATGACCAAAATATTTCGGATCTCTATGAATCATAAGGTTTCTCAATTCTGCAGGTGAGACTGAGAGGTAGGTTTTGTTATGGTGGAATTGGTAGGGATTAGGTAGGAAGCCTAGCTAGGTATCTTCCATCTCACTTTTTCTTATACTGTATCTACAATATATACAATTGCCCCGATCGAAAAAGCTTAAGGGCAGTCCGGAGATAGTTAAAATTTTCTACCTTATCGGTAAGGGTACTCGAATTGCATAGCTTTATGAAATTATTTATTGAGCAGGTCATCAAAGAACAAATCAAGCCCACACTTGGCAAAATTGATTGAGAATTCAAGGCAAAAAGTGAAAAATCAGATTACATCTTATCAATCCAACATCTTATTTTTAAGATAAAATAGCTACCTGCTCAATAAATAATTTTATAAAAATATGCAATTCGAGTAACTTTACTGATAAGGTAGAAAAATTTTAACCATCTCCGGACTGCCCTTGAGAGGGCTTCATGTTGGGCTTGGGCCTACAATGTACATGTGCGCCCTACATCCTACATTGGTTACCCTGCAGTTACCTATGTAGGTCCAAACACATAGAGGTAGATGGCACAGTGTAATGGGGCATATTATGTGAGGCCAATGTTGGCATCCCAATCAACTTATAAAGGACAGGGTTAGAAAAATAAAGAGAGGTATGAAAATAAAATTTAATAATTAATATAGGCAACGCATATAAGTCTAGTTCGTAATGACATTCATTAGCATAATTTGTTTGCAAATTACTCTCATTATTAAATACTCCCACTTCATTGATTATTCCACGCTTCAAAATTTTATTTACTCACGAACTCTTTTTAAATTTAACAATAATAAACGCTATTTTTTACCACCCGTAGTAATTTACTAAAATAACAAAACTTGAGTAAATCTTCGTATTTAATACTTAATATAAGTAATTACTGCTTTACTTTTCAATATACTCACATTACATACAATCTGCAATATACATAGTTATACAGCTGTCCCATATATATATATATATATATATATATAAATACCTTTCCACTCTCGAATCTTTCGATGCGTACAAGGAACAGCTAGGTGGACGATAACTTTCTTGTCCCCAGTTAGCACCCACCCAGAGTCCCATTACAATCCTAGCTTGATACCACCTAGGCAGCTCACATAGGCCCCAGCTAACTAGCGTGGGAGCCCTTCTAACTTTCCGATCGGGTGATGCAAATGACAGCCATTTTAGAGCAGTGTGTGTAAGATAATTAACTAACATGTCAAGAGTTCTCTGCATTTTTATTAAATAGATTAAAAAAAATTTTTTTTGTAAAATAAGTGAGAGAGTGAAACGATTGTTGTCATTAAGTAAGAAAAGGGTCAAGAGATATCGTGCTTTAAAACGTGCAATTGCAAAGGAGAAAGAAGAAGAAATACATCGCTCCAATATTCGTGCAAATTACAATATCGTTGCTCAGTCAAAAATTTATAGCTATTAATATGCCTATAATTTATAGCTATAATTATAGCTTTAACTACCTATAAAACAGCTATAATATTCTATAAAATTCAGCTAAAAATATAGCTATAAACTACAGCTGTAAATTTTTCACAAATAATGAATAAAAATTAGTTTAAAATCAGATTTTTTCAACATATATCGATCAGTGTAGACGGTATCATCCGTATGATAACAGTAAAACTGGGGGCCTGAAGTATTTTTTAATAAGTAGAAAAAAAACAAGAAATCATATACAATTTCAAGTTTTGTAAAAATTGTTTAAAAATACTTTAGGCCCTCAGTTTTACTGTTATCACACGGATGATACCGTCTACACTGATCGATATATGTTGAAAAAATCTGATTTTAAACTAATTTTTATTCAAAATTTGTGAAAAGATTACAGCTGTAATTTATAGCTATATTTATAGCTGAATTTTATACATTATTATAGCTGTTTTATAGGTAGTTATAGCTATAATTGTAGCTATAATTTATAGGTATAATTATAGCTATAATTTATAGGTATAATTTTAGCTATAAATTTTTAACTGAGATGACGATAAAAGTTGTATGGAAAACTTCTGAAAAATACATTAGTGAGAAGGATATCCTGAACACTCTGGGAACTATCTTTCTTTATTCAAAGGACTGGTCAGAAGGTCGAATGGCTAAATATAGTAAAGAGGGTCGAAATCAAAATGCTGAGGACTAAAACATTTAAAATATTCTCACATTTTTATTCAATTGACACTATTTTTTCTCTACTGTATTTTTTTAAATTGTTAAAAATAATTTATTTTATAAAAGAAAAAGTTACCATTGTTGTAAAATATTATACTATTGTTTATTTTCCTAGTCTAAGAATTCATTTCTCGTTTGGTGGGGTATGCAGAAAATACTCTAGAGAGGTTGCCTAACTAGGGCCAAGCTAAGCCGCGTTACATCACGCCATCTGCCTCTATACTTTTGCCTCGCTAGGACCTAGCCAGGCTAGCTAAGCTGCCTAGGCAGGCACAACCTATAGACCCCCGCTAAGCTTTCCGATCGGTGAGAGGTGAGAGTGGCAGCTGGTTAAGATTTTGACCACCCTCAGGCCTCAGCTCTTGGCCTATATTAAGTGACCAGGTATATGTAATTTATTTTGGTACTGCAAGTGTAGAATCTTTCATTTTTAAATTTAGTAATTACGAAAGAAAGATGTTGTTTTACACACTGTTTGGTAGTTACTTATTTACATCATTATTTTTTTTCAAATTTCCGACTTTGATACATAAAAAAAAAAAAATCAAATTCACGTGCCGCCACATTAGTCACAGAGGAGGTTAGTGTGCCACAATAATCAATAGCCAACGCTATTTGTGCATATTTTTTGTTATTATTTATCAGCAAGTAAACATTTGCATGTATGCAGTAAATGTCATATTATGGTTGGTTCTGGTTTTTTTTTTTCGGTAGCAGTAACATAGACTTACTCATAAGGTACTAAGTACTTAACGCGCAATTTATGAGTGCTGTTTTATGTGTTATTTGTGTCATATTTTTCAGGAGCCGGAGAAAGCTATGAAAACACAATGTGTGCCTTTAAACGGTTAGTCACTGCATTTTATGACTTAATAGCTTATGTAACGCTTTGACACTTTATGTAATTGATAACTTTTATACGCCAAACATTTAAGAAAAAAGATTCAAATTTTCCTACAGAGTTATCAAATCAATCTTCAAATACTACATAATATTTAAAACAATGGAAATACAAGTTAAAAGTAATTTTAAACATAAAATCAGTAAAAACTAACCCATTGGGACATTTTTTCTTGAGCAAGTCTGATTTTTAAATGAATTTAGAAGTACTTTAAATGAAAGATTGTATTAGAGGTGTTATAGTTATTGGGATGAACTCTGATTTTACATTTCTTTAACTTAGACAAAACAAATGGAAATAATACTTTTTTGAAAAATGTTGCATTTCAAGTTATTTATCATGATTATCTTTTCACCTCGCAATAAGTGTGACACATTATTTTATACAAGAAAAGCTTATATCATTGTATGTATAAAAAAATACAAGTCTAACTTCTAAGATAAACATGATTTATTTATATTTTATACTAGTTTAAGAGGGATCCTCCAACTTCTGTTGAGGTCAAAGAAACAAAAAATCAAGTTTTGTTTTTCAACTTGTTTAAGTTCCTAAAAATCATTCTATTTGTCATGAAAGTGAAAAAGTAATGATAATGTGAATAATTATACTTTTTATGATGAATGAATCGTTGTTTTGATGAGTATCAGTATGTATGCACACATGCACACATTATGTATCCTGGATTCAAGCACAGTAGTAGATGAGAGTAGAGAGCGTGTCAGCAATGTCGGTGTAGTTACCTGAATATAAAGAACCTCAGGCATTTGGTATTATAAATGAAGAATATGGACAAAGTGACGTCGCCAGTCATCAGGTATATCTGTTTGTGTATGTCGATTTTGAATAATCTCAACACGTGACTTAATTTTTTAGATCAATGAAACACTTTATCATAGTTTTCTTTTCCTTATAGTGGCTTTGAATAACATGATCTAATTTAATATTTTACTAAGATTAGAATGAAGATTTTCAAATTAAAAAAAATTATAAGTTTTTTGTGGTTAAAAATTTTTTATTTTATTCCTAACAATTTTATTTTGCAAAATAAATAACTGCACGAAATAACTATTTTTTATTTTTGAGATGTTCCGATATGTTTTGAGTCCTTTTCTCATCCATAAAAGTATAATATCTAATTATTAATTAGTCTTATAATGCTGTTGACAAATTTCACTAATCCAAGGTTTACAGTGTAGGTGGCTCCAGTGGCCTCAATGTTAAAATTATAAATAACCCAACCGAGGTTAATAAAATTGAATTATATTCTTTGAATTCCCATCTTTCTATTCGTATAAAAAAAAATTAAGGTTGACAATGAAAATTGTAAGAAATCATGCTTACAAAATCGTAGTTTTAAGACGGGTTTGATAGGAAATGCAAGCTTACGCGGTATACAACCTACTGCTGCACTTATATAAATAACCCGTAAGGTGTAAAAAATATACTATCTTGTATATATTATTACGCAGTTTTCGATGACATGAAAAAAGTGTCTTGTTATCGAACAAAATCTTTAAATAATTGGAGACTAAGTATACAGTTGCGAGTGCAAGTCAGCTCTCAGCTGTCTGCATTCTGCAGAGTACATATATATAGGTATAACTACTCTTGAACTTAGGAGCGTACCGTAACAGTTCATCAATTAGGGCACCATAAAACTTTTTTGTTTTTTTATATTAACTCACTAAAGTAACAGATAAAATGTAGAATATGGCTTACAACAGTCTCTACGATAACTTTATACCATATTTAAAAAAAAATAATGATTAATTTTTAGTCTCCCCATTTTGATACGGCACTAGGCGCTGGAGCCACCTTACGACTGCGCTCGACGTATCTTTCTTTTCTCTTCCTCCTTCTCTTTCTTCTCTGTAAGCTCGCGTTTTACATTAACTTAAACACCGTATACGTGCAAATATACCAAGCATCAGAGCTAGCTCCTCGTGATATAAGCATAAGGAGGGACAGAAGAAAATAACGATGCAAGACCCGCCTGAAAAATGGATGACGGGATTTAATGTTCTATCTATAATTACTTCAGGAAAGCTATACTGCGTTATAAATGGTTTTGTACATTATGTGCAATAGTTTTTATGTACAGTTTTTTACGTTATTTGGTTTAACATAAGAGATTTTGGATTGGTTATGCCATACGACATTCCGTATCGAAAAACACAGAATTAAAGATTCAAAAAAAGTTTTTTCATCTAGGAATAACTGCAGAATACCATTATGCTTTTAGTAGCTTAGTGGTAGAGCGATTGCTTTCCACCTGGAAGGCTCGGGTTCGAGACCCCACTCCACCAGTTCATCGCAGGTACCTCTGTGGTTTTCTCCACATGTCCTTATCACTGTGGTAGCTCCTAGGCAGGTGGTGTAATGCTTACCGTAACATGCTGATAGTAAAGAACAACAGTGCGTGGATCCGAGGTGTAATGCATACCGTTCTGTCGGAACAGTAAGAATTAACGGTGCCTCGAGGGGGGAGGGTGGGCGATGCTCGTAGTAAAATCGTCTCTTAAATTATCATTAGAAAAGCATGAATTGTGGCGTATCGGAGTCTATTTTGTACCCATAGCCATTAATTTAATATACAATATAGTTTTTAATATACAAACAAACATAATGCATTGCTGTTACCATCAGGATGATGAGTCTCAAACAAGGAAGATCAATTACTTTTACAGGAATTAAAAAAAAAAACATTTTTTTATTTTGAAGAAATACGAGCTGATCCTCCTTGTTTTAGAGTTGTCATGCGGATACTAATAACTAACGCCTTACTGTCAATAACACATTACGATATTCTGCAGTTATTCTTCGATGTCAAAATTTTTTTCTCTTTTTCCATCTATAATTCCATGTGTTTATTATACAAAATTACGTATGGCATCACCAATCCAAAACCTCCTATGTAAAGCCATGTGTAATGCTGTAAAGCTTTTCTGAAGTAATTATGCATAGAATTACATCTTTTTTAGGTGAAGAGCTAGAACTTACTCTTGAGAACGAAATTTGCATAATTTCTTAACTGATTAAGTTCTTAACCTTCTGTGCATGTATATTTGACGGTAACTAGTTAAAAAAGATGCACTTTACGTTTTCAAGATTAAATCTCAGGACTACCTCTCCTTCCTTTCTCATGCGTTGATAATTTTATCGAAATACCGTCCGCTGAAAATCGATAATCGTTTTCTATCCTTTTTATCTCGGTCTCAGCTATTCGTAAAAAAGCGATGCGCAAGCCTGGATGTTTTTGTTCATACATTTGGTTTAAGTTCGTGCAATGAAATTCAGCGACATAATGCATCTCTATTCATTTTTTTATTAGTACTCTTTGTAACACTGTTTCTGAACCTAAAGTTGAAAAAAGCGCTGATGCAGCGTTGAGAATTCTCGCTCTCGTACGTAACCGTAGTCCCCCGTACACCCTGGGTTTCTTCTCATAAAAAGGGGGATTCGTGCAGGAGTTCTCTACTTCTATGGGGAGAACTATTAATTCAACATTAGTAAATATATTTAACCATTTATTTATTTCGTCACTTAACACTACTACACAGTCTCTCTATACGAGGTATGTCCGGAAAGTATCGAGCCTACCTCCACAACTCCGCGCCGTAGTGTTCGAGCGATCTCTGTGGTGTATAAACGTAAACAGCAAAGCCTTACGGACTCAGCTGTTGCTCGTTTATACTTTTCGTGAGCATAGTTCATGCGCAGCGCGTCCATGTTTAAAAGTTATTTTTGAGTTTGGCGGATTTCGTAACTGTTAAAAATGATCGAAAGGCAAGATCAACGAATTTGCATTAAATTTTGCTTTTAGTTTAGAAAAACGAGTTCTAAAACTATTCTAATAATGCAGAAGACTTTTGAAAATGAGTGTATGAGCAAAACACGAATGAAAGAGTGGTTTAATCGTTTCAAAGAAAGCCGTACTTCTGTTGATAGTTAAAGCAATGTTAAGTCTATTTTTTTTTTTTTTTTTTATTGGAAAGGTGTTGTGTACCACGGATATGCACCAACAGGCCAGACAATAAAGAATTTTACGTTGAAGTTTTAAAATATTTGCGTGAAGCAGTAAAAAGAAAACGCTCGAACTTTTGGTCAAATGGTGACCGGCTCCTTCATCACGATAATTCGCCAGCGCATTCATCGAGTCCTGTGCAACAGTTTTTGACTAATCACAGAATCGCATTACTGCGACAACCTCCCTACAGTCTCGACATTGCCCCCTGTGACTTTTGACTGTTTCCAAAACTGAAAAAGCCACTTAAAGGACAGCGATTTGATGACAGAACGACGGTTGAGAATAACGTGATGAGAGAACTCAAGGCCATCCCTGAAAGTGAGTTCCAAGACTGTTTAGAGAAGTGGTAACAATGCTGAAATCGTGTTGTTCAATCAAATGGGGATTAATTTGAAGAATGCCATGCACCTGATGATGAAGAATAACGCTAGCGAGAAGTTGCAGAGGTAGGCCCGATACTTACCGGACAGACCTTGTACACTACACCTCGAGCGCATGTTCCCTATGTCTAGTTCGTCCTGGACCATGAAGGACTTCTGCTTATTCTAGTCCTACGCTAACATACATACACTCACACACGCCACTTTACTCTACTGGTCGTTTCTCTCTGTCTACTTAACTCTCTCTCTATCTCTCTCTCTTTCACTTATACCTCCTACTCTGCTCTATTCTTTCTCTTTGCCTACGCTACTCTCTTTTTTACTCGCTGGTTTATACATACGCGTTGGGAGTTTATAAGCTAGCGATTTCTACCCAAGTATATGAACGTTCATTTACTGTGTTGGCAATTGCACTTTGGAAAAAACTTCCATATCATATTAAAATGTCTAAAACTCTTTTAGTATTCAAGAAGTCATTATTTTTATTCTTGTTTCCAAACGAATAAGTTTAACTCTAAAAAGCTCAAGATTATGCGAAATCGCTTTCATTGTTTTGAAGTTAGCCCTCTACATTAGGTTATAATAAGTTATGTGTCATAAACTTCTCAAGTTAAGTAGTTCAAAAAAAATTTTTAATACATAAATGTTGTTAAAAGATGTTCTTAATAACGCTACTATAGCAGATCATACCATATTTTATTATATTATTATACTATACCCGATAACTATTTTTATATGCGAACCGTTGTAAATAATTGAATGATAATTGATAATTATTTAACTACTAAGCATAATTGCGAAATTGCAAAAAATATCGTCACATTGCTATGTTTGAATTTGTAAAATGAAAACTATGAAATGTAAAAATTTTATATGTAATTTGTGCCACCCAGGTCTTTGGCCTTTGGCGTAATAAATCCTAGTTCGTTATCAATCAATCAATCAAGGCAATCAGCACTCAACCTTATAAACATATCAACGAAGCACACTCACATCTCTGCCTCATTCGCACCCCTAATCACATCCATAACATCCTTGAATTCTCAGTCACTTGATGCCGTGCCAGGTTATTTCTTGATATCGCTGCTTGGAGTCTTCGGCGTTCAAGAGACCGCTTCTTGTGATGCCCGATCGATAGTCAGGTATGTCCTCTAGAATCGAGAATTATCGCCTTCTCCGCATTGGAGTCTCGAAAGCCTTCTCTACCGCCAAGAACTTATACTTCGCTCACCCCATCAACTTATCCTCAAATCCCAACAAATCCCAAAGACAAATGGTCTGCACTTCGTAAACTCAACTTCACCGGCTCGAACCTACCATCTCCCACCCAGATCCCTTCTCCGGACACCCTTATTGCTGCATTTTCCACTATCTGCATATCAGTCTCACCGCTCACCTCAAATAATCTCAACTGAGTACTCAATAGCACCACTTTTCCCAATCCCCCCGTTCCACCCTTTTATTTTAAGCTCATATTCTTAGACGAAATCCATAGTACAATTGCCTTATCCACATCTAAAGCAATAGGTCAAGATGGGTTATTCAACAAAATGCTATGTCTCTTTCTCTCTCTTTCTCTTTGTCTTAACATTCCTCGCATTTTTATTCAATAGTATTATACAACACTCGCATTTTTCAACCCTGTCAAAAAGGGCCTTGTTACTCCTTGTTGTGTATTTGTGTTTTGGGATTCAATCAAGTAGTACACTAAGGATGTAACTCAATAATCCATTTATTCCATGCTCCTTATCACATGTGGGCTAGTTGGCAGTTACATGCGGACTGGCTCGATGTTCGCTCGCGTTACATGCTCGCACTCTCGCGACCTATCCCGTTCACTCTTCTATGCCATACGTACACGCTACAACACTGGTACACGGATCCGCACACACATATTCTCGTATTTGCTCATGTGTGTGCGAAAACATCGAGTCTCACCTAACACTCCGTTTGACTAAGACCCGTCAGCCCACCTCCCCCGCTGACACCCGTCCAATAGTTTCACTATGTAAAATATCCAAAGCCTTTAAACGCATCTCTTTTCGAGACTTCGTTTCAGATAATCACCTTGTAGACCCTCGCCAATCAGGTTTCAGAAGGGCAAACGGCACTCAGTCTATCCTTCTTAGCGCAACTGACAATATCAGGAAGGCAATAAACCGTCAGCAGATTACCATCCTGGCTCTTCCTGATTTTTCTAAAGCCTTCGACACAATTCTCCACCTGAAGTTTCTACACAAACTTTCTCATGCCTTATAAAAACTTGAGTTTCCGCACCTAAATATCATTATCGTTCAATCTTCTTTCGCCTTCTAGTGCATTGAATCAGCTTTCCCTTGGAAAGTCACTAGTTATCACGTGTTATTACACTTGTTTTATTTCAGTTTTTGTGTTTTCTATTTTTTTTTTTAAACTGCTTGACTATTATTTTTTAGTAGATCAGTTAAATTATAGTCCTCCAAAGATCAGCTTTGTTGTAACCTGTATGACTATATATATGAATATAACGTGACGTACTTACAGTAGCTGTGAAAAGAGAATTATTTTATTCATTGATTTATTGCTCATTCCATAAGGCATTAATGAAGATGAGACTATGGCTACGTAATCACCAAGTTTTTAGTTATTTTCAAAAAAATTTTCAATCAAATCTTGACGTCGATTATCCAGATATTGCAAGTATTGATTCTCAGACTGCACGTTAAAAGTTCAAAAATAAAATTATCAATGACTCACTTTATAAGCTATAAAAGGACTTGAAATTCAAATTAAAGGTTTTTCATACACTAATTCATTTCTGTTCAAAGTATTCTCAATATATTGACGTTAATTCTCTTAGCTAGTAAACTTCCTTGACACTAAATAAGGAATTAATAAACGATCACTTTAAGACCAATACGTAGACATAAATATATTTCAATATTGCGTTTCTAAAAAATTTATTAAAAATTACGAAAGAATGAGAGAAATATCCTCCCCGGGTGCGGATCGAACACACATCCTACTGTTTACTAGACAGTTCCTCTACCACTTGAGCTACCGAGGAGCCGTACGTTCACTCGTACCGTAGGTTTAGATAAGTTCCTATTCTTAGTTTTTTTAAGCTGTTTTATCTGAAGCTCGATTTGAGTGTAGGTATATTAGAAAATGGTTCTAATGTTTGTTGATAAGTTGGAAATTTTATATGACGTTGAGAGATATACAAGCAATTTTAATACAATTATGTATTTCTTAATAAATTTTCTAGAAACGCAATATTGAAATATAGTTACGTATACGTGTTGGTCCTTAAGTGATCGTTTATTAATTCCTTTCTAAGAATTAGTAGCAAGTGCATTAATACCAATGTAATTTAATTCTTGCCAGATGGGGATCTCCTCCAAGGTAAAATAAACTTTCCAAACACTCTTAATACTCTCTCTCTCTCTTTCGTCGGTACGTAGCAGTGGAGCCGTGTTGTTATTATTGTGCTCTTGGCTTATGGACTTGTGCATTTCTTTTACATCTCTGGTGCCGTGCATGCACGGACGGTAGCGATCCCCGCTCGTGTATCATCTACTGCAGTATTTTGACAGCTAACAGCTGCTGGTGATGCTGAGGGATGGCTGGGGACGTAGGGAGTGACTATAATTGAGTTCCACCTCATTCCATCGACCTCTCCGGACGCGGGCACTATCCTGATGACGAATAAAAATATGGCCCGGCTCCTGGGAAAAATAAATGGGCGTCGCGCTAAGCTCATTAGTGTTTATGGTGGCGAGAAGATATCAGCTAGGCAACAGGTGATTTTCGATGCTACAGGTGGGTTTTACGACGCTATTACTTGTGTGTTTAATGCGTATGTTGCGCGGCTCACGGAGAACAACGTTGCAGCGTCATGTAAGTCTGCATTGAAGCACGCTTGCCGTTCGGTGACTCAGGCTGCCTCTATCGTATCGGGATCTGTGAGTGATTCGGGAGTAGCCACAACGTCACCCACTTTTGCAAGTGTTGCATCGCACGGTGCTCTTGCATGGGCCTCTCGCTCCCGCGTACGAAGCCTATACTTAAAAAGCCAAATAAGCGTATTGTTGTTAGGCCTAACAAGGAGACAAAGTCGAAATTTAAAAATTCGAGGGATGCGAGAGAATCTGTGATGGGGGTGGTGGATCCGGTGTTGCTTGTATTCGATGCTCGCGTGGTGTCTGGGCCGGCTCGAACGGTGATACTTAAAGGCTCCACTATAGATGAGTCGTTTGTTGATAGATTCTCTGCGCTTGTGCAAGCGGGTTTTGAATTGAAGCCTGACATTGAGCTGGTTCCGCGTATCATTATACACGATATATCAGTGGATTTCGATAAGGCTGATATTGTAAAGTGTGTTATAGAGCAAAGCTTACAGAGAAATTCGGACAATGTACAAGACATTTTTTTATATCCTAGGGGCGTAAAAAATCATAGAAGCTGTGTTATTAAGGTTTCTTTGGCTACTTGAACTGGGGCGCATAAGTATTAGCTGGAACTGTTGCCTAGTATATGATCATGTATCACTCCCTCGATGCTTTAATTGTTGGGGTTTTGGACACATTTCCGCTGGCTGTGATAAGCCCAGATGCTGTGCATATTGTAGTGGCGAGCATTTAGATCGTAAATGCCCTGTGAAGGATCGGGAGGGGTGTAAATGTGTTAATTAAGTGCAATTACAGTGTGCAAATGTGTCTTACGCAGCGTTGAATAGAGCTGTATCTCTAATTTTGCTGACAATGATCGATCATAAGATTTTTTCAACTGATTACGGCCCATAATACAACTCTATTAAAAATGGCACGGTGTAATGCGTAACTAATAGAACCGCATTATTAATAAATTCGATCTGTCATTCTCGATAACAACCTTCATGTGCTTATCGTCAGTGAGTCATGGCTTCAGCCGAATAAGTACTTACACAGTTTCATATTCCTGGTTACTGCTTGGTTCACCATGATAGAGTTACTAAGGGTGGAGGGGATGTTGCTGCATACATACACAACTATGTTAACTACCGCGCAGTTACCAACTCAGTGCAAGGAGTTATTTATTATTTACGGCCCGAATTCGTGCTGCTGGAGCTTACGATCTTGCGAAAAAAATTTCTGTGTACTGTAGTTTACAGCCCACTTAAATGTGGCTTCTAGTCGGATGTTGAGGAGGCGATCCTTAACCGCCTCTTGCATTTTGATTATTCTCTACTTCTGGGTGATCTTAACATTGATTGGAAAGTGGATTCGACACCGCGAAAAATACTTAGTGATTCTTTTATTACCTTGGACCTCTCGGTTGTACTTTTTGATCCAACGTATCGTACGGGCTCCCGTGCCCTTACTACTGATTACATATGTATTAGTGACCCGAGTTTAATCAGTGTGAGTAGACAGTTTGATGTGCCAGTGATTTCCAAGCACAATGTGCTTACCGTTCAGGTCCGATGTCGACTTTCAGAGAATATTAATCAGCCTATATTTACCCACTCATTTAGAGCTTTTGACCAGGAACATTTCGTCCATGACCTTAAGGCAATCAATTGGTATTACATAACTAGTTTGCAAGATATTGATGATAAAGTTTGCATTTTTACCGCTTTCTTTTAGGTTTATTTAATGAGCACCCTCCTTTGCGAACTTTTGTTTCTCGCCAACGCCCTTGTCCCTGGATGTCGGATGCAGTTAGGTCACTCATTCGGGTCCGTAACAATGCTTGGAGAGTTTGCTTCCTTCAGATCTCAATGTGAGGCCAGCCCTTTAACTTCCCGGCAACTACGTAATTTTACCTCTTATTATGCACATTTTCAGTTGTTTTTTGCTGTCAGGCAGATTTCCGTAGGCTTGGACGAAAGCACTGGTCATACTGCTGCCTAAACAACGGCTCTCAATCGATCCCAGTCATTTCACCCCATTATCATCCTGTGCACCATATCTAAGCTGCTTGAGTTTATGGCACTAAAGCAGATCTTGGCTTTTGGGGAGTCTACTGCAGCATTCTGCCCCAACCAATTGGGCTTTCGTAAATACCACGGCACGAACACCGCTTTAATAAACGTTGTCAACGGCATAAGAATGACAATAGATAAGGGCAAAGTTACGCTGCTATTGGCTGTGGGTCTTCAACGAGCTTTCGACAAGGTCAACATCGAACTTGTAACACGTAAGCTTCGCACATTTGGTTTTTCAAACTCAGCTTGCTCTTGGGTTGAGGCATTTTTGATTAGGCGGTCGCAGGCTGTTAGATTATAAGATGGGTCTGTGTCGGGCTTACTTGATCGTATTACTGGCGTGCCGCAGGGTAGTTTGTGCAGGCTGGTTTTATTCTCCCTGTTCATCAACGACTTATAATCGCTTTTAGAGTCATGCAGCTGCCACTTATGTGCTGATGATTTTATTTCGAAGTACTCAGGCCCTGTGCGCCAGATCAGAGAGATAGTGAGGGTGATTGACTCGGATTTGGACCATGTTTTACATTAGGCTCTTGATAAATATTTTACGGCAAATAGCAGGAAAACTCTTGCGGCGTATTTGGGCTTGCGTGGTAATAAAGTCACTATCCCCAGTTTCTCTGACCGGGCCCCCACTTTCAATGGAGTGCAGATAGAGCTCACTGAATCTTTAAAGCTAGATGGATCATTTCTTGACAGCACCCTGTCTTAAGGACCTTTTTCGATCAAAACTTTACGAATGAGTTACGCGAGCCTCTCACGTTTTCGGAGGTGCCGGGATTCCCTGCCATGCTCAATTCGCTTAACGCTGGTCAGCTCACTGATTTTCCCATATTTCGAGTATTGTTCCGGAATTGCATTGGACATGTCCGGAGTGTTGTGCACTAAGATAGCTCATTGTAAAAATTTGTGCCTGCGATTTGTTACCGGTATTACCCGTTCAGATTATAGTACGCCTATTTATAGATCCTTAGCGATCCTCCCTTTCCGTGAGCACAGAATTTATATAGCTCTATGTCTGCTCATTTCGGTGCTTAAGCGGACATGGCCATCCTTTGTACCTGTCAAATTGTCTAGTGTTTAGACCCCAGAACGAATGTGCTGCTCGTCGTCGCTATGAGTTTAACCTGAGAATAGCGCGCACATCAACTTCATACTATCAAACATCGTTTCACGTTGCTATTCCGCGTATTTGGAATGATCTACCACCTGAATTACGCTCAGGCTTCGACTTATTTAGTTTTCTTGTCCGGCTACATTAGCACTTTTTAGGATTAGTTTTTACACATGAATAGGCATAGGCGGGAGTGAGACGTAAATTAGTTTATTGCGTTTTGTTGACTTGGGTTTATTTGGTTACGAACTTATTTAGTTATTGACTTAATGTAATTAATAATTTGGTTTTATTTTTATTTTTGCACTTGGTACTCCCTATTTTGTTTTCAATATTTATTACTTTTTTCCTTATTTTTTTTCTGTATTTTCATTTTTGTTATTTTTATTTCATTCGATTTAGTTTGAGCCGAGTAAAATTTATGTACTGTGATTTTATTTGTAAGACTACAGCTCATGCGTAAGCTTATTCATGTTACGGCAACTAATCTAGCCACGACGTTGTAGGACCTTAAGTCCCTTGTCATCAATAAAAAATTATCAATCAATCAATCAATCAATCAATTAATCTCTCTCATTCTTGAAAAATTATAAAGTGCTTAGATTATGTTGATATGGCTGTGTTAATACTTTTATTCTTAATATTAATTTCTACTTTTCTTATTGCGGGCCTTATGCTCATAGAAATTAAATTAAATGAAATTTGTTTTCATTCTGTATTTGAATTCGATATAAGGGGAGAATCACGTCAACTGCCCTAGCGCTGCTGCGCACGGCCCGCGCGAGCGTCAAACACGACGTTTTCAACTCGTCGTTTCGGTCTCAAAACGTTAATAAAAAAATTATCAAAATATATACTCTTACGTATTTTTTTCTCAGCTTTCTAGTAGTAGCATCTGTTTTTCGAAATTCTGCCTCCATAACCTAGAAAAATGCAAAAGTTAAAAAAACAATGCGCTGGCAGCGGGTCAGCCGCACGCTATCTGCTACGATTAGATTGATCTCTTTAGCTATATTTGTATTGGCGATGAAAACAATTGTTATTTCACAAGGGTTTGCAATGGATCAGTAATAAATTTTTTGATAGAATTTATTTACGTATTTAAAAATTTTATAGTAAGAAATAAATAGTAATGAACATCCATAAAATATTTAATATTTACATTTTAAATGTATTCAATAATAAAAACACTGATGTTTTACTTAATTTTTGGCTTCTTTTTGGTCACACTCGTTTTACATTCTTTTAATTTTGGGAAGATTTCGTATTGATAACTTAAAAACGTTTTCTTTAGCATTAGTTTGTTATCCTTAATGGAGACAAATCTATGGTAATTCAGTATTCCTGGAATCGTTCTTGTACTAGAAATGTGTTTTTTAAGTTTTAAGGCAGTTTCTTCATATTAACATTTGCTACTAAAAAAAACTTTCGTTTCTTCACATTGATTTTTTACCTGGTTAAAAAGATCGTCTGCCGTTTAAAATGTAATTGCCTGTAGAGAGTTGCAAACTCGTCCTTCTAGCGCTGCGTTTTATATTCGCTCCTATCCCATCACACGCTCCCTTCCCGTGAGCAGTAGCGTGGAAATGCCACTCTGCTAGAATTCCAAAAAAATTTTCGTGATTGAAAAGAAGATGGGAATAAGCATGATGCACCATCACTAACGTAATATATTTTTTTTGGATTAAATTTTTTTTTTAAATAGTTGACGATGATCTTTTGATAAACGAATACGGCAATTGTGTCATGTAAAAGATTATCAGATATCACTGCCAAGCTTTTATGCCTCATTTCGTTAACTTCCTTATAATACAAAACACACGTAAATATCGTTGCTTGGTTATTATTCCAGTGGAATGACCGGGCTGCATTTTGAGCTACGAACGGGTAATTCTCCGCGAAATCGGAGCTGACTATAAATTCACCGTTGAGTAAATTATTTTTTTTAATTTTTTGCGAATGTAGATTGTTTTATAGCAAAATAATCATATGTTTTTAACCTCATTAATTTTTTGCCACGTAAATCCAAATATTTACGAATTTGCAATGTATTCGATGTTATCGTGCACCGATCAGTTTCCGCCCATAATTTATAACTTATTTCAAAAACACCTTCAGCTTCTAATGAATCTAATAATAAACTTCGTAGTTTTCTGAAATTGGGACAATCTAAACAATTTCCTAAAAAATAATTTTCTGAAGGATTATCGCAAACAATGGCGTTTATACAATCCATGAAATTTTCAAGAGGTGTGTCCGGGGGTTTATTCAATTACTCTAAATTTATTGCATCAAGCATCAATTTCACGTTTTCGTGATGCACGCATACGCAAACATTGTGTGTACCACTACTTCCGGCTAAAATACAGTGTGGAGGCGTGAGCTGCACAAATTTCATTTTTCTCTTTAAACAAAATAAATAATTCATTCAAATTTCCGAGTAGTAATCGTTTTTGAACATGCACTTTCGGCATTAAACGACTTACACTATGATTCTCATAAAAATTTTTTATGGAGTTTTCAACGTTAGCAGATAAAATATTTCCCTTTTTTTATCGGGTAATGTAAGTATACCATGTTTAGCAACTAAATCTAAAGCTTGTCTAGCTTCTCTTTCCGGGCAACCAAATTCTTCCATAAAATCTCTTCGGTTCCAAAATTTCGGGAAAAGAGTGAGCAACGTGATTCTTTCTCACTTATCGTTTGATGATACAAATTTCTCTATAATTTACTCCAATACTGCGATGCCTGTTTAACGATATTTATCATCTTGAATTTTTTTTTAGATTTATACTTACAAGCCTCAACCTTGCACTTTACACAAATCAAAGTATCATCTCGAATAAAAGAAAAGGTTTCTGTCGAAAATTGCGGAAATTTAACCAAATTATTCTTGACCTTGTGATTATCTATATTCAATGGATTACAACATTTTACCATCTTGAGTACTTATTATTAAAAACGAGTTATAAAAAACCAAATCACTGCTAAAATGAACTATCAATGAATGCGTAAGTATAAAGCTTACTTCGATTCTCTGTTACAATCACATAACCTACGTAAAAAAATTTTTAAGCACAATTACATTGAGTATTAAAAATAGTACCAAAACCTATAAAAACTTTAAACTTACGATAGCGTAATCTTGTGTTTTAAACATAATAAACATTGTTATAAAAAAAAACTATCAAAGAGTTCCTTGCGATGTGCAAACCGTCACGGTTAGGTATGTTTGTTTCCATCCAGTCAGAGAGATGGTAGCAGACAGCGCGCGGCGGACCTGCTGCCAGCGCGGCCACAACAGCTCGTGCCGTCTCGTTTGTCGTTTAAATACTACTTCAAAACGAAAAATCCTTTTTTTTTATTGTCGATACGTACATAAAAAAGTCTCATCTCTCGATATAGATAATCCAAAAAATGCCAAAAGTTGAAAATCATGAAGATTTAACGTGTTTTTTGAACTTTTGCATTTTTCTAGCTTATGGAGGCAGAATTTCGAAAAACGGATACCACCACTAGAAAGCTAAGAAAAAAATACGTAAGAGTAAGTGTTTTGATGACTTTTTTATTAACGTTTTGAGACTGAAATGATAAGTTGAAAACGTCGTGTTTTACGCTCGCGCGGACCATGCGCAGCGGCGGCGCGGGCGCTGGGGCAGTTAGCGTGATTCTCCCTATTTTTAAGTTAAACTGCAAGTACTGCAAAAACAATCAAATCCTGCGACAATTTTGTGATGGTTGCTAAAAGTTTGTTAAAAACCTTTATAGTTTAACAGTCAAATAAATAAAATTTTTCGTCATCCTGTTCTCTCACTCTTTTTCTCTCTCTATGTCTGTTTACGTTACTTTCGTTCTATCACTCTCTCTTGTTCTCTCTCTGTGAAAAGTTCCTCAGATGCAGTACTGCTGTTGAAACCTGGAAGACGGTAAGATCTGTAGGCCTAAATGGACGATCGCAGGCATCCATTCAGCTTTCAGTGACACCCACTGAATTGAACAAGTTCTTTGTAGGAAACAATGGGACTTTATCTCTATCACCTATACAATTTAGTCAAATTAATCCTGATAAGCCCTTCTACTTTGGCCCTGTAATGTGTCTAATTTACTATTGGCGTTCTAATCTGCATGGTCTAATGCTAGTGGCTCTGACGGAATACCGGTCCGATTCCTTAAAGTCTGTCTACCTGTCATTATGCCAGCTCTACTTAATAACTTTGATACATCTCTCCAATCGGGTGTTTTTCCTAACCAATGGAAGCATTTCCATTGTTGTACCAATACCAAAAAAAGCAAGATTTATACTGTTAACGACCTTAGACAAATTAATCTTACTTGTGCAGCAGGAAAAATTCTTGAAGCTATAGTACTTAAACAAGTGACTAATTTTTTGAACTGTAGACAAATCCTCGATGAACATCAATCTGGCTTTAGAACCTGCCATAGTACACACACTGCACTTGTCAAAATTGTGGATGACATCCGGCATGCAATGGATAATGATCAAGTAACACTACTTGTTGCTATTGATCTAACCAGAGCTCTTGATATGGTTAATCTTAAGTTATTGGTTAACAAACTCAAGTGCTATGGCATTTCAGACCCTGCTGCGCAATGGTTTGAGTCATATTTAAATGACCGAACACAAAATGTAAGGTCACCCGATAGGGAGCTTTCACAAACTTTATTTCATGAACAGGGTGTACCACAAGGCAGCCTACTTTGACCACTACTGTTTTTAATTTTAATAAACGACTTGCCTTCTGTATGCAAGGATTGCTCGTATCATATCTACGCTGATGACTTTTGTTTTTATCTTCATGGCAAAATAAAGAAGGTAGGACGCCCTCAAGTTCTAGTTTAGGTTACTTTACAAGAAAATTATAATGCATTTGCATACAATGCTTAAACGAGTTGGTACGAAATCCACTAAAAAGAGATCGCCGGTCAAGGCAAGCGAATTTCGTGGGATAGATATTTGTGCAGGAGCTCCGTACACCAGCGATTCGAGAGAACGAATATCAAGCATGCCTCACTGACGAGAGAGAGAAGAATTAAGATTTCAGCCGCAAGCAGCGCGCACGTGCTTGGCTGTTTAATGTTCATCTAGATATTTTGTGCGTATACATATTAGTGTGTATGTGAGTATGTGGGCGCGCGCATAAAGCCACACACATACACGCAAGCGAACAGTATCTCATGATCCTGCGTCGTCCGCTTCGTACAGCCTACTTACCACTGTACACTATTAAAAATTTAATTTAACACTTAATTTGTCATGACAACAGTAAATTAGGGCTTTCAAATAAACTATCAACATTTGCTACACTATACATTAGCGTGACCGTAATGGTGAAGTGGTTTTTATTAATGTGAAATAAATTTTTTTTTTTCTTACTATTGTCTCTTTGCCCGTTGTTACTCCTTTGATACTACAACTTCCCTTTCTTCGAGTATAACCCCGGTTAATTTGTGGTGGTAACAATCGGCTAAGAATATTATCTGTACCGAGGAAACTCTAAGATTAGGAACCAACATACAAACAATGATTGTGTTTATATGTCGGAGGGCGGGTTCGTGGCCCTGTGTAAAAGAGCGAAATTGCTCAAATTGCCAATTATATACAATACTTAAAAATATTTATTATCAAGTTTCAAAATTTATCTGTTGAATAATCAATTAATTCCTGCACCATATACAGCAATTGTTTATTGATTATTACTTTATTGAATTCTCCTGAATATTTCCTTAATTTAATTAATTTAATAATTTAATATCTTTTTCAACTTATTCAATATTTTTCTAATCTAATTTCTTTTTTATTTCATTCCTGTCCCTTTTTGGGGTTCAGATAATATTCTCAGTTTATTAAACGATTTCAAATCTTAACAGCTATTTTTCTAGTTTTTATCTTAAACTATAAAAAGTAACTCGCAATCTTATGTGGAGGGGAAGGTTTGCTTAAATAAGTACAATCAATTTATTTTTAATTATCTTATATTTATTCAATCATATGATTCTAAGGAAATTATATCTTAAATTTTTTACATGTCTTAATTATATTTGAGTGATCGCAATTATTTACGTTAATAATAAAAAACAATATGTAATATACTCGATAATTTACTTAAAATTTATCCGCCCTTTTAATAAAGAATTTTACATAAATGACAATTTGAATTTTCCCTCCTTAATATCTCTGCTTAAACACGTTAGGTTAGACTAATGCGAATTTTTATTACAACCGCGGAAAGTAAGGGTTAGGTAACTACCTATCCGACCAAGTCACGTAAGGTTAGGTCGTTCTCAGGGCCCTTGGGTGTCTTGAGCACTGCTCAAGTCATCAACCCAGGAACTTCGCCTAAGAACGTGGTCGCTAACCCTAGTGCCTCGACTACTTAGGGATGCGTCGTCTCCACGCTTAAAGCGGTCGAGCACCGAAAGTCCAAGTAGGTACCGGTTAGTGGAAGTGTTACCTTGTTGGTGGTGTACACACTTACTTTTCAGCTATCGGCCTTCGTACTTCGTCTCTTTCTCTCCCTTCGTGCTCGTCGCGGTATTGTACCGGTGCACGGGAAAGTTCCAGGTCTGGGTGAGCAACGGATATACCGCGTCCCAGGCTCGCTGGAAGATGAACTCATTTCATTGCGCAATGGTGCCTTTTATGCTAACGTTATTTCCTTTTGAGTAGCAGGTTTTCCCTTCTTTGGGTGAACGTGCTCTAGCGTTTTCTTAACGTACTAGACGCACATTCCCCGCGCGCGGCGTTCAAATTTGAATTTTCAAATAGGAATTTTTTATAAAATGGAATATATGTATATATAGAAAAAATGTGTACTATTGAATTGTCTATTAGACGGATTTTTTATTACAAGAAAATATAATAAATAGAAGAATATAAATATAAATGTAAAGCGTGTATTATAAATTCTAGGTAATAGAAGTGCCCCCTTGCAATACTAACAGTAAGTCCACCACTCGAAAACTTTATTAAATAAACAATAAAAGCTTTAATTTAAAGCCACATTACCTTATGCTCAGCGTTTAAGAAATCTACGGTCCGTTACCTTAATTATTTATATTTTTTACATTGGATTATATTTTGAAAAAAATTTGGTTTATGACTTGAATTCTCCAAAACATAGAAATGTCCAACCTTACAAACTACTTGGGAAATCAGAACATGCCTGATCCAGGCTGGATCAATATATGATCCGTTACACAGAGATATTAGCTTCATGCTGCAATCTTCATGAAACAACACCACCTGCAGGGAAAAAGATGTCAATACTAACTAGCAAAAATACAAAGCTCCTAATCGACAATGATCTAATAAAGGTGAACAATTCTACAGCAGTGTATCTTTAACGACTAAGATAAGTATTTTCAATCCCAAGCAGAACGTTAATAGCAAAAAATTTTTTTGCTATTAGGTTGGATCTAGGCTAGATCTAGAATGGATCCTATACTTTTTTTTCCGGATTACCGTGACAGCCTATTGGCCTAATTACCATGGCTACCCACTCACTACCTATGTGTGGGGGTGTATTGTCGCACCCATTTCCAATCCTTTTACTGATGTTATACCTAATCCATGGGCACAGTGCGAGTATCTCCGGTGAAACACCTTGCCACTTAAGCTGACACTTTCTGCACCAATGGTGCATTGGGTGCACTCGCCACTGTGTACCCTTTCCCCGGAGAGGACTCCAATTTCAGGACGTCCACTCCTCGACGGTTAAGCCGGCGTTTTCTGCCGAAGCATCGGGTCCAGGCTAATTAGCATCCCCAGAGAAGCCCCATGTTTCAGGGACCACTCCTCGCCGGTAAGGCCGGCGATCCCTGCATGGCACATCGGGATCCTGTACTTATTATTTTTTTTGAGAATGATTTTATCCATTCATCTTTTTGATAAAAATATCATAGAGATGCAGGAATAGAGTGAGCTATTCCCATTTGATTCTGTACTGTACGATGCATGTGCAATGATTCCACGTGCAAGAGAGAAAGCTGCAAGCATATACGTTGAGAGAACACATATGGGGCAAGCCTTATGTTTATGTGTGTGTATGAGAGTGTCAGAGAAAAATCGGATCAGTAATGCGCTAAAAAACGGGCTTACAACAAACGAGCATGCGGTATGGCGGCGTGTAGCAGTTGATTGGGAGTAGGGACTAAGTCGAGGGAGCTTGCAGCTAGAAATATAGAGGGAAGAGAGGGCTCAAAAAGGTATTCTTAAAAAGTTAGGTCGAGAGAAAGGATTGAATGCCCCACTGGGATGAGAAGACTCGGTGAAAACTTCGACGTCACGTATGTATCTTGTTACCATCTGGGGATTTATTTTATTATTTATTGTATATTAAAATAATCATTTTTCTTAAATTAGATCGTTTCTACATAAATTTGAATTTTGAAATTTCGCGCGCAGCTCCGACTTCCAACTTAGTACTTGATAGTACCACCTATCGCTCGCCAGGTGGCGACCACTAGTCTTTAGCGAAAATCACAAGTAAGAAAGCGACGTAAAGTATAAAAGACGGACTGTGTGACGACTGATTGGGATCGATCCGAGATATGCAAATACGTGTAATGCATACCTCTTAAGCCACTCACTTGACTTAAAATAGTGATAGTTAAGTACATATTCAATAAACATCACTGTACCAATATAAGACACTTGTCTATACCTTCTTTGCCCTCGAACATTGAAAAAAAAAAAAAAAAAAAAAACTAGACACCCACTAGTCAACCTGGCGACCAACTCGTCGAGGCTTCTACGAATTACCGCTCAATCTCCGCACCTCTCCGATGAGTTAGATTCCGATGAATCAAACGGAGCCACAACGCCAACAACATCGGAAGCAGTGCCACCATCGTTGTTCGACTTAAAGGGACGGCTCAAGTAACTCGAAAGTGACTCTGATCTCTTCCAACCGCACTTCCCCACTCAAAGTTGTCCAACCCCAACGGCCACTTTTAACAATCTTTTTCCTATTTCCGCGCCGTCGTGGAGACAACCATTATCTTGGATGGCTGTGCGTTGGAATATATACAATGTTAAGTCTACCCTTCGTTTATTGGACTCGATTTCTCATGAATTTATTGATGAGTTCATGTAAAAGGCGAAATTCATCCCTGGTTGCTAAATTAATTTAACCAAGTGGTGGTCTTGAATTGGCGACCAGTAGAAAAAGTGTACTATTTTCTTTGTGTTATGTCTCTTCCTCGTTCGCAACGGTTTGATTTTGGGGAAGCTTTCCGGTGTTTCCTGATATGTTTTGGGGTCACGCTTTAGAATTTGTGCTCAGTTTAGTGCGGTTGTATCTATCTGTCTTATGGAATTTCCTCTGAGGTTTGTGACAAGTGTTGATTTCACTTCCTGAAATCATTCAGTTGGTGGATGAAAATCCGCGTTTGTTTAATTATCACCCGAGAGGTGATCCGCCGACTGCTTTTTGTGTCGTTTATGTGGTTTTTGCTTGTTGCGATTTCTTTTTTTTTACATGCATTCATTCCTGTAAATGACAGCTGTATACAAATTTTACATATACGATGCATCTTGCATTATTTAATATTCTTTTCAAAAATTAATAATGACTATATACTATTACTAAAGATATTATTTTATATGCAGTGAGGAGGAACCAATATGTATGTATACAAGGAAATCCAATCCAAATTTGCTTTTACGCGTCCCAAAAAAAATTAAATTTTTTTTCAAGGCACACCTTTGAAATAAATTTTTTCTTGTTTTATGTACTCTCAATAACAAGAGAAAAATTGTGTACACGAACTTTAGGCTTTGTGACACGGTTTTTCATGGCACAGAATATTTTAATACTTATTTTTTGGAGAATCCTGTGTAAGCAAGGACATGTACTGCCTTATAATACCAGCTTCTCGTTTGACTTGTGTACTACATCAAGTGTCTTTTTTGTAAAATATCTGTCTTGATAATTAAACAAGACTTTATTCCACAACAGAACCCAAATATTAAGAAAGTGACCCTAACAAAATAGTTTTCAACTGAAAAATATGCAAATAACTTCCATTGTATTCGATTTAAAAAAAAAAACATTACTATGAAATTTTATGTCGGTAGTTTATCATCTTACATCAAATATTATACATAGTATTAAAAATATCATAATAAATCAATGCACATTATAAATAATTCATTAATCAGACATCACAGTCATTTCCTTATAGTCCGGTAGTTAAAGCACGAAGAAATGTTAAATAAGAAAATTTCTGCTACCTAGAAGGGAATCGTTTTAATTGCTTACAAATATAGTCTAATTATTGTAAAAAATATTTTTGACCAACAAAAACGTCGGCTTTAATTGTTATTAAACAAATGTTATAAACGAATTAGCATATTTTACGATTGTTTAATAATTATTGAATTTTAAGACAAGAAAGTATCTTTTTTTGTTTTACACGTAGTCTGCTGTTATTATTTTCGAATTTTATATACACACACGGATGAATATATATTTTAATAATCGATACGTACGTAAACTTTAACGTCTGTAAGTGGTAGGTGAGTAATGAATGACATGCATTAATGCACCAACGGTCATGCCTGCAAAGAGAAAAATAAAAAAAAAAACGATTTCATGATATATTTAATACAATATTAATTTATAAATAATTTTTTTACAAAAGTGTTCTCCTAATCGATAGATTCAAAAATTATTTAACAGTCGCAAAAAACGCTTATTTGTTTATAACATTTGCTAAGAGCATCGTATCAGAATCAATTTTTTTTTTAAATACGTAGAAAACTATTTATTTTTGTAAGAAAGTAATTGCGTCTTACTTTACCTTAGATTAACAAATTTGTAAGCATTTATTTGATTGCAGAAATTATTGTTAAAATAGGAGTTAAAATTGCGACATTGAAACAAAGTTTCTTGTGTCACGGTCTGCACAGTGGTACGACCCGTCCGAATGTGATTCATCTGCGTTTGTTAATTTCTCAATTTGAGTGCATTCCTTTTTTTCGCACAATCATTTTTTAAAAGAAGCTTTTTATGGGATGTTCGGGATCTCGGTTTGAGGAGTGACTTTCTGAAAACTGACATAATTTCGCGACATGGTCACGTCGTTTGTTTCTTTTACTTCCAGCGGCTGTGAATTGTACTTATACATATGCAGTACAGTGCTGTTATGCTACTGCTGGTTGACGAGTATTCTTACTGGTAACAAGTCTATACCTACACGGAGGGAAATGCGTAGCAGAATTGAATACTGAAATGAAATATCCTGATGCGTCGTCAAACGCGTGTATTCATGGACAATCAAATGTGAATGTATCCATAGTACTTTTATAATAGTATGTGTCGCCGTATGCCGTACAGCGTCTGCTTGACCGCGAGGGAACAAGCTATACTACTATATATACATACGGTGGTTGCTCATCAATGCACGTCAGGTAAATATGCCTATTCATGGAACATGAAAATTCATGTATTTGTTATGCAACACATTTAATAAAAAAATTGTAGTAGTTGTATATTTTATTTATCTTCATGAATTCACAAGTAAAGTTTAATTATACATTCGATAAATAATCAATTTTGAAGATAATTCCAAAAATAGGGACAAAGTCGAACATAACCTATACTGAGAACTGTAAATATTATGGTACCAAACTTCAACGAGTAATTTATAAAATTTCAATGAACAAATAAATGTTAAAATTATTCCTGTTGAATACAAAAGTGTTGTACAAGTGAAAAAACTTTACCTTAAAATATTTTGCTAAATTGATGTTATTATGTGGTCGCGTTGGCGCAACGGTAGAGTTGCAGTTCCGTCGATCTCCGAGGTTAAGCTGCATTTGGCGCGGTCAGTACTTGGATGGGTGACCGTTTGGTCACCATTCGAGTCTCGCCGTTTCACCTGTGCTCTTGATTCTCGAAGGTCGATTAACTGTTTCTCTGACGCTTCGTCTACGTGATCATAGGTGTGACTGAGTTGGTCCAGATGTTTCTGTATGTATATGTATATAAACATCTGGTCATAACTCTGGTGCACCGGTGGCTAATTAACACTATGCTTGTGTAAAAAAAAATGCCATGTCTGAGCCTACGGGCGATGATGAATGAAAAAAAAAAAAAAAAGTTTCATGAATAGGAACATAACCATGAAACAATGGATACAATGTTTCATAATTATCTATATTTTCGTCTTATAATATTTTTATAAATATACGACCCGAGTGAAGCGAGGGTTGTTAGTTAGCGAATGTTAAAAGGCCCGAACAGCAAAAGAAGTCATTCAGAAAAAGTCAAATTATTAAAAATCCTTTAAATATTATTAGGTACTAAATGACATCTTATGAATTTTATTATGTTATGAACATTTTTGCATGTCAACAGCATTAAAATATTTATAAGCTAATATAATTATTTATTAGACTCATGGACATCGGTTGCTGCAAAAGCCACATGTTTCAGTTTTATGACATTTTTCCAACAATCATTTAATCATTGTTTCTATATTTAAATTGAGGTTAGAAATTTACTACGTTGCATATTACTGGAAGAGATTATATGCATTGCATAACAAAGGATCCCGCACCAACGCAATGGGATTTGGGGTCCCAATGAAACAGTCAACACACGCGCCGCATTTGATATACAGTCAGATGAGAAGTAAGGGTTAAGTCGCACACGTGCACTGCACATGGTGCGATGTAGATTACAATAAGAAGGCATTAATAATTTCAGTAATAATATAAGTATAATATATACGTCGTTAGATATATCCGTAGCTATAGGTAACTTCGTTTTGTTCACATATTGTATTTTCAGATTGTTTAGAATTTCAAAGAGTTATTCTGTTGCAAAAGAATTTTACTCATTACAAACGATGTTTTATGAACGGCTTCCCAGCTGATTTATCCAATAAGCTTGACCTGATCAAAAGTACAAGTTATCCGCGCGGGAATCTTCGATAAAGTGTTTCTTTGCGATAAACACGACCAATGACTGTTCTTGCAGTTTTTTTATCGGCACCCGAGCTGACACCGCCGCCAAGCTCGACGTCTTTATATATATATATATATATATATATATATATATATATATATATATATATATATATATATCTGTAGCCATATATCATTTCAATGGTCATTTCAAAGTTAGTTTTGCGACAGAGTAACTCTTTACAGATTCTAAACAATCTTGAAATACAATACGCAAAAAAAACGAAGTAACCTACAGCTACAGATATATATATAAAGACGTCGAGCTTGGCGGCGGTGTCAGCTCGGGTGCCGATAAAAAAACTGCAAGAACAGTCATTGGTCGTGTTTATTGCAAAGAATCACTTTATCGAAGATTCCTACACGGGAAACTTTGACTTTTGACCGCAAGTCGAGCTTGTCGGCAGTGTCAACGCAGGCGCCGGTAAAAAAGCCACAAGAACAGTCATTGGCCGTGTTTATCGCAAAGAAACTCTTTATCGAAGATTCCCGCGCGGATAACTTGTACTTTTGATCAGGTCGAGCTTATTGGATAAATCAGCTGGGAAGCCGTTCATAAAACATCGTTTGTAATGAGTAAAATTCTTTTGCAACAGAATAACTCTTTGAGATTCTAAACAATCTGAAAATACAACATGTGAACAAAACGAAGTTACCTATAGCTACGGATATATCTAACGGCGTATATATTATACTTATATTATTACTGAAATTATTAATGCCTTCTTATTGTAATCTACATCGCACCATGTGCAGTGCACGTGTGCGACTTAACCCTTACTTCTCATCTGACTGTATATCGAATGCGGCGTGTGTGTGTTTTCAAAGTTTTTCAAAGTTTTTCTTCGAAGTTTTTCAAAGTACCGAATTAGAAACAATAGTTGCTGCTTCAAAAAATTTCAATAAAAACTATTTAAAAATCGTACTAAAATTATAAAATTTCCACATCCAACAGTTTGTACACTGTCATTTAGATGTCCGCCATCAAGTCAAGTTCATCTGTCATTCAATTGAGTCAATATGTTTTTGTATAAAAAAAAAGTCAACTGCAGTGTGAGCACTTCATTTGTATTCATTACTTGGTTATCATCTAATAACAGTTCCTCAGAGTTAGTTCACGAATCATATGTTCATATTGTTACCTTCATATCAATTGTGAATGAGTGATATTTTTAAGATTCCATTTATATCTTCAGTTATATAAAAATTTGTATTCATCTTAGGGTTTTATTTTTTAACCACACGTGAAAAACAATGCCGTGATAAAAAATTTTCATGAAGAAATTGAATATGATTCGTTTGAAATGAAACATGACTTTTGTTTAGCTATAATACAATGTGAATTTTCATATGAACATATCTATATTTATCGATTGAAAGGTGGTTATGTTACGTCAGTGGAGGCAGCCTACTTAAGGCCTACCAAACGCCCCTTGACGCTGCCAACGTAGGACCTCAGTTAGCTACAGGCAGCCTAAGTAGGCCCTACTGATCGCCTACGTATAATTTCTATTCGGGTAACTTACTGTTATCTATTAAAAATTCTTATAGCCCTTTTAAAATATTTACACACACACAGCGCACTCTACTAGTACAACAATACTTGAACACATTGGTACACATAACAAATAAACGGGTCCAATGCCGAGTAGTGTTATATGAACTAGTACATTTTTATAAAAATATATACAAGGTATAAAGTTGCCTATTGACAAAAGCATGAATTGTTACGCGCCCTCTCAATAAATAAATTTTGGCAACACAACTAATTTATAAAAGATCCAAGAATAAATATTAACAAAAAAAATTATATCTATTCACAAACACTAAACAAGTCCAATTTTCATATTAAAAGTTTTTATAGCACTTTCACTGACTCCCTTCGTTGGAGCAACTGCTAACTGTTCTTTGTTGCTACGACAATGCTATGGTTGATTGAGTCTTGATGCACCAGCTAACCGGTTCAGACTGCAGAACAAAGAGATAGCCAGTAACTGATCTTCTATCGCCCGAACTTGGTGCCCGACTGGCATCACAATATGCTTGAAGAGTAACGTTCGAACTGGTGCCTTAATAGTTAATTTTAATTTTGACGTTCCTCTGAGGCATTTGAAGATATGTTTAACAACAGTCCAATTTAAAAAATGTATAAAAGTTATTGTAATTGCTCATCAAACTTACGACATAAGACTAATCAGGCCTTGTACATCGATTTATGTATAAAAGACAACCAATTGCAATTGTATAAGGTATGCCAGGCAATCCTTCTACTTAGCTTCTTAGCTTTTTCATTGGCTTAAATAATTTGATTTAGATCAAGACCCGAAGGTAAAGATTTTTTGCCGGACTAAAATCAAGCATACCAAATTTACTTAAAACTGTGTGAATAGATTTTGATTGATCAAATTAAATAGTTTTTTCTTTATGAGTTACTGAAAAATTAATGCCCGAAAATTTCTGAACTAGTCCTACATCGTTAATAGGAAAGACATTTGTAAGTTTTGTTTTAAACTAATTGAGAAGTGTTTGAGTATTAGTGAAAATAAGAATATCATCAACAAAAATTGCTACCAGAATAAAGCACTGGTTTGGTTGAAAAATATATACACAGGCATCATTTGTTGAACATTGGAATCCCATGGTCTGAAGCACTTTATGGAGTCTTTGATTCCATACTCTACTCTTCTGTTTCAGACCATAGGGAGCGTAGGAAAGCTTGCAGAACTTATTGTGATTGTTTGGATCTTGAAAACCTTAAGGCTGTTGTAAGTATACATCTTCCTTTACTTTACCGTGCAAGAAAGCAGTCTCTATGTCCATATGGTGAATCAGGATTTTAGATCTAGTAGATACCTCTAATAGAAGACGTATAGTTGAAAGCTGAACCCCTAGAGAGTAAGTCAATTCATAATCAAGACCTTGTACTGTAGAGAAACCCTGGGCTACTAGTCTTGCTTTATAAATAGTTTAACCAGATTGATCAATTTACTTTTTAAATACCCATTTACATCCTAGTGGTTTATGTCCTGGGGTAAATCCTCCCAAGTCCAGACTTTATTTTTACAAATAGACTCCACTTCTCTTTGCATGACTTCTTGCCATTGAGCTGATTCAGGACTTCCTTATATATACTGCAGTGGTTACTGACTCAGGCTGAAAAGTATTTTTGAACCCTGCATAAAGCAGTAGTGCACTTGCTTTTCCTAATAGAGTTCTAGAGATCTGTTTATCCTTTAAGCAGTTCCATTTTGTTTAGGATTGTAAGGAACCGTAGTTCGATGTTGGATTCCTTTTACTATAAAAAATTTTGAATATTTTTTTTCATTATCTGTTCAAAGAATTTTGAGTTTTTTTTCAAATTGTTTTTCTAGAAAAGATATAAAATTTATTATAACTTAAGTTACATTAGAATTTTGTTTCAAAGGTAAACAAATAAATGCCTTGTATGGTCTTCCGCAAAGGTAATAAAATAATACAAAATTTTTTTTTGAAGCATAAGGTATATGGCAAACATCGCTATGTACAAGGTCAAGCTTCTTTTCAGGTAGACTAAAACTTGTTTTAAAAACTTTCCGTTACCATCTTACCCTCAATACACGCTTCACAAGAGTCCGGTTTATTTACACTATAATTTATACCTGTAGCTTTGCCATTTTTTAATAAATTCATGTAATCGATATTTAAATGACCAAGCCGTTTTGTCAACACACCAACTGAGCTGAAATTTACAGTCGCACTTGGTATATATAAAACATCTTGCAAAGTGAAATTTCTTGTGTAGCCTTGATCCTGAACAGTTAGTCTCACCTTGCCTGAACCAAGTGCTTGCATGGTATTACTATTTGCTACCTAAATATTTTGTTCTATTTCTGTACGTGATGCGTCATAGTCAATAAGCCACTCTGTAGAAAAATGTTTACTTGCAGCAGAGTTAAATACACACATTACTCGAGAATCACAGCTAAAATCACTGTCACTTTTAATTTTAGCTTGAAAATTTTTTTTTGTCATACGATTTCGGTTTACGACATTGCTTGGCTATATATTCAAATTTGTGACAATTATGACACTGCACCGATTTTTTTTGAGACTTCTTATGGTTATAATTTTTATTACGTTTGTATGAAGCCTTTTGGCTACTTTAGAAGTAAAGATCTTGAAGAGTGTCCTCCATAGATAATGAAATCTTGATTTCTAAGAGTAATTGATTTTTTACCATATCTGATAATAGGTTCTTTCCACATTTTCCAAGAGCCATTTTCATTGGATCGTACTTTTGTGGTAAACCAATAAGTAAAAAGCCATTTATCAGGCACTTCCATGCCTCCACTTGCTAATTTTTAAGCTGTACAAGATTGCTTACTTAATATTCTTCGACGGAATTTTAGACATCTAATCGTGTACGTGTGAGTTCAATAACAAGAGCATAAAGACTTTCTATATCAAAATCATCAAAATCCTTTTTCAAAGTATCCTAAATATCTTTTGACTTTGTGAGTTTGTTTATATACAAAAGTAATAACATGTCTATAGAGAGAATGAGTCTATCGCGAGACTTTGTGAGTTTATCAACATTTGTGTTTACAGTACCTCCTTCGGGCGTTTCTAATGTTTCCCAAAGTAAGTCTATTTCCAAATGTGCTCTCATACACACAGTCCAGGTGTGGTAGTTCTTTCAACCTTTTAACTTTTCAATGACTGCTGTTGTCATTTTGGGAAATTTCTTTGTGTATACTTAGACAGAGAAACTCTTACCGTACTTACGAAAATCTAAATATAACTAAGATATCCGCGATGACCTGTTGTCTCGAATTTCACTGCGGAGTTTGTTCTCATAGTATTTGAGACTCCTTTTTAAACTAAGAAATCGTGAAACTTTCTTCACCACTCCGCTTTGTCTGCAAGTGAAAAAAAATGCCGATGTTAGTGCGTCTGTCTTCATTCCGTCAACTAGAGGCTCATAATCTTTCATTAATGAGATTTTCCACAGTTGACGAGACATGAAAATAAATGATACACTCGGACATTTTAACTTATCAACTGAAATTTATTTATAAAGAAATGAATAAGAAAAGCGGTTACAACAACCAATTTTGGTGGATAATAGACAACGCTCTAAAAAGCTATCGTACGGTGTGGTACGTCTACCAACTGACTGTAGTAGTGTGTCGTTTGGAGTCTCACTCTCAACTAATTTACTATTAACTATTAAAAATCTGATAGCCCCTTTTTTAAAACACACACACACGCACGCATTTATATATATAAATGTTTATGTACTCTACTTGTGCCACAATACTTGGAGACACATAGAAATTAAACAAGTCCAATGTCAAGTAGTGTTGTATAAATACATTCTTGTAAAAATATATACAAGGTATAAATTTACTTATTGACAAAAATATGAATTGTAAAATTAGATACTAAAAAAATAATTGTGAAAATCTTTAAGTAAACATTCATATGTTTACACTAAAATAGCATTGTACATTTAAAAATAAAGTACATAATATTAGGCATTAATGAATAAGAGTAATAATTTAAAATAGAAATAAATATGTTCTGACAAACGCTACTACGTATGTTTTTTTTCCCAATAATTAAAAAGGTATTGATAGCTAATAATAACTATTACTCGATTGACAAATTAGACAATGTTGAGTTATCATTAATGTTATAAAGAAAAACGATATGGGATTAAAGAACGAGATGTGCAGAGGTACCTGTGCGCCAATACGTGCTGCTCTAGATTAGTTAAATTTATCTACCAGTAAACATCTCTTTATTAATAAAAACACGTTTTTTTTTTTTTTTAATTGACGAAAAATATGATAGGGTATGAAATTTGTGGGCCATAGTTAAGAATCGGCTTAAACATTTCAATTTTTAACCACAATATGGAATTCTTCATTGATTTTTTGGAGCTATTTTATTCTTAAAATTCACTTTTTTATTCTAAAAATAATTTGTTTTAAATGTAACTAGATTAAACGGACTTAAACAAATAATTTTTTAAAAATGAGTCTTAAATCCAAAAATCATGAAAGTCTCTAACTTTTAACCCTTTTCATTTAAAAAAAAAAAAAAAAAAAAAAAAATTCTTAAAAATTAGAATTTTTGTTATTTAGAACCCGTATAAAACGTTTTAACCAAATGATAAATGGGTCATTCAGAACGGTGTTCGGTTTGCAAAAGAATTACCCATACTTACATCTCTGCAAGAGGAACCCCCAAACATGTGTTTAGGCCTTTTACTCGCAAATGCGATAAAAGCAAGGAACAATAGAATAACGGAAATAAATGAAATATCAGCGAGAACAAGCAAAATTTTTTTGAAAATATCAGGCTGACAGCCCAACTAATGTTTTCAAAAAAGTATAGTACATTAATTGGGTTCATAAAAATTTTTTATTAAATAAGATTCCAAGTGTTTTCCAGAATTTTTTCATGGTTGAACTTTATCAATATTCTATTTGATAGAAAATTTTTTCGATATAAAATGATTAACTATGGGATATTAAATAATCCCCACAGTCCCGACAGGCTGACAGCCCGACTGATCTTTTCGAAAAAATATAGTACTTTAACAATTTTACAACTTTGCGACTTTTGTTCGCTTGTGCAGTCACCCGATCAGAAACCTTAGTGGGGTGCTAATAGGGTTCACACTAGGCTGCCAAATTAACCACATGTGGTCCTAGAATGGCATCGTCACGGGGCGTAGATGTGGTCCTCTCTAGTGTGCCCCAATAGGAAAGAAAGTTTACCTAACCCTTTGTATTTTTTGTGTAGGTACATCATTACATTTAATACAATTATCATAAGAGCATGTGCCTGATTTACCATGCGTGCTATGCAGATTATGGAGTTTATCGGTCGTGCAGATAAGGAAGAATTAAATTACGGTCACATGTATTTAACCCAAGAAATATATAATGTTTTCAACAGTTTTAGCTAGGTTATTGGGGTAGCCTACGATGGACCCTCAGTTCGCCCTGTGACGCGCCTAATGGGGTACCAACTAGGTAGCCTAAGGGGAACCCCATTAACTAAGGTGGCAAACCCATTAAATTTCTGATCGGGCAGTCAAGATCTAGATATTGTTCACTTCGATGTAAAAACTGCCTTTCTGCATGGGGAACTAAACGAAAAAATTCATATGAATTTACCAGAAGGACTTCTTAGGGAGGATAATTCTAATCAAGTATCCAAATTATCTAAGGCCATTTATGGATTAAAACAGGGTAGTCGAAATTGGAATTCAAAACTACTCAACCGATTTTTTTTAGCGATGAACCTTGTATTGTCGCAATACGATCGCTGTATATATTATCATTTTTCTGGTAAAAAGCTTATCATCGTTGCAGTGTTTGTGGACGACGTACTAGTTTTTACAAACTCATCTGAGTACCTGATGAAGATCATAGGCAAGGCTATAAATGATCCTATCAAGAATCTTGGCCCTGTACAGAAGTTCTTGGGAATAACAATAACCAGAAATCAAGCCAAAGGTCACCTTTCTCTAAACCAAGTAGACTACACCAGATAACCCTTCTGACCAGTTATTTGTAATTACATTTGTAACTCTATTTGTAAACATACTTGTACATACATTTGGAATTTCGCTTGGAATTTCACTTGGAATTACTTATGGGGTTTTGGTTCGGAGAAGCCATCAGTAATTCCAAGTGGAATCCAAGTGGTATTACAAGTAACAATTTAGTTTTTTTTTTTTTAAGCAAAAAAGTTTTTTAAAAAAATTTCATGTAGTGTCATGACATCATTTAATGTCACCATGTGTATGGTAACACTAAAACAAAGGGGTTCAAAAATTTTTTCTCAAATTCTAAAAAAGTTAATTTTGTAGTTTTTTTTTTATTTTCCTTAAAACTATTTAAATCCCTCTTTTTTGGTGTTACCATATGCATGGTAACATCTTATAAGATCATAAGACTGCATGAAATTGTTTTTTATTTTAACTTTTTTGCCGATAAAAAAACCAGATTTAATTGTCACTTGTAATACTACTTGGAATTCCACTTGAAATTACTGATGGCTTCTCCAAACCAAAACCTCATAAGTAATTCCAAGTGAAAATCCAAATGTATTTACAAATGTATTTACAAGTGGAGTTACAAATGTAATTACAAAAAACTGCTCACAAGGGAAATCCTATTACATTATGGAATGGATGATTGCAATCCTTGCACCAATCCAATGGATCTATCTTTGGATTTGGAGCCCGCCTCGAATCAATCACAAATTCAGTGTCCCAAAAACACACTGTATGAAAGAGCAGTGGGTTCATTACTGTATCTCGTGCAGGGTACAAGGTCAGACCAGGCCTATGTCGTTGGACTCCTGAGCCGATTTAATCAATCTAACAATCAGACACATTGAAATGCGGTTTAAAAAGTCTTCAAAGTTCAGGTACCTACGAGGAACACTGAATTACTCGTTGCACTTCGAAAAGGGTGTCCACCCAAGAATTATTGGTTTCTGTGACGCAAGCTTGGCATCGAACTCTAGTGATCCGTGATCAATAACAGGCTATGTTTTTACAATGCAAGGCAGTGCTGTTAGCTGGAATTCTCGCAGACAACAAACTGTTGTTCTATCTAGTACCAAGGCAGAATATCTGCCACAATCATCAGCAACTCAAGAAGCAGTATGGCTAAGAAATTTGAGCGCAGAACTTTGCATACAGCCTAATGATCCAGTAGTAATCAACTATGATGTGATAATAAGAGGGCGATGGATTTCACTTCTAACGCCAAGTTTAGTGCTTATATAAAGCACATTAATATACTTCATCATTTTATTACATTAAAGCTGGATTCTAAGGAAATATCAATAGATTTTTTACCGTCATCGCAGATGATTGCTGACTCTCTTATCAAACCTGTTAGTGCAGAAGAGCTCAAGAACTTCAATAATGACATTAATTTAAGTGAACACAGCAGTGTATAATATCAAATACTGTATGGTTATGAATATTTAGAACTTCAATAATGACATTGATTTAAGTGAACATAGTAGTGTACAATATTAAATATTGTATGGTTATAAATATTTATTTATGTGCATTTTTATAAATGACACTTTTAATAATTAATTGTAAGATAACAACACACGTTATTCTGCTCGTTCTTGTCACCATTTCCGTAATTCCCGTTATTTTCTTATTCTTTACTCTTGTTTCAGTTATCGCATTTGCTTATATAGGCTTTAAAATTTCCAATTTCTGGCAAAAATATGGTAATTTTCCAAACTCTTACTGAATCGGAAAATTACCCCAACATTCGTTCTGAATATACATTTTTGCCAAAAACCCATTGGAAAAATTGTGGCACTTATTTTTCGTTCATTTTTTGTAGGTGAGGGGATTAAATTTATTTGTCAATAAGTTAGTAGTAAGGGTGAGTGATTTCCAGGCACCTCTGACGTCACCCTTTGGCGTCGCCGGTCGGGGCCCGGGGTGAGTGTTTGGTTGTGCTGTTGGAGGAGGGGCGGTAGAGGGGAAGGAGAGGGGTCCCTAGCTGAGGAATTTTGAGGCCTTCGAAAAGTGGCGCAGTTTTTAAAATCGGGTGGAGTCTTGAAGGTGAGTGAGAAGAGTAGAAAGGAAAGATATAGGACCTCTGGAGTAATCCTGTCTCCCTTAAATCTTTAATATCTGCGGAAGGTGGTGTCCATGACATAAGGTGATTCTTTTGTTTATCGATGTAGGAGGAAAAGTAGCGCTAAAGTATCAGGATAGTAGGTCTATGTAAGAGATATGTTTGTAAGGGGTGTTAATGCAGACCGAATGTCATATGCTCCTAACTAGAAGTTATTACCCTCTAGCAACAGACCTAGTTACAGGGTGATAAAAATTAGGATTTCCGAAGAGTAAGAGAACTATTTTTGTTTTATGGTTTACGTGAAAGAACCTGTTTTCTTAAGTGATAGTACGCTGTGAAGGTGGAAGGGCCGTACGTTTTCTAACCAAAAAAAAGAGAGATAAGAAATAAGATAAGCTGTGTCAAGTGGGTTTAATTTTTTTTATAATTTTATTGTTACCAATTTCAGTGAATACGACAGCCGAGCAAAACAATTTTTTTTCCTCGCCGTCACCGACGGTAAGTCCTATGACTTCTCCACAGACTATTGGAAAGAGGAAAAGAAATACCGAGAACGATGACAAATTCATGGCAGGTCCATCAAGAATGCAAAAAAAATTTGATATCTTGGAGCAGATAGAGGTAAATAAATTTTCTCATTTAATAAATTATAAAAGAAGTTGATGAAAAAACTTTTTTATTTTGTTAGAGCTGACTGATTCGAAGCCAAGTGGTTCACAACAAGAAATAAAACAACAACATCAGCTTCATCAACAACAACAACAGCATCAGCAACAAAAGCAGCAGCAGCAAAAACTATATACGACACCGAAAACAAGTGAAGTGAGACTCTTTACACACTCACGGCCGAAGATTTTCTAAAACTGTTGGAAGGATCAAACAGAGTAAGATAACTTTCGATGTTTTACAGAATATAATTGTTGAGGTAACATACGTACAAGTGCCTCAAGAGTTGAGTGCCTCCGTAGATATTATGAAAAATATAGAAAAGAAAGGAGTATTAAGCATTTAAAATGATGATTATTTATATCTAGCGAGGACTCTTGTTTCCAGCGAGGTTTATGCAAATAAAAATGACACTGACAAATATAAGAAACAGTGGAAAAATGTTAAAAATAAAAGAGAGCAAAAATAAAAAGCTCTAAAACTATTAAAGGATAGTGATATAGTTAAAAAAGATACAGACACTTTTGGATATCCGGAAATTGTAAATTTTCAAAAACATATTTTACGAAAAAACATAGCCATTCGCGTTTTCAACTACAAACACTTTGGGACTGATACGTGTTTAACTAATAACGGGTCAAAAGATATGCCATCAAATTATAGTTTATTTATCAATATAATGTATTACAATAATATTAAACATTATAATTTAATTTAAAACTTTTTAGCAATCAAAACAAATATGTTTTTCTGTTTACCGTGTAATAAAACATACAAACGAATAGTAAATCATTCGTGTCCTTTTGATTACACGGCACGTAATGCAAACCCTAATTGTAATAATAATAATACTTCCGAAATGAAAAAAATGAAATGTGATGACTGTGGGCGTATTTTTATAACAAAAAACGTTTTAAGAACCGTTTGTGTTGTGTATTATATGTACGAAGAAAAACACATTGGGCAGCCAAAAAATCTGTATGAGACACCTTAAAAATGTGAAGCTTTTGTGCAAAATTTTATAACTTAGCAAAAGGAGAACACGAATGTGGAAAAAAGTACTGCAGACAGTGTAAAACTATAAATGATTTAAATGAATTGTGTATGATTCAAGCTGTAAGAGAGAAAAATTACAAGAAAAAAATTTCTTTATTTTTTATGATTTTGAGACACGTCAAGACGAAACTTTAGACGATACGGTGAAAACACGCATACATGTACCGATTTTATGCCTAGCTCAAATTCGATGTGATGACTGTATGTATTCAGAATCATCCATTTGTGAATTTTGTGATGTTAAAGAAATAATTTTTTGGGGTGAGGAATGTTTAAAAATGTTTGTTGACTTTGCTGTACGAGAAAAAAGTGAAACGTTTTCTTTTTTTATTTGTATAACGCACAATGCAAAACTGTTTGACGCTCAATTTATTTTATAACATTTTGTTTCTGAAAACAAAACTCCTAACGTCATTTTAAACGGGTGAAATATCATATAAATGACCATTAGAAAAACCAAATTCATCGATAGTCTTAATTATTTACCAATGAAATTAGCAGAGTTACCGAAAACCTTTAACTTGGTAGATAATTCAAAAAAAGGGTATTTTCCCATCTTTTTACGACCAAAGAGAGTTTTAATTACAAAGGACCGTATCCATCAATTAAATTTTTTTTATCAGACACAATAAGTTTGAAAGAACGTTAAGTGTTTGTACTTTGATATGACCAAATTATCAAGGAAAAAAAAGAATTCGATATGCAGAAGGATTTGGTAGATTATTGCGTGCAAGATGTTAAAATATTGCGTCAGGTGTGTACAGCTTTTAGAAAAATCTTTCTACAAGTCGGAAACGTTGATCCTTTTGTAGAAAGCGTAACGATTTCAAGCGCTTGCTCATTTGTATTTAAAAAAAATGTTTTAAAAAACGATACAATAGGTAGAATTCCAAAAAACGGATTTACACACTCAAGCCATTTTTTAGAAAAATTGGTTAAATGGTTACTATGTAAGGAAAAAACTAGACATACCGAAATAATCCATGCAGGACGGTCATTGAAATATCGATTAATAGAAGGACCAGTAGTCGATAGTTTTTTAAAACCTATGGCTGGAGAAAAAAATTCTAAGGGTATAGTTTTTCAATTTCACAGCTGTTATTTTCAGGGGTGTCCGCGTTGTTACCCCGATGAGCGAACGAGGAAACTAACAAATTTCGAAAGCTATTCAGAGCGTTATAAGAACACACTTAAAATGACCTCGAGAATAAAAGAATACGGTTACAGTGTAATTGAGATGTGAGAATGTAATTTCGACCAATATTTGGTAAAAAAATAATGAACTTTTAATTTTTTTGGAAATCATCCGATATCGCAAAATAATATCTTAGATCCAAGATGCGCTTTTTATGAGGGTCGTGCAGGGAACACTGTTACACGATAAGACGCTCAAGAGAATTAAAAAATGAATTATTCAGACTTATCTTCATTGTGCCCTTACATATATGTAAGACAGGGAAATTTCCTTGAAAACATCTTAAAATTTACAATGCCGATGATTGTTTTATTTTAAGAGGAATTTACTACAAGAATTTTAATAATAACGTCGAGGGTTCGATTAAATGCGCAATCTTACCACCGTCAAATCTGTTTCATCCGGTAATTCCTACATTAATGCATGGAATACTACTTTTTGGTCTATGCAGGACGTGTGTGGAGAAAGTATGCGAGGATGAATGTTCTCACGATGTAAATCAGCGAGTTTTAAAAGGAACTTGGCTTTCCGATGGAATAAGAAAAGCTTTAAAATTAGGGTACAAACTTATTCGAATTGATATAATTTGGCAGTACGAAACTGCTTAGTATGACCCTGTTTCGCGGAGTGGTGGTCTGTTAACCAAATATATAGATACTTTTTTAAAAATCAAACAAGAGGCAAGTGGTTGGCCTACCAACGTAAAAACAAAAACAGAAAAGAATAATTATATTATTTATTACGAAAACACAGAAACAATAAAACTAGATGGAAATAATATTTCAAAAAATTCTGACTTGTGATCTGTAGCCAACTTATGTTTAAATAGTTTTTGGGGTAAATTTGGTCAACGCGGAAATCTTCCAAGAACGACCATAGTGAATAATTACAAATCGTTATTAAAGCTGTTATTTGATAAAGAAATTCGCGTTGAACATTGTCTTCCGGCAAACGATAATGTAATGTACGTCACATGGAGGTACAAGGACGAAGCGGCACTTTCGTCCTCCTGTACAAATGTAACTATAGTTGCTTACACCACAGCTCAAGTACGGTTAAAATTGTATTCATATTTAAAAAATTTAGGCAAAAGAGTGTTAAATTATGACACTGATTCGATTATATTCATAACTAACCCTAACGATCCTAAGAAATACAACCCGCCAACAGGATCATTATTCGGCCAACTAATAGACGAGTTTGAGGAGTATAGTGAGGGTTCTTTTATATAAACTTTTGTGTCCGGAGGACAAAAGTTTTATGGTTATCGCGTACATACCCCAACCTGTGAGACGCATGACGTATGTAAAGTAAAAGGTATTCGTATTAATTATCAAAATGCGTTGAAACTTAATTTTGATACGGTTGCCTTTATAGTTGAGAAAAAATTAAAAATAATAGCGATTATGAGGATAAGAAAAGTAGAAATAACGTTATAATTACACGAAACACGATGATACAAAAAACTAACACTCACGACGTCATAACACGTATCGAAGATACAACGTGTGAAATCGTCTTAAAAAAAAGTGATTTCATTGATGAAAAATGGTCTTACCCATTCGGTTGTAAGAAAATTTAATAATTTTTAGAAACGATTTAAGTATTTATTCGTATTTTTTTTTTTATTTTTCCTAGGTTTATACGCTGCCATGCAGGGAATAAACAAAGGAGTTGATATTTGTCCGTGTCAGTTTACACCAAATTGTACTCCGGATTGTAAACACTATTCCGATTTTCAAAAATCTTTAAAAGGATTGGCATGGCACAGCATGCTTCATGGTTTATACGAACTATAAAATAAAATAAAAATGAATGAGTTTTATACATTGCTAAGACTTTAACAAAGATTGAAATATAAAAGCAATATATTATTTAATGTAACTATCTTAAGTAAAATGCGTAAAGCTGTATGTGGGTAACTCTTTTACAAATCGAACGGATTTTGACCTTCACCTCTCTGATTTCGCTAAAAATTTTTTTCCAGTTTCTACATTTAAAAATAAGAGATACGTGCCCAAAGAATTTTTTTTTATTGCCTATTTTCGATTTTATAAAAAATGACAAATTTCACAATAGTGGTTAGAGACTCATTTTAAACAATGTATAGCTCCGAATCCTTAAAAGCTACAAAATTTTCAACAATGACACTTTTTTAGCTAAAGAGTTGAACTTTGAGAAAAAAAATTATCAACAAATTAATATTGTTATTAACAATTTAATTGTTTCAATCGATTTTTAACAATCGCCCCCAAAATGAATCGAGTTTTTTTTATTACCATCGTATTCTGCGTCAAATTTTACGTAAAGATCATGTTTTCAAAATATAGAGGTTTTTCAATTGTTATTGTTAAAACATTGATTTATGCAGCGCGTAATGGTAGAAAAAACCGTTTTTTGAGTATAAAATAATATCTGTACATCGTATCAAAATAAGTCAAACGTAAAAGTTGTAGATAATTGAAAGATCTACAACTTTTGTATTTAATATTTTTCAGTATAACCTCAAAATTTTGTATTATCATGCAAAAAAGCGAGAAATCATCATTTTAACAATTATTAAGAGTAATTTTCTCACTTGTAAAACGGAGATGAGCAATAACAACTGAAAAAATTATATTTTATTAAATCAATACAAATGTGTAATAAAAAAGCAAGTAAACATCATGACTGCTTGATATTTATTTATAGATGTAACAAAATTTTCATGAACAAGTAAAACTTTCTTTACAGTTTCATAACAAAGTTATGTCACTTGAAAATTTTCTCAATATTTGTTTTTTCGTGCAAAGAAAACAGCCTTGCTTCTAATTCTTGACGAGATAGTGGAACCATGCTATGATATTTTAGCGTTCCCTTCATCGTTGTTGCTCTCAAAAATCTCTCTGACACTAATTTTCTTTCTTCTTTATAATCATCATTTGTAGAGTAACGGAAAGTAATATTTGGCAGTGATTCCGTGGCCCAATCAAAAAGTTCTCGCGGCGTTCGAATAGGATTGTCAATTCTCTGAAAACTTGCTCTGGCAGCTAGTCATTTTACAGTCCCGCCTATTCCGTCGCATGGCCCCTTTCCATGTGAAGTGGGGAAAATGCCACTCTGCTGCTATTTTAAAGTCTTCAAAGTGATGAGTGAGATTAATCAAGTTTTTTTTTTTCATACTGTCCTCGTGCACTGTCCGACATGTATTTCTATTTTATTAACACACGGTAAATTTATTTTGATAAATTCAATCAACTGCTTTTGATATAGATGTACGGCAATAGTGTCGTTATGTAGGCATTTAGAAATGCAAACAAAACTTGAAATTTTTAATTCATCCAAGTCATTCCTATAATAAATTAAAAATGGGTGAACGGTTGCCTAATCGTTGTTCCAATGTATACCCTGAACAGAATTTTAAATTATGAAAGCATAATTTTCTGAGAAGTCGCAAATTACGATACACTCGTTCTCTCTTAGTTTATTTTTCATCTCATTTGAAAAAACTCCTTTTTTTGTTAACCAAAAACGAATGAATCAACAGTTTTTGCTAACCTTCACTTAACTTCTGTAAAAATTCATCAACTGGAGAAATAAGGGTCTGCAATGAGGTTCTTTCAACCGTAACCCATTGTTTGTAGGTAACAATATCAATACGTTTTTCTTCAAAAATTTCCTCCAGGTGCTCAATAACATTTGTCACGCCTCGGCACTTCTTACAAGAATTTAAAATACATGAAGTCGTTTTGTTTTTGCATACCATACGATCCAAACAATCCTTAAAATTGATCAAAGGCAGCTCAGAACTGGAAGTAAATGATTTAAAATCGGCACCACTTACTAATAAACTAACATTTTCATGTATAGGACATACACAAACAAAGTGAGTACCAGAAGCACCTGCCAAAACATAATATGTCAGCCTTAAGCTAGCAAACTTTAAGAAACTACGTTTCATAGTTGGATACGTACTAGTAAAAATTTCACACAATTCTTTTAAATTATTTAATACTAGTCTTTTTTGAATAGGTACCGATTTGCCGTCTACTTTTATCGAAACGTAATCTTTTTTTCCGGGCATAGATTGAGTGTAGTCGTCAGACTGCTACAAGCTACCAATTGTATCGATAACATTATCATCTAGAGATGGATGTTGTATTGGGTTTGGATCCCCAATTAATCCTTTATCTTGAGCAACATACTTTGCTATGCCTATCATGTGACGAGTTGCGGGAGGAAATGTGTCTCCAATTTTTTTATAAGACAACGATCGAAAAATAGTCAAAATTTTAATTTTATAAATACGGTCGGCCGACGTATTGAAACTTTCTTGCAAAGCACTTATTATCGAGGACTCGTCGTCATCTGCTTCAAGATCATCTGGATCATTTCGGCACGAATAAAAATTTTTTTTATCAATTACAAACGATATTTGTTTCGATTTTTCTTCCAAATACCTTTTCGACGATAGTTTTTGTTTCTTGATGGGCGGAGATTAGGAAACTAACTAAGAAGCTCAATCCTTTGATGAAAAAATACACTCGTTCAATTTGCAAAAATAGATTATCTCCCGAAAATCCGGATGTACCCTCACTGCTCCCAACTTTTATATCAGATTCTTCACTTGAAGAATCCTCCTTTTGTAGCATCTAAAAAAAAATTAGACTAAAATATTGACATAAAATTCTACGAGAGGTTAGGTATAACTGAACTCTACATAATAATCAAAATATTGTAAGTACCAATTCTGGTAGTTCATTTTCACTCTCTTTTATATCTACTTTTTTCAACTTTAATAACTTCAAGCGGCAAGAAGAACAAATTTTTTGTTGTAATGCATCTGACGAAATTGCCAAGTCCAGTTTCAAAAGTTGGTTTTTATTTACTGTCCTCAAATCAGACGTGTTTGTTGTTGGTTGTTCAAGATTAAAAGGATTAAAACATCTGTCTGATCGATAAATAGTATTTTGCATTTTACGTGCCCCTTTCCGTGGCATTGTTACAAAGTAAGAATTATTGAACTTTAAATTACAAAGACAGAGAATATGTCTGGGTAGCAGACAAAAATAAACGCACAGCTGATACAAAAGCCAACGAACTTGTAGTACAGGGAATGTACGCGAGTACCGTGGGTAACGCTTTGAATCATAGATCGTATTGTAGGCAGGCTTCTCCGCGAAATTTTAAAATTCCAGAAAATCAAAGAGATTAAAAATTTATTTTTTATATAAAAGCAGACAATCAATAAAACAATAAAAAACAAAGTAGCAATAAAAAAACTTGAAGAACAAAAAACAGTTTACGTGTTGATGTTACGTCGAGCATTGTTATTATTTTTTTGTCTAGATCTTTTCTTGCTTTAATGAAAATTCATTTTTCATCATTCAGGAGATTAGATTGGAAAACAATTCACTCATGATTTAATTTGAATAAAAATTCATACTACATAAATGATAAAATGGTGATTTCTCGCTTTTTTTGCACGATAATACAAAATTTTTAGGTTGTACTGATAAAAGGTAAATACACAAGTTGTAGATTTTTCAATTATCTAAAACTTTTACGTTTAACTTTTTTTGATACGAGGTACAGATATCATTTTATACTTAAAAAAACAGTTTTTTTTTACCATTACACGCTATATACATTAGTATTTTAACAATAACAATTGAAAAGTCTCCATATTTTAATAACATAATTTTTACGTAAAATTTGACGCAGAATTTGATGGTAATAATAAATACTCGAATAATTTTGGGGCCTATTGTTAAAAATCGATTAAAACAATTAAATTGTGAATGATAGTATTAGTTTGTTGATAATTCTTTTTTTTTTTTTAATTTTTTTTCTTAAAGTTCAACTCTTTAGCAACAAAAGTGCTGTTGGTAAACATTTTGTAGCTCTTAAGGATTCGGAGATATACATTGTGTAAAATGAGTCTCCAACTACCATTATGAAATTTGTTATAACTTATAAAATGAAAATAGGCAAAAAAAACTTCCTTGGACACGGATCTCTTATTTTTCGATATAGAAACTGGAAAAAAATTTTCAGCCGAATCGGAGAGGTGACGATTAATTTTTAGCAAAATCCGTTCGGTTTGTGAAAGAATGACCCATTTTTTAAATAAAACTCGGATCCGGAAACGGTTTTACATAAAAAAAAAAAAAAAATATGTTATAAGAGAAAGGTAGACTGTAGATGGATCATGATTTTAATAAATTTCTTAACATACATACTTCTGATATTATAAACATCATAGAAAAAAATAAAATTGAGTCGATAGAATTTGGTATATCAAATTGATACCTAAAAGAGTTTTCAGGTTGGTTGATAGGGAGTGGTCCTATTTATAAGCTTACACGACTTACACGTTGATTGTGCGATTGATAAATTTCTGTATTGGATGAAAAAAAATTAAAGAAGTATGTTTTCAAAGCAAAAAAAAAAAAAAAATCAATTGTAAGCAACAGACAAACATCTTAAAAACATTTTAACTTCATTTATAATTTTTGAATACAAAATGTCAAGTAGTTTTAAGAAGAATGTATCCATTTGTGTGTAAATGTGTATGTTAGTATAAAATTCCTATACTTGATAAATAATAAAACTCAAATCAGTACAAAAAATTCTTTTTCTCGCATAAATTATTTATTTGCACAGTATTTTTTAAATAATTTTGATCATTATTTTGTAAATTTTTCCTTAAAGAAGAAGAAGGTGACGATGATGAAACACGGACACAGCGAGTAAAACTAACAGTTGAGTCACTAGGCCGAATAGGGTCTTACAATGTAGTAGAATTAACTCTTGCCGTATCAAATGCACATAGCATGGTATTTAAATGAATGGTTAATCCATTTATTGTATCACTGGTAAGAATAATGTAATAACTATTATAAATTAATCCTTTATTGATAAAAAAAGCCCTTAAAGTTCTATTATTAGTTGATCGACAAAAAAGCATACACTCGAGATCAGTCCATCGAGAACTATTTAACCACGATATTGGTAAAATATTTTCTAACCTGCATAAAATTTCTCGAGGCGGTAAACTCAAAAAACGTTGTTGTAACTTATAAATAACTATAGTACATTCTATCACAGATTTTAATGTATCAAAAGATTTTCCTACATCAATCATTTTATATCTTTTCCCACCTTCTGTCATACGTCTCCATTTATTATTGATATTTATTGCTATATGCATGTGAGGCTGTAAAAACAATATTTTTCCGCATTATTGAAATAATATTGTACACGAAATTACATTAATTATACACACCTTTAAATCCATTTGTCTTAACTTTTGTGAAAAAGGTAAGTCTGTTTCTCTTTCTGAGGTTGATAACTTTTGACAAATAATATCAGACTTTTTTTCACTGTAATATTCTTGCATTTCTGAATCCAAAATTTTATAATCAGACTCTTCGTCAATTAATTGAATGCAGAACGAAGATGGTGTGTAAAAGAACGAGATACGTACATTTTTTGTAAGACCAACTAACTTTTTACGGCACGTTGTCTTGTGTTTTGAAGAGACGTCATATTTTATTTTAGAGAGCAATTCGACCTTTTAAAATCGTAAGTATAAGATCTTTAAAACAAGAAGAAAAAGAGGAAAAAGATAAAAACACATGAAGCACGCTTTTCAGGTTTCAGACGGACCTAGTGAGAAAAACGTAAAATGAGAGATCAATCACATGAGACACAATGCTCCTTAGCTAGAGGGATGCAGTTACATGATAGGCGTGCACTTTTTAGGTCAGCTCGACTCTCCGCGGTGAATCAGGTATACCGTTATCGCTGCCATCACCACTGCTACGAGGGGGTTTATCTGTTGTTATAATTTTTAAAGTAATACATTTTTATAACGTCGGCTGTATTAACATGCGTAGTTTAGTTCAAACGATGCGACGGATACGCGATGGCAGTATCCGTGGATGAGCATGAATTGTCAAGTGTACGATTCGATAGGATGTTATTTTACTACGCAGAGTGGCCGGATGGTTATAAAAGTGAAAATTTTTTAAAAAATGGTCAAAAAATTGAATTTCCCAAAGGGCTACCAAAACTCGAATATTATTCAAACGATCCTCAACGTAAGAAATTACTCATCATTGATGATTTAATGCGTGAATCATCAAACAACGTTGTTGTGAATTTGTTTACAAAAGGGAGTCATCATGAAAACATAAGTGTTATGTTTATAACTCAAAATATTTTTACAAGTCCACTTATTCACGTGATATAAGTCTCAACGCTTCGTATATTGTTTTATTTAAAAATCCTCGTGATCGTGCTCAAATACGACACTTGGCAAGACAAATTTTTCCCGAAGATCCTAAATTTGTACAAGAAGCCTATTAGGATACAATGATAAAAGAACACAGGTATTAAGTGATTGATAGTAAGCAGGATACACTTGACGAGTTTAGATTTCGTACGTGCATATTTCCTAATGATAAGTATCAGTATGTATATTTACCAAAATTCGTACACAGTAGCTGTACTTATATCGCCTAAGGTAAAATAATTTAATTTTGCTTAAAATACTGTTCAGCGAGTTTGTATCTTCAGTTTTGTTTGAACGATAGAACATCTGCATCACAACGGATGACAGGTCAACACTTTGGTCGCCGAAATAGCCATAGGTCCTCAAACTCCTCGTTTTCTTCAAAGATACCGTTTGAAAAAAAAACATGAAAATACTAAAAGCTCTCGAGCATTTAAATAAAAGTGTCGCATTATTAAAAAGGCCGATAAAAAATTAACTTATTGTATTTGCGAGTGTGTTCTAAGTGTACTAAAGGTGTTGTTCCTTTAAAAAAATTACGAAAGTCTAAACTTAAAAAATTTTTTAATGTATTGAGGAAAGTAGTTTCTAAGAAAAAGAAGTCATTGATGTTTTTGGTTAAAATATTAAAAAATGTCTTTCTCACACAGCCATACTGATCCATGTCTCATAACTGTCAGTATTACCGAAGCAACACTTCTTGTACGGCGAGTAAAAGTAAGCCCCACTGTTTTGATTGCATAAGCAAAGATTTTAGCAACCACTGCTGCAAAACATCCAATTACCCGTGCGAAAGTTAAATCTTTTACTATGCACAACGGTATTACAGGCGACTGTTTTGAAAACGTTATTTTTTGTCAGTTACCAAAAAGAATAATACTAGTTTTGGTCGACAACAAAGCTTCCAACGGGGACAGAAAACTTAACCCCTTTAATTTCTAAAATTAATCAATAAATTTTTTGTCATTATACGTTGATGAGGTACAAATTCCAAGCATACCATTACAACCTACTTTTACAAGAAGTGGATCTATATACTTTTAAGCTTATCATACGTTATTTTCAGGCTCCGGAATACATTACATGAACGAGGGAAGCAATATACACAGAAAAGATTATCCAAAAGGGTATTTTTGCATATGATCTTTCGCCAGATTTGTCTGCGCACTTTTTAGGTCATTGGAATTTTGTAAAAAATGGTTCTGTCAGAATAGAAGTACGTTTTGAGACACCTTTGACAAAAACGATAAATTGCGTTCTTTACTCAGAATTTGACAAAGTGTTAGAACTAGACTCAAATCGTCAGATAGTTGTGAATTTCAACGCCTAAAAAGAATTTTTTCCTCTCTTTTTATTATCTCCCTTGTACCACCACTACCACCACTGCCCCTATCACCCCTCTTCTCATATTCACTTCTACTTCTTAAGCGCTGTTACAAACCTTTTTTTTTCTTCATCTCGTAGTTTCCAATCTTTCGTCGAACAATCAGTATGCTGCGTACCATTGAAGATAGTGGACGTGGCTGCTCACAATAAACCATGGAAGAAGTTAATTTTATGATAGATATTCAAGCACTTTACACTAAAAATGGTGATTTTTTACCAAAAGAAATCGCAGTGGTGGGTGTCGACTGTAACTTTAGTTCACATTGGATTATAAAATAGCCCTACAACACTATGAAATTGACGTCAGGACTTTTAGCTACAAATAGTTATTTAACGTGTTATTTTCACGGACTTGAGTGATTTCAAAAGCAAAAATTACTGGACAAAGTTTTGAGTCGTCAAATAATAAATCTCAAGGAGTACTCTTAACCGTCTTTTAAAAATTTTTCTTGCGATAATGATTGCTTTTGCTGTTATCATGGTCAAAAAAGGAAGCTTTTATTTGTGTTCTAGCTCGTGTTTATAAGTAATAAACCCGGATTAACAAGACAGTGCATTCTACAGAAATTATTCCCTCTTACGCCACACCAGATGATATCTTAGATAAAAAAAAAAAAAAAAAAAAAAAAAAAAAAAAAAAAAAAAAAAAAAAACAAGAGCCGATAATAAAACCTGCACGTTCAAACTAGTCGTTTTTCTCCTCTGCTGCTGCTACACAAGAGGTCGGGGACCTCATGAATAGCATTAACCTTTTGAAATCTAGAAAAAATGGGGACTCTACTGCATCTGTGTACACCGAAATAAGAAAAGATGAACTCACTACAAATATAAAAAGCGCTCCGGCTTATACCGACACCGACAGTCGGGGTATTTCCAGCAGACAAGCTGCCGTTTGTTTAGACGAGACCGTGTGCCCTTGTAGCTAATACAGACGAGAGCACAACACCAGGCACGCATTGAGTTGCCTTTTATGTCGATACCACCAGACACGGAGTTTTCTTTGACAGTGTTGGGTTGCCACCTGCTGTCTCACACCATGTTAAACGACTTAGAAGAAACTGTATTAGTTACGAGTGGAACGTACAACAATTGCAGAGTATTGATTCTCGAGTGTGTAGTCATTTCTGTATCGATATTTTGTTTTATATGTCTCATAGTTATACTTTAGGTATGTTGTGTTCAATATTTTTAAGAACTACATCAACTAACGATGAGATAAGTGTAACTTTGTACAATAAAATTACTAGACGTAAGCTACTAAAAAATAGGCGCGTTATTTCCTCAGCTTGTAATAAAGATTGTAAGTCTAGAAATATGTTACTTTAATGAGTTTTAGAGGGTTCATCCCTACGTTGAAATACAGTACAAAAAACAACTACACGCAGAGAAAAAAAATGGCATTATCGATGCGAGTGTCAATGCGATGAGCCTGTGCGGCAAGCCATACGCTTTTACTGTAGCTGCTACGAGCTAATCGCAGGCTGTTATGTAGCTATAGCTTCGCCAGTGTCTATGCCGTAATGTCATCATGAGACATGAGCCTAGCGCCAGAATTTGATGGTTTTAAAGCAGAGAGTAGACATCTTCAACGCATTGACTATAGCTATGGGCAAAACGCAAAGCGGTGATGGAGTTTTGTCCGTTGCCGTCTTGCGTTTGCTTCTTCCACTTTTTGTTTTTACACTACTCTCTGCAGCAGGCGCGCACTCGTTGCCTGCGCAGCTTATAAATACCTATACATATACATATACACTGCAGCTGATATGATACTCTTGATACTCTTCATGCTTAATTCATTAAGATTTTAGTGGTGCTGTGCAGCTTTTCCATACTCGTGTCAAAATTAGATCTATATATAAATAGTGCTCACAATAAATATACTTTCTAAATATCACAAGACTATCAGCTGCAGTGTATATAATTATACACACTTGTTTGAACATGCATATATATAGGTATTTATAATCTGCGCAGGCAATGAGTGCATGCCTGCTGCAAAGAGTAGTGTAAAAACAAAAAGTAGAAGAAGCAAACGCAAGACGGCAACGGACAAAACTCCATCACCGCTTTGCGTTTTGCCCATAGCTATGTTCAATGCGTTAAAGGTGTCGACTCTCTGCTTTACAACCATTAAATTCTGGCGCTAGGCTCATGTCTCATGATGACATTACGGCATAGACACTGGCGAAGCTATAGCTACATAACAGCCTGCGATTAGCTTGTAGCAGCTACAATAAAAGCGCATGGTGTGCCGCACAGGTTCATCGCATTGACGCTCTCATGCGATAATGCCATTTTTTTCCTCTGCGTGTAGACATCAAGCATTATACTTATCACTAAAATTATTAGACGTAAGCAACTAGAAAATAGCCGTATTATATCCTCAACATGTAATCAAAATTGTAAGTCTAGAAATATTTTACTTTAATTAATTTTAAGAATTACATTCCTGCGTAGAAATACATCACAAAAAACTAGACATCTTGCGTTTCATTTATCACTTACATTGTATAAAACTATAACCTCTTAGATTAACAACACTATTTATCAGTGACAACTTTACCTACATGTATTAGTATTATATCACCGTACATTTTATACTATAAACCATTATCTTAAGTTCTTACATTGTATTTGTATGTGTATCACTTTATACCTCGCTATGAATAAATTTTGTCAACCCCATTCCAAACAACTTCATTATTTTCACCTTTCCATCCCACCTCCAAGGACCCACCAGATTTTAAAAGTCGCGCCGCACTTCAAAGCCCCAAAATTCCCCAGCTAGGGACCCCTCTTCTTTCCCTCCGCCGCCCCTCCTCCAACAGCACGACCAAACACTCACCCTGGGCCCCGACCGCCGGCGCGGCGCCAGACGGTGACGTCAGAGGTGTCTGGAAATTACTCACCCTTACTACTTACGTTTTTCGGATAGTGTTAAAGTTCCAATACTGCTGCAAATGGCACTTCACAATGACAACTTTTCATTCTCAATTTATTGGGATAAGTTGCGTCACTTACATCATTTTGATTATGTTGCACTTATTTTATATGACAATAGACCTAATCATCAAGAGAATAGATCACAAAAGTACTTTGGATCGCAACAAATCATGACGTTTTTCTGTTTCTTTAAGATTTTCCCAAGTCATTTTTCTTATAACTCTAAAGATCGGCTCTTAGACCGCAGTTGCATGCGGTACATATAGCCAGTGGAATGTAACAGCGTCAGCGATGAAAGTTTTTCTACTGCCAGTTTTATTAATTACGCCATTGCATTTCCGTTATAAAAAGTATGCATTGTGCACATAGAGTGGAACTGAAATGCTATGTCATGACAGCATCCTACAAGGGCATAGCTTTCTAGCAGCAAACATTCGATGTAAATTATTAATGCTTACCTAAAATGCGTTACCATAAAAACATAACTATCACAAATATGATCATGCTCACTTTTTTTCACTCACTCAATCATGAAAGAAAAATTAGATCATTATTTAGTCGGCTTACGCCGTTACGCTCCACTTTGTTCCGCTTCATGTACATAATGCACACTCTCCACAGCCGAAACACAATAGCGTAACAAATGAAACTAGTAATTGGGAACTTTTATAGTAGGGAACTACATATCCACCTTGTAGTAACTACAGCATCGTTCTTTTCATAGTAGACCTAGTGTGCCATCTTTTTTCAATGCGCCAATGTAACAAACGTTGGCGATTGCTCCTATTCCAGGATGTTACAAACAAAAAAACAAGCAGACGACGCAGCCACTGTATGCGCTGTTTCTCTCTGTCCTGCTGCTTTTATGGCAAAAACCTTGTTATCCTACAAACCCTAACGCCATCTCTGGTCGATTAAGAGGAAACAATGTTTAACATTACCTTTAAGGGTCACAGCATGGAAAGAATTACGAGTACTTGGGTGTATGTACAAGAAAACAAGGTAGGTCTATGAGCCATACCAATTTCGGTATAGTTTGCGAAGGAGCCTGTATGACGTCATAAAAAGGCGCTGAATTCAAATCGTTAATTTTTTACAATAAAATCTTGAAAATAAAGAAATTATTTAAAAAACTGAAAGATTATTTTTCTCTTTAAATTTATAGTTATATTAAAAAAAAGACTCATAAGCTAGACAGATTCGTATCCAAGCCTGCAGCAGCAGACGGATGGTAATTTCATGATTACGTTTTATGTCAACTGTCTGCGATGGATGTTCAACATTTTGTTAGTATTTTGTTGGCATGCTTTTAATTCATTATGATTGACAGTAAAGCACCAGAATCTCATATTTCTAGACTTAAAGCAAGAAAGTTGTAGAAAACGTATTGCTAATAAGTTACTCATTTTTTCATGTGTGTTTTATTAGTGGAATTTTAATACTTACCTGTTGTATGCAGCAATATTTTTTTTTTTTTTTTTTTTTTTTTTTTTTTTTTTTTTTTTTTTTATTAAGAAATCTCTACCTTAAAAAGTGAAAAAAATTACAGATTTGGAGTTCTTCTTTTAAGTCAATATTTTAAAATTATTGAATCAAAGCTTCTTATGGGGTATTCTGGGGCTGGGTGTGAGCTAGCAAAAAGTGATAGTATACGCATCATTTTTCAGCTATCATAAATCTGCAGGTATTTTCATTTTTTAAATTAGATGAACATACAAATACACATGAGTTTTCAACCACAGTTAGAACCAGTCAAAATGCGGATCAAGAAAGAGCCAAAGTACTCTTAACAGTGCCAAACGTACTTTGTAGTTATTTTTACAATACTAAAAAAAAATTTGATTTTTATCAGTTGATGTTAGAATATGTATTCATACCAATTGTGTCTATACTTTGTATATACTGCTATACTCTGTCCGAATAAATTGTTTTTTACTTATATTCATTTGTTCACTTTTTTCAATTTTATTAATAATTTTTTTTCAACAAACAATGTATACTTACTTATTTGACATTAAATTGTTAGATATTTGTCCCAGAAATATATGTGTATAGGAGTGTGTGGGTGGGTTAGTGTGTGGGCGCTCACATATGCTTTGGCACGTATACGTATGTGTGTATCTACAGACACTATTAGCACAATTAATGTCGGATAATGTTTCGCTGCCACATATATGAGGCAGCTTCGCTTCTGTCAGGGGTCCCGAGACCCCTCACGCTTGGTTAATAAAATTTGCTTAAAATTTTTTTTTTCAGACAATATTATGTTGTAAATAAAAATTTCGCAGTGAAGTCTTATACAATTATATAAGTAATAAACATTTCTCAAGTCTTATAAAAATTGTTGGCGTTATTTGCTTTAGAACATTATTAACGAAATGTTTATAGATTTCTATTTTCATAGATTTGAAAAAATAATTTTTTTCTTTTATTGAAATTGAGCTACATTTTATGACGTAATACAAGTATATCGACAAATTAAAATGAATTAAGAAGGCTCTTGCGCAAGTCATGAGTTACTGTGCAAACTGGGATGGTTGCCGAAAAAAGCGTGTTTTGAAAAAGCGTCACTTGTACAATGAGAATATTAAGGTTAACTTATTTACTATGTGCACAATTTGAAAAGTGATTGCAGCAATAATCGTGCTATTATGTGAAACTAAGCTATACTGTTTGTTTTCTGCTAGCAGACTGCTGAGCATTATTGTCATAGAAAAGTTGTGTATTAATACATCTACAACCATTTAAAGCGTTAAATTTTGAATAAAACAGTAGGAGTATGTATATGTTTTACTTATGCATGTTCATTAAAATATTTTTATTCAAATGCAATAAAATATACCGTATTCGCTATGCGCCTATGTCAGGTGGCGCTGTCGAGTGAGATAAATTGTTCCTTGCTAAGATCGCTAGAATGTGTAGAGCCTTATGGGAAACTTTTTAAATAAATTTAAAAAAAGTTATTAAAATTTAATCGACCAAGTGAATCAGTGATTTGAGTATGTATTATATTAGTGTACGGTAAAAAATTTTTCCGCCCTCGGGTGGTTTTGGGAGGCTGGTACTTTCTCGGGCGAAAAAGCAGTTTTCTGGAACTCGTTCGAAAAGTCTCCTTTACGAACCTCGTTACGTTCCTCGCCTTCGGCTCGGGCCGCAAACCTCACGGTTCGCAAACAAAGACTTTTCAAACTCGTAGGAAAACTACTATTTCGCAATAGTGTGCGGAAAATGGATGTTTTCTGCACTGGTATTAGTGTGGAAAATCGATTTTGCCACATAGTGTGCGGCAAAAGTTTTTCAACACAGTGTGCGGAAAAGGTGTGTGGCAAAGGTTTTTGTCGCACAGTGTGGCCAAAGTGTGCGGAAAAGGTGTACGGAAATGGTTTTGCCGCACACCGGAAAAAATTTTGCTACACACTGGTAATCAAAATTCATACCTATTTTGTACTTATTTTCCTCACACATTGCGAAAAAACTTGTACGCAACTCGTGCGGGACGATTTCCCGCACTCGTGTGATAGACTCGCACTCGTAGCCGGTGACGGTAACTCGTACCTTGCGAGTCAATCACGACTCGTGCGGGAAATCGTCATTTCCGCACTTGTTACGTAAATAACTATTGTTTGGCGTTGTCATGTGTACTGCAAGATTAGAAGAAATAAAAACATAGATTGCGGCTGTGGTAACACAACATAAGTACTAAGTACATATACATGCTTTCACTTTGTGTACAGCTTGAGAAATACAAGTACTGCTTACATTCATCTATTCCTTACAATACAGTATTCAATAAACGTAAATACTAATGACAGGTTAGGTTAACTTTTACACATTTACATTACGTTTCCGTGGATTACTTGTGTCTTTTAAGCTTTACACAAGTGAAGCATGTATATACACTCATATATGCTGTGTTATCACAGTCACAATTCATGTTTTTATTTTTTTCAATCTTGTAGTACCCATGACAACAACAAACACAATTTATTACTGTACACTAACATAATACACACTCAAATCAGTCATTCACTTGGGACAATTTCTCTCACTCAACGGTGCCACCTGACATAGGCGCATAGCGAAAACTGTACATATTTCATAGGTTTTAGCTGCTGATCCTCTAAGCGTATCAGACGAACATGTGTATATACCGTGTGAACACACTGTCATAGGGATAATGGAGCTTTTTGATTGGTCAGAGGAGGTCTGTGTTGAATACATTACAAATGAATACAACGCATCACACAGTACACGGACTTGTGTTGAAGTAACACAAGCGTTTCTAGTGCTTGTAAAAAGTAACAATGCTTAATTTTGTCTTAAGTTATTCACATAGGATTATATCACTTAAGTCGTATTAATTAGTAATATAGTGAACACAGAACCTTTCGTGTACGTATCAAGCTGCAGTATTTCTAAGTATCAAACACATATCGCGAATGTTTCCTTCCACAACGGGAAGCCACTAGTTCTTATTTTTACTTCAGTAGCGCTACTTCAAAATTGTGCACGTAGGACGTAGCCCGGGTGGGGTTTTCGCTAGTTTCTTCATACCAAGCGCTTCCCCAGGTGGCGGATAGGGGCATCCTCTTAAAATAAGAGGTGACGATGGGCAGCTGGGGTGGCTCTCTCTGGTGGTGGTCGGGGGCGTGGATCGGGTGGCGTGTGTGTCGTTGGCGTGTGTATCTGCGGCGATGTGGACGGGGGACTAGTGCCCCATGCCTCCATCGGTGTGGATGCATGGGCCGGCTCTGCTTGTGCTCCTTGGTCTTCGCTTTTTGCTGCTTCCGTGGGTGGCACTCCATTGCTTGATGCGGGCCAACAAAAACTAGCACCCGTCGTGTATAGAAGTAAGCGGCGGTTAAAACATTCTTCTCAGATACATGCATCACACACTCTTACTAAACAAACACAGGGACACTTACGGATTGTTCTGGGTTGCGTGTGGCGGGTCCTTTTCCGGGCTTGCGTTGGGGGCCCGGTGACGGGTGAAGCCGGATGATGAGGCCTGGGTAAGTCTGGGTAACCACATCTGATATGGCTGTACGCCTCATGAACAAAAAAGACGTGGTGGGCCGACTAATCTAGGCTTACTACCACTGAGGAGGCTATATGGCGGCACCTTAGTGCCTTACGCCAGCCCGTTTTGTTGGGTTGTCTGCACGGTCTCCAGACTGTACACCTGCCGCTCGTCTCGCTAAGATGACCGTTGTGTACCAAAAAATACATACATTACACACGAACACCATTCTTACACTTGTTACTCAACGCCAGGGCAGTCTCCGTGGGTGGGACTGAGGGAGAGTGGCGACTCCCGGCCGGCCCGAGCAAGTAGCGGTCTTCTCTGGTGACAGAGAGGGCTGCTGCCCTGGTTTTAACCCTTTCCAAATACTTATTTCTAGAAAAAAAGGTAGTGCTGGCCTTCGCGGATCAGTACGACACTAAAAAGATGCCACAATGAAAAACGTCGATGCAAAACAAGTACCCCAGGCGGTAACTTCTCTGAGGGAATCCGCCGGCAGTTCCGATCCGGTGAAAGCCCGGGTGACTGACGCAGGCCCCACGGATTCTGGGGGGGGGGGGGCACAAAGACGTATCTCATGGCCAACAGGGACTGCTAAATGTTCCATGGCCTTTCTTTACAGACAAAGGACGACGAGGAAGCCTGTCGAGTGTAGGCACTAACGACACCGAGGTTAGCAACGTGTCGGTATTTAGCAACCAGATCCAGGAAGAGCTTGCCTCTTTAGAAGAAAGTGCCACTAGGCTCGGAGTAAAGCGACACCAAGTTGCTGATAAAGTCTAATCAGCAACGAATGACATTACAGAGACGCTACAACTGATTAATGACAAATACGGCAACACAGCGAACGCTGTTAAAAATGGGCTCACAGCGGCGCTTAAGCATCTTCAACAAGCAGAGGTGCTGAGAAAAGGCTGTCTTACTGAAGAAGATGTGTACACCAATGCTTAAAGTCGTCATTTAAATCCCTACTGTGGAGGAAACAAAGGCGAGATAATTTTCGACGGCATGTACAGAAAAAAACCCTGAATACTGCCCTAAAAGAAACAGAACGAAGTAAAAGAAACAGGAGCCCATCGGACAGCCCTGAGAAACGCCAGAAAACCATGCCTCTTAGGAAAAAGAAAACAGGCAGTGGCAAACAAGAAGAAATTCTCTCGAATGAAAAAACAAGCCAGAAGAAAAAAGTGGATGCGACAACAACAGCAGTAGTGAAGATGGCTGAAGGACAGACCTTTGCAACGGTGCTGAAGACTATGAAGGCGAACTTTGACCCCGATAAGGCTAAAGTGGCAGTCCAAAGTGTTGTCACTTCAAAAAAAGGAGACATACTTATTAAAGCCAAAGGTGTAGAGAATGCTACTGCATTCTCACAGCAAATTCAAAAGTCGGTAGCCGGACAGGGTACCGTGAAAATGAGCGACAGAAAAGTGACATTAGAGGTCCGAGATCTGGATGCCATTGTAGAGGAAGATGAGGTCAAAGAGGCTTTCGCTAGGACTTTTGGACATCAGAGCCAGGAGCCAGAAGTTGCTCTTTTAAAGCCAAATGCCAGAGGACAGAAGCTGGCTTTAATAAAGGTGGACGAAGCATCTGCTAGACAAGTAGAAAAGGAAGGCAAGTTACGAGTTGGCTTTGTAAGCTGCCGAATTCGAAGAAGAATTGAAGTAACAAGATGTTTTAAATGCCTGGGATATGGACACATCTCGGGCAACTGTAAGGAAGAAAACAGATCCAAGCTTTGCTTCCGGTGTGGAAGCACAAACCACCGGAAGAAAGAGTGCCTAGGTCCAGCACAGTGCTTCCTTTGCCCAACAATGAACAACGAGCACGAAGCAGGCAGTAGAAGCTGCCCTCTATTTAGAAGAGCCCTAAAAGAGGCCAGGGATAAGGCCCAAGCAGGATCAAAATAAGGCAGAAAGGCCTTAAGTTGAAAGACAGGCTTATGTGGACCCACGCTGCACTGGGTACTTCTTACCTATCAGCAAAGGAAAGCATTAAGCTTATAGTGGTGCTGGCTAAGTAGGCGGCCTACTATGAAGAGCTAGACAAGGTGCTGGTACTCAGGGACCCCGAGTCCTTTTCAGAACTCGAGAGCATTAGCACCTCTAGCAAATGGTGGCGAGCTAGCTCGTTAATGCTGTGAAACGCGATGGTCTCCCTGGTGGCTCCACCCTGAAGTAATGCTAACGTGGTTCCAGGGTGGATTAAAAGCCACGTGGCAAGGGGGGGGGGTTTTAGTGGGTATGGGTGGTCTAATAAAAAAAATCCACCGAGTCCCACACTACCGCTGTCCCTGCGGTGTGCCTCAATGCATTTCCCCTCCCTCCACAAAAAAAAAAAAAAAAAAAAAAAACGTAGGACGTAGCGAATAGCTATAAGAAAAAAGTACTTAAATAAAAGATTTATTGCGTGTGTAATTTATTTTATTAAATTTATTCAAATTTATTGCCATTTTCATCGTCCATTTTACTAACAAATATAAATACAGTATGCACGGTACGTCCAATATAATCTACAATGTAGTTAGCATTGACTACTAATACATATTGGTTTACGGACCGTGTATGAGCGCCGTACAGACTGTGACATACGGATCCTTCATACAGCCCATACACGAACCTTAGCGGTCCGGTTAAGGAGGTTCTATCCTTCGCTATAGTCCATGCGACGCTCTCTACAGTTTGGTATATTGTCTCTTTCTCGCTCTCCTGTGAAAAAAAAAACGTTTTGCAGTTTTTACCACGCTTATTAATTAATTTCTTCTCTCACAAGGACCCTCGACACGTTTAATAAAATTAAATACGATCATTACAAATTTTTTTATTATTGGTAAAATTACTATCAAAAGTTCATGGTTAATAAGCGAGATAAATGCGATGGAAGTGCTTTAGAGGACGGCAGCCTGTAAGCCTACATGTAAAAATTAGCTGAAAATGAAAATTAATTACTCAGCTTCTAGAAACCCTCGTGTCTTCAAATTTTGACACTGTAATTTCCATCACTTTATTGATTTGTAAAAATTTTTGGCAATCTCTCATTGTTAATTTTGCAACCGATAGAACTCCCTTTAGAAAACGTATACTGCCCTTTTCCCAACATCATGGTATCCGTAAGAAGCCGTATAGTAGTCATGTGGTATTTTTTTGATCGGGGATGCATTCAACGCTCTTGCTTAATACGAATAAAGCGGTGGTAGTGCGGGAACTTTCTTTCACACAATCAGCAAACCGCAGATTTTTTCTGGAGATGTGTGTGATCGTAGTGTTAAGATTTCTAGATCTAGATCACTACGGATTACACGATCTACATGACCTCATCTAGAACGATTAGACCACGGTGTAAGATATAGAATAGGTGGTCTTTCTTTCTATATTACCTGCGATAAATTTTTATGATCATTTCATGTAACCAGGTGTTACATAGGAGGAATGAGCAGACGAGCTCCTGGAGCCAGTAAACACTTAGAAAGGGAAAAATCAAAAAAAATAAGTGCAATGTAAAGTTATATTAAAATTCGCATTGATTGATTTGAATATAAATTAATTAAGATGGACAAAAAATGTTGTGTAAAAGACTATCAAAGTAGCTCAACATTGTTTAGTGCACCAAAAAGTGATGAAAGTCTTTTTACATCGTGGAGCGAGGTCAATTCAGTAGCTTGTGGAGTCATTCTAAAAAGAAATATTTAACTGTGATAAACATTTCATTGAGAATGACATTCATAGTATAAATGTCATTAAAAACGTATCTGGCAAAATTATTTTCCAAGTAAAGTAACCATGTAATCGCTTATTTTACATGAACTTATGTATAATATTTTGTTTATTGAAATATATTAACTTATATTACTACTTAATTTATAAAATTGTAAATTGTCAATAGCAGTGACACTTTACGACAAGGATGGAAATGCGCTTATAGCTCCAGTGAACAACCTTTTGCACTCGGTATTCAACCCGGTTTACGTATATTTTAATAAAAAACTCGTGACTCCCCTAAATAATGCTTACTCTTACAGAGCATATATTGGAACGCTTTTAAATTATGGTCCTACAGCAAAATCTTCGTATTTCTTAACAAATCTTTGGGAAATAGGGAAATAGATGTTGCTAAAAAAATAGATGAATTACCCAGCTCGAAAAAAAATTCAGCTCTTACTAAGCGTCAAGAATATTCAACAGACGGAAAGATCGTAGACGTAAAAGTAATCAGGATGAATTGTTATTAAATGCTGTCGAAGTTCGTTTACGCCTAGTATGCTTAAAAGATGCTTTTTATCTAATGGATGCTTCAGAGAAAAATTATGCTGTCAGTATTACCAAAGCTACGCTTCTCGTTCAGCGAGTGAAAATTAGTCCTACAGTTTTGATTTTGCATGCAAAAACTTAGGCAAACACTACAGCAAAATATCCAATTACTCGCGTCGAAGTCAAATCTTTTACTGTGCATAGTGGTATAAGCGGTGACTGTTTAGAAAACGTTATCGTTTAGTAATTTCCGAAAATAATTATTTAAGGATTTGTTGACAACATAGTCTTCAACGGGAATTGAAAGATGAATCCATTTAACTTTCGAAATCATTTTGTACTTTTTTTGTCGTTATATGTTGACGGAGTACAAGTCCCTAGTCTGCCGCTACAAGCAACTTTTACAGAAAGCACACCTATGTACGTGGAAGCATATCATACTTTATTTTCGGACACCGGAATCTACTACATAAACGCGGGAAATAGTGTTCACAGAAAAGACTATCCTACAGGGGTATACCTGTTTGCATTCAATCTTAAACCTGATCTCTCGTTGCATTTTGCAGGTCACTGGAATTTAGTAAAAAATGGTACAGTACGAATAGAGGTACGATTCGAGACAGCTCTCACGAAAATTATCAATTGCGTTTTGTATGCGGAATTTGACGACATATTGGAAGTAGACTCAAATCATCAAGTAGTTATAATTTTCAATTCATAAGAATTCATGCATCTATCATTATGGTCCATTGCAACTGCTTAGAGATCTTTGCAATATACCTGCAGCGACAGTCGGCATATTCTCCGTAGATCAGTTACCTTTTGTTCTGGCAAGACCGTGCGCTCTCATAGTCAATACCGATAAAAGTTTCAAACGAGGCTCGCATTGGGTAGCTATATATGTTGATATTGAAGGTCATGGAGTGTACTTTGACAGCTATAGCCTGCCACCCACGATCTCTCATTATATCAATAGACTCAAAAGAAACTTTATTACTTACCATTGGAATCTTGAACAGCTACAAAATATTCCTTCACCGTTTGCAGAAATTGGTGTATCGATTATTCATTTTTATGTGCAATAACTATCTCAGTCAAAAATTATTAGCTATTGTTTTAACTATAAATTATAGCTCTATTTACAGCTATAATCAGCTACAGTAATAGCTGTAATTGACTACAAAGCAGCTATAATCATGTACAAATAACAATTATAAAAAGTAGGTGCAGAGAGTGCCAGCTTAACTGACAAGGTGTGTTACACCGGAGATACTTCCACTGTGCCCATGGTATGATTTGTATGGTATCAATTAAAAAGAGAGGATTTAATGGGTGTGGCAATACACCCCCACACATAGGTGGTGAGTGGGTGGCCCCGGCGACTACTGGGCCAATAGGCTGTCGCGGTAACCCGATATAAAAAAAAAAAAAAAAAAAAAAAAAACAACTATAAAAAGTAGCTGTTACAGCTATAAATTTCTAGCGAATTTTAATTAACAGAATTTATTCAATAATCTTTTTTTTTGTAAGGTATATCAGCCATATAAGGTGATATTATCCGTATAATAACACTAAAAGTAAGGGTTGAAGTATTTTTGAACAATAAACGAAGAAACAAAAAAATGTTACTGTTGAAATTTTTTTCGTTTTACCACTTTTAGTGCTATTATACGGATAATATCACCTTATACGGCTGATATACCTTACAAAAAAAAGATTATTGAATTAATTGTTAATTAAAATTCGCTAGAAATTTATAGCTGTAAACAGCTACTTTTTATAGTTGTTATTTGTACATGATCATAGCTACTTTAAAGTCAATTATAGCTATTATTGTAAGTAATTATAGCTGTAAATACAGCTATAATTCATAGTTAAAATAATAGCTCATAATTTTTGACTGAGATTCTTTAGGCATGTTTTGTTAATTTTTTTCATCAGATACTCTAATAAATGATAACATAGTTTTAACCTTTTTTAATCGTATCACTAGGCGTAAGAATTTAGGAAATAATCATATTGTAAGCGATGTTATGTACTAAAACTAGTAAGTCCAATTATAACCACAGAATAGTACATTATTAACATTTATATGCAAGCTCTCAATGCGATAATGTAAGTTTTTATAAACATGGATCTATATGATACATTTTGGATTATTTCTATTTTAAAAACCCACCCAACCATCCACTCTTAATAATTGTTTTACGATGTACTTTGATGAAAATGAATAAATTGGAAATATATTTTTAATTTTCAAAATTTTTACACCTCCAAAACTTTAACCGACGTTTGACTTTAAGCTGATACATCTTCCTAATTCCTGTAGACTTATGAGTAATTAAGTGTTTGCTCGAAATGTGTAATTATTTTATCGCTCTTTAGTTTCTCTGACCCTGCTTCCTCTACAATAGTTTTCAGTCAATTTTCAAAGTGATCAGCGGGTAGTTGGTCAATCAGTCAAAATATTTTTCAACACTTATTTCATACGTCTTTATTTAAGTTATTTTCTGACAAACATCATAAGATACTGTAATGAACAACCAGGTATCGATACCTCTTCAACCAAACTCAAGTTCTAAAAATTAGATATGTGCGAAGTTTAAGTGATATCTCCACATCCAGGACGACATTGCACCAACTTAAAGACATCACTACACTTCAATGTGTTCGAATCATGAGTCGATTAAAAGGCTTTTTATGAAGCCTACCACTTCACAAAAAAAAGTTCAAAAATCAGGAGTACCCAAGAATTACATAGGTATGGTGTCATTTTTTGAATTGCTGCTGCAATTTTTTTGAAGGCAGTATGCTTACATGTACTAGCTGTCCGATAAAGGACATTGAAAATGACAACGTAATTTAAAGAGAGCTGCCACTTTCACCTTCGGAATGGATTTATAGAAAAAGTGAATTGTGACGAAGAGGATTAAGAAAAAAATGTTGCGAGTGTCTAAGATCTTTTATTTAATCTAGTAAACTTGTTAGATTTTAAATGAGTGTTCGAAGTGTTTAGTAAGTGAAAATAAGCAAGCCTAGATATAACTGCAGAATGGTACGCTTTTAAAATTTATATGGATTAGTATGATTTTTAAATTGTATGCTTTTGTATAATGTATGTATCAAGCTTCGTTTGTGCGCTCATATGCAAGCTGAAAATTTTTATTCATAAGTATAATTTTTACATTGTGTGCTTTTGTGTAATATACGTATGAAAAAAATTTTTAAATGGTTTTTGTTTGAAAATTCCACCCACCATGCACTCTTCCCACCTTCACAATGCTTTTAATTTTTTTACGCTTACCCACTCAGCAGAGTCGGTAATTAGGCTACCCTCTTGAATTCCCCTCCTCCGGAAAAAAATTTACCGACCTGGCAATGTCAATAATCGAATTTAAATTACGCTCATAACCTGGCGCTATTATTTACAAAGTTTTGGCAAAGGTTGTTTGGTTATTGGCTCGCCGCGCCGGGTAACGCGATGTCTGCCAAAAATAAGACTTCTTGCCACTCCTCTGGTGCCAGCCAAAAGACATATATCCATAGAAGTGTCTGGAAAAAAGTAATCTTACTAGTTATGTAGTAGGAGAAAACGTGTCAAATGCCAATCACATTTTGTACTGCGAGATAACACAGGAAAGTGGAACAGAGACAAGTCTGAAGTCTGATACCCCCCATAAACTTAATATCGCCATAACTCGGAGAGAAAATAATTTAAAAAGTGGGACTAAACATGTAGTTGTTAGGCGGGGCAAGGTGAAAAGTGTAAGCACGTAATAGGTGCACTTATCAAGTCGCGGGGATGCGCCTTGGCGACCGCGTGACTATCTACTTCAGATTTGCATACTCGAATTTTCAAATATCAAAAAATAAGTATTTTCACCAGTATGTTTTCTGTTTTAATATAGTCTCTTTAATCCTACTCCACAACTTTACCGACAAATATAGGAAAGAAAGTCGTTGTAACAACGAAAACGAGGCATGTGTATCTCAAAATGCTCAATTTAAGATTTCTTCAGTTTCAGTTTCAGCCTGAAAATGTTTTTACCATCAAGTTGGTTGCAAGCCGAATTTTTTCTGTGTATAATTAGGATAGGCGTGTTCTTAAAATCAAGTAGAGTTGCCAACAGTGTGATGTCGGCTACTGGTACTTCCTAATTTCACAATAGATAGTACGCAGCATTGGGAGTTCTCAGTGGCTAAGATAGTAGAGCGCTGAGCTCAGGTTCAACCCTCCGCTCCGTCACTTCCTCCGGAGTAACTAGGTGGTATTTTTTACATGACCTAATATCTGATGTTTACCGTGGCATAAAGATTTGCAGATAATAGTAAAGAACAAAGATGCCTCAGAAAAAAGGGGGGGCGGGTAGATGACTCTCTCATATAGTCCGGTAGCTAAAGCAATCAATAAGGAACAAATCGGAGATAGCGTCCAAACTTTGCAGATCGCTTCGTATTATGGTCTGTAAACATGGAAAAATAGTTTTGTCCAACCAAACCACGGGCTTCAATTGTTATTAAACAATTAGTAAAAATTTACCATTTTTTTTCTTAGTTTTTCTCATATAACTTTTTTTGTGGCTGTCGGATTGCAAAAATAGCTAAAGATATTTTGTCCGTCATTTAATTATCTACCAATCTGTGTAAATTAGATCATTGGAAGACTTTTTTTCGCGAAGTTATATTGCAAAAAAGTGCAAAAATCGTCGTTATAAATTGTCATTTTGAAACATCCATAACTTTTATAATGTTTGATGAAAATGCTTCAAAATTTGGTATTCGATAGCTCTTATAAAGATCTTGAGCCGTGCTCAAGGCTTTTCTTGTATTATAAAAAATAACGTAAATAAACTATAATTAATTAAAAAATTCATTTGATTGTCCTGATCGTTAAAATTAAGCTAGACTGAAACTTTGGAATGGATTTTATTCAGAATACAAAGGACTTCAATATTGTAAAAAAAAAATTTTTTTTTTCAATTTTTACCCCGATTTTTTTACAAAATTTAATTTTGCTATACTAACAAATTAACATTACTCGATCATTTTTTATTGTGGAGAAGTAGAACTAGTTCCATCTAATAGTGTCTATTTTTACACAAATTTACAAAAAAAAATTTTTACGATATGATGTTTTTAACTATAGTTATTAACAATTTAGTGTTTTTTGCAATTGTTGAATTTCTATCGGTTTTTTCGATTTGAAAAAAATATTATAGTATCTACATAGCATCTGTTGTTGTAATATATGATTTACAGATTTTTTAACAAATAATTGAAGTTAGAAAAAATTACTTATTTATACAGTTTTACGTGCGATAACGGCCTGTGTACGGCGGATTGCATATTTCAGGCGTTTTCACACCAGTTCGAAAAATCATATTATTTGATCTTTTACTTTTATTATTGTTTTGTAATAACTAAAAATACATAAACATACATTTTTATACAAAATTTATTATGTGAATGCAAGAAAATACGATGTACATGATATTTGTTGCATAAATTTTTATAAAATACTATTTCTTATATTTCACGTTTTTTTGTTACTGGTGTGTGATCACTATCACTCTCGGTGTCATCTTCTATTTCGGCGAACAAGATGTCATCAGAATCGTCTTCTAATACTAATTCACTCATCTGGATTTGAATTTGCTCATGCTCTACGTTCTGAGTACTGTATATGTCGTTATTATCTTCATCTTCACTAAGAGACACTATTCTGTCTTCTATGTTAGCGCAATTTTTACCTTCACAGTAAAATGCTTTTCCTAATTATATAATATTAGAAGACGATTCTGACATCTTGTTCGCCGAAATAGAAGATGACACCGAGAGTGATAGTGATCACACACCAGTAACAAAAAAACGTAAAATATAAGAAATAGTATTTTATAAAAAATTTATGCAACAAATATCATGTACATCGTATTTTCTTGCATTCACATAATAAATTTTGTATAAAAATGTATGTTTATGTATTTTTAGTTATTACAAAACAATAATAAAAGTAAAAGATCAAATAATATGATTTTTCGAACTGGTGTGGAAACGCCTGAAATATGCAATCCGCCGTACACAGGCCGTTATCGCACGTAAAACTGTATAAATAAGTAATTTTTTCTAACTTCAATTATTTGTTAAAAAATCTGTAAATCATATATTACAACAACAGATGCTATGTAGATACTATAATATTTTTTTCAAATCGAAAAAACCGATAGAAATTCAACAATTGCAAAAAACACTAAATTGTTAATAACTATAGTTAAAAACATCATATCGTAAAAATTTTTTTTTGTAAATTTGTGTAAAAATAGACACTATTAGATGGAACTAGTTCTACTTCTCCACAATAAAAAATGATCGAGTAATGTTAATTTGTTAGTATAGCAAAATTAAATTTTGTAAAAAAATCGGGGTAAAAATTGAAAAAAAAAATTTTTTTTTTACAATATTGAAGTCCTTTGTATTCTGAATAAAATCCATTCCAAAGTTTCAGTCTAGCTTAATTTTAACGATCAGGACAATCAAATGAATTTTTTAATTAATTATAGTTTATTTACGTTATTTTTTATAATACAAGAAAAGCCTTGAGCACGGCTCAAGATCTTTATAAGAGCTATCGAATACCAAATTTTGAAGCATTTTCATCAAACATTATAAAAGTTATGGATGTTTCAAAATGACAATTTATAACGACGATTTTTGCACTTTTTTGCAATATAACTTCGCGAAAAAAAGTCTTCCAATGATCTAATTTACACAGATTGGTAGATAATTAAATGACGGACAAAATATCTTTAGCTATTTTTGCAATCCGACAGCCACAAAAAAAGTTATATGAGAAAAACTAAGAAAAAAAATGGTAAATTTTTACTAATTGTTTAATAACAATTGAAGCCCGTGGTTTGGTTGGACAAAACTATTTTTCCATGTTTACAGACCATAATACGAAGCGATCTGCAAAGTTTGGACGCTATCTCCGATTTGTTCCTTATTGGCTATTTTTTGATGCTTCAGCTACCGGACTAATAGTAAAATCGTCCCGTTTACAATCTTTAACATACAATACGAAAAATAAAGTATATGTGGTGAATCAAAGTCGTATATATATATATATATACTAGTGGGGCTAACGCCCCCCTGCGCGCACTGCGCGCCAACCCCCCAACTTCCGAATAATTTATAAGAAATACATTTTTACAATTTTTGTACATTTATTCTTATTTATTTTTAACTTTTTCAGTTACACAGTAAAGTAATTGTTGGAAAATGATATATATTGGAATACGATAAACCACGTCACCACGTCAAATTTTTAGTGGGAATTTGTGATTCCTGATACATCAAGTTATCTTGAAACATTCAAGTTATTATCTGAAATAAAAAAATACGTAAACTTTTTAATCAAATCCAATATTCTATTCATGTTAATTAGTGATATTAAACATACATTAAAATAGGAAAATCAAACGAACTAAATGAAGAAATAGTAGATGAAATTAGTAGTTATGTAGATGCTAGATATGTAAGTCCAATAAAAGCAGCTTGGAGACTTCAAGAATATCCAATTTGTGGTAGAAGTCATACAGTTGTAAATCCAGCTGTTCATCTTGAAAATAAACAAAAACTCATATTTGAAGAAAATAATATCAAAAATGTAATAATAAATTATCAAACACCCCTTACAGCTTGGTTTAAATTAAATAAAGTAGATGATTTTGCAAAATCACTGAAATATGTTAACATTCCAGAACATTACATTTTTGACTATAAACTTAAAATTTGAAAAAAAAAAAACTTACACTGAAAAATATTGCTATAGGTAGATTAAACATAGTATCTTCAAAAGATCATGAACGCTTTTTTTTAAAACTTATTTTAAATAAATTACATGGGGCTACATTGTTTGAAGACGTTAAAAAAAATAATGGAATAACATATAAAAATTTCAGAGATACTGCAATTGCAATAGGTTTAATAGAACATGATTCTGAAATCGACAATATTTTTAAAAAAGCCATAACAATTATGTTTCCATACCAGTTAAGACAATTTTTTGCTTGGTTTTTGATTTCAGAAAACATTGAAGGAGATAAAATATGGAATGAATATAAAAAATATTTTACGGAAGACTTCGATAATGATAATAATAATTGTGCTCTTCTACATATTAATCAAATTTTGGTATCGAAAGGTAAATCATGTAAGTCTTTTAGTTTACCGACACCAATCATTAGAAACTATATAAATAATTGCAATATTGAGGAAATATCTTTCAGTAAAAAAATGTTCGATGTAATGTACACAAAGTCAAATGAAGATTAAAGAAAAATTTTTAAAACTATTTGTGAACAAGATGAAAAAGTATACTTCATAGATGGTCCTGATGGATCCGGAAAAACCTACTTATATAAGACACTCATTTATTACTTTATATCTAGAGGTAAAAACAATTTGTCAATGGCTTGGACAGGAATTGCATCTGTATTGCTACCAGAAGGTATGACCAGTCATAGAACTTTTCGTTTACCTCTAGACTTAGATAATATTAAAAGTGTATTTTTAGAATTTGAAACTGAAAAAAAAAAATTAAGGAAAGTTGATTTAATAACATGGGACGAGGCTTCTATAATTTCGAAAAAAGCTTTAGAAATCGTTGATAGAACGTTGAGAGACTTGTGTAATACAAAACTTTGCTTTGGTGATAAATTAATAGTATTAGGAGGAGATTTTCGACAAATCCTTCCAGTTATAAAAAACGGTAATAGAACTATAATAATAGAAGAAACTATTAAATCATCATTTTTATGGAACTTCTTCAAAATTTTAAGATAAAAAATAATATCCGTTCTAGTAATAATGAATTTTTAAAATTATTGTTAAGATTTGGAGAAGGGGACATAGAAACATTTAATATTCCTAAATCCTGGATAACAGATGATGTCTGTACCAACATTTTTGGTAATTACAGCAACTGTTTTGACAATAACGTCATACTTACTTCACATAACGAATATACTTTTTTTTTTAACAATAAGATTTTAAGTAAATTACATGGGGAAACTAAAACTTATTACAGCATCGATACTGCAACATTTAAAGATGTTGAAAAATCAGATGATAATATTCATATAAATTTTCCCGTAGAAATGTTAAACAACATTTGTGAAGGCTTGCCACCTCATGAACTTAAATTAAAAATAGGTACAATAGTAATGTTAATTCGAAATTTGAGTATATCAGACGGATTATGTAACGGTACATGATTGCGAATTACTAAATTACTGAAGTATAACGTAGAAGGCGAAATAGTAACGGGAGAAAAAATTGGTAATAAAGTTTTCATTCCAAGAATTACATTAAATACTGGAAATACTTTATCATTACCTTTTATTTTATATAGAAAACAATTCCCATTAGTTGTAGCATTTTCTATGACTATAAATAAGTCTCAAAGTCAAAATTTTGATAACGTGAGATTATACTTAACAAAACCTTTATTTTCTCATGGTCAATTGTACGTGGCTTTATCAATATGCAAAAATAAAAATGAAATTTTTGTTCAAGTCGATAGAGAAAACAGTTTAGAGATTGAAAATATAGTTTGGAAAGAAATTTTTGAAAATAATAATGTATCTAATATTCATAACATGATTTAATTATTATTTTTTTATGTATAGGTAAAATTTATTAATAAATAATACATATCATGAATGTATATCGTGTTCATCTATTGTACCAATTTCAGCATTAATTTTAAAACAAAATAGAAATGGACGTAAGTCTTCGTGGTTTCATCAGGCTTTATAAGATGACTCATAAAGTGATGCGAAACTTTCATTGTTTATATTAATAATACTCTAAATTTAACTTAAGTTTATGTACGTAAAAAGAAGAACTGTGTAATAAAGGACTATATAAGTGATGATGATATAATAATTATGCGCACCAATATATGTGTATATATTATTTGGTTTTAAAATATTGTTAACTCCATATAAATTGGTTTTTAAACGTACTAAGTTGTATAAATAATGATGTTTTTCGCAACAACCCCCTATGAATCAATTTATGACTTTAAATTTCTTCTTGACGATGAAATAAATCATGGCAATAAGACAGTTTCGTCTAAAGATAGGTAAAGACGGTATGATTACAGTCAGGTTTCAAAAAAGTGGTGTGGGGAGGCCGTGGGGGCCATGAAAAAATTCGTGGGGGTCAGTGGGAGGGCCATAGGGGGTAGGTGGGGGAATGTGGGATGTTTTGAGAAAAAATACTATACAATATTTCCATGTGATTTGGTAGGAATGTGGTAATAGACTTTAACACATTGACAGGGCTGGCAAAATACAACGTTACAAAATGCTAAGGAAAAAAGTCAGCCCACCAAAAACTTTATGCTTACAAAAAAACCAAGGGATCCAGTAAATCGAAATACAAATAATTGTATTTAAGTTTAGCTGATTACAGTATTGTGCAGTATTCTGTAACTATTTGATTAAATATTAAAACATACATTGTTATTATCCCATGAAGCCGTACGTGGTTGAACCCCCTGGCTTGAATAAAGACTTATATCATACTTCTATACTGTTCACATAATATTTTGTGGGGGGTCGGTGGGGGGCCATGAAAAATTGTGCGGGGGGCGGTGGGGGGCCATAAAAAATTGTGCGGGGGGTCGGTGGGGGGCTGTGGGGGGTTTTGAGAAAAACTACGATATGTCAAAATAAGCAAGAAAATAACGGATTTTTACCTTATTTTGTGGGGGTTGGTGGGGGGCAAATGGGGGGCGGTGGGGGGTTTGTGTGGAATGCCCCACTGAGTTAACTATATAATATAGGAAGATATATGTACCCAACCATTTAAACGATAGACAAAACTTGGTGTTGCTAAGGAAGGATACCTATTCGGTGGCAAGTTTTAAATATGAATGAAAACTGAAATACCTAGAATAGATCAATATCCATTCTAGATCAATATAATAGTATTAACATAATCGAGACGAAAAGAGGAGTGGATTCGCATGAAAATGAGCATATAGGCGCACATTTTGGAGAAACGTGGAAGGGGTATACCGAATGTGTGCCTACGAAGAAAGGAGCGGAAATGTCGACTACACATAGCTATGTAGCTGAGCGCACAGCCAAAGCAAGCGACGACACGAGTTTTTCTCTTTTGACTGCAACCGAGTATATGCTATATATATTTAACTGACTCTTGCTCTTGATTCAATGTTATCTATCAATCTGATTTAATTAAATCGTGGAGCTAAATGCTCCTAACAATTATTTCTTGAAAAAAAGACACTCTATAAATTAATGAAAATTATGTATAAGCTTAAAACTTTTATTATTTGAAATCCACACCGTAAGGTACAAGCGGTTGTAACCGCAAGAAATAAATTATAAGAAATGTAAATACAAGCCAGAAAATATAATATATGTATGCAGATAAATATTCTTGTATGATTAAATGTATGTTCTACTTTGCTAGTAGTAATCATATTTGATATTATTGTAATAAAAGTAAGTTTTCTTGTGCTTTCGGATTTTTTCTCTCTTACGTTGAACGTTAATAATTTTTTGGAAGTTTTAAAATATAAGAGCTATACTCATATCCTAAGAAATCGTTTTATCATTATGAAATTACGAAATGGCCTTGCCAATGATAAGTATCAACTTACCAAATTATTGAATAGAATTAGTATTGAAAATATGTTTATTTCGTTATTTCGACGTACTGGAAAAAAAGTGTTAGTAACATTATTTTTAAATGTAAATAAAACATAAATAAAAAGAAAATAAACCAAAATGATGAATCGCAAAAAAAAAAATCTACCGACAGTTGGAATCGATCCTTAGATAGCAAAACAAAACGAGCAGCAGCGTAAGCCTTAACCATCTTAGCTATCAGAAGTTCAGATGAGAGAGACCTTAAAGTCGCATATGTTCATTGACAACCTCCGGAGCTTATCCTACAGATCATAACAATTATGACGAGGAAAATAATAAATTAGTGATTATAGCTGAACTGCCATCCTTAAAAAAGACGCTTAAAATTTTTTCAAAATAATACTGGATTTGAAAATAAGCATGAACGTACGGAAAAAATAAAAAAAAAGAATATTTTGAAATCAAATTCTGTGCATGTTATTATGAGCATTTAGTTCCACGAATTAAGTAAATCATATTAATAGATAACATTGAAGCAAGAGCGAGAGAGCAAGAGTCAGTTAAATATACATAGCATATACTCGGTAAGGTAAAATGGGGTATAGTGGGACACTTGTTTAAGCAAAAAATTTTTATTCCATATTTTTGAAGTTCTACCAATGCTAATTCACCTAAATTTTTTTTAAATTGAAAATATAGCTCTTCACTTAAGGAAACAATATTTATTGACTGTGCTTATCATTATCTGTTTAATTAAATAATTTTTCAAATAAGTCATGAAATCTGCAGTAGTGGGACATAGTCTTTGAGGATTACGGCAGTAGTAGGACACTGTATGTGGTAGTAGTGGGACAGTATATGATAATGTTATTTGCATATGTAAGAACACAATTTTTTATTTATAAGAGGTGAATTATAACTTTTGAGAGTATATAAATATTAAAAATAATAGATTAATAGGGATTTCTCTTTTATATATATTTTTTTTAATGATATCACAAAATCCCTTTTTACTATGTCCGTTAATAATAAAGAAAAAAATATTGTCTAATACAACATAAACTAAATAATATAATTATTAATAATATAAACTACGAAAACAATAATAGTGAACACAAGTTTAAAATAAATATTAGTTTTTAAGGTCTTAAAATTTTTCTTTTTTTCTTTTTATGTTGCTCTGCAATAAATGAACTTCACACGCACTTAATGCTTTTTCATTGTCTTCTAGTTTAGATAAATATTTTTTTATTTCCTGTACCATTGAGTCATTCATTATTCGCATTCTGGTTTTCTTATTTAATAATTTTTTGTTTAGTCCCACTACGTATGTATATATGCTAAATGCTATGTTTTCCCGCCATGTTTAGGACTCTATTTAGAAACTGTATGTCTATGTATATTGCTCACACATTGATATGTGTCTGTCACTTACTTATAAGGCTCACAGACATGAGATTCCAAGCTAGTGATTGGCTGATTAGGATTGTGTGCGTGTTAGTCCTGAATATGGCAGATCCAATCAGGAGAAGCTCCCGCATCTGCCACATTGTCCCCTTGACCTTCTGTAGTTGATAAGACGAATACTTAAGGTGGCTCATCACGATGGTGCCGTATCAAGCAGGGGCACCGGGGGGGCTTTTCTATAAATTATAAATTTACTGAATATAAACCAATAAAAAGACAGTTAGTGGTTTGTGCCATGTCTTATTCATGATTTATGAGCAAAAAAATGCGAAAAAATTCCGTAATTGAAAAAAGTTACTATTGATAGGGTATCGAAAAAGCTGCGTACGTCCCTATCGAAGCAGACGAACTCGCGCGTGTGCCTCAGCTCCAGCACCTGTCAACTTTCTTATACTTGTTTTGTGTGTATTTTTTTACCAGTAAATATTAAATTAATGCTCGTAAAAAATGAATGCTAATTACAATATCAGGCGAACGAGAGGAAAAAAGCGAGTTTTCTAAGCGAGAATGTTGGAGAAAAGCCACGGGTGACTACCAACACAAAAGTATTAGACAAAATAAGCCAAATATTTGTTTGTAATGAAAAGTAAAGGATATTTTATTTGATTGGAATTTATATTATTTATGGCGTTACTGCTATGTTGTCATCAAATGAACAATTAATATAAAAGTTTTATATTAAACTATTTTTTATTCAACCTATTTATTTAAATTATTGTTATTTAATATTTTTACACAAAGTTTTTGCAATAATATGCGTTCAAAACCGAGCATGACATTCCAGTTTTAGATGTAAACAACATTTTTACAATTTTTTTGCCCACATTCTTATATATGACATTTGAATCTCCCGGGCTAGCGCCAAGAATCAAAATTGAGGTTATCCTGCGGTTAGAACTTTCAAGACTTTATATCTTTTTGTTTTTACCGGTAATCTTGGACTTTCGCGATTTTGTTAGAAAGAGGATTATTTAAACTACTTGCTCTCAGTTTCTGGAGACTGTGGCCCGACTTTTAGCCTACGAAATATAACACTTTCGGTGAAAAAATCAGACTGCTCCATAAGACCAATGCTAAAATTTCAAACTTTCAATATGATTATTTTTCGATTTTGGCCGGCAACATGCCCTAAAATTTTAACTGTACATCCGTTTAGTCATATTTTAACATAAATTTCAATTTGGGTGCAATGGCTCGACTTTCAAAAATGTGATGAGCCACCTTAAGCTAAATGGAAAAATATCTTAAGTTGCAGCCATAATGGTTGATTTTTAATATCTTGTATAAAAAATTGTATTTTATGTATTTATTAATATGACAAAACTTTATTAATTATAATAAAAAATTTAATTGTAGGGCAGTATCATTGGGTACAGAAATGCTAGAACTTGATTGTCATTTAACGAAAGATGGTGAAGTAGTAGTTTGTCATGATCAGAATCTTTTACGAAGTACTGGCATAGAATTATATATTTCTAAGATTAATTTTAAAGATTTACCTTTGCTTAAGCAAAGAATACCTATAGATTTTGAACCAGGTAGGTTTGCATTAAATTTAGAGACTTCAAGTTTACATAGATATCAAAAATACTTATTGTATGTCATTTTTTTTTAGGTAAAGAATACATTGGCTCAAAAAGCTGTAAAGAAAGAAAATTTGCGTTGTTAAGGGAAGTTTTTGAAGCTTTTCCTTACATTCCAATTAATATTGACATAAAAGTTAACAATGATGAACTTATATTCAAAGTATCAGAATTGATAAAACAGTATGGTCGAGAAGAGTTAACTGTTTGGGGCAATTTTAGTGATGAAATAACGAGAAAATGTTACAACATGGTATGTTTTATTTTTTAACTGTTACATATTTCTTATTCATATCCATTGCCAAGTGAAGTTTCGATTTTATAGAATCCAAACGTGAATCTTTTGTTCTCAATGAAGAGAGTTCTGCTGTTGGTAATATTTGCGTACACTGGTCTTTTACCATTTGTGCCTCTTAAAGAAACTCATCTTGAAATATTTTTACCATCAGTTTATTTAAAGTGAGTTTTTCTTGAGACTCGGTGATTTTTCCATGTTATAACCAATGGAATATTTATTAATAAACAACATATGCAGCTTTAGGAAAAAAAATCATCAAATGCCAACATTTTTGCCGGTAGACAAATTTTTTTTAAAAGTAATAAATATCTTATTGATCAGACCGTGTTTGTTTTATCATTTACAAGCTCGTGGAATACACGTATGTAAAAACGTAATAATTGCATGCCAAATATCTCATTATAAAAATAAATTGTGATTTATATTTATACAGGTTTATTTTTGGGTGCTAAATAATGAAGAAGATTTTAAAAAAGCATTTGATCTTGGAGCAACAGGTGTTATGACTGACTATCCTAGCAAATTAAAATTGTACCTTGACCATAATGAAAATAAGTAATCTGTAAAAAAATTCTATCTTACGGTAACATAGAATCGTAAGTGGCAAAGTACATTAATACTTTACTGTATTTTTCGTGTTCAAGGTCCAGTTATTGACTCAAATTACAGTTATGGTTAATAACGACTACATAGTGCTTACATTGTTTTGAAATTACAGTATAAATACAAAAAGTTTAAGCATAATATTGAGTAGTCTTAATAATCAAATTCTTGTAGTCAGTGCATATTGACATTATAATTAATTATGATATATTAATAATTGCTAACTGAAAAATCTGTGTGATGTAAATTATAATAGTTAGTATTAAGTTACAAAATTAGTATTCATGAATGACACTTAAAATAAAAGATGGATTTTTAGACCCTAAAAGGGTATTCAGTGTAAATGTACAATGCAAAAAGCACCTTTGAAGTACAGAGTTTGTTTGTATAAGACAGTAAACCCTACAATTATGTTTTTTTTCAATTTTTAAAATAAGATGTCATCATATAACTAAATATTTACATTTTCATCCAGATTATTCCCATGAATATTACTGAAGTACAATTAGCAAGAGTATATAAAAAAATGTCTGCAAGAACTTTATAAACTCTAGTCATTATGTACCTAATAAATTAAGAAAAATGTACATTTTCCACAGAATGTAAACTAAACATATCCTGTTTTCTACTTAAGTAATACTTGATCCTTTATAATGTAATAAATTAAAAAGTGCTTATACTTTTAAATGTGAAACACTCATTTAATAGAGTTTTTGCTTTAATAATTTAAAATCGTTTTCGTTTGTATCTTTGATAAATCAATTTGATTGTTTTGTAAGATAAGGTAAGTATACAGTATACATTTTAGGACACTTGTTGAATATTTCCATACTTTATAACTTGACATAAATAGATGCACGAGGGATTCAGTAACTGTTGAATATATGCGTTGTATTACAAATCATGCGAATTGAAAATTGAAATTCATTTAAACTAATTTACCAACCAGTCTCTGCACTTATGGTAATAAAATTTTTCAGCCACTTCACCATCATTTTTTACAGTATAATAATGATATACTTTCCCGCTGCAATATGTGCAGTTTTGATCTGATGCATGTGATTTATTGAAATGTTTTGGAATGCCAAGATTGGCACTAATAAATTTTTCTTTGCAGTAATCACAAAACACTAAATCTGGTCGGAATCTTTCATGCACTGAGTCAGGAACAGCTCTGTCATCCATTAGAGAATCATGTGATTTGTTGACTAGTTTCAATTTATGACTACTCTTGCGAGATTTGTTGCTCTGTCACCGGAGGACATTTTATACCTGGAAAAATGAAAGAACAATAGGTGCAATTTTTCAAGTTTTGCATAAGTAAACAGATAATGTAAATTCAATAATTGTGCGAAATACTTACGTTTTGAAAGAGAATTACGTACATAGTTCTAATTTAAAAGTAAAATGCAATGGATTCAGTCATTAAACCACTGATATAATGAGTGTCATTGATATAAACTTTTGTTTCTTATTTTTATTGTTTCTTTCTTACTTATTCACAACTTTGCATGATTTTACAGACATCTTCCACTGCTTGTGTGTAACATAGAGATATGAAAATCTATTAAAAACTATAAGAATCTAATATTTACTGTGCGAAATGTGATTTTGTTAATTTTTGTTTTTCAAATAGGTTAATGACTAACTCTGCTGTTTGCGTTTTGAGCATAGACAGAGATTAGTAGGGAGATTGCTGATTGCCATGCTACGGAGTGTGCCCACTTTTTTCCAGTGGTTCAAGCGCCCCGCCGCGGCCAATCGGCCGAACCAGGCGCACATTTTTTTTATTTGAGAAGCACGGTATATTATCAGAGCAATGGCACCGTGCCATTGGCACGTAATTTTAGGCCAAGACACTTTAACGGCAGGGCCCGGGTATTTGAGATCCTGGGACGATTCCTAACCTTTCGTAGACTTAAACTTATAGCCCCAAATTAAGTCCAGCGGAGTTATAGCATAGGAAAGAAAATGATTTTTTTTAGTAACTTTACCGAACCTAGTTGCGGTATTATAAAAGATTATACCTTATTTACATGTCAAAATTTTTTTTCCTGCCGAAACATACGGTTCGGTTCGGAGCAATGAATTAAAAACAAAAATTTTTTTTTTGAACTCACTTTACCGCTTCAAAATTTAATGAACTGTTTATTACAATATTTGAAATGTACGAAAAAATTCCCTGCCGTTTCTGCTTGACCGTTTCCGAGAAATAAATTTTGCAAAGTGCCAAAAAAATCGATTTTCGAGACCTTTTCGAACAATACTTGAAATAATCAATTAACATTGTTGAAAATGGCAGGGAGTGCATTCATACGTTTATGAAGTCCCAATAGACTATATGTGTCGTTCCCTGCCATTTTTAATAATATTTACCCCCCCCTTTGCCCACCCCTAACATATATAAATTATACGATTTACAATACGTTTAATGACGTCATGTGCCACCCCACTACAGTCCTATATTTTATATATGTTAGGGGTGGGCAAAGGGGGGGGTAAATATTATCAAAAATGGCAGGGAACGACACGTATAGTTTATTGGGACTCCATAAAAGTATGAATGCACTCCCTGCCATTTTCAACAATGTTAACTAATTATTTCAGGTATTGTTCGAAAAGGTCTCGAAAATCGATTTTTTCGGCACTTAGCAAAATTTATTTCTCGGAAATGGTCAAGCAGAAACGGCAGAGAATTTTTTTGTACATTTCAAATATTGTAATGAACAGTTCATTAAATTTTAAAGCGGTAGAATGAGTTCAAAAAAAAAATTTTTGTTTTTAATTCATTGCTCCGAACCGAACCGTATGTTTCGGCAGGGAAAAAAATTTTGATATGCAAATAAGGTATAATCTTTCATAATACCGCAATTGGGTTCGGTAAAGTTACTAAAAAAAATCATTTTCTTTCCTATGCTATAACTCCGCTGGACTTAATTTGGGGCTATAAGTTTAAATCTACGAGAGGTTAGGAATCGTCCCAGGATCTCAAATACCCGGGCCCTGCCGTTAAAGGGTCTTGGCCTCAAATTACGTGCAATTGCTTTAACTAGTAGGGGTATGAGAAAAGAGGATTCGCGTAGAAATGTCCATATAGGCAGTGTTGGGTGAGGAAGATATGATTTTGTATTTTTATCACTAGGACCTATATATAGCTACGGATCCTAGTGAGAAAAATGCAAAAGCTGAATACGAGGGGGGAGGAGGCCAGTGGTTCTCCCCAAATGTGACTGGCAAACTTGTGGGAAATTCAAATTTATTGAGGCCCTGGATTGAGGAACCGGCTCCGCGCTCGGAACCTTCGAAAAATGCTGTCAACAAACCAAAATTTCAAAAGTTACCAAATCATTCTGTAAAAAATATGAGCTTATGCAGAATATAAAAATGCATGTTTCTCCTATTGAAAGTTTTTTTGTTCAATCAGTAGTTTTTGAGATAAAAATTAAATACTGCAAAATTCGCTCTGCTTGAAATTCTTGATTTTATGAACTTGAATCGCCGCATCTCCGCAGAAAATGCATTAATCGACTTGAAATTTTAAACGTAACTTAACTAGGTATAGGCGATGCTAATAGTATCACTAGAAAAATGAATAATATTAATAATTCAATATTATTTAATTGAAAAGTGCGCGGCATCAAAGGTTATGGCATTCATGATTCAATGATAAAAAGTGTGCTACGAAGTTTCGAGTTGGGAAAACTTTCAGCAAGAAAGTTGTTTCTTTACGTATGAAGAAGTTTTCTTCCAAATTTCAATGAAATCCAATGAGTATTTCCAGAGATACAGCGATTTTAAGTTGCGGCAGGTATCGCGCACAGTGCAACAGCTCAATCTATACCATAGGCTTTCGATTAATTGATAGCACGTGATATCGCATGTATCGAGTTCCCCAAGAGCAGAACAACATACTCTGTCCAACAGCTGATGCGAGCTGTGTGTTTTCATTTATACGACGTTTTTTTACAAGCTCGCGTGCTTATTTAATAATGTGTTAATGTGCATTGCTTAATATATTGATGTAGCATGTTACAAAATTCAATACAAACATTCTTTTCATTAAATTTTTTTTTTTTTCTGTATTAATGACATCAATCATATAATTATAACTACATTTAGTAGTATTGGCATCTAATACACACAATCGTTTAGTTTACAGTACTGCAAATTTTAACCGTTTTTATTCACTATTTATTTGTTCTGACAAGTTTATATTATTTTTGGAACTTGACTTTTTTAATCTGTTTTTTTCTTGCTTGACTGATGCTCTTTTTACAGGTTCTTTTTTCAATCTTTTTTTTTCGACTACTTTTATTTGAATACTTGGATCACTTTGTTTTTGCTTGACTGATTCCCTTTTGACAGGTTTTTTTTTATCTTAATCAATGATTTGTTAATAAAAGAGTCTAAAGATTTTCGTCCTTCAGGACTCAAATAAGTTAGTAAAGCTTTTACGGCGTTTAATTTCTCTCTACTTATACCTACAGCATTTTAGCTGGTTCTAATTTCAATAAATCATCAAATTGTCCATTTGGAGTAAGTATGAAGTCTATTGGTCTGTTTGTATAACTTTTAAATACATTAACATGTGAATTAGCATAATATTGGATTTTCACGGCCTCTCGAATGTGCAATTCTTTCGGAATATTAACTTTTTTGGGAAGGAGCGATTAAAAATCTCTGACGTTAATTTCACTGTCTCTTATGATTATAAATGGAGGATTTCTCGCATTTTTGATTATATTTACATACTCGTCAACTGTCTCGATAGTTTCGATTTTTTTTTTTTTCTGACCATACAAACCGAAATTCCTATCGCACAAACAATAAGAATGTCCGCGAACTGGATAAACATGTTGAATTTCAATTTCTAATGACTTGGATAATAATGATAAAAAAGTAAGAACAAAATAATTTTTGTTCTGGCCGCCACATCCGTCAGAAAATAAATATATTTTGTTGTAAACATCCAATTTCAACTCCCTTTGTATGGCATCTAAGAGAAAATTGCATACCGTATTCGCCCCTTTCTTAAATGCTCCTTCTAAAAATAAATACATGTAATTCCTTTTATGGTTACCAAAAACGTGTACGTTAAATATATGTAACCATATAAGTCGGCGATAAAACTGATCTGATACGGGAACTTTCGGTATAGGCAAGTTTTGACCAAAATCAAACTCCAAGCATAAAACATTTTTTTCTGCTAACATAGATTTTCTCATAAAATTATAATCGTCAACACTTTTTTTATGATTAATTAACTCGACATTTGAGCTGTCAGTATTTCGATTTTCTAAGCAGAAATTGCACACATCTGTGCGAGGTTGTGAGAAAGTGAAGTCCATATTACGGTTAAAATATTTTATATATGTCGATTCTGAAATAGGCGGTTCAACTTTTCCAGTTTTCTTTACGTAATATTGAAGGAATGATTTGTACAAAGCAGTCAAACTTAAATCAGGGTGATCAAAATAATTCAGTTTCGACTTAACTCGAGTATAGTGCGATTTCGAATGTAGAATCGAATGGCAATGCTCACTGATGATTTCTTTTACTTCATCGGTTAAAAGAACAGAATGAATGTTCTTACCGCGTTTGTCATTTATAGACACATTATTAATCAGCTTCTTTTGAATCGTCGCGAACCTATGTTTCGTTATGCCTTAAATGCGACATAAAAACTTTTGACAAACTGCATCCTGACGAAGTAATGAGTGAAACGTGTATTGCCATAGCATGATATTTTTCTTATTTTCTTCCACTTGCATCGTACTAGAAGGCTTTAAGGTCATTAATCCCTTAAGAATGATATTTTGAATATTATACTCTCCGGACGACCAAAATTCATTAAAAAATAATTCTTGTCCTGCTGCATTCACTGTTCGAAAATATTCTTTTTCACAGCAAAGTTCAACAGGGGTAAATATTTTGGCTGAAACTATTTTCTGTGCGCAAGAAATATACTCTTTTCCCTACAAAAAAACCAAATGTGTAGTTTTCGACACAAATAAACTCTAAATAAATACACTATGGAATTAGCTCACTTCATTTTTCAACCGCTTCTTTTTATTTACTATCCAGGCGTCTTCATTTCTTCTTCGTTTTCTGCCAGTCTGCCCACTGTTTTCTACCGACATTATAACTATTAATGTATAAAAGTTAACGCTTCGCACGGCGTATGCACGTTAACAAATTGAATAAGCACGCGAGCTTGTAAAAAAACGTCGTATAGATACCACCCCGACCCTAGCCCACAAAATGTTAAAATTTGCAATAAAAAAAATATCAGTACACGTATTTTGAACTGCACATTTCGCCTGTACAAATTATTTTAACTGCACACGTCTGAAATGGGCAAAAAAAATTAATAAACATCAGCACTTTTAGGGGGACACTAAACGGTCCATATCTTCGTAATGAAGGCTTGTATTGAACTGCACACACCTCAAAAAAACTGCACATTACACGATCTTAACTGCACACTCAAATTTTGTAATTGCACACCATTATTTAGTTAATAAATCGATAAAAACTAAATGTCGTAGCTCTACTGTAAATTGTTGTGCATTACTGCGCATGCGCGTGACTATTGGCCAATCATGTGCGTTACAGTGTGCTTGCAGTACTTGCACGTTGGCGGGTATTTACAAAATATTATTTACGTAAATGTAATCGTCCTTTTGTATGTAAACATAGAAATGTCTATGTATGTGTGTATAACTACATGTTTACAACGAAAGCAGCAAATCTGGATAATATTGAGGCAGAAATTAAATAATCTTTATAGAAATAAATATAACAAGAAAAATATTATTGATCATGGGTCATGTTATCCATGGATACAACATGTATGTATGTGTGTGTGTATATACACTCCATTGCTAATGCAGAGTGCACCGACATTACCGATGGTGTAAATAGTATTACGGTTGAATTCCAACAACCCAATAACTAATGTATTTATTTTTTTTTTATATATACAGGAAGATTAAAAAAAACTTTTATCCATCTAGAAGTTACAAATATGTTTTGAAACTAAACATGATTCCTTGAAAAATATGTAAAGATTTAATTAAAAAATTTTATTTAGGACTAGATGTATCATGCAAATATACTTTTGACATGAATAATCACTTTTTTGGCTTTAAAAATTATGCTTTGATCAATTAAATTTACAAATTTACCCCGGAATTATTTGTATTTACACATGAAAAAAAGCACAAAAATTCAATTAAAATTTTTTTAATTAGGTATGCATTGTTCTATACTTTAGAAACTTAACCATCTCAATTAACGTCTAGCTTTCTTTATTTTTCGACAAAATATCTAGACCATCATAATGTGCATGTTGATTGGTTGAATTGCAAAATCAGCAACAAACCCTTTGTATCCAATTTAAGGTCAATTAATTTTTAGAACTCCTGTATACATTTTTTAAAATATTTATTTTCTATGTAATACATACATAATAATGTTTATGCTGCATAAACACTACGTTTTAAACACATTTGTAGAGTTTAACTTTCACTTTGTTCAATATTTTAATAAATAATACTCTGACAACACTATATTTACATAAGAAAGTGAAAAATAAAATTTTACAACAATCTGAATATCATCAACCAATCAGGCAACTTTCCCTTAACATAAAAGCTGTTTATGTTTCCAGGTCAAATAATTTCTAGGTACAAGTATAGACTAGGGGTGTGGCGATTGAAGCCGAGAAAAATTTTCGATGAGTTTGCAATTTTGCATCCGCAAAAATCCGGTAAAAAGTGCTGTATATCTACTATTAGAATTTTTGAGACTGATTAACTGCACAACTAAGTGTTTATTTTCGTGTTGTGTTCAATAATGCTGTAAAAGAAATAAAAACAGTTGATTTGTTTATTTAATGTTGCCCGAGCCCAAATCTTGTTTTTGTAAGATATCTCTTCTTTTTTTTTGATCTATGTAATCTAATAAATCGAGGCTTTTTTAAAATCATACTCGTGCGACGTTTGATTTTCAATACACGTGTAGAGCTGAAAAAATAGAGACATCAGTTTAATTGAAGTAAATAATACAAAAAAAACTTTTTTTTTTTTAGAAGTTACTATATTTACAATTATAAGCTCGACAGGACTGAGAACCTAAAGTTTTTCAATATCGTAACCGTATTTAAGCAAAATATGAATCAGCACGTTTTCTGGATGCGCAACAAGATCAATCAAACCGACTAGCTGCTCGAACAATTTATTTTTCATATCCATGTCGCTTGTGTTATGCACGCCATGTTTCAAAGTAAAGTTTTGCTAAAAACGTATTTTTCTATGTAAGTATTTATACGTCATTTTGTGAATTTTCGTAGTGAATTATTTTTTCATCATTGTACCATTGAGTTGAGACAAGTTTTTAAGCCGTAGTTTCCGGGAGACGCCGTCCAAGGTAAGTATTTGGTCAAAGTGGTCGTCTTTGGGAATGAAAATTTTTCCGCATTGTATTGACGATACTTGATGACTTCGTGCAGAATTCCCTGATGATTAAATTTTTTTGCACTATTACTGAGACAGTCAATGTGATACCTGATTCTACATACTATCTATTTTCAATCATTATTAATTTAGCTGGGTGAAAGAATAAGTCTGAAAATAATGGTTAAGGTGAATTTTAGACTTACCAGGATTATCGAGTTGACCTGCAAAATGTATTGAGATATCTGTTGAGGGGGTCTCTTGGACTGCGCCTATTCGACAGCGACTTGTACTAAAGTGGGGAAGAAATTGTGGACCTCGCTGACTTCTCTGTAAAATATGTATCATTCGCACTCAGATCCTCCGATACGTAAGATTCGGACTGCAAGCTGCGTTCGATTGCCGTGTTGATAGGCTCCGGGTATCTAAAATATAATAAATAAGTACAATTTTACTATTCAAGTGTTCAAGTGTGCAGACAGTAAATTTCGATCATGACGAATATTTTTACCATTAATTCGCCAAGCACGTGCGAAGTATTGAGGATCGTATTTAATGACCATTTTTAATATTTAATGACAAATTATTAGTCACTTGTGAAGATTAATGTATTACATCATAAACGTCAAGTTATTATAAAAAAGCTCATAAAAAAATAGTTATATTAATACTTGCTGTACATGCTATGTTAAATTAATGCGCTTTTTTTGTACAGAAGTTTACTGAAAAGTTAAACCAAAAAGCAATTAATATAATAAAAAATATTCAATGCTCGACTGTAGAATCAAAAAACTCACCTGTTCACGTGCAACGGCAAGCTCGCATACCTGCAAGCTCAACTGTTCATTGCTCTCTTCGACTTTCCGTAACTCTTCGCTCTGGTTTTGATTCTCGTTCTCCAACTCTTTCAGATCCTTCAGTAAACTAGCAAGTTCAGCCTTGAGTCTCAGTTCTTCGAGCTGAGAAGCTTGGAGCTGTTCCTCCAATGTCTTGAGCACGCCCGTGCTCTTCTCACGCTCTTCCCGTGCTCTAATCACACTCGAGCTGCTGCAGATCGCTCAGGCTCTTAAGTGCCTCGGTATGACGGTGTTCGAGCTGGCGCAACTGATCCTCGTAAAATTTATCCATTCGAGCCTATTGCTCGTCAATTTCTTGCGCGAATAGATTCGTGCAGTCATTCGTCTCGCCGAGATCCAAGCGAAGTTTGTCGCGCTCACAGCGCAGGTGCTCCATTGACAAGCTTCAAGTTTTTTTTTTGCAAGATCAAATAATGTTTTATCAGACAAATGAAAATTTGAGGAAAAAATGATCAATCAAAGTATGATACTGCTTTTTGATTACTCACTTCAAATTTCGAATTTCTTCTTGATAAAGAATGAGTGCTCCTTTCAGTAGATGTACGTAATTTCCAACATTTTCAGCATGAGATACCTCACGGTGAAGCTTAAGCTCGGAAGATAAGGCATTTGATAAGTTAATAAAGTTAACAGTAGGGCCGTTAAAGCCTAAGAAAAGCAATAAGGAACTGGCATCTGTCACTCCAGCAACCTCCCACAGTTCTACAATGGCACTTCGTGGAGTAGATCTATTGCGTGAAAGATGAGAGTTTGGATACTGATGCACAAATTTATTTATTATCCAATGGTTTACGTACCCTGTTTGATTATCTTCGAAATCCTTTCAACTATCTGACTTTGTTCATTCCCTGTGTAAATAACTGGACCAAGTCACGTTAAAATCTTCGAACACTTTATTAGAACTCTCAAAAAATTTAAAAATTCGTTTAAATTTATTAAGCCGTCGCAATCCGTATCTAGCTTTTAAAAGATAATTTGGATGGCCTGAAAAATAGAGTTCAGTAGAAATCGTCGCGATTGAGTGAGGATGGAACAAATTTTAACTTACATTTTTGGAAAGGGTTGAATCTCCATTTAAAAAACCATTTATACTATCTGTAGGGGAGTTTTGATTAGTCCACGTCTCCGGTAACCGTTGATAATTGATGATTGCATCTAAAATAGAACTCACATTACAATCTTTAACTCGCAATAGTAAATAAAATGAAAAAGATTTTAGCATTTTTAACCTGTCTCAATTCGTTGGCAATTTTTAGCCTCTGGCTTTTTCCTTTCTTCCAATTGGTGATTGTATTTGGTACACACAGTGCCGTGTTCAGGAATAATATCTGATTCACCGTTAAGTTCATTTTCCAAACCATTGACAGGCGTCTTTTGAAATTCATCGAGCAGGGTAACAAAGGCATCACGGAATTCAATGAATGGAACTAAACTCTGACTCTCCTCTATCTTGAGTAATTCAAATATTGCTTGCTCTGCTTACTCATCATTGCTCAGCTTACTTTGTCCGTTGGCCAGGCAGCTTTTGTACACAAAAAAAAGGTTCTGTTCATGTGGATCAGTGGGCTCTTCCTCCATCTCATGCCTTTCACCGGTTTCTGCCAACTGTCAAAACTGTAGAGTCCTGAGCACCTATTTAAATTTAAATTCATAAGTCATAAAAAAAGTATTTTTTAATGACTAGGCTCCTAATTTGACCAGTCAAATCAATTATTCAACAAAAATTACTAGAGCAACGGATTCATGAATGATTGAAACTGCTTTAGCACATGAAATATAAGATAACAGTCATTAAGATCTACATGCAATTGCAAAACTCTTATCTCACACTTGAAATACTTTCACTTGTGCACACATATGTACAACAGACGCAACACTGGTAAAATATTTTGCAATAACAAATAATTGGATTAACGAGAGCCAATTTCTACCAAATGTAAACTTCACATAGTGGCTTGAAATAGAGATTTATGTATTGAAAAACTGAAGAAAAAAAAAACATTTTCACAATGAGAAAAAAAGAATTTATTACTCAAGCTCCTGTGATTGGCCCATCTGGGATCATTAGCTGTATAGCCGTTGATCAAATGCTCCACTACTTTTAAAACCGTGGTATCTAACGGTGCATCGATATATCCAGAACTGGATCTTCCGGCATAGGGAACAAGTTGGTCAAAATATCTTCATAGCTCTCTTTGTTGTGCCTAATGCTCAGATGGAACGCAGCCTGTAGTTGCTTTACGTAGTCGAAACTAGAAAACATTTCTCTAATCTCCTCCTTATTCAACAAACTCATAAATTGTTCGGGCATTAATGACAAGTTACCAGCGTGAGCATCCACGCTCAAGTTTGCATTTGAATAACTCCTGAAAAAAAACATATACGGTTTGAAGAGTAAGGTTGTACAAATAATGATGGCATTGTTTTATTCGACACCTACGTTTATGAAAATTCAATCAAAAATAGACTTACTGTTGATTTTAGCGCGGCAAGGCCGGAATGATTTCGATCATGTTCGTGAGATCTACCATTGTTACAGAGAAGGAGACTATCGAGTCCTTGGTTTATTGTAATGACTGATAACTGAATAGCACCCGCTCTTCTGTTATGGATCGTATCCTGAAAAATTTTTTAAATATTAATAAAGGGTAAAAAACCTTAGATGATATTTTGAAAATTTTTTAGTCTTAATCATGATTAGAAATGAGTAATCTAGCTGTAATGTTTATTTACAGTGATTAGTAGACTTATTATAAAAAAAATAATAAGCACATAGCATAGTTCTGCTGTAGGTTTCCTTTAATTTGCTCTATTATTCAACTTTTTTTTTTAATGTTTACAACTTATTTCCGACACTGAAAATCTTTTCTTCAAATGTAAAAAACTTATCAAGACTAAGAATAAACAATTAATCAAGTTGGTGATCCATTTTTTAGCAATTACAGATCACAGGCAAAGCTATCAGGCCTATGTTTGTATGTTGCTTTTTTTCTGTACAAATATCGCTGTTCCAGATTTGAGATTGACGAGTTGGAATACTTGGAACTCGGAATGTTGGATTTTGGATTTTTGGATTCAAAATTTTTTAAAGTTCTCTTTCGTAGTACTTAATCGTAGTTCGTTCTTTAAAAAGATCCCAACTGTCACTGCCACCATCGCTCATATTTTTATGTACCTAAATAAAATAGCTAAATTTAGGTGTATCAAGTAAATGGTGTGCTAAAGAAGTTCCACATTTGTGAATTTTTACTTTTTTAATGAGCTTTTAATTTTTAATAATTTGGTTAGCTAGTTAGGTTGGACAGTACTATATGCTTATACATACAAGATAAAAGAACTTTTTATTGTATGTATGACATAAAAAGTGATTCAAAATTACTTATTATTAATGATGAATATGGAAGGATTTGTAAAAAATTATTTGGCATCGTAAGTTAAACATTAAAACTTATAAACATCCTTAAAGGCGGATTAATAGAGAAAAAAGTGGGTATTGATAAGTTTTTAATCTGGTGATTTATGGAATAAGAATTTTAATATAAACTAAAAAATCACAATGCCTGGACCCCAGCCATCTGTACCTCCCGATAAAATAAAAGCCATAATTTGTAATTATGATATTTTGGATAGTAATGGAAAGTTAAAAAGTCGAAGTGATGACATATGGAAAAGTATTTGTGAACTTCTGGACAATAAAATTAATTGTGTTAATTTATATTTAATGTTGTATAATAATAGACACAGTATTTTTGATTATTATAAACAAACAAAGAAAGTTGAGGAGGGTCCGACAAACATCACGACAAACATCATTAGTTTAGAAGATTGTATCAATGAAGGCGATGAGAATTCTGAACTTGATCTTCAAAGTAACAAGGATTCCGATAGTGATTTTGAAGTTCTAAGTGTACAAACCAAGTTACTAAATAGTGAAAAAAAAATTGAATTCAAAATAAAATTAAGTCTTGATCAATGGTCTGAACTACAACCTATTAAAAAGGTGTACAAAGATGGAAGGGAAGTAGAAATGCTGCAACCAGGTTGGGGAGATGCAATTGGTAAAGCTGTTTATGCTGCACAAAAGCTACCATGCACGTTTAATTTTAAACGTCAAAAAGTTGGAAGTACAATGTGTTACATTTTCTTGGAAGCCCACTGCTCTACGTGTGCAAATTACATGGTTGTGAGGTGTTTTCAAAAACCTAAAGAACCATCAGAGGTATCTTTAGATGTAATCACCAATGATTCAAAAGGAATCGTTCATACAAAAAAAAAACGTTTGGCTGGTCTACAGAGAAAGCTCGTAAAAAATGAGCTTAAACACAAAACAGCTCGGCAGTGGAGGGTAGATGAAGCTGACAAAATCATGGATTATGGAGATAATGAATCGCCTTTTTTATACGACTTGAAAAACGTAGAAAAAGCTGGTCAACAAGCTAAGTATGAGCGACTAGGTTTAGTTAAAGGAGAAAATTTGTTTGAGTCACTCGACAAATTAAAAACTCAGAATGCAACAGTCAGTCAATACATAAAGAACATTGGGTTCAATAAATTTTACATTACGTATTGGTCAAAAGAACAGATTGAAATTCACAATGACATCCAACAACTTCTTCGAAATCCTGTTTCATTAGATGCTACAGGATCGGTAGCCTTAAAAATTGATCATGCTAGTGGTAGGAGTAGCCATATATTTTTAAGTGTACTATGCACTCATATAAATAACACCATCGTTCCTTTGACACAAATATTATCTGAAGTAAATGACAGCAACTTCTTATGTTTTTGGTTACGTGACTGGCTGAAATCTGGAGCCAAAATACCTAGAGAAGTAGTTACTGACATGGGAAAAGCCCTTCGAAATGGAATTTCTTTGGCGTTTAATACCATGACTTTCAAAAAATATAATGAGGAGTGTTTTTTAATTTTACAAGGACAAAACTTGCAGCTAAACACTCAATTAAAAACAGATGTAGCGCATCTAGTTCATGCAATTACAAGATGGCCATGTTTAGCTAAAAACAAGTCCAAAAAAGTGCAAGAGGTATATAAAAGATGTATAGGTTTCATGACAACTATTGAAAATTTTAAAAATTTTTGTGATTTTTTAGAAAAAATATTCATTTTAGCAAACAGTAAAGTATTTGATATAGATTGCCAAAAAGCTTTTGAATACATAAAAACAAAGATCCAAACATATGAATTCGAAGAATCAAGTGAAAGTAAGGAATCCCAATTTTCAGATCACCATCAATGTGTTTTTGTAGACGATAATAACGATGATGCTGATGATGATGATTTTCAGTCTCGTAATATACGTAAATTTATTCAAAATTTAAAAAACAAGGTAATTTGTGAAAAGAGTAATAATAGTATGGACTTTAATCATCAAGATAATACCTACTTTTTGATCGACTTCAGTGACCGACTGACCATTCTGTGCTATGAATTTCCCTCTTGGACTAACGTAATGAATGGTTATTTTGAAAATGAAAACAAAGTTGCTTCTTCAGCTAGATCTGAAACATTATTCCATCAGTTTAAAAAATATATTATGACAAATAAAACACCAGAAAGAATTGACGTTTTAATAGCTTCACATTGCGCAGACATCAATAAAGTATTAAAAATAGTAAGAGCTCAAGTAAACGATTTATCAGCTTTAATCCCGATTAAAACAAAAAGTAAGGAAAAAAAACCTGATATTGAGTATTTACATGCCGCAGAGCAGTGGAAGAATAAGAATCCTGTGAGTGAATGTAATGATGGTGATTCTTCAATAAGTGACAATGAATTAGGTGATCAATTTGGTTTTGCTGATGCTGATAACTTAAAAAAAGTATTAATTTTACCTGACTCAGAGATAGTAGCAGAATCAAGAGAAAAATTTGGAATGAATAATTCAACTGACTTACCAAATAATGATTTAAATAAGCTGTCTTCCGAAACTCATACAGATTATGGAATAATAGAGTTCAATGACCAGCCTTCTTCAACTGCAGCTCTAAAAGACTCTGAAAAAAAAAAATTAAAAAATGAGGTTATAAAAACAGTTGAATTAAATCTTAGCCACAAAAAAAGAGGAACTTACGTAACTCCAGAGCCAGAACTTTCGCTGCTTTTACAACGACCTAGTGGATTGACTGGTAAAAAAATAAAAGCAGTAATTAAAAATGGTAACAAATGTAATGCTCGAAAAGTAAACAGTATTCCGACAACATTTACAAATACTTGTGCCTTTGATGCTTTAACTGAAGTTTTAAGTAATACTATTTGTAATATAAGTACTTTCAAAACTTACATTCAACAGAAACAAAATTTTCAGAAATCGTTGCAAAATATTTGTTACCCCACAACATTGATGAAGTATGCAGCAGAAGGTCCCAACACTACATTATATACTAATCGAGCATACTTGCTATCACTACATTTTGAAACAGAAAATAGAAATGTCAATTGTGAAACAAACATTAATGCTATGATTCATAAATTAATGGATGGTTGCGAAAGTTACCTGGAATTAACAAAATGTCAATGCGGTAGTGTAAACAGTTCCAAAAAATACATAAAACCACTGCCAAGTACTGAAGTTGTTTGGATGCATCAGTTCAGGAATTTGGAAGAAGAACTGAATCGTGTCTTTAGTGAGCAATCAAAGTACTGCATTACATGTGAAACCGATAAAAAAGCAGTTTTATCATTTACTTTAGGAACTTACTTACTAATTGATACCCAAGATGCTTATCAAGATTCGTCGTATGCCAAAATATTTAACATAAATGCATCTCAGATTAAAACCGAATTATCTAAATTACCAGTCAATCTCAATATACAAAATCAAACATTTATATTGACTGGTGTGATAAGTTATATTGAACCTTTGGAAAAGGGGAATCTAGGCCATTACGTAGCTTACTGCAGATCAATCAAAGGCTCTTGGCAAGAAAGAAATGACTTATGTAAGGAAAGGACTCATGTACAAAATACTAGTGTTAAAATAAGCATACTTACGTATGCTAAATGTGATAGTATTTAAAAATTTATAGACTTTCATTTATAAATAGTGTACATAGTGTGAATATGTTTATAAGTAGGTGTTAAAAGTGTTGAAAAACTTTAAATATTAAGTACAAAATTTTCTTATTTAGAGTATCCGGAGTCCTGTGCTGACCACAATGTTATTTTATTTTAATATTAGCTTAGTTTTTTCGTCTGCTACTGCAGCATACAAATATATATATATATATATAGTATGTTAGAATGAATTTGCGCAGTTTGCGTCTGCGGCGAGCGGCGACTGCGGCAGTGCGGCGGCGCGGCGTAGTGTTTCGTCATGCCGTTAAGCGGTTTGAGGTTGGACTGTGTGCGGTCAACCCACTCTATAAATATAACCTGCTTCACTTAAGTAAATTATAGAATCGTTGAGTTAGAAATAAATAAAACTTGAAACTTTGAAAGGAAACGAATAAAATTGTTCCAAGTCATTCACGGGACGATCTGAAGAAATCCACTGAGTAGTAGGTACTTCTTGCGGTTCCGGATTCCGGATTACAGGCACCGAAGGCACTGCGTCAAACTTCATTACTTAGTGATCAAGCTTGTAATCGAAGATGAAGAAGCAGATAAATAAAGCAGTGTTGAATAAAACAATGCCATCATTGTTTGTAGATTTATCGGAATACAAGGTGGAGAACATCTTTAAAATTTGTTCTGAAACGCCTGTTCTTTTTACCAGGAATCTTAAGCTAATCACAATTACTGCTTTGGACTGTGCAAACCAGGATTTCAATCAGTAAGTTGACAACATGAAATTTTTTAATTTCATAAACAACCTTACTCTTCAAACCGTATATGTTTTTTTTCAGGAGTTATTCAAATGCAAACTTGAGCGTGGATGCTCACGCTGGTAACTTGTCATTAATGCCCGAACAATTTATGAGTTTGTTGAATAAGGAGGAGATTAGAGAAATGTTTTCTAGTTTCGACTACGTAAAGCAACTACAGGCTGCGTTCCATCTGAGCATTAGGCACAACAAAGAGAGCTATGAAGATATTTTGACCAACTTGTTCCCTATGCCGGAAGATCCAGTTCTGGATATATCGATGCACCGTTAGATACCACGGTTTTAAAAGTAGTGGAGCATTTGATCAACGGCTATACAGCTAATGATCCCAGATGGGCCAATCACAGGAGCTTGAGTAATAAATTCTTTTTTTCTCATTGTGAAAATGTTTTTTTTTTCTTCAGTTTTTCAATACATAAATCTCTATTTCAAGCCACTATGTGAAGTTTACATTTGGTAGAAATTGGCTCTCGTTAATCCAATTATTTGTTATTGCAAAATATTTTACCAGTGTTGCGTCTGTTGTACATATGTGTGCACAAGTGAAAGTATTTCAAGTGTGAGATAAGAGTTTTGCAATTGCATGTAGATCTTAATGACTGTTATCTTATATTTCATGTGCTAAAGCAGTTTCAATCATTCATGAATCCGTTGCTCTAGTAATTTTTGTTGAATAATTGATTTGACTGGTCAAATTAGGAGCCTAGTCATTAAAAAATACTTTTTTTATGACTTATGAATTTAAATTTAAATAGGTGCTCAGGACTCTACAGTTTTGACAGTTGGCAGAAACCGGTGAAAGGCATGAGATGGAGGAAGAGCCCACTGATCCACATGAACAGAACCTTTTTTTTGTGTACAAAAGCTGCCTGGCCAACGGACAAAGTAAGCTGAGCAATGATGAGTAAGCAGAGCAAGCAATATTTGAATTACTCAAGATAGAGGAGAGTCAGAGTTTAGTTCCATTCATTGAATTCCGTGATGCCTTTGTTACCCTGCTCGATGAATTTCAAAAGACGCCTGTCAATGGTTTGGAAAATGAACTTAACGGTGAATCAGATATTATTCCTGAACACGGCACTGTGTGTACCAAATACAATCACCAATTGGAAGAAAGGAAAAAGCCAGAGGCTAAAAATTGCCAACGAATTGAGACAGGTTAAAAATGCTAAAATCTTTTTCATTTTATTTACTATTGCGAGTTAAAGATTGTAATGTGAGTTCTATTTTAGATGCAATCATCAATTATCAACGGTTACCGGAGACGTGGACTAATCAAAACTCCCCTACAGATAGTATAAATGGTTTTTTAAATGGAGATTCAACCCTTTCCAAAAATGTAAGTTAAAATTTGTTCCATCCTCACTCAATCGCGACGATTTCTACTGAACTCTATTTTTCAGGCCATCCAAATTATCTTTTAAAAGCTAGATACGGATTGCGACGGCTTAATAAATTTAAACGAATTTTTAAATTTTTTGAGAGTTCTAATAAAGTGTTCGAAGATTTTAACGTGACTTGGTCCAGTTATTTACACAGGGAATGAACAAAGTCAGATAGTTGAAAGGATTTCGAAGATAATCAAACAGGGTACGTAAACCATTGGATAATAAATAAATTTGTGCATCAGTATCCAAACTCTCATCTTTCACGCAATAGATCTACTCCACGAAGTGCCATTGTAGAACTGTGGGAGGTTGCTGGAGTGACAGATGCCAGTTCCTTATTGCTTTTCTTAGGCTTTAACGGCCCTACTGTTAACTTTATTAACTTATCAAATGCCTTATCTTCCGAGCTTAAGCTTCACCGTGAGGTATCTCATGCTGAAAATGTTGGAAATTACGTACATCTACTGAAAGGAGCACTCATTCTTTATCAAGAAGAAATTCGAAATTTGAAGTGAGTAATCAAAAAGCAGTATCATACTTTGATTGATCATTTTTTCCTCAAATTTTCATTTGTCTGATAAAACATTATTTGATCTTGCAAAAAAAAAACTTGAAGCTTGTCAATGGAGCACCTGCGCTGTGAGCGCGACAAACTTCGCTTGGATCTCGGCGAGACGAATGACTGCACGAATCTATTCGCGCAAGAAATTGACGAGCAATAGGCTCGAATGGATAAATTTTACGAGGATCAGTTGCGCCAGCTCGAACACCGTCATACCGAGGCACTTAAGAGCCTGAGCGATCTGCAGCAGCTCGAGTGTGATTAGAGCACGGGAAGAGCGTGAGAAGAGCACGGGCGTGCTCAAGACATTGGAGGAACAGCTCCAAGCTTCTCAGCTCGAAGAACTGAGACTCAAGGCTGAACTTGCTAGTTTACTGAAGGATCTGAAAGAGTTGGAGAACGAGAATCAAAACCAGAGCGAAGAGTTACGGAAAGTCGAAGAGAGCAATGAACAGTTGAGCTTGCAGGTATGCGAGCTTGCCGTTGCACGTGAACAGGTGAGTTTTTTGATTCTACAGTCGAGCATTGAATATTTTTTATTATATTAATTGCTTTTTGGTTTAACTTTTCAGTAAACTTCTGTACAAAAAAAGCGCATTAATTTAACATAGCATGTACAGCAAGTATTAATATAACTATTTTTTTATGAGCTTTTTTATAATAACTTGACGTTTATGATGTAATACATTAATCTTCACAAGTGACTAATAATTTGTCATTAAATATTAAAAATGGTCATTAAATACGATCCTCAATACTTCGCACGTGCTTGGCGAATTAATGGTAAAAATATTCGTCATGATCGAAATTTACTGTCTGCACACTTGAACACTTGAATAGTAAAATTGTACTTATTTATTATATTTTAGATACCCGGAGCCTATCAACACGGCAATCGAACGCAGCTTGCAGTCCGAATCTTACGTATCGGAGGATCTGAGTGCGAATGATACATATTTTACAGAGAAGTCAGCGAGGTCCACAATTTCTTCCCCACTTTAGTACAAGTCGCTGTCGAATAGGCGCAGTCCAAGAGACCCCCTCAACAGATATCTCAATACATTTTGCAGGTCAACTCGATAATCCTGGTAAGTCTAAAATTCACCTTAACCATTATTTTCAGACTTATTCTTTCACCCAGCTAAATTAATAATGATTGAAAATAGATAGTATGTAGAATCAGGTATCACATTGACTGTCTCAGTAATAGTGCAAAAAAATTTAATCATCAGGGAATTCTGCACGAAGTCATCAAGTATCGTCAATACAATGCGGAAAAATTTTCATTCCCAAAGACGACCACTTTGACCAAATACTTACCTTGGACGGCGTCTCCCGGAAACTACGGCTTAAAAACTTGTCTCAACTCAATGGTACAATGATGAAAAAATAATTCACTACGAAAATTCACAAAATGACGTATAAATACTTACATAGAAAAATACGTTTTTAGCAAAACTTTACTTTGAAACATGGCGTGCATAACACAAGCGACATGGATATGAAAAATAAATTGTTCGAGCAGCTAGTCGGTTTGATTGATCTTGTTGCGCATCCAGAAAACGTGCTGATTCATATTTTGCTTAAATACGGTTACGATATTGAAAAACTTTAGGTTCTCAGTCCTGTCGAGCTTATAATTGTAAATATAGTAACTTCTAAAAAAAAAAAAGTTTTTTTTGTATTATTTACTTCAATTAAACTGATGTCTCTATTTTTTCAGCTCTACACGTGTATTGAAAATCAAACGTCGCACGAGTATGATTTTAAAAAAGCCTCGATTTATTAGATTACATAGATCAAAAAAAAAGAAGAGATATCTTACAAAAACAAGATTTGGGCTCGGGCAACATTAAATAAACAAATCAACTGTTTTTATTTCTTTTACAGCATTATTGAACACAACACGAAAATAAACACTTAGTTGTGCAGTTAATCAGTCTCAAAAATTCTAATAGTAGATATACAGCACTTTTTACCGGATTTTTGCGGATGCAAAATTGCAAACTCATCGAAAATTTTTCTCGGCTTCAATCGCCACACCCCTAGTCTATACTTGTACCTAGAAATTATTTGACCTGGAAACATAAACAGCTTTTATGTTAAGGGAAAGTTGCCTGATTGGTTGATGATATTCAGATTGTTGTAAAATTTTATTTTTCACTTTCTTATGTAAATATAGTGTTGTCAGAGTATTATTTATTAAAATATTGAACAAAGTGAAAGTTAAACTCTACAAATGTGTTTAAAACGTAGTGTTTATGCAGCATAAACATTATTATGTATGTATTACATAGAAAATAAATATTTTAAAAAATGTATACAGGAGTTCTAAAAATTAATTGACCTTAAATTGGATACAAAGGGTTTGTTGCTGATTTTGCAATTCAACCAATCAACATGCACATTATGATGGTCTAGATATTTTGTCGAAAAATAAAGAAAGCTAGACGTTAATTGAGATGGTTAAGTTTCTAAAGTATAGAACAATGCATACCTAATTAAAAAAATTTTAATTGAATTTTTGTGCTTTTTTTCATGTGTAAATACAAATAATTCCGGGGTAAATTTGTAAATTTAATTGATCAAAGCATAATTTTTAAAGCCAAAAAAGTGATTATTCATGTCAAAAGTATATTTGCATGATACATCTAGTCCTAAATAAAATTTTTTAATTAAATCTTTACATATTTTTCAAGGAATCATGTTTAGTTTCAAAACATATTTGTAACTTCTAGATGGATAAAAGTTTTTTTTAATCTTCCTGTATATATAAAAAAAAAATAAATACATTAGTTATTGGGTTGTTGGAATTCAACCGTAATACTATTTACACCATCGGTAATGTCGGTGCACTCTGCATTAGCAATGGAGTGTATATACACACACACATACATACATGTTGTATCCATGGATAACATGACCCATGATCAATAATATTTTTCTTGTTATATTTATTTCTATAAAGATTATTTAATTTCTGCCTCAATATTATCCAGATTTGCTGCTTTCGTTGTAAACATGTAGTTATACACACATACATAGACATTTCTATGTTTACATACAAAAGGACGATTACATTTACGTAAATAATATTTTGTAAATACCCGCCAACGTGCAAGTACTGCAAGCACACTGTAACGCACATGATTGGCCAATAGTCACGCGCATGCGCAGTAATGCACAACAATTTACAGTAGAGCTACGACATTTAGTTTTTATCGATTTATTAACTAAATAATGGTGTGCAATTACAAAATTTGAGTGTGCAGTTAAGATCGTGTAATGTGCAGTTTTTTTGAGGTGTGTGCAGTTCAATACAAGCCTTCATTACGAAGATATGGACCGTTTAGTGTCCCCCTAAAAGTGCTGATGTTTATTAATTTTTTTTGCCCATTTCAGACGTGTGCAGTTAAAATAATTTGTACAGGCGAAATGTGCAGTTCAAAATACGTGTACTGATATTTTTTTTATTGCAAATTTTAACATTTTGTGGGCTAGGGTCGGGGTGGTCGTATAGATGAAAACACACAGCTCGCATCAGCTGTTGGACAGAGTATGTTGTTCTGCTCTTGGGGAACTCGATACATGCAATATCACATGCTATCGATTAATCGAAAGCCCATGGTATAGATTGAGCTGCTGCACTGTGCGCGATACCTGCCGCAACTTAAAATCGCTGTATCTCTGGAAATACTCATTGGATTTCATTGAAATTTGGAAGAAAACTTCTTCATACGTAAAGAAACAACTTTCTTGCTGAAAGTTTTTCCAACTCGAAACTTCGTAGCACACTTTTTATCAGTGAATCATGAATGCCATAACCTTTGATTCCGCGCACTTTTTAATTAAATAATATTGAATTATTAATATTATTCATTTTTCTAGTGATACTATTAGCATCGCCTATACCTAGTTAAGTTACGTTTAAAATTTCAAGTCGATTAATGCATTTTCTGCAGAGATGCGGCGATTCAAGTTCATAAAATCAAGAATTTCAAGCAGAGCGAATTTTGCAGTATTTGATTTTTATCTCAAAAACTACTGATTGAACAAAAAAACTTTTAAAAGGAGAAACACGCATTTTTATATTCTGCATAAGCTCATATTTTTTACAGAATGATTTGGTAACTTTTGAAATTTGGGTTTGTTGACAGCATTTTTCGAAGGTTCCGAGCGCGGAGCCGGTTCCTCGATCCAGGGCCTCAATTGGCAATGTGGTGCAAGACGCAAATACCCAGATAACTCGACACAATTACATGCACAATAACTTGATAAACTAATCCCAAGATATTTAACCCAATAACCCAATGGGCCAATAAGCAGCCTCATGAGTTCGAGTAAATAATAAAATTTATTAATTAACAAAGCAAGCGCCAATCCCCACACGACCCAAGGCACTTACTGGTTGCCTTAATTATTTATGATTCATAAAATAATAACGCAAGCACCTATCCCCACACAACCAGGGGCATTTACTGGTTGCTTACTTAAATTACTAGAAATAAAATAATAACGCAAACACACATCCCCACACAACCGGGGGAGCTTACTGGTTGCTTACTTAAATTACTAAAAAAAAAAAATGAAAAAAAATGTAATAAAATGAAATATGAAAAAAAATAAAACAAGAAATGAAAAAAAAAATAAATAAAACAAGAAATTAAAAAAAAAATAATAATAAAAAAATAAAAAAAAAACAACAACAAACCAGGGGGGGATAAATGGGTCATGGGACCCACGGTAAGAACGAAGTTCTTTGAACATGACGAGTATAAAAACACAATTTCTCAGGTAACAAGGGGGTCGCCAGACCCATTGAAAGAACGAAGCTCTATAAACGTTAATACTGCATTCATGTAGTTCACTAAACAAAAACTTGAAAAACGAATAAAAAAATAAAATAAAAAAAATAGTTCAGTACTCACGATGGTTGAACTTTATGAGAACGTCGTGCATAAATACAGTACTCACGAAGTTCAACCATCGTGAGTACTGAACTATTTTTTTTATTTTTTTTTTTTTATTCGTTTTTCAAGTTTTTGTTTAGTGAACTACATGAATGCAGTATTAACGTTTATAGAGCTTCGTTCTTTCAATGGGTCTGGCGACCCCCTTGTTACCTGAGAAATTGTGTTTTTATACTCGTCATGTTCAAAGAACTTCGTTCTTACCGTGGGTCCCATGACCCATTTATCCCCCCTGGTTTGTTGTTGTTTTTTTTTTTATTTTTTTATTATTATTTTTTTTTTAATTTCTTGTTTTATTTATTTTTTTTTTCATTTCTTGTTTTATTTTTTTTCATAGTTCATTTTATTACATTTTTTTTCATTTTTTTTTTTTAGTAATTTAAGTAAGCAACCAGTAAGCTCCCCCGGTTGTGTGGGGATGTGTGTTTGCGTTATTATTTTATTTATAGTAATTTAAGTAAGCAACCAGTAAATGCCCCTGGTTGTGTGGGGATAGGTGCTTGCGTTATTATTTTATGAATCATAAATAATTAAGGCAACCAGTACGTGCCTTGGGTCGTGTGGGGATTGGCGCTTGCTTTGTTAATTAATAAATTTTATTATTTACTCAAACTCATGAGGCTGCTTATTGGCCCATTGGGTTATTGGGTTAAATAGCTTGGAATTAGTTTATCAAGTTATTGTGCATGTAATTGTGTCGAGTTATCTGGGTATTTGCGTCTTGCACACCACATTGCCAATTTGAATTCCCCACAAGTTTGCCAGTCACATTTGGGGAGAACCACTGGCCTCCTTTCCCCTCGTATTCAGCTTTTGCATTTTTCTCACTAGGATCTGTAGCTTTACATAGGTCCTAGTGATAAAAATGCAAAATCATATCCTCCTCACCCAATACTGCATATAGGCGCACATTTTGGAGACGCGTCGAAGGGGTATATACCGAATGTGCGCATACGAGGAGAGGAGTGAAAATGTCGGCTATATAGCTGTATAGCTGAGCGCACAGCCAAAGCAAGCGACGACACGAGTTTTTCTCTTTTGACTGCAACCGAGTATATGCTATATATATTTAACTGACTCTTGCTCTTGTTTCAATGTTATCTGTCAATCTGATTTAAATAAATTGTGGAGCTAAATGCTCATTAATTATATACACATAATTTTGATTTCAATACATTCTTTTTTAACTCTTCCGTACTCTTAACATTTCCAAATCCATTTATGTTTTTAATAAATATGTAGCTTCAACTATTTTTTAAGGTTTTCAGTACAGCTTCAACCACTAATTTATTAATTTTACACATCCTAACTGCTGTAAACTGTAGAACAAGCTCCGGAGGATATCCATGTACTATGTGACTTCGAAAGGGATATAACATGCTCTTCGGATAGCTAAGATGGATAAGGCTTATTTCCTTTCGTAGATTGTTTTGCACTTAAGGGTTCAAATCCACTTCATGGTAGATTTTTTTTTTTTTTTTTATTATTAAATTTATCATTTTGTCTTCATTTCTTTTATTTGTGTTTTGTTATACATATATATATATGTATATTTTATTTTTCATTCATCATCGCCCGTAGGCTCAGGCATGGCATTTTTTTACACAAGCATAGTGTTAATTAGCCACCGGTGCACCTGAGTTATGACCAGATGTTTATATACATATACATACATAAACATCTAGACCAACTCAGTCACACCTATGATCACGTAGACGAAGCGTCAGAAAAACAGTAAATCGACCTTCGAGAATCAAGAGCACAGGCGAAACGGCGAGACTCGAATGGTGACCAAGCGGTCACCCATCCAAGTACTAACCGTGCCAAATGTAGCTTAACCTCGGAGATCGACGGAACTGCAACTCTACCGTTGCGCCACCGCGATCACACACATATATATATATATATATATATATATATATATATATATATATATATATATATATGTGTGTGTGTGTGTGTGTGTGTGTCGTCAACATTTTTTTAGGAAACATCAAACTACATTAATATTGTTATTTTGATACTTCTTGTTAACAAGGCAATTCCACAATTTTATAATATTAAAATAACTTTTAAGGATTTTAATATAATTTGTGTATTTTAAAACTCCTAAGTAAATATTAACATCCTATTAACGGCAAAAAAAGCCGCCCGTCTATTACTGCTATTTACTTAATGTTGAAATTTCATTAGTAAACGAATTTAATGAACACAATAGAAAATAGTTTTGTATATATATTAAAATTGTTTTCAAATCTTTAATAAGGTGTGCTACTTTTATTTATTTTTAGACAGCCAGGAGAATAATGATGAATGGAATAGTTCAATAAATAAGTCATAAAATGTATTCGGCAAGATTCTGAGACAAAACATTTTTATAATACCGCAGTATTTTGTTTGAAAAAAAAAAAAAAAAAAAAACGAACGACCTTTAAAGGTAATGATTGTAATAAACATATTTTTAGGCTTTAGATTATAAAGGAAGTTAAATCATTTATATTGAATGCAGGAAAATCATCGTAATACTCTTAACCAGAGATTAGAAGGGAGATTGCCAGCGCCTATGGTAGAGAGTGTGTCGCTTTTTTTCCACTGTTTTGAGCGCCCCGTCGCGGCAAATCAGCCGAACTATACGCACATTTCAACAGCGGAGGAGAAGACCAAATTGTGCGTACGATAGGTACCTAGTAGAGGGGAAAGGAATATGTGCGTATACATGGGTATAGCTATATATGTTTTGTATTCTAGCTGCCTCGGCTCTCGGCTCCCGGCTCTCGCAGCTCGCAGCTCTCGCATGCATGCGTATACCTGTATCTACTCCTGATGTGATGTTCCCTCAAAAGCGGTTTTGAATGTTGGACAGTTATTATATGTCCGGTCATATATTACTCATTAAATGTGTATTAAACACTTGTACAGCTAAATACTGAGTTTTCCTCGTATAAAATGAAAAATTGAGTAATAAAAACGTAAGCTTCGATATTTAATGTAACTTCTTGAAACTTGATCTCTATAAAATAATCATTTTTACAACTTGAATAATTAATGTTTTTATAGATTTATAAAAATTTAGCACATTAAAAATATCAGAATAATACACACACGCTTCACTTTGATTTTCAAGTTTATTCAATAGAGAATGACTTTTTCTGTAATTCAAATGTCATTCTTCAACACATGTAACTTTTCTAATAAGAATAAGTAATTGTGAAGATATTTAGAAAAATAATTCTACTTGTAGATCATACTTTCACACAATTATCAATATAAAGAAAAAATAAACTAATACTTAAACTTAAACCCTGGAGCTTCACGATAAACATGTGTCATTTTAAGCGCTAAGGAAAACAGTACGTTGGTAGTCGAGGTAGCTAAGTACCGCATCGTGTACTTTTGCTTTGAGCATTCTGGGGTTCAAATCTCGCCCGCAGCAGAACTTTTTTTTTTTTTACGATTTCTTTTTTTTTTTTTTTTTTTTTTTTGATGGTAGTACAAAACTTTTTTTCGATAATAGTATTTAATTTTTATGTATATGTTGCGTAACGACTACGCTTTGTAAATTCATTCCTTGTAAAGTTGGGTGATTTTGTTAGATATTTAAATTTTTTAATAAAAATATAATATCATTAGTGGGGAAAATGCTAATTACCATTTCATCCTTTTTTAGATGGCTATAAAACTATTATTGATGAAGTTAAAAATCATCCAAAAGTAATTTAATAGTACTAAGTTCTTTTACACTATTCTAACAAAATGGTTATGATCTCACTTCGATGAGGATCACACCTTTTACAACCTAATTAATAATTGTGTAAAACTTATTTAAACAATTAATTAAACTATTAGAAACCAGGAAAATTTTTGAAAACACTTTTTATCAAATGATTTTTCATTGCTATTCCAAGTTAAACACGAGTTTATTGATAAAACGCTCAGTTAACTGGAGAGCAAAGTATGGAATCGCTTAACATAAAGGAAACCATGAAAACATTAGTAAAATAAAAGGCAAGGTATTAAATATTGAGGACTTAAAAATTTTTTTCCTATTTTAGAACTAAATTTTGCCTATTATATAGATATAACTTATGTTGTACAAGTTCTTAGACTAATTTTGATGATTCAGATCAAAAAATTGTTTTTAAATCCATACGGCATTTACCAAAAAAATCAAATTTACAGTACCTTATAATTTTTTCAGAGCCATTATGGTGACCACTTATTAATCGTCTATATTTTGTTTAAAAAATTTTTAATCTAATAATAGGGTAGTCTGAGTATGTCTCGTGGTGTATACATGTCATAAAATGTATGTAAAAAAACGTATTGCGGGAAAACTGGGTTTTTTTTGTCCATGAGCACTGCACTAAAAATGCTCTCAAAATTTTACGCTTTGATCAAACTTGTCTGATTGTAAACCCTCAGCTGAGACATTCAGCCCAAATCTAACAACAAAATTGCGGCCTATTTAGATCATAACTACTTAAGTTAATCTTAAAACTTGATAACATGTACATGCGTCCGCGTTCACAGACAGAGTTCTATTTCTCGTCAAAATTCAATTTTTTTGTACTGTAATAATACTATTTTTTGAGTTAATACTCGATTTACTTTTATCTCACAAAAATGCCCATCAATTGATGCATATAAGAAGCGTATGTGTATGTATAAGTACACACATCAATATGTTACAAGTCACATTTTAGAACTTTTTGAAACAATTTTAACAAACTTTAAATTTTTTATCTTAAAATTAGTACTACCATCAACAGACGAAATTTTAATATGAACCGCTCAAAATCAATGTTAAAATAAAAAAAGTTTTGCTTTTCGTTCCTTATTATTTTTTTAGTGTTATATTTTATGATTAAAACTTTACAGCAACATTAAGTTCCTGACTAAAAGCGTAATTAAAAAAATTTAAATAAATAAAAATAAAAATAAAATTTGACATAGGTAAATTCGGGTGTACGTATGCATCAATACTCATACCTCTACAATCTTTTGAAAATATTTAGTAAGCCTAGTTGTTTCTAATCCCGTGCCTAAGGTCGCTTCAATTTTTATCGATATCTTTATTATTTTCAAATTAGGAATCATATGATATTATGTAAATATTTTAAATGACAAATATTAAATATTGTCCAACAAAAATTATAGGACTAAACCAAATTTTTAAAGTGACTATAATTATACCTGGATTCAATAAATAATAGTATAACTAATTTAGTGCAACATAAAAATTAAGAAATAAAAAGTATTAATAAAAAGTTAAGAGCTAAGTAATAGGTAGAGATTTTTTTTTTTAATACCTACTACGATTTATTCGAGAAATCACTGGTTTCTCAGCAGACTATTAAATGATTTTATAGAAATTCTACTCGAAATATTTTTAATTATTGTTGTTATTATTATTATTATTATTATTATGAATGTTATCGTTATTATTTATCCCAGAAATCAGACTAGTACTTTTTATACTAAAGATATCTAAAGACCACGTTTGTTGAACGCACTATATTTCATTGTTTAGGTGGTAGTCTTATTTAAGTATTGTTTCTAGAAAATAAACACAGAAAAACATCACTGCTTTTTTTTCAATTAAATGGTGTAAAACGATTTTTCAGCCATTTAAAAACGATTATTGGCGATTAAATCGTTCAGAAGATATTAAAAAAAAAAAAAAATTACTTTCAAAAGTTTCTTTTTTATAAGCTCTACAAAATTTGTATTCAATACTTTGTTGTAGAATTTAAATTTATTTCTGTAACAGATACAAAATCTTTTTTGACAGTTTTTATGTTTATTTTGCATTATAAAGCGTCTGCATTAATAGCTATCTGCAGCAAAACATACAGTACAAAAAAATTGAATTTTGACGAGAAATAGAACTCTGTCTGTGAACGCGGACGCATGTACATGTTATCAAGTTTTAAGATTAACTTAAGTAGTTATGATCTAAATAGGCCGCAATTTTGTTGTTAGATTTGGGCTGAATGTCTCAGCTGAGGGTTTACAATCAGACAAGTTTGATCAAAGCGTAAAATTTTGAGAGCATTTTTAGTGCAGTGCTCATGGACAAAAAAAACCCAGTTTTCCCGCAATACGTTTTTTTACATACATTTTATGACATGTATACACCACGAGACATACTCAGACTACCCTATTATTAGATTAAAAATTTTTTAAACAAAATATAGACGATTAATAAGTGGTCACCATAATGGCTCTGAAAAAATTATAAGGTACTGTAAATTTGATTTTTTTGGTAAATGCCGTATGGATTTAAAAACAATTTTTTGATCTGAATCATCAAAATTAGTCTAAGAACTTGTACAACATAAGTTATATCTATATAATAGGCAAAATTTAGTTCTAAAATAGGAAAAAAATTTTTAAGTCCTCAATATTTAATACCTTGCCTTTTATTTTACTAATGTTTTCATGGTTTCCTTTATGTTAAGCGATTCCATACTTTGCTCTCCAGTTAACTGAGCGTTTTATCAATAAACTCGTGTTTAACTTGGAATAGCAATGAAAAATCATTTGATAAAAAGTGTTTTCAAAAATTTTCCTGGTTTCTAATAGTTTAATTAATTGTTTAAATAAGTTTTACACAATTATTAATTAGGTTGTAAAAGTTGTAATCCTCATCGAAGTGAGATCATAACCATTTTGTTAGAATAGTGTAAAAGAACTTAGTACTATTAAATTACTTTTGGATGATTTTTAACTTCATCAATAATAGTTTTATAGCCATCTAAAAAAGGATGAAATGGTAATTAGCATTTTCCCCACTAATGATATTATATTTTTATTAAAAAATTTAAATATCTAACAAAATCACCCAACTTTACAAGGAATGAATTTACAAAGCGTAGTCGTTACGCAACATATACATAAAAATTAAATACTATTATCGAAAAAAAGTTTTGTACTACCATCAAAAAAAAAAAAAAAAAAAAAAAAAAGAAATCGTAAAAAAAAAAAAGTTCTGCTGCGGGCGAGATTTGAACCCCAGAATGCTCAAAGCAAAAGTACACGATGCGGTACTTAGCTACCTCGACTACCAACGCACTGTTTCCCTTAGCGCTTAAAATGACACATGTTTATCGTGAAGCTCCAGGGTTTAAGTTTAAGTATTAGTTTATTTTTTCTTTATATTGATAATTGTGTGAAAGTATGACCTACAAGTAGAATTATTTTTCTAAATATCTTCACAATTACTTATTCTTATTAGAAAAGTTACATGTGTTGAAGAATGACATTTGAATTACAGAAAAAGTCATTCTCTATTGAATAAACTTAAAAATCAAAGTGAAGCGTGTGTGTATTATTCTGATATTTTTAATGTGCTAAATTTTTATAAATCTATAAAAACATTAATTATTCAAGTTGTAAAAATGATTATTTTATAGAGATCAAGTTTCAAGAAGTTACATTAAATATCGGAGCTTACGTTTTTATTACTCAATTTTTCATTTTATACGAGGAAAACTCAGTATTTAGCTGTACAAGTGTTTAATACACATTTAATGAGTAATATATGACCGGACATATAATAACTGTCCAACATTCAAAACCGCTTTTGAGGGAACATCACATCAGGAGTAGATACAGGTATACGCATGCATGCGAGAGCTGCGAGCTGCGAGAGCCGGGAGCCGAGAGCCGAGGCAGCTAGAATACAAAACATATATAGCTATACCCATGTATACGCACATATTCCTTTCCCCTCTACTAGGTACCTATCGTACGCACAATTTGGTCTTCTCCTCCGCTGTTGAAACGTGCGTATAGTTCGGCTGATTTGCCGCGACGGGGCGCTCAAAACAGTGGACAAAAAGCGACACACTCTCTACCATAGGCGCTGGCAATCTCCCTTCTAATCTCTGCTTTTAACAATGATACCATCGAGTGAGTGCAAGAAAGAGTCTTTTTAGAGTAAAAGTCAAGAAAGAGCTTTTTTAAATTTTCGGGCACAAGAAAGTCTTTTTAATCTAAAAGAAAAAGCCTTTTTAAACAGAGGTACACTCAGAGATGAGTAGAGAGATTGCTAACGCCAATGCTACGGCGTGAGGCAACTTTTTTCCACTGATCGGAACGACCCGCCGCGGCCAGCCGTCGAACCAAGGCGCACATTTTTCGAGAGTGCGAGACTCGTATCGAACAGCGTCAGAGATGAGTAGAGGAGTGGATTCGTGTGGAAATGAGCATATAGGCGCACGTTTTGGAGACACGTAGAAGGGGTATACCGAATGTGTGCCTACGAGGAGAGGAGTAGATTCGCGTGGAAATGAGCATGTAGGCGCACATTTTGGAGATTCGTGGAAGGGGAGTATACTGAATATGTGCGCCTATACGATACGTATACTCTCGTATATACGAGGATGAGAGGAGTGGTAATGACTATATAGCTATATAGCTGAGCGCACAGCCAACGCAAGCGACGACACGAGTCTTTCTCTCTATATTCTTATGTACTATAACCAAAAATACATATATGCTATTCAATTGACTCTTGTTTAAATGCTATCTATATCAATCTCATTTAATTAAAATGTAGAAGTTAAATGCTCAAAATTATATACAATATCTCTGGATTTCAAGACATCTCTTTTTCATTGGATTTAGTACTTTCATAGTTTCATACTTATTCGGAAAATCCACTAATATTTTTAAAAAATATTCAGCTTAAACTATTTTTGAAGGATGTTAGTTCAACTGTAATCTCAAGCTCCGGAGGTTATCCATAAACATGTATGAATTCTACATCACCGGCGTCCAAACGTTGGATAGCTGAGGGGTTTAAGGCTTAAGCTGCGGACTGAGTTGTTTTGCGATCTTGGTTTCAATTCCAACTACATGCTTTTTTTTTTTTTTTTTTTTTTTTTTTTTTTTTTTTTTTTTTTCAAAGCGGTTCATCATTCTGTTTCATTTTTTTATTTATTTTTATTTATGTGTCTTTTCAATTTATATGTTATGTCGACAACACTTTTTTCCGATTCGTCGAAACAAAACCGAAGACACAATAAAACTTTCTGGATGATTTCATTACTGTTGCTTATGCTACTAATGCAATACAAATAATTTGCATTACATTTTGAAGGTTTTTTTGCAACTTTATGATTACAATTAATTTTTTTATTTATAAACTGAACATATATGTAAAATATTATTAAGTTCAATATGTTTGGAGTATAGGTCGTAAGCAGTGTAGTTGTGTAGTATACAATTATATATGCATATGTATAAGTACGATTACATACACATACATACCAGGATGCATACAAACAACTACATATAAAGTAAGTAAATTTACTATTTATTCCCGCGCTTGGACGTCTTCTTTACGAATACGACCAATCAGCCGTACCGCTGCTGCCATGCCGCCGCGAACCGCCACACGTGTGATGTGTTGACAGCTCGCTGTCGAAAAAAAGTACAATTAGGTATTTCCGTGTTCTTTGAGATTCCGAATCAATAAGTATTTGGTTGATACTTCGAATTGGAATTTTTTAGTTATTCTTTGCCGTTGCACAGACATTGTTATTTCTTTACGCTTATTGTAACTACAGTGTGTGTAAGTGGAAATAATAGTGCAACGATATAAATAGTGCAGTTTAGTGAAGTTGTTGTCAGAGGTTAAAATGGCTATGAGAATCTACGATGTTTGTCAGTACCAAGGCTGTCAGAAATCGAAGCAGTCTGCAAAGATGTTCAGGTTTCCCAATGCTATAACGCAAAAGGATCGTCAAAATCAATGGATCATGCACTCTGGTGAGTTTTTATATCAAGCAAATAATGGTCAAGATATGCTTAGAACAATGTTCTTTATCGTGCTCGCGCACAAAAGTTACGTTAATTTTTACCGTAAAATCAACGGTAAAGTGAGGACGCCATCCCAGGCACTTTAATTTTATAAACGTGCAAAGAAAATTTTACTGCTATTCGGAAATGTATGGGAAGTATATATCCTATCATAACCCACACGCACATAAGAGTTACATTAATTTTTACCGTAAAAGCAACGGTAAAGTTAGGACGCTATCCCAGGCACCTTATTTTTTATGTACATGCAAAGTAAATTTTACTGCCATTTATGGTAATTTTGTTAGTGTACATAGAATGTATCGGGATTCATCTATAAATTTAACTGTAGGCTACGGTAATTTTTTCCCTGATGGAAAAAAGTAACATATATCAGAGGTTGGTATAGTAGGGTTGTGGCCTATTATACCAACCTTCGATGTCAGTTACATTTTCTCATTAGGGAAAATATTACCGTAGCCTACAGTAAAATTTATAGATGAATCCCGATAAATTCTATATATACTGAAAAAATTACCGTAAATGGCAGTAAAATTTACTTTGCATGTACATAAAAAATAAGGTGCCTGGGAAAGCGTCCTAACTTTACCGTTGCTTTTACGGTAAAAATTAATGTAACTCTTATGTGCGTGTGGGTTATGATAGGATATATACTTCCCATACATTTCCGAATTTTCTGCCCACAAGGACGATTGAGAACGGGGAACCCCCAGGAAGTGTAAGAAAAAAGCGCGCAGTTCTGTTTTCGCTGAAGGAAAAAAAAAAAAATTTATTCAACATGCATGCACACGACTTTCATAAGTATATTTATAATATTCATAAATAAATAATAAATATTAATATTTATTTATAATACACTTACATATATATATATATTTGGAATAAATCGACAAGGCGCGTAATTTTCCATCGAGTTTTCATTATACGCGTACATAAGAAATGACCAAGTTCCGACTTCCGGCGCTCGTAAGAGAAAAACCAGAACGAATGCCCTGCTGAAAATGATCGCGGAAAAACAATATTACCATGTTCGAAATTCTGGCTCTTATAAATTGAAATCCATAGCGAATGCCTTGTTGAAAATGATACACAAAGCAGGGATAAGGAGACCGTAAATTATTTCGGGGTCGATAGCATAAATGCGGCACATTTTCTTTCTAATGAGAGTGTAGTAAAACGTCTTTAAATCTCAAAAAACGCTTCGAAGTAGGTCATAGTGTATATTGCGAAGAGATTACGTTTTTTTGGGCTCCGTGACACATATACGTGTTCACACACACACACACACACACGTATGTTTTTTTTTCGTACCAAGTTAGCTTTTTTCATCTTGGTTAATATTACTTACAAATCGAAATAAAATTTTGAAAATTGATGTACAATATTATTGTATCATTTAACTTTGAACAATGATACTGTTATTGTGTGCACGTCACTGGAGGGGGTAACAAAGCTTATCGTAAGATAGAAGTGTAGAGTTGCAGAAGTTATTGCAAAGTTAATACATTAGTGACAGTATATTATTTAGTTTCATAACTACTTCAGTTGTTTGGTATATACAAACATGAGAGGAATCGTAACAAGCGCATGCTCCACAGTTCTGTCATTGACAAGAAATTTAAGGTAGCTTGGGCGATTTTTATCGGCTTGATCAAAACTTCTGAAATTCTGGAATTATGTTAATAAAGTATGCCAAATTCATTTGCGATAAAAAAATACTGGGGTCAAGGACTAAATTTTTTCGCAAATCGATACTGAAAATTTACCGATGAAGCATGCAGTCTTATGGGAATTGTCACTAAAACGGCTGTTACTAACCTCAAAAATTTAAAATAGTTCTCTTGTTTTTTTTTTTTTTTTTTTTTTTTTTTGCAAAAAAACTATGAAATTCTTAAAAAAATACGGTACTTTTCTGGCCATTACTTGATCTTATACTTTAGTTTTATCGAAATAACTATATTTATTGAAAAGTTTACCGTCGAAAAGTGTTGATTTTTTAGGGGCCCTTATGGTACCGTACTCTAGGTACGGTACTAACCGCCCAAGCCACCTTAAGTTAACAAATTAATGATGTCATTGTAGTAAAGAAAATAAAATAAGTGGCATGTAATCGTAAGCATGCAGTTCTGTCATTGCAGTCACTCACGTCTCATCCACGTCACTTTACAGACTATCTCAGTTCCTGCTTCAACACGATGATATTAAGATTATATTATTGATTTTGTTAGTGACTTTATTTCACAATTCCGAATGTTTGCTTATGAATTATATACAGTAAACAATCACAAGGAACAGTCTTCGTTATTCTTTTGTTGTTCTTTTAATATATACGTTCGGCATTTTAATAATTCACAATAATATATTATTATTTCAATTTGACAATGAATGAAGTCTTCAAAAAATTCTGCAAATTGGCACAAGTCTGGTATTAGATGGCGCCAATGTACTCGCACACAGCAAATAATGGAGATTTTGAACTTGACAAAACATTTTTTTTTACTTATTATTTATAGTACCGTTGCGTTCATTATTTTGTCGATAAATAGAGTAGGTTATTCAATAAACATATATTTTCAATAGATAGGTAAATTGGTGAAATATTTTTCTACACAGGCAACAACGATCTTCTTACTTGGTCAGCATCTTCTATACGATCAGCAGGCCTGTGCAGTGATCATTTTGCGGAGGATGATGTGATACAGAATAAAGACGGTACTCTACGCTTGCGGGCCAAAGCAGTGCCCATTGATTGGCGAGTGGATAAAGGTCAGATTATGGAGGAAGAATCTGAGCCAGAAACTGCTGAATCTGGACAAATGGCGCAACTGTGTTGTATGGACCATAACGCAAGTGATGTACAAAAGGGACGAATGGACATTGATGTGAGTAATCAGCGAGAAAGTGTAGGTAATAGTGAAGCGTTTTCAATCCCTGCGTACCAAAATAGCGTTGTTAGTTGCAGCGTCGAAAATAACGGTGAATCGTTTGTCGTAACGAAACACATGAATGATTCATCATACCCTTCAAAAAACAACATTTTTTCAAACGTTGATGAAAGTGAATCCAACGAAGTTTATTTGAGTCATGAAGTTGATCATGATAGTAATAATATCGCGACGGATGTGATGATTGATGAAGTGGAAACCCAGAAGCATGTAAATCAGCGTATTCAAAGAAATAGATTTCTGAAGAAAAAAGCTACTATCAGAAAATTTTGTTCAGTCAAGTGTGAACAGAAAACGCGGTTTATTGAGCGTCGGATAAAGTTTCTTGAACAAAAAGTAAAGCATTTAACTACCGTATACAGAAATGTCAAACAAAATAATTCTCGATTAAAACAACGCGTAGACCTTGAAAAGGCCAAACGAATGACACATATAAATGATTTTATGACTGACCTTGAGTGTAGTGAGTCTTGTAAAACCTTAGTAGCAATGCAATTCAAACCGAAAAACAGACAAAAGTTCACACTTGCTGAACAAAATTTGTGTAAAATAATGTATTATCATTCTGCAGCTGGCTATTCTCAGTTAATCAAATTAGGGATAAGGTTAGCCGCGGAATCAACCGTTAGGAGTTGGATAGCGCAGTTGGATGTAAAACCGGGATTAAATGACAATGTTTTGAGAAAAATCGAACAGAAGTTAAGTTTGTTACCTACTGAGGAGCGTATATGTTCTTTAAAGTTTGACGAGATGAGCCTTAAAAAAATGGAGGAATATTCTCCAAAATACGATGAGATAGAAGGTTTAGAGGATATGGGTGGTAATATGAGGAATGCAAAAGTTGCAAGATATGCCCTTTTATTTTGTTTGGATAGCATCAATGCTAAAAATCCTTGGCGCCAGCTGTTTTGTTACGGTTTTAATGAAAATGGTGCATCTGCTGAACAGTTGCATACTCTTTTACGTCAAATGTTATCAGCACTGTTTAAAATTGGAGCTCTCGTTAAAATTATTGTATGCGACCAAGGTTCAAACAACCAATCACTGTTTAAAGAATATTTAAAAGTAGACGTAGAACAACCATACTTTGAGCATGAAGGAAAGAAAATTTTTGCAGCTTTTGATTGGCCTCATCTTATCAAACGTTTGATATATCAGTTGAGAACGCATAAGTATATTTTCGTACACGACAAAGTTATTATGTCTTGGAAAGATGTGTTAGACACGTACGAGGTAGATAAAATGAATTCTTCATCTAATTTACTCGCATTTTTGAGCGATAGGCACTTCAACCCTAATAACTTTGAGAGTATGAAAGTAAAATTAGCTTTCCAACTTTTTAGCAGACGAATGGCAGCTGCTATGGTAACTGCTGGTGAAGCTGGTAAAAGAGGCGATAAAAACGGGTTGGTATCAGACACGTGGGAGCAGTCAGCTGAGTTTGTTAAACGTTTAGATACTATAATTGATGCATGTAATTCTTATAGATTGCGTAACGTAGAAAAACAAAAGCGCCCACTGTCCCATCTCAACCCGGAAATCCAAAAGCGTCTTGAAGAGTTTGTGGAATGGTCTAAAAAGTGGACGACACATCCGGTACGCTCGGGTAAACGCGGAAAATTTGAGACAGTTGGTAGACCACCATGTTTTATTGGCTTATCTTTAACTGCAAATTGTTTATTACAGTTATTTGAACATCTTAAAGTAGAGTTGAACAATCCAGAGTTTGAATTAGCAACTGGTCTCTGTAATCAAGATAGCGTTGAACATTGTAATTCTAAATGTCGAGGTAGAGGTGGCTTTAATCCTAATCCAACTTGCCGGATGTACCGTCTAACTTTCAGACACATCATGTCAACTGACTTTATCGACACTCGTCAGCACGGAAATGTTCAAACAACAGAATCAAATTCACTGATAAATACGAAAAATACTGAATGTGGCGATGAAAATGTGGACTCGTTAGCAGCTGTTGCAAACAATTTACCTGATTTAGAATTTGCCGAAATACAAGAACTTTTGCATGCAGCCGAAATGATGGAAACATTTTTACCCGTAGACTCATCGAAAAAAGTAGATTTTGCAACCAAAGGCATGTATGAGAGAAACGCTGTTACTTACTTGAGTGGTTACACTGCTAAAAATGCTTTAAAAATAGTAAATGTCCTGATTGTAAAAAAGTATTTGTTAAAACTGTGGAAGAAGTAGTTACCGTTGACGAACATTACACTAAATGTAGAGAATACACTCATACTAACGAGTCACTATCAGAAGTTGCGTATTTAACTAGACCCACAGATGTTTTTTCTAAAATTATTTTTTGTCAGTTAGATGCTTATGAACAACATCATGCAAGTCTTTGGCCTCAAAGGAAACTCATTGAGTGTCTAATCGATGTAGTAGAAAAAATTACTAATGATGAATTTCCTGAATGGTTTGAGAAAAGTAATCCGTGCTACCAACACCGAATCGATGCGTTGAAATTTTTATTAAAAGTTAAAATATTTAATACTACTCGGCAAAATAATGAAAAACGCAGAGCAGAAGCAAAACTAGTGATTAAAACAAGTAGTCGTAAAATGAAAATATTAAAAAATGCTTAATTTGATTAATCAGTATTCAAATAACAATTTAAGATTTTATTAACGTTCTCTTTAAAAAAAGTTATTGCCCACATAAAGCACTACATTAAATGAAATATATTTATAAATATGTATTCATTGCCAGAAATTAATAGTTTTTTAAGTGATTAACTACTAGTTTAAATAAGTAAAATTTTGTCTTATGTTTAATGTCGATTGACACTTTTTTAGAAATCATAAATTTATCTTTTTATTCCAACATATAACTTATGTGCTCTTTTCATTTTGGATTTTTATCATTGGTAGTTTTTAAAACACACAAATTAAAGTGCAAATATGTTGGTTGTTAAACATGTAGTTCTGCTCTCAGTTGGTTCCATAATGACTTGAGGGGCAGTGCATAAGCACACGATCAGTTAAGAGCTCATCAAGTAGCAAAAAAGAAATCGAAAATGTTGGATGTTTGTTTGAGCAACGCTTCGTCAGTCTTAAGGCCAATATCATCAGGCTCACTTTATTAACACAGAAACCACAAAAAATTTTGTAAATTACAGTGTAGGGCGTCTACTTAGAAATATCTTAACTATATATATATATATATATATATATATATATATATATATATATATATAATAACGTAATTAACTGTAAGGAATAGAAATTTTGTATTGTAGCACGTACATTGCAAATGAGTAAATTGTAATTTTCATTGGGAGTATTTTTATTTTTTTATTCGTTTCAGCTTACCAACAGTGTGTTACAATCTTCATAACGAAATAGATGTGATGAACTATTTAATTTTATAATATTTATATGTATATTCCATATTCGACTACTTGCATACAATAATTTTTTGGATATGTTTATGGTTATAGTAGTTTTAGTACTTGGTGGCGCACCTGGTGCAAACCCTATTTTTCTTACTACGGGCACACCACACTCTCTAAAATGCCCGAAGTAGGAATAGTATATTTCTTACCTAGGGTGAAGAGTATAACTTGCGCGCCCGAAGGGCGCGGTTTTTGTACATTTCTGCCCAAGGTGTAAATGACATTTTTTGTATCAAGGGCGGAAAGTGCAACTTTTCGCCTGTGTGTACACTTTCCGCCCGCCAATTATTTTTCACTCACGGGTGGGAAGAGACATTTTGGTCCTACCGGACCCAAAGTTTGTTCCCTCCCTAGGGTGAAAAATAATTGGCGGGCGGAAAGTGTACCCACAGGCGAAAAGTTACACTTTCCGCCCTTGATACAAAAAATGTCATTCACACCTTGGGCAGAAATATAAAACAACAGCGACCTCCGGGCGCGCAAGTTGTACTTTCCGCCCTAGGTAAGAAATATACTATTGTAAGTACTCACTCAACAATGTTAATTACCAATTTTTTTGTGTTTTTTTGTTAATAAAGTGAAACTGATGAAGTTAGCGTTAAGACCAACAAAACGTTGCTCAAAGAAACTTCCGGCATTTTTGAGTTTTTATTCCCACTCCTTGATTAGCTCTTAAAAGATCGTGTAATTATCCACTGCCACTCAAGTCATTATTCAAATGTCAATATATGTCTAAATGAATACGTATGAATAAGTATGTATATACAAACGTATGGCTGTGAATATGTATATAAATGTATATATGTAGATATGTAAATCTGTATTATTTCTTTATGGTCATGTAAATATGTATAATATGTATAAATATTTATTGCTTATGTAAATATGTATTATATCTGTGAATATGTAATTATGTATCAATGTATGTATATAGATCCTTTTTTATCACTGTATATAATAAAGGTGAGTTTTTTTGTGCCTCTGGCTTTTTTCTCACATAAAAAATGTGTTATTCTTGAAGTGATACCTCATATTTTAACCTTTACAGTAAATAGCTTCAGATACTGCATAGCACTGTTGGACATAATTTAGATAGTTGATATCTAATGTATCATATTAATATGGTAGTGTATGATATTTTTCTTTTCCAAAAATACGTCTAAATTTAGAATTTGCTTTATGACTATATAATTATATAACAATGCATGTGTCATTAAGGGAAACACAAATATTGAATGTATGTGTGTGTGTGTCAGTTTATAAATAAAAAAATTAATTATAATCATAAAGTTGCAAATAAACCTTCAAAATGTAATGCAAATTATTTGTATTGCATTAATAGCATAAGCAACAGTAATGAAATCATCCAGAGAGCTTTACAGCCAATTCATGTATTAATGAAATTCTAATAAATAACTGTAGCGCCTGTGAGTAGGTAACCTGGGGTAAAATTAGTAGCCAGTTTATCGATTATTAAAACATGAAATAATAACGCAAGCCCTTATCACTGAATAACCCGTAGCGCTTACAAGCCATTTTATAAATCAAATAAATAAAAATCTAAAGCGCCTATCATCAGATGACCAGGGACATTGCTGGTAATAATCATGTTTGCTACTATTGTAACAAAGGTAAGTTTTATTGTGTCTTCGGTTTTGTTTCGACGAATCGGAAAAAAGTGTTGTCGACATAACATATAAATTGAAAAGACACATAAATAAAAATAAATAAAAAAATGAAACAGAATGATGAACCGCTTTAAAAAAAAAAAAAAAAAAAAAAAAAAGCATGTAGTTGGAATTGAAACCAAGATCGCAAAACAACTCAGTCTGCAGCTTAAGCCTTAAACCCCTCAGCTATCCAACGTTTGGACGCCTGTGATGTAGAATTCATACATGTTTATGGATAACCTCCGGAGCTTGAGATTACAGTTGAACTAACATCCTTCAAAAATAGTTTAAGCTGAATATTTTTTAAAAATATTAGTGGATTTTCCGAATAAGTATGAAACTATGAAAGTACTAAATCCAATGAAAAAGAGATGTCTTGAAATCCAGAGATATTGTATATAATTTTGAGCATTTAACTTCTACATTTTAATTAAATGAGATTGATATAGATAGCATTGAAACAAGAGTCAATTGAATAGCATATATGTATTTTTGGTTATAGTACATAAGTATATAGAGAGAAAGACTCGTGTCGTCGCTTGCGTTGGCTGTGCGCTCAGCTATATAGCTATATAGTCATTACCACTCCTCTCATCCTCGTATATACGAGAGTATACGTATCGTATAGGCGCACATATTCAGTATACTCCCCTTCCACGGATCTCCAAAATGTGCGCCTACATGCTCATTTCCACGCGAATCTACTCCTCTCCTCGTAGGCACACATTCGGTATACCCCTTCTACGTGTCTCCAAAACGTGCGCCTATATGCTCATTTCCACACGAATCCACTCCTCTACTCATCTCTGACGCTGTTCGATACGAGTCTCGCACTCTCGAAAAATGTGCGCCTTGGTTCGACGGCTGGCCGCGGCGGGTCGCCCCGATCAGTGGAAAAAAGTTGCCTCACGCCGTAGCATTGGCGTTAGCAATCTCTCTACTCATCTCTGGTACACTCGCACTGAGAGATGTCGGCGTCGATTGGTATAATTAACCCTAACGAATCGTCGCTCAAGATTATTCTTCGACATTTTTGAGTTCGTATTTGCTCCTCACCCAGCTCTCGGTTCGTCTCGTACCTCTGTACGAATCTACACATTTATTATATACTGGAGAGCAAAACGAGGAGTTTAACAAAAATATATCAACGCTTTTTTAACTAATTTGTTTACTTCTATTTTAAGGTAGTAATGTATATTTTTTTATATATCAATTATATATATATACACACATAAATTTAGTACCAACTTAAAATCGGAGAAATAAAAATTAAAGTCTCTTTCTTGTATTTAGTTTGAAAAGGCTCTTTTACGCCTATTACTCTGAAAAGACTCTTTATTATGCTAACGTGATAAATTATTTAGAATCAGAAATTGTGAGAACTAAAAAAAATTTTTAACTACAAAATTTTTATATTAATAAAAACTGAGTCTGGGTCTATTTCTGCTAGCAAAAACTTCGATTAAGAGATAAGGGAGATGTTGTGATATTTCATTGTTTTAAGAAATTTCTGAAAAAATTTGTATAGGTATGTTTCAGTATCATAAATAACATATTAAAATTTCAAAGAGCCCAGATCCACTGTTTTTGAGAAATAAAATCGTGAAGTTGGCCACTTATACACATGCTTGTAAGAAGGACTTGTCGGAAAATGCACGTTTTTACTCATAACTCTTGAAATTTTCTTAAGAATCTTTTAAAAAATTAATATGCTAGGGTTTGTCATAGTTAAAATAAGTATACTAAAATTGGGAAAGCCTAGCTTCACCGTTTTTAAAATATAACAGTTTAAAGTCGAGTAACAACGTTACTCGAAAACCTATGTGGTGGTATAGTACGAGGCGAAATTTAGATTAATTTGTTGTTTTAACGTTTGTATTTATTTCCCTGGGCATTTTTCTGTTCCATACACCTAATTTTTGAATTATTTACCTGTTTTGTTAAGAATAATCACATCAAAGACATTTCTAACATGAAAATTCTATTTTTAAATTGACTGTACCACGACAACCCCCTCAAAATTGTATCAACATACACATTTGTAGTGCAAAATTTTTAAGAAATCTACAGTTTTCTAAAAAAATCGACCAATTATTTATTCTAGTTTTCCATTTTATTCTTAAAATCGTGAAGTATTTAAACTATTATTGTTTACTGTATGGTAAGCGAATCTGCAACAAAGTTAATACAGCTCACAGCAGAAAAGATGCAAAAAGTACTGACTTTTGGGAGCGCGAAAAAACACGACTCTCTACACTCACCCCACAAGAGAGAGAGGACAGAGAAAGAGAGAGTGTAGCATAGAGAGAAAAAGTGAGTAGAGTAGGAATATGGATAGGGAAATCATAGCAGAGTAGACAGAGAAAGAGAGTAATGTAGAGAGATAGAGATAGTAAGTATAGCAGATACGGACAGGGAAATTGTAGCAGACTAGACAGTTTAGATCAGAAACTGTTTATTTATGCCACGGTCCTGATACCGTATGGCAACAATATAAAACTACAGCGCGATTATAAAATTTGTAATAAAAAACATAGTAATATCATTCCAGATAATGGACAAGTTTGACAAGAAAATTTTCGTGTCACAATTTAAACTATCATAACAATGTCGATGAAACAATGTATTAGATTTTAAGTTTTAAATAACTAACTTACTTTTACTTTATTTTCGGGCGCAAGCTCTATGACGCTGTTTAACAGGATATTTAATAACAACGTGCTTATAAAGAAAGAAAGAGAGAGAGAGAGAGAGAGAGAGATGATCAGTAGAGTAGAGTGGCTTGAGTGAGTGTATGTGTGCCAGTGTAAAATTAGGATAAGCAGAAGCCTATCTATCCTGGCCCAGGATTAACAGGATGTAGTGACGTACACTTATACCTCGCAGGGTATAAAATGGAGAAGCTGCAGCACAGTTTAAGTGAGACGATGTGAAGCATATAGTGAGTATATAGCGTACAGAGATACTGTGTATTACATGTCAATTAGTGTTTAATACTAGTTAGAGCAATGATGTGTAATTATAGCATCAGCAAAATAACCGGATGACACTTTGTAACATTGCAGTAGAAGCGATTTCCAACCTTTCGACCAGTGAAACTAATGCTCCCCTTTCATCAAGAACCAAGATATAAGGCGATAAAAAAAAAATTTTTTTTTTGCTTCTTAACCAAACCAAACTACGGTTAATAGAAAAGTTACTCCTAACGTATAACACACAATTTTTCCCTGCTTAAACGTACCGGCTGATTTAGAACACGGAATTATTTTAAAAAAAAATTTTTGTGTCTATCACCCAATGACCCAGGGCGCTTACTGGTCGCTCTATTAAATAATAAAATATTAGTTATTAACACAAGCACCTATTACCCAATGATCCGAGGCGCCCACTTGCCTCTCTATTGAATAAAAAAATGTTAAGCAATAATACAAGCGCCTATCCCACCTGAAAAAAAAATGTCGGAATTCTATGTAGAATTACTTCTGTAATACTTTCAGAAAAGCCATATGGTATTACACATGGTTTTACATATGGCATTACATAAAGGGTCTTAGCTTGGTGATACCATATGTAATTCCATATGGAAAAACACATGGAATTACTAATTGGAAAAAAAAAACATTTCTATCATCTAGAAATAACTGCAAAATACCATAATAAGTTATTTGTGGTTAACAATTTGTCTTACCATCAGGATGATAACTCCAAAGCAAGGGGATTCAGCTGATGTTACTTCTATTTAAAAAAATTTAATTTTTCAATTTTTTTTTTTATTCCTGAAATATAACTTAAATCCCCTTGTTTTGGAGTTATCATTCTGATGGTAACCCTAATTGTTCACAGTAAATGACGCATTACAGTATTCTGCAGTTATTTCTAGATGATAAAACTTTTTTCCTTCTTCCAATTTGTAATTCTATGTGTTTTTTCAAATCGAATTACATACGGCATTATCAAGCTAAAACCCCTCATGTAACGCCATACGTAAAACCATATGTAATGCCACATGACTTTCCTGAAGGTGTTACAGAAGTAATCGCACATGGAATTCCATCTTTTTTTCAGGTGGGATCACCCAATGACCTGGGGCGCTTACTGGTCGCTTTATAAAACGACATGCTTTATTAGTTGATAGAACAAGCACCTATCACCCAATGACCCGGGGCACTTACTGGCCAGTCTATCAAATAATAAAAAGTTAAATAATAACGCAAGCACCGATCGCCTGATAACCCAGGGTGCTGATTGTGTTTAATTAACATTTTATTATTCAATAGAGTGGGCAGTAAGTGCCCCGGGTCATTGGGTGATAGGCACTTATGTTATTAATTAACAATATATATTGTTTAATAAAGCGACCAGTAAGCACCCCAGGTCATCAGGTGATAGGCGCTTGTATTATTGCTTAACATTTTATTATTTATTAGAGAGGCAAGTAAGCACCTGGGGTATCGAGTGATAGGCGTTTGTGCTATTAATTAATAATATGTGTCGTTTAATAAAGCAACGAGTAAGCGCCCCGGGTCATTGGGTGATAGGTACTTGTGTTATTATTATGACAATTTTTAATTTTCACGCGTTCTGGATACAGTCTTTGGCAATGCCCCTTCACTGCTCTGTCTGCTCGGCGGAATATTCTCCTTAGATCGTATTATACATACGATCTAGGAAAAAAGTTCCAATACTGAATCCGCCTTACCCAACGCTGATCCCTTCTTACCGTCTCCTTTAGCCAATCACAAGCATCTATACGCATGTATGTATGTTCTATCCCAATTGTTTACATGTTGCTAGAATTTTTGCCTGATTTTTGCTAGAGGGGGCGCAACCTGTGCTTCGGCTGAGAGCCAATAACCAACTAAAAATATGAAGTAAAAAAATTTGAAAAGTCACCTTCTTGCTTAGCTTATTAAAAAAATAGCCTTTGTGTTTATGTGATTTTCAAAGTAGCGTTATTACTTTCAGTGGGCATGTTAACATTTGCATACACATACACAGTTATTCAATATGCATGGAAAACATATGGAAGAAAACAGATTAACCAACTAAAATGCCATTGCCTGTAATACTGCTTCTTCACCTGACAATAAAAGGAGGCGCCGACACAGCGTCGACAATTATTGTTCTTGTACGTCACCTTTGTCCCTCGTACACTTTTGGTTTCTTCTTCTGAAAAGGCGAATTTGCGGAGGAGTTTTCTCGTTCTACGAGGGATCACGATTAATGTAACACTACTCGGGGAGAACTGTTAATTGAACACCAACAAATACCTGTGGCTCTGGATAGTTAGAGCAATGATGCGCAATTAAAGCATCAGCAAAATAACCGGATGACACTTTGTAACATTGCAGTAGAAGCGATTTCCAACCTTTCGTCTTTTTAAACTAATGCTCTCCATTCATCGAGAACCGAGATATGAGGCGATGGAAAAAATTTTTTTTTGCTTGTTAACAGAACCAAACTACGGTTAATAGAAAGGTTACACCTAACGTATATAACACAATTTTTGCCAGTCGAAACGTACTGGCTGATTTAAAACACGGAATAATTAAAAAAAAAAAAGAGAGGCAAGCGCCCTGGGTCATTGGGTGATAGCTTAGATCATATATACCTGGAGGGAGAATACAATGCTTCAGCCGTGAGACTAGCAAAGAGAAAGAGGGCCCATAAAGCAGGATTGGCTTTCTCTCTCTTACACTCCGATGATTGGCTAGCCCCCTTCCGTGTATATAGTTATAGTCGTCTCTAAGAGTGGAGCTGGTAGGAGAAGAGAGCATATACATAGCTATACCTCGATACCCCTCTACCTCTTCAGCCAATATATGTATAACTCAAGCTCTGGTGACATACAATTTATATATTACATTTATTGCAGTTCTAGAAGTCAATGATGATAGCTGAGTGGGCTGCATGCGCCGAATGATGTTTTTTTTGCAGCTGTAGACCTGAATCGAGTCCCGACGGGGAATTTTGTTTTTGTTTTTTTTTTATCTTAAAATTTTTTTGAATTTTCAATGAAATTGTACACTAAAACATAAAAAAAAAAAAAATTTTTTTTAGTCGGGACTCGATCCAAGTCTACAGCTGCAAAAAAAACACCATTCGGCGCATGCAGCCCACTCAGCTATCATCATTGACTTCTAGAACTGTAATAGATGTAATATATAAATTTCATGTCACCAGAGCTTGAGTTATACATATATTGGCCGAAGAGGTAGAGAGGTGTCGAGGTATAGCTATATATATGCTCTTTTCTCCTACTCTTAGAGACGACTATAACTATATACACGGAAGGGGGCTAGCCAATCATCGGAGTGTAAGAGAGAGAAAGCATATCCTGCTTTACGGGCCCTCTCTCTCTTTGCTAGTCTCGCAGCCTAAGCATTGTATGCTCCCTCCAGGTATATATGCTCTAAGGTATACATGTCTTACACTGAAAGAAAATTGGGTGTATGATCTTACCAATTTTTTCTGTATCAAGAGACCTTGATAACATTGAATGCTAACACTACGAAATTTGGAATATGGGCAAATCCACCAAACTTTTAACCTTCGTGATCCAGAGATTGAGCTTGAAAATTTCGTATTTAATTTTATAAACGAGTCAAATAAGTTTTTATTCACGATTACTCACCTAAAGAACAATGGGTATGCACAGATTCAAGGCCATAAATTACTTTTTTCTTTTTCTATAAGCGATTTAAGATGCAAAAACACAAAATAAGCGATTGAAGCTCAAGAAAAATTTCGTATTCTTAACAACTTTGTTTGCGTGGCCCGCAATATATTGGCCTTAAAATACCGACTTTTACTCGTTCGAACCTTTCTACAAAACATATCAAAGGCTGAATAGTGTGCCCTCAATGAGAAAAAAATTATGCGTATTTTTTTGAGTGAAGTCAACTTTTTAAAAAAATCATTTCAGTCTCTTCTTATGGACTTTTAAGACGCGGCCCTTCAATCACGGAAAAATTTTTTATTCAATCTTTAAATACTTGGAAAAACAAAAATTTCAAGCCCTGTCTCGATGATGTGCCCTACATTCATAAAGAATACGAGCACTTTGAAGTTGTAATGAAAAAACGAAACTAGTTTTAAAATAACATATTTTTTGATGGCACATCGAAGATTTTACGTGAAAAAGGTCAATATAAGTTGTTACCACTGTATTTTATCATGTTCAATTGAAATATAAATGGGCCATCATTATATTTTTATTAAAAAAAATTTTAACTTGTTAAGGAAACTCATATTTACTCCTCATCAATTTATAGTCCTGGCGCACTGTCTGACCCAGCTCATTTTTTTGTTGTAAATAATATAATTCTAGAAAAAAATAACCGATTGTAATAGTTCAAAATTCTACTTGCTGCTGAAGTAGAATGTAGATGTAGTAGTGTAGATTATAAAGTAGCAAGTAGTGAAGATTATAAAAAAATGGTCAAAAGCAGGAAAATAATTTTTAGTCGTCGAAAATTGGACGTGATGTTTTGACAGCCAGTAATATGATTGAAGTCGTTCGAGAAAGTGACTCAAAGGTCCAAATGTTTTTAATTTCTGAAAATGACATAAAAAATATTGAAAAATTATTGGAAAATACCAAATTGCAAGTGGCACCAAATACAATGAAAATTCACCAAGTAATATGGACAGAACAAAGTGAAGATGTGATATTTTTAAATTATTTATCATGTTTAGAATGTGTTAAGAATCCACCATGTAAACATTATAGTTTAAAACCTCACTCTGTTATGATTACAAGTATGAAAAAAAAAATAAAAAAACAAACCAAAAGCGAAGTTGAAGTTAGTAAAGTCGTCAAAATCCGCGCGTTAAGATCAAAAAATGTAATTCAGACAAATAAATAAAAGTGTACATGAAACCATATTTTTGTTATTTATTACAACATTTATAATTTAGACTTATTGAGTACATTCAATATTTGCAATGTCTATTCATTATTATCACTATAAGAGAAATGGAAATTTTGAAATTAATCATATTTGTCAATCAATTAAAGATTTTTTACAAGTCATCGGTTTAATATTAATTTATAAATATTTAAGGTATTTTTTATTTATTTAATCAATAAATAATGTTTTTCTTATAATTTAAACAGATTGGAGTAAAGAAATAGACATACAAAAACAAGGGGAAAAAAATTTAAATCAATAAAAAAAAATCATTTTAAATAAGGTACTAAACATTATTTTTATGAATTTACACCGCAGGAAAAAATTTTTTAGTACTAGGATATGACTTCTAACTTATTTTAAACTCAAATAAATATTATTAAATATCAGCAAAAAAATAATAATGCTAAAACGACGAGAAAATTTTTTCATTCTTAGCGTATGAGAGTTATGTATTATTACGTCTTCAATTTGAATGGCCTGGAGGTAAAACTAAGAACACCAACAATTTTTTACTAATAATAGGTATACAAATACATATACAAAATTCCAATAGTGTGCCTTGAAAAAAAAAAATTAAAAAAAAAAAAATCTCGAAATGAAAGGTTTGGTGGATTTGCCCATATACCAGGTCGGAGAATTTCGAAGTGTTCTGTTTACAAATTGGAAGACTCGCCGTACGTATTTGGTAGCGTCAGATGTCGACGAATCGTTGGATGCAGAGAGTACGTCGCTGGAAGCGTCAAACCTTGGAGTTGGTACGCCGAGCTTCCCAACTTGGGAGAGTAAGAGCTCGACATTAGTTGAGGTCGCTCGATCCTATGATCAAGCTATAATACTTCGGCATTGAGTGTTAAAATTATGTAGGTAAATCGATTCAAATGCATTGATGGGAGAGAGGGGTAATGTATATTATATACTTGGCATATTACGGTGTGTTGGCATAATGTAAATGAGGGGGTATATATATTTTCTTGTTTAGTGTTTTGAGAATGAGTCTTAAAATTTTTATATATATAAGAACCTCAAACCGAGAGACTTAAGTGCTCGCATGAGTGCGCTTTTATTTATCCAACAAGTATTTTAAACTTTGAGGGCTTCAGCTCAAGTAATTTCAAGCGCTCGCTTATGTGCGCTTTAATTAATTACATATACACATTTATTATAAATATGATTACAACCAAATGAATTATATTATTAAGATTAAATATTTATTATAAGATTATTATTTGATATTGCAACTGTGTTAAATTTATTTTATGTTTGTTTATGTTTGCTACTCTTAAATTATTATATACTTATTAAATAAATCAAAGCGCACAGAAGCGAGCGCTAGACATTACTTGGGAGGAAGCTCTTGAATTTTTAAATACTTATTAAATAAATAAAAGTGCACACAAGCGAGCGCTCTAAATTACTTGGGATAAGGCTCTTAAATTTTTAAACACTTGTTAAGTAAATAAAAGTGCGGTGAAGCGAGCGCGAGAAATTACTTGGGTAGAAACTCTTGATTAGTAACTATATTTAAAATTAAGTGAACCGTGCGTATTGGGTTTCGTGAGTGAGTTTTTATGCATACACGTTTTTCTGTTGTTAGTAATTTATAAATTAATAAATATCCTAATATTTCTTTAATACTGAATAATTAAATAAAAAGAAAAAAAAGTGACTCTATCGAGTCTTGAACTCATGATCATTGGGTCCAAAATAGAATGCGTACTTAACTGAGCTAACACTCAATATGGGGGACTGAACTTAAAACTTACATATGTTCATAGTAAGTACCAGAGCTTAACCTTTACTTGTGTATGCTTTCGTTGATTACATTTTAATTTTAGTTTTGTATACCCTAAGTTAAACCCACTTGGATATTTTACTTTTCCTCAATTTTTGAAGAAAAGCTTTTAAGCGTCGGCCTGCAAGTGTGGCAGGACTCCAGCAATTAGTTTGTTGAGTTTTTATTTATGTTTGAACTAATAATGAATCAAAGTACGTGATCGCACTGGGTAACTGAGGATCAGCTGCTTAGGATGAGTCCTAAAATTTGTATATATATTTATATATCGACGGCTGTGACGAAGACAATCACAGAGTGCCGTCACCCCATTTGAAATAACACGGCATGACGTCACGCTGTGATTGTCTTCATCGCAGCCGTCGATACATATATAGATGTATATAAATTTCCTCTCATTTATAGATATTTTAGTCTCTATATATACTTTTTATACTCAATGCCAAAGTATTATGGCTCGATAATGGGACCGAGCGACCTCAACTAATGTTAAGCTCTTACTCTCCCAAGTTGGGAAGCTCAGCTTACCAACTCCGAGGTTTGACGCTTCCAGCGACGTACTCTCTGTATCCAACGATTCGTCGACATCTGACGCTACCAAACACGTACGATAAGCCTCCCAATTTGGAAACAAGATACTTCAAAAAATTTCTACTTCATATGTAACCAAGTTTGGATTGATGTCAGTCGTATTTTGAAATTTTAGAAGTAAGAAATTTATTGAGCTCGGGTATTTCCAAGGTTGAAGATATCCTACATCCAAGTGTGTGTTCCAGTAATAACGCTCTTCGACAACTTACCGACAACTTAATTATGTCTTACGATATCTTGCGTCATGTTTAAGTTGTCGGTAAGTTGTCGGAGAGCGCTACTGGAACACACGGCAAATTTCTTTCAGTGTAAGCCGTTTATTTACGTGCAAGAATTTTCGCCTGATGTTGGCTAGAGAGGGCTCAACCTCGGCGTTGGCTCGGAGCAAATATCGATCATCTCAGTTAAAAATTTATAGCTATAATTATACCCATAAATTATAGCTATAATTATAGCTATAACTACCTATAAAATAGCTATTAAAATGTATAAAATTCAGCTATAAATTACAGCTGTAATCTTTTCACAAATTTTGAATAAAAATTAGTTGAAAATCAGATTTTTTCAACATATATCGATCAGTATAGACGGTATCATCCGTGTGATAACAGTAAAACTGAGGGCCTAAAGTATTTTTAAACAATTTTTACAAAACTTGAAATTGTATATGATTTCTTGTTTTTTTTCTACTTATTAAAAAATACTTCAGGCCCCCATTTTTACTATTATCATACGGATGATACCGTCTACACTGATCGATATGTGTTGAAAAAATCTGATTTTAAACTAATTTTTATTCATTATTGGTGAAAAATTTACAGCTGTTGTTTATAGCTATACTTATAGCTGAATTTTATACATTATTATAGCTGTTTTATAGGTAGTTATAGCTATAATTATAGCTATAAATTATAGGCATATTAATAGCTATAAATTTTTGACTGAGATACTCCTAAATACAGAATGGTATAGTTGTTTCAGGAAGTGACAATTCTAAGTATATCCCAAATGGAAATTAATGATCCAAATAGAATTAAATTTTACCTAAATGAAATACGTGTATAGTTATGATAAGACCCTTACCAAAATTTCCTGCAAAAAAAGTCTGCAGAAAAATCCTGCAGACAAGTCTGCAGAAGTTCCTGCAGGATTCCCTGCAGGTAAAGTCTGCATGGATATTGCCCAAAAATCCTGCAGGATTCTCTGCAGACCCGTCTGCAGGGTTTTCTGCAGACTATCATTGAAAATGTTGCAATAAAACTTTTAGTTTTTCTTGCTTTTAAATATATTGTGTTTATAGTTTAATCTGAAAAATAGTATCCATATCAAATAAGATAAAAACAATTATTTAAAATATATTTTTATTCAACTTCTTTCATGATTAATCAATTATAATATCACTTCTGTTATCTTTTGTCAATTATATTATTAGCTTCGGCACATCACAGCTGATTTAAAGCGTTTTAAATAATATTTGATATAAACATTATGTATTATTTATTATCATGCCTTTAATCGCAGTCCTCTCGAATCGTACCCTTCTTGAACTACCAATTTTGTTTTTGGCCGTATATTTGAACACAGTGTCCCATCCCTTTTGTCTTTTAAACAGTTTTTAACACAGATCTGAAACAAAATTTTAGCTATTGTAGTAATGAGCAACTTGTATCAAAATGCAAAAGCAGGTTTTTTGAGCCCTCTTGTACAAATAGTTTTTTAATTTCTACAAGTAATAGTAATATAAGTAAGTAAGCCAACATAGCCCACATCAAATAATTGTAATATATCCAAACTAATTAGTTTTGTTAAAAACAAAAAACTTTCAAACATTTCAGAAAAAATATTTCAGCTGTGTTAAATGTTATGATTAACCGTACTTACTCATAGCGGCATTAAGGAGGCTTGGGCGATTTTGAATTAAATGCGGGCTAGGTCTGAAATTCAGAGATTATATAGATAAAGTTTGCTAGATGTATTTTTATAAAAACAAAATAGGTAGGTCAACACATTTATTTTTGAGAAAATCGCTTGTGAAAATTCGTCATTTTAATACGCAACCTTACGGAACCCGAAATTCAATAGACTACTGTACCGCGACAAAAAGCAGTGGGCCCACCCATTAAATTGTACATGTACTTGAAAGTATAAATAATCTATTATTTAATAAAAAGAATAGGATCAACACGTTAAATTTTGAGAAAATAGCGAGGAAACCATCGAACATGAGAATTGTTTTGTTCAGGTACCGTAAGGGAACATGCGCTGTACATTCATAAACATACAAGCATGAAAATTTAAGTGTAACACAAGTATAGGTATATAATAGCAGATGAGTGCAAGAGAGTGCAGTGTTGTCAGCTTTATCGTGGCAGGGCCGTCATCTTTACACAAGGTACCTCGGGAAAACTAATAAATTTCTTAATATCGATTTTCCCAATGACTTTTCCGCGTATTATTGCTATTTTGTTCACACATGTGTATAATCAAAATGATTATAAAAAAAGTGTTTGCAAAGAATCATTTGTATGACAAGTACCCCACAGGGGCCCCTTAATAGATACGAAACCAAACACCCAAGCCTCCTTAAGCCTTTCTGGATCTAGTTTAGGTTTCACTGGTATACCCAACTTCTTATTCGCGTTTGATTGCTTGCCAGTTACACTACTGTTAGCAAGCTCCTCTGGTGTGAACAATACATTTAATATGTCATTAGTAAATTTAGAAACGGTCGTTTTGTCAACATTCCTTAGTTGCTTGTCACTTATAACATAATTTGTCGGAAGTGATTTTAATGATTTTTTCTACAAGAAATTATAACGACGTTAAATTATTTGTTTGAGTATTAATTGTGTATACTAAAAGTATGGAAACGCATTATGTGTAACTCTATAGTCGTTTTTACGAATTTGCATTTCTTATGAGAAAATTTGTTAGATCCTATGTATTTTTATGTCTAACCTTGCGTTGGTTTTGGATGATGTAAAAGAAGAAAAAAAATAGAACAACTCCTTCTGAATAACCTACATGTCGGACCTAATAAATTTTTACATGTAACTTTCTAATTCTAATACTTTTATGTGTATGAAATGTTGTTAATTATTAAATGTTAACTTTTGATTTTTTTTCTTTAATTACAGATACTGCTTTGCTTTCATTTTCAGCCAGCTGTAAAATAAATTGTATTTTATTATAATTTTTCTGATGTATACAGTACATCAAATATTTATACGATGCGAACGTTCCTGACGTTTTTCTACTTGTGACATGATGAAATTACCCTACTGAAATTTCTCAGGTAATTTCTCAGGTGAGAATATTCCTCATCTTGAAATCTTAGCTGAGAATAAATATCTTTTTTTGCAAAAGGCTATTAAGGTGGTTCTTCACGATGGTGCCGTATCAAAGCGACACGGGACCCTAGTGGTTTTCTAATTTTCGATTAGCGTATTATTTGCAACATAAAATATGTTGTACTGGCACTTGACTATAATATCATTGCATTTACATATAAATAAACAAGCTAATAAAGTCAGAGTAAGAGTTATAAAAAAAATTTTTTTTGACGCAAGGTTCTGAAAATGGCATGTACGCTCCTACTCAAGCTGACGTTGCCACCGATTTTTGCATGTATAACTATATATTATACAATCGTCGAGCGTCGTGCGTCGTGCGTCGTCTGCCGCACAAACGTAACCCCTTCTTTTTTGTTTTTATTGTCCGATGTATCCGAAATATTGATATGCTTCTTGTTATGATTACCTTATGTACGTTTTTAACACAAAAATAAACTCTAGTTTTCATTTTCAACAAATATTAATCATAAAATAATTTTACTGATTGTCTTATTGCCATATTAGTAAGTGAGTCATTTTAAATTTGCGCGCGCGATCCGAGCGTCTGCTCGTTTACACGGCAGACATTTCGCTCTCGCTGATCAATAACTGATTACGTTTACGATTAATTATCGTATACTATTTCCCTGATTAGCCCAAACTTTTGTTATATTATTAGAAAGCTGAAAAGTTCTTCTTTCACTACAAACTTTTTCTATTACGATCTTAAGTCTGCTTTACGAGATATTACATGATATCGTAGTATGGAAAAGTAACCTACATAAGAATACATGTTAAAAGTGCATTTTTTGACTGACATGTTTTCAAAAATTTGCCTGATAAAGGGACTTGAAATTTTAAGAGAAGATGCCTTATAACTTTAATAACAATCCCTCAAAGTTTCCCTATAAGTTTAAGTAAATGGGTTAGGTGAAGAACCACCTTAAATGTGAATTTTTGAATCGGTACGACCATCTGGGGAGATTACGATTTCCTGGGTGCCAAGATATTAAGCTGTTAAACTTCAAATTGAGTGATTTTTATTTTTTTTAATAGTAGTACCGATGAGGCACACCAGAATACAAAAAATCTAAATTGAATAGCCTTTTAAACAAAAAGGAATTTCTCAGCAGAGAAATCTGAGAAATTACGGTAGAACAATATGTAAGTTTTGTGAATTATATATTTTAAAAATAAAATTTTACTGTGATAAGCCCGAATAAAACCAATTGAATACTTGTTATAAAAATACTGAGCAGTACTGATGTACAACTATTCTATCAGTATATTTGCACGCGACGAAGATAAAAGCATACAGAAGTTTTACTATAACGTATACGTTTGACCCCTATAAATAATGTAAAGAAACTAACTTTCTGAAGACTTGAACCCTTACATGAGGACTGTGCAGATGTGAGGCTTTGATTATTTTCAAAATTTGCATTGCTATCATCAACTTGTTCGTCGTAATAATTACTTATGTTTTCTAGTGACTTTATTAAAGTTAGTTACCTTTATTTGATGCGTCACTAGCAATGGAAAAATAAACAGGACTCATATTGAAAATCTTAAGATCATTAATTATCATCTCTACTAATTTAGGAGCAAGTACATTCTTAACAATCGCCTCAGATTTAGTTCTCCCACAGTGTACTTGCTTTGAAAGTTTCGAATCACCATAAATTTTTGCGTTTAGTTTAATTCCACAATCCGTACTAAGGTAACTGTGATGATGACGTAGTCCATGATAAATTGACATAAGTTCAATTTGAGTAACTTTAAGATTATTAGAGTGTGAGTCAGATAATCAAAATTGACTTATAAGAGAATTTTTTCTTAGGTTACTTTGAATCACTTTATGATTGTTTGAATCCAGGTGTTTTTTTACTGCAATTTCTCCTTCCCACTTAACAGTGAAATTAGTTTGACAATTAATGCATCTACCAGTCTTATCATCTAATTTTCTTAACCAGCTACTATACTCAGAATTTTTAATCCAATCATCATTAAACGATGTATGATATTTTGCACGTTTCATTCTGCTGGATTTTAGTGAATTATAATCATCTACTTTTTCCATTCTTCAACAATTTTAGACAAATACTTAAAATAGGATCAAATAATTCATTTCTTTTTTGGTTGAAAAACTATAAATCATAGACTAGGCACTTTGGATTTTCACATAGCATTAGAGTCATCTAAAAAAAAAGATATATCTATGTTATAAACATTATTACAAATTACAAAACATCATTGGCGTAGCGATTTATAAATTTCATTATGTCTTCTGTCAAACTAAAAAAATTTAGAACGTGAAAGTAGTAATTTAATAATTTATCATTGAGACATGCATATTTAAATTTAATATCTTCATAATAAGTACTTACAACTACGAATTAACTGTTCGATATTTTGGTTATGTACATTTCGTACACTACTAACTATTTACACGTAAAAGTGTTGGATCGGCTTATATTAATTCCGCTGGTATTAATTCAGGGCATCGGCTGTACAGAACAGAGCGCAAACAGTCTCCTTCTTCAGCTTCTTGTTCTCTATTTATTGGCTGTAAGCTCGTCTTTTCTCTAACTCGAGCCTGTGTGGCCATTACCAGGTGTCAAGCACAAACAGTGAATAAGATGAGCTTATGCGTGTATATAGATGTGCAGCCTAAGGGTGCAGTCCCATGGTACCTATTAGATCTCCGCAATAGATTCTGTGCGATAGAAAGAGCTAATCAGAGCTATCACGAACTTGTCCATTTTGCTCTCATTGGTTGTTGATTGGTTGTCCCGCGCCCGAACGAAACTAATATGTCGCTTTGACACTTAACACTCGAATGCGTGCATGTGTCAAATTAAAAAAAAAAAAAAAGGAAATAAATTCTAAGTATCGATTTTTTTTTTTTTCAATACATCTATTTACAACAGCCAAAAAGTCGGGAGGTTAAATTTAAAATCGGGAGTCAGGAGAAATAATAGGATTTCAGGAGTCTCCCGCTGAAATCGGGAGAGGTGGTAACCCTTTGATTCAAAGTTGTTCGTAACTTTGATATAATAGTTAAGAGTTACATATATATCTATACATTTTCTTGGTAAATTTCCTAATCTCCTTAAATTAAAGATTGGCGTTGGGTCACATCGCGTGGCTCCCGTTTGCCAGAATAATTATTAACTGAGATGTATCCCAGGAGCCTATGCTGATAAGTTGCTGTTTGTTTGAAAAATCAAATGTGATATTAATATTTTAATGCATAATAAAAAAAAAAAAGCAACTTGCATAAACTTTTTTTGTTATTTGCAGATGAAGCTGGAGGCAACGAATCAAATGATCGAACGATATGCTCAATAACACATAGACCAGCTGTTTCGGAGGTCTCCTAGCTGTGAACTGACTATCGAAGAAAATTCAACAGACAGATTGTTAAAATAGTTATCTACCCTTCTGTGTATTTCAACCAAACGATACAAGCATGTGCACTCAATGCTTTGATGAACGCCGATAAAAAGAAAGTTTCCTTTGATTGGTATGATATTTATCTTAAACATAAATTTTTTTATGCATATTATTAATGATTGTGATTTATTTTAGGTATTTTTAAATGTTGAAGCGTAAACATTTATAAAGTTTCAATATTTTTAGTTTGTGAGTTAAATCTAAACATAACGTCTTTATGAAAATTACGAAGTTTTAAAAATTCTAAGTGTTTGATTATAATATTTATGAAGTACATCAGGCTGGTATTCACTTGTACGATTTTTTTATCAATATATTAAATCATACAAGCAACAGAGACTAACTGTTACAAATATAAATATAATTTTAAAAGAGATATTTATGATTAATAACAAAATACATTTAACCAACGTAAAATTATGGCATATAACAAACATCTCACCAGATACTAAAATTTGAAACTATATACAGAAAAGTAAATATCGATTTTTATCACCACCAATTAAAATAAATATGGTTTGGAAACTTCAAAAATCAATTAGTTAGTACTGAATAAGGGGATTTAAACAATCAAAGATAAGTTTTCTACATCCTTATAAGTGTTGCAGTCTTCATGACTAAGCTGGTGGGGTTTCACATCTTGGCTAATTTTCTTTAAAACTTTACAGTACTTCTGGATGAGAGCATCGTAAACTCATGATAACACTTTCTGTCAGATACGGAAAATACAAATTGAATATCATTTTTATATTCGATTTTAAAAATTCAGACCGTTTGATGAAATAATGATAATGTATCTAATTTATTACATACTATAAAAAACATTTGTCACTTACTTGTCACGTAATGAGTAAATACGTCAATTCGATCATTCATGTAGAATTTCACGTCCTCCATGATAGCACTATATAAAGCTTCGTTTGTTCGTTCATAATATGATTTGAAGCACCTTGTGTGTTTCTTTTTTAGAGCAATCCCAACAGCAGGAAGGATGAGTAACCGAATAGCTAACTTTTCATTCTCAGAGTTGGTGAACATCTTAAAAAAAAAAAAAAAAATCAAATTATACCTTTTATATTAATTAGTATATGTAATTTCTTCACTTCAATTTATTTTCCGTACTTAACAAAGTATACAAAAAATTAATCTACAATGAAATGTGACTTTAAAATAATATCCAATGGAGAAAAAGATACTTAACATTTGAAAATAATATGGCTTGTGGAAAATATATGTATTAAGTTATCTAGAGGACGATTAAAAAAAACACTTATATGTTAAAAGTTTTACGTGACAATCATGTTTTTATACGTTAAATCTTTTGCTATTATAAATAAAATTTTCTTGCAGTATTTTTTGTATGACCGGAAATATTATCAATATCGTTCACTAATTATAGTTGCCATTATTTTTTGAATAATTTAAGAAATAAGTGTAATCGATGCTGATAACAACTGCTAACGAAAAAAGGTCTCAATTTTTGCTTGCAGTACAAGTTAGACTAATTGTTCTTCATCACCTCTACACCTTCCTTTCGCTTCCACTTGTTTTCCCGGAAGCTGATCGTCATTTTTCAGTCAGAGTCCTTACTTTATGCCCCTTTTTCTGATGATGTGGTGATCCCTCTCTCTTCCTTTTCTCAATATATATGTATATGTTAGGTACAGACTGTCGATTGTTTTAGCAACTATCATAAAACAAGCATACGATATGACCACATACTGCTCGCGCCATTGCCCTATGCAAATCTCCATTAGTTGGCAATTTTTCAAAAAAGTTAGAGAATAGGTTCATGAGCACCAGTGATATCAGCGATTTTTACCTCATACATATTCAAATTTTAAACCACCGAGTGAAGGCTGCATGCAGTATATCCCAATTTGTTTGAACAACCTTGCGTATTAATAAAGTTTTTAATTAAAAAACTATTGTTGTGTTATTAAAATGCCTTTTCGGACGACGGATTTTAATCTAAGACAAGTAAAAGCATTACTTATTAATATTGGAAGAACTCCAATACAGATTATTGTTCAATTACTGCAGTGTCACAAAAAAACTATTGAAAGATGGAGAGCTCGTTTTCAGGACACTGGCGAAAATGTTGATGCTGTACGAAATCGGAGAACTCAATGACCAAACCGCCAATTGAAACTCGATAGAAGAGTTATCAGACAAATGGGTTATATCCTGCAAGCTCAGCCTTTTATGCCTGCAACAGTATTACGTCGCCAACTCAATTTAAACGTTCACGTTAATACTGTGAGAAAAATTCTAAAAAAGTCTATAAATTTATCATATTGTAAGGCTGCAAAAAAAATTGCATTTCGTTACAATGACGAAGTGAGAAGGCTAAACTTTGCAAGAGAACACGCTAAATAGGACACTGCGGTGACACGTAGTTTTCATTGACGAAAAGACTTTTTCAATGCATAAAAACGGGCGGTTAAAATTATGAAGATGTAAAAATATCAGGTAAAGGTATAAAACAAATGATTTATACAACAAAATACTTAACTTCATCCTAACAATATAAGAAAAAAATTACGGCTAAAACTTTTTTGTTATTTTAAATTGATTGGCCGATATAACCGTCTTGATGTAATTCCCAATCATTCAAGTGGAAAACGCAGAACAGCTTTTTGGGGATGGATTTCTGGAGATGGACCAGAATCACTTGTACAGATCCAGAGAAAGCTGAACGCTGCTCAATATGCTCGAATCCTGGAAGATCACCTACTGCCAACTGTTAACGCTCGATATCCAGACGACGAGATTATTAATGTAATCGAAGATAACAGCCCAATTCATTCAGCACGTATCGTTCAAAATTGGTACGCTGAACATCCACGATTTCAAAGGCAACATTTTTTTCCAAGGTCTTCCGATTTATACGTTATTGAAAATGTTTGGGCGGGGGCTGTAAGAGGCGGGCAACAAGAAGGTAATACCTCAGGCCATCTTGTGGGTTAAGTCCGTGAAAGATGGGAAGCCTTGAGGAATAAACCAGAATAATTTTTGAAACTAAGTAAATCTAAAAGCTGTTATCAATGCGCATGGATCTTACACACGTTATTAACAAATAGTCAATTCATAACATACAATTATTTGACTGAATTATAGAAATCAATAGAGACATTATGTTTAGATTTAACTCACAAACTAAAAATATTGAAACTTTATAAATGTTTACGATTCAACATTTAAAAATACCTAAAATAAATCACAATCATTAATAACATACATAAAAAAATTGATGTTTAAGATAAATATCATTTCAATCAAAGGAAACTTTATTTTTATCGGCGTTCATCAAAGCATTGAGTACACATGCTTGTATTGTTTGGTTGAAATACGCAGAGGGGTAGATAACTATTTTAACAATCTGTCTGTTGAATTTTCTTCGACAGTCAGTTCACAGGAGACCTCCGAAACAGCTGGTCTATGTGTTATCATTGAGCATATCGTTCGATCATTTGATTCGTTGCCTCCAGCTTCATCTGCAGATAACAAAAAAAGTTTATGCAAGTTGCTTTTTTTTTCTATTGTGCATTAAAATATTAATATCACATTTGATTTTTCAGACAAACAGCAACTTATCAGCATAGGCTCCTGGGATACATCTCAGTTAATAATTATTCTGGCAAACGGGAGCCACGCGATGCGACCCAACGCCAATCTTTAATTTAATTTATTTTAATTTAATTTAGTTGCTATATTTATTTATAATAAGTACAGTGATAACAAAAGAGCTAATCACCACCTAACATAAGGCGCTAATTGGTCGCTTCATTAATTGATAATAAATGTAATAAGAACGCAAATGCAAATCAGCGCACAATTCAAGGCACTTATTAGTTACTTTATTTATTGATAAGGCATAAAATAATAACGCAGTCGCCAATCACTACAAAACCCATAGCAAATACTGGTCACTTTATTTATTTGTAATAAATACAATAATAACGCAAGAGCCAATCACCACATGACCCAGGGTACACCCTGGTCGCTTTAATTATTTATAATAAATATTACAATTACGCAAGCGCGAATCACCAACCAAACCAAGACGCCAACTGGTCGCTTAATATATAATAAATAACATAAGAACGCAAATGCAAATCAGCGCACAATTCAAGGCACTTATTAGTTACTTTATTTATTGATAAGGCATAAAATAATAACGCAGTCGCCAATCACTACAAAACCCATAGCAAATACTGGTCACTTTATTTATTTGTAATAAATACAATAATAACGCAAGAGCCAATCACCACATGACCCAGGGTACACCCTGGTCGCTTTAATTATTTATAATAAATATTACAATTACGCAAGCGCGAATCACCAACCAAACCAAGACGCCAACTGGTCGCTTAATATATAATAAATAACATAATAACACAAGTGCCAATCACCAGGCAATCCGGGGCACTTACTAGTCGCTTAATGAACTAATAAGAAATGTAATAAGAACGCCAGTGCAAATCACTGAAAAACCCAAAGCGGGTCACTTAATTCATGAATAAGGCATAAAATAATAACGCAACCGCCAATCACCACACAACCCTAAGCGCATACTAGTTGCTTTAATTATTTGTAAAAAATGTAACAACAACACCAAAGCCAATCACCAAACATCCTGAGACGCGTTTTGGTTGCTTACTCAATTTATAATAAATAAAATACTGACGCAAGTGCCAATCCCAAAACAAACCGGGGCACTTCCGAGCCACTTTATTTATAACAGATAAAATGATGATAACGAAAAATCTTATCAAAACACAACCCGAAGAGCGTACTGTTCGCTTTATTTATTTGTTACAAACACAACAACTACACAAGTGCCAATCACTACGCAATCTAGAGCGATTCTTGATCGATATATTTATTTATATTAAATACAATAACAACACAAGTGCTTATAACCTTACAACCTGGGTGCTTACTGGTCGCTTTACTAATTTAGGATAGATACAAATATAATGCAAGCGCCAATTACTATACAACCTCATGCGCTTACTGGTCGCTACAATTATTTATGATAAATATAACTAAAAGACAAGAGCAAATCTCTTTACAAATTGGAGCCCTTTCTGGTCGTTCACTTAATTTACAATGAATACAACAACAACACAAGTGCCAATCACCACACATTCCGAGACGCTTTGTGGTCGCTTACTTGATTTCTAATTAATAAAATACCTACACAAGTCCCAATCCCAAAACAAACCAGGGTGCATCTTAGTCGCTTAATTTTTAATGTATAAGGTAATAATAACGCAAACGCTGATCACAACACAACTCAAAGTGCTTACTTGTCGTTTTAGTGATTTATAATTAATACAACAACAACCCAAATGCCAATAATAACCGCGGGTGCTAACTGATCGCTATATTTATTTGTAATAAATACAATAACAACACAAGCGCCAGTCACCACCTAACCCAAGGAGGCACTAAATAGTCGCTACAATCATTTATAATAGATAGTACGGAATGATATGTGCCAATCATCACACAACCCTGAGCGCTTACTAGTCGCTTTATTCTTTTATGATAAATACAGAAATAACACAAGTGCCAATCACCTCACAAATTGGGACACTTACTTCTTGCTTTATTTATTGATGTGGCATAAAATAAAAACGCAATCATCAATCACCACACAACCCAGGACGCATGCTGGTCGCTTTAACTATCCATAATAAATATTAAAATTCTGCAAGTACCCAGCACCGACTAACCTTAGTTGCTTACTGATCGATTTAATTATTCATCATTAATAAAACAACAACGCAAGCGCCAATCACCACAAAACCCGAGGCACTTACTGATCACTTTAATTTTTGTTGAGACTTAAAGAAACAACGTCACCAATATCGCCACACAAGCCGGAGAGCATACTGGTTGCTTTGATTATTTATAATAAATATAACTATAACGCAAGTGTCGAACACAACACAACCCAAGGCGCTTACTGGTCACCTTATTTTATAATAATGTATTAAAAAATTACGCAATCGCTAATACCCACACAATTCAGAAGGCTTACTGGTCACTTTACGTATTTATTATAAGTACAAGAATAACGCAAGCACCAATTACCATACAACCTGGGTGCGTACTGGTCGATTTGTACATTTATCATCAATACAATGATAACACAAACGCCTATGACGACATAACCCAGGGCGCTTACTGGTTGTTTACTTAATTTTTAAAAAATAAAAGAAAACGACGCAAGTGACAATCTATAAACAACCAGGGGCACTTACTGGTCGCGTTATTTATTAATAAGGCATGAAATAATTACGAAATTGCCTATTACAACACAACACACGGTGCATACTGGTCGCTTTAAATTTTTAAAATAGATACAATAATAACAATAATGCCAGTTACCACACAACCCAGGAGCTTACTGGTCGCTATACTTATTTATAATAAATACAGTGATACCGCAAGCGCCAATCACCACCTAACCCAAGGCGGTTTCTGGACACTCTGATTATTTATAAAACATATAATTATAAAGCAAGCGCCAATCACCGCCTAACTTAGGGCTCTTACTGGTCACTTTTATTATTTAAAATAAAAATAACAATAACGCACACGCCAATCACCATCCAACCAAAGGCGCTTCCTGGTCGCTTCAATTGTTCAAAATAAGTATCACAACAACGCAAGTACTGATCACCACACAACCCGGAGCGATTACTTGTCGCTTTATTTATTGATAAGGGATAAAATTCTACCGAAATCGCCAGTAAAAACAGATTTCCAAGAGCATACTATTTACTTTTAATTATTTGTTATAAATATAACAACAACGAAAGCGCCCAAAAACACAACGCAGGGCGCTTCATTCACTTATAATAAATATAACAATCACGCAAGCGCGAATTAATACACAAAGCTGGGGCTCTAACTGGTCACTTTATTTATTCATAATAAATATAACAATAACGCAAGTGCAAATCACCACTTAACCTTAGCCGCTTACTGGTCATTTTACTTATAAAGAATGCATAGAATGATAACGCAATCGCCAATTACTACATAACTCAAAGGGCTTACTTGTCGCTTTATTCATTTATAATACATACAATGATAACGCAAGAGACGATCACCCATAACTCGCGGCGCTTACGGGTCATTTACTTATTTTATAAAATTTAAAAAAAAACGACGAAAATGACAATCTTCTCTGCACTGGAGGCACTTACTGGTCCCTTTATTTATTAATGAGGCATAAAATAATTACGCAATTGCCATATACGACATAACACAGGGTGCATACGGGTCACTTTATTTATTCAAAACATATATATTAATAACGAAATTGCCCATGAACATACAATTCGGCTGCTAACTGGCCGCTTTATTATTAATTAATAATGTATAAAATAATAACGCAAACAAGAATCACAACACAACCTGGGTGCTTATTGGTCACTGTATTTATTTATTATAAATACAATAGTAACGCAAGCGCCAAATACCACTTATCCTGAACACTCTAAATATTTATAATTAATACTCTTATAATGCAAGTGCCAATCACCACACAACTCGAGGTGCTTACCGGTCACTTTATTTATTAATAATTCGGACTTGGTTAATGGCCACGCGAGTGAGTGGTTGCGTCCGAGAGAAGCTCTGTGGCAATCGATCTGTATCGTGTGTTTTAAGCATTCTTTATTATTGTTAACTGTGTGATTTTGAGTGAGTTATAAGAATAGATCGGATCATGCAGGTAGTTTTTGTGGAAACCGTGCGTCTCGGTTATTTTTAAGCGAAAAGGTGAAGGTGTGTGTTTTATAGGTTAGGGCGTGCGGCGCAGCAAGACGCGGCCTGCTTGTGTGCGTTTTAGACGAAGTATAGGAAAGGATTTTCTTCTTTACGGAAGACAATATGTCAGGAAAGAGCGGTGAGAAAATTGATAAGAAGACGATGGACATTAAGAAGAAGGGTGAGAAAAGCGAGGACAGTGCGAAAGAGAGAAGTGTGGCGGTGGAGGTGTGTGCGGGGGGGAAAGCGGTGGTGAAAGGTATAGGGGAAACGAGGCGAAACAAAGCAAGCGTGACTACGAACAGGCAGCCAGCTATAACGGATAGCTTTGCGAGAACGGTGAAATTCGACAAGAGAGAGAAAGTGTTGGAATGCGGGGGCTGTGAATTGTTGAGGGAGGAGGTGTGTGAATTAAAAGAATGTTTGAATAAAGAACGGGAGGCGTTTAACAAAGTGAGAGATAGTATGATAGAAAGAATGGAGGTAGAGCTGAAAAAGATAAGGCAGGAAAATGTTGTGTGTGAGAAAAACAAAGTTGAAATTAAGGCGATAGAAGTTGATTTGTCTGAAAGAATCGAGAAATTGGAGAATGGGTGGCAGGATTTCAGGGCTAAAGTCAAAGCTACGATGGATAATTTTGAGAAAATGGTCGTTAAAGCAGGTAGCATCGAGGAGGCATTCAGGGCGGAGGAGAGGGAAGGCAGTAAAACGAGTAGTAGTGTTGCTTCGGGACAATCGGGAGGGTCGATATCTATCGATGGGAAATCGCTGGCCGGTAGGAGCTGTTTCTCAGATTTTGAAGTAAGCGCGATGAAAAGATTAGTCAAATGGCAGGATGAGATGTCGAGACAAGCAAACTTAGTCTTTAGAGGCTTGTCTCTGCACGGTGAGTGGCGAGTTGGGATGAATGTGTTTTTAAAAGGAAAATTGTATGTCGATGTGAATGTAGAGCATGTGAGAAAGAGTGGAAGTGTGTTCGTAGTAAGGTTTAGCAAGAAGGAGGATAGGGATCTAGTTTGGCAAAATAAGCATAAGCTAAGGGGCTCGAAATTTTACATAGAGAATGATTTAAGCTATGAAGAGAGAAAGAGGCAGGAGTTGCTGGGGAAGTGGGTAAAGAGTAAAAAGGAGGTAGGTTATCAAATAAAAAGTAGCATGGGTGGTTTTTGGCTAAATGACAAATGGTTTAAGTGGTTAGGTGAAGAAGCAGCAGAGAAAGTATGCGTGAGAATAGAGCGTGCGAGTAACGGCAACGGCGATAAAAGCGGTGAGCAGAAGACAATGGGGAATGTGGAAGGGGAAGATAGTGCAGTGCGACAGCAGAAGAAGAAAAGTAACTTGACGCAACCGGAGTTTACCGAGAGTATGGAAGAGATTTTTCGGTAGGGCCCGGAAAAAGTGTGTTGGACGCTGTGCGAAAGAGGAAAGGTAATGCATGTAAGAACGTAATAGGTTATAATAATTGTAAAAGTTCTAGAAATTTCATTTTTTGGAACTGCGCGGGAATTTTAAATAAAGATAGAGATTTTTGGAACTTCGTTGAAAAATATGATTTTATAAGCTTATGCGAAACATGGTTAGAAAATAAAAGTTGGTTAAATTTAGAAAGAAAACTGTCAAAAAACTTTATTTGGAAATCTATGGATGCGGTAAGAGAAAATAAAAAGGGTAGAGCGAAAGGCGTATTTTTGTTAGGTATTAGAAAAAATTGGTTAAAAAATGGAAATGGTTTGAATGTAACAGTTGAAAAAAATATTGTGATAAGTAGTTTTATAAATAATAATAAGGTTGTAAATGTATGGTCAGTGTACAATTCCGGTAATCTAAAGGAGGTGGTCGAATTTTTAGAGGCTTATGAATTTGTTGAGGGGGAGAAGGTAATTATTGGGGGGGATTTTAATATCAGAACGGGAGGGCTAGGTAGTTTTGTGGAAGGGGAGTCGGGTGAACTTAAAGGAAGGAAAAGCAAAGATGCAGGGATTGGAAATGAAGGTAGGCATTTGATAGAGGTAGTGGAAAATAAAGGGTTTTATATTTTAAACGGGTGGCATGAGGGGGATGAGGAAGGTGAGTTTACATACATAGGGCCGAGAGGAAGTACAGTAATTTATTACGTGCTAGTTAATTGTTTTGCTTTGGACTGGGTTAATAAATTTGATATAAAGGGAAGGGTGGATGCGGATCACTTGCCCCTCTGCCTCGAAGTACACGATGCTGAAAGTAGAGCGGAGCGGGAGTACGGAGCGCAAATGAAAAAAAAGTTTTGTTCATGGTTGGAAGAAGATACAGCGAAATTCCAGCAGGCGGCAGAAGATTTGTGCGAAGAATGCATAGTAACGGAGAAGGATTCCGTACAGAAAATTTGGGATGGAATCAAGAGTATAGTAGACAGATCTGTTATAAAAAAGGAGATCAAGTACAAGGTATGGAGGTTAGGCGAAAGAAAGTGGTGGGATAGTGCATGTAGGAAGAGGAAAAGAAAAGTGAAGAAGGCGTATTATAAATGGAGAAAAAATCTGGTAGGAAAAGTAGTATATTTGAAAGAGAGAAGGGAATGGAGGAAGATGTGTGAAGATAAGGCAGCTAACCTTAAGGAGATGGAAGCAGCACAGCTTAGGAGCATCAAGCACGAAAAAGATGTGTGGAAGTTCTTAGGCGCTGGTAAAAAGAAAAATTTTGTTGAGAATGACATTTCAATGGATGCATGGAAGGAATGTTTTAGAGTTCTCATTGAGGGAAGCTGTGAGAGAATGGTGGGAGCAAGAAGGAAATTAGAGGCAGAGGATACTGAAAGTCTAATGGAGGAGGAGATAATAATGGCGATTAATTCGTTAAAAAAAAGGAAGGCAGCTGGTTACGATGATATTTCGAACGAAGTCTGGAAACACGGTGGACCAAAATTATCCAAAAGATTGATGTTTATGTTAAAAAAGATATGGGCGGGAGAAGGTTTTCCCGAAGATTGGAAGTTGGCGGTAGTGGTCCCGCTTTACAAGAAAGGTGACGTCAACGAGGAAAAAAATTATAGGGGGATCTCCTTGTTGCCGACCTCATATAAGGTGTACACAGAAGTATTGAGGTGTAGACTGGTGAGGGAGGTGGAGGCGAAAGGAATTCTCCCGGAAGGGCAGGCCGGATTTCGTAAGGGGAGGTCTACTATGGATAACATTTATATCCTGAATCATGTGGTTCAAACGGCAAGGTCTAAGAAAGAAAAAGTTTTTGCAAGCTTCGTGGATCTAACTGCGGCTTTTGATACGGTTAATAGAGAGAGGTTATGGGAGGTGATGAAGGAGGAAGGCATAAGCAAAGGTTTAATTGAAAGAGTGAAAGAACTATATGAAGAAACGATGGTTACGGTAAAGGTGAACAATACGTACTCCGACAAATTTTGGAGTTCGAAAGGTGTGAGGCAGGGGTGCGAGCTGAGCCCGATCCTGTTTTGCATTTATATAGCTGCTTTAGAAAAAGAATATAAAAATAGAAATGTAGGTGGGGTAGTTATTGGAGGAATAAGGGTATGGTCGTTAGCTTACGCGGACGATCTAGTCCTACTAGCATTAAACAGGGAGGCAATGTTAGATATGTTGGGGGTATTAAAGAGGTTTTTGGAAGGCAGAGATCTGATTCTAAGCATAGTAAAGACAAAAATTCTAGTGTTTAATAAGGGCAGGAACAGTGGGAAAGAAAAATGGCTGTACAAGGGAGAGGAGATGGAGGAGGTTAAATCCGTTAAATATTTAGGTTTTATCTTTAATAGGGAAGCGAATTTTAAAGATCATATAGAGGAGCTTAAAAAAAAGGGGATTATTGCGGCGAAAAGAGTGTGGGGGCTGGGGGAAAGAAGGTGTAAAAATGATTTCAGGAGAAGGAAGATGTTGTTTAATTATCTGGTTAGAAGTGTTATGTCATATGGGGTGGAGATCTGGGGTTTTGAGGAAAAAAAGGAATTGGAGAAAATACAGCTGGATTATTTTAGATGGGTATTGAGGCTGAATTTTTGTACACCGAGATACATAGTCTATAGAAAAACCGGCATAGATAAACTATGTGATGCGTGGCGGGTGAGAGCGTTAAAATTTGAACGGAAAATACAAAGTCTAGAGGAGAATAGGTTATTGAAGGTGTGTAGAAGTGAGAAAGAGGAATGGAATGAGTGTGATTTATATAGTGCGGAAAGAAAAAAATTTTGTAACTACGCAGGTCTAAGCACAATGATTGTCAACCAGGGATTAAACTCTGATAGGGATATTATTGCGGAAATCAGTCAAAGGATGAAAGATATAGAAAGGCAGGTATTGGATAGTAAAATTAGGGAATCTAGATATAATACTAGATACGCGAGTATCATACCCAAAGAAGTACCGAAGTACCTGACTAGATGTAGAAAAGAAAGTGAGATTAGTATAATTGCGAAGATAAGGTGTGGTAATTTTGATGCGAGGAATAAATATTGGTTAAAAGACAGGCTATGTATGCTATGCAAAAGAGACTCAGGTACATTGTATCATATTATAAATAGGTGTGAGGTGTGTATGAATTGGTATGAAAACAGAGCGGAAATAAAAAGAATGATCAATAAATATGTTACTAGCGAGCTCGGAATAAATGAGGTAATTAAACTGTTCATAAGGTATGAGAAGGATTGTAAAAAAGGAGAGCGGACGGGATGATTTTGTTAGCGAGGATTGCGATGAAAATTAGCCACAGAGCTGGGTTTGTGAGGTATGTTTGTATGATTTTATCTGGGACATGTGAGTATTTAATTGTAAGATGTGGATGGAATGTGTGGGATCGAATAAGTTATTTATTTTCTTTTGTAAACCAAGTCCTTTTTCTGGGCCAATAGGCTGATTAATAAATAAATATATATATTTATCAATAATTCATAAAATAATAACGCGAAACCTTATCACAATACAACCATTGTTTATTTTAATTATTTATAATAAATACAACAACAACCCAAGTGCCAATCAGCACAACCTAGGTTGCCTACTGGTCGCTATTTTTATTCGAAATAACAACAGTAATAACGCAAGAGCTGGTCACAACGTAACCCAAGGCGCTTTCTGGTCGCTTCAATTATTTAAAATAAATATACTAATAACGCAAGTGCCATTCACCACACAACCCACAATGATTACTAGTAGCTTTAAATATTAATACGCCATAATATACGACCGCCAGTAAATAATTATTCAGAGGAGTATACTATTTACTTGGTAACAGTTTCCACTGTTACCAAAGATTTAGCAGCAGTAAGCTGTTATGTGGAGTAACCTATCAAGTGAAGAATAACGATAGTATAGTTCCCAAGGTTTTGAACATTTCGTCTCAACCTTTTTTGAAGCTACTTGAGATTCCAAAGGGCTAACTTCAGAAGTAATTGATTCGATATTAAACACAGGGTATTCTTTGTTGTCTTGATAGAGGAATGTAGGACCATGTAACAAACTATCTTGTTGCAGTAACTGACTTGGAGGTGTGCCACGAGAAGCATCATCAGCTAAGTTACAATTGGTTTTCACATAATACCATTTCTCGCTTGGAACCAAAGTGTGAATCTCTGAACATCTGTTGGCCATAAAAGTACACCATTTACGAGGTTAAGAATGTAACCAATGTAACACATTCTTTGAATCCGTCTAAAGATGTAAATTACCCTTTGAAAAACTAAGCGCACAATTTTCTATGTAATGGTGGACAACCTTAGCCAACAGATAAGCAGCACACAACTCCAGTCTCGGGATACTAATTACTTTGAGTGGAGCCACTTTAGTTTTGGTGACCAAAAGACTAACAGAAATTTTTTCTGATTTTATCACTTTTAAATAAACAACTGTGGCATAGGCTGACTTAGAAGCATCGGAAAATTCATGAATTTCAACAACATCGTGATCAGAGGAGTATCCATTCCAACGAGGAATTTTAAACTCTTTAAACTTTGGAAGATCCTTTAGCCATTTATTCCAAGTGAATATTTTCCGGAAGTTCTTGATCCCAACCTAATTTATATATCAATAAGAGGACTCTAAGAACAGTGAAAATGATACGAAGAATTAATAAACTCCAAGGGCTTACTGTTCAGTCTTTTATTCAGTTGACAACGTTTCGACTGCACTTAAGGCAGTCCTTTTCAAGTCTCTGAGTTAAAATACATAAAAATGATTATATCACAAAAGTTGAAGATAGTCTAAGCAATAAAAATGTTTATAAAACTGTACGATCTAATCCTTTGAAAAGTCTTGCTCGTAGGTTGGATAATTTACATAATAGATTAAATTCATGTGATTTGCTTGGGAATGGAAGAAATGTTTTTCCTACTACTAAGGATAAGTGCAATCTAGCCAGATGTTATGGATTAGTTAAAATACATAAAAAAAAATAAGCCGATTAGACTAATTGTATCTGCGATTAATTCACCAACTTATTTTATTTCAAAATGGGTATAAAATTTTTTAAAGACAAATTTACCACAATCAAAATTTAATATAAAAAATAGTTTTGAATTCACAAAAGAAATTTCTCAGTTTCAAGTTCCAAACGATTTTTGCCTAGTTAGCTTTGATGTAGTAGCCCTTTTTAACAATATACATTTTGAATCAGTTAAACAAGCAATAGAAAGACGTTGGCATATTTTAACTCTTGAAACTAATTAATCATTGACTGTATTCTTGGAGATCATTGAATTTATACTAAATAGTAATTTTGTTTTTAACAATAAATATTACAGACAGATTTTTGGTTCTGCCATGGGATCGCCTTGCAGTCCTATATTAGTCACGCCCGGCAGAACTAGTCATGCACGATTTAATTAATGATTTACTTTTTACAAGCCCCATTCCAATTGCATATTTTAAAATTTACGTCAATGATATTGTAGCTTGTGTTCCAAAAAACAATATCAAGGATATTTTACAACTTCTAAACTCATTTGATGATCACATTAATTTTACAATAGAAGAACCCAAGAATAATTCTATTAACTTTCTAGATACAACTTTACATTGGGATAGCTCAGGTAACATTAAAACGAATTTGGTTTCAAAAAGATACACACGCAAACTCATATTTGAATTATTTTTCACATTCACCTGTATCTCAAAAAATAGGTGTCGTCTTTTCCTTGGTTGACCGTGCCATTAAATTATCTGATGAATCTTTTCACAAACAAAATTTAAAAAAAGTTTCTATTATTTTACAGGCTAACAACTATCTGATAGAATTTATTACTAAATACCCAAATGTTCGTTTGAAAAAAATTAAATTCCAATCTACGGGCGAGACCATATGTGATAATGTGAATTTCTTACCTAAAGATTTTGTAGTGTTACCATACATAAAAGACTGTGATAAAATTTTCAGAAAAGGTTTTAATAAGTTCAATATAAAAGTAATTTTCAGATCTGTTTGTAAATATAATTTTTTAAATAATTTAGGAAAAGATAGCGTTGACACCACCGACAAAGTGTGTTCCGTTTATGGTTTCAAGTTTAAAAATTGTGATAAACATTATGTGGGACAAACTAGTAGAACTGTTGATACTCGAACGAAAGAACATGAACGCGATGGTATAAATGAGAAAGATTCGTGTGTAGTATATACACATATGAGAGATTATGGCCACACTTTCGACTTCGATTCATTACAAGTACTCGACCAAGAAATTTGTTATTACAGACGTTTAATATCAGAAATGGTATATATCACTAAGTTAAATACTGTAAATAAGATTACTGACACAAATAATTTAAGTACAGTACTTAAATATTATATCAAACATTGTTTAAAATAATTAAAAATACAAATAGAGTCTTATTGTGCGTTTGAATTCGTGCCGTTTTATACATGTATACAATCTTTCGATATTCATGTGTGTCGTTACTTACATGTACCTAGTCCTACTTTAGATTATATTCAGACAGCTTAAAAGCCAGTCGGTTATATTAGAGCAGATATAGATATTATTTAATACTAAGTGGACGTTGCTCTACATAATTTGTAAGTTTATTTATTCTATTTAATTGTTTACACTTGTAGTTTATGGTAGCTGTTGTAATGTTTACTTTCATTATAATTATTTTAACTCAGAGACTTGAAAAGGACTGCCTTAAGTGCAGTCGAAACGTTGTCAACTGAATAAAAGACTGAACAGTAAGCCCTTGAAGTTTATTAATTCTTCCTAATTTATATAACCAGAACGACTCCATAAGCATCTAAACAACGATAATAGTAGGTGATAACCAACCTAGAGGGACGTATATCTTTAAGATTTTGGAAAGAAGCCTTCTTTTTGTGTGTGAGATATCCGGTTCACAACTATTTATGTTAAAACACAAGTTATCTGCATGAGGATCCCAAATCAGTCCTACTACTTAGGTAATTTCTTTATTGTCTTTCAAGTCTACAGGACGATTTGAAAGGAACGAAGTTGGCAAATTTTCAAATAAGTCGGGACTATTGGAAGACCACTTTCTCAAAGGAATTTTCCCCAATTCTGTTATACAATTCAACTCATCTAGTTTAACTTTAGCTTTATTCGCACTGTGCCCCCCTGACAAGACGTCATCTATATAAATTTCTGAATCAAGAACGCTAGCTCCCTTACGATATTGATCTCGATAATCGTTGGCTAACAGTTTGATCACCCTACAGGCTAGGTAAGGAGAACAAGCTAAACCATAAGTCACTGTTGTGAGTTTGTAAACTCGGATATCTTGCGATGGGTCAAAACGCCAGAGAATCGACTGAAAAACCTGTTTAAGGACATCAACTCCTATTTGCCTAAACATTTTCTCTATGTTGGCTATGAAGACATGGGAATAATTACGCCACCGCATAACTAAGTCAAAGAGATTACACAATAAGTTGGATCTAATGTGAAGAAAATCATTAAATGATCCACTAGAGTTAACCTTGCATGAACCATTGAATACTACTCTAAGCTTCGTAGTTGAACTTTCATTTCTTAAAACGGCGAAATGAGGTAAAAAACACTTTGCTTCTTACTCACAACTAAGCTCCATATGACCTAAGTCTAAATATTCTTTCAAGAACTTACAATAATCAGACTGTAGCTTAGAATCCTTCTGAAACTTTCTATCCATAGATTTCAACATATAATTAGCCGTCTTAAAAATACCGGATTTCAAACTGTCCATGGGCTCGTTATTTTTTAAAGGTAACCTGACGATATATCTACTATCCTGATCTCGTTTCCAACCTGCAAGGAACTTCTTATGGCAATCAACTTCCACTGGTGTTGGAGTACAGCCAACCTTACTAGGTTCCTCAAGTTCCCAAAACCGTTTCAACAAGATATCGACAGAGGGATTTTAGTAGGTGAACAGAGCAGGGACTGATCCACCCTACTCATACAGGTACTAGGCCACCCCACCCATGCAGGTACTAGGCCACCACACGTTGGCCTAGCTTGAGATCTATCGATTTATAGTATGTGAGTAGTCGGGCTTCCGAATTGCAGCCTGATAGCGCTCTGCTGTACTGACTGTATTTAAATGAGCGCGCGTTTTGAAATGTAATTTTTAAAACTATTTTTAGATTTAAAATTTATTTTAATTTTTATTTCAAAATAAAAAATTTTCCCCCCACTTGGATTTAAACCTTGCTCCCCAGGGTGATAGTCGGGTACGCTACCGACTGTGTAATTGGATGATTGGATACTCACTATACTAATACAGATATGTTTGGTACCGCACTGTCTTATCAACATAAAGTGTAGATGTCTTAAAGATAACTTAAAGATGGCATTAGGATTATCTGGCATTGTTTTTAAGATGGCTTAAAGATAACTAAAAGACTTATTTTCAAGATGACTAAAAAAGTGACTTAAAAACAACTTAAACAAGCCTTTTATACTGTTTACACCCATAAGATAATTTAGAAGCACGCTTGGTAAGAGCATCAACCAAACGCTCTTATCTGTGAGGTACAACCATCGAATCTTACCTCTCCAAAAGAGGCGTAGCCAAATATTTTAGTTCGTCCATTAAAAAATACTTGTCATAAATAGATTGATTAAAAAGCAATGGTTACATCCATTACATGGACTCAGGCAAATGTAGGAGAAACTTTTTGTACAGTTTAACGTTATGATGTGCACAGTTTGCCTTGTACGCCCTATTATGATAAGGGCAGACGGTGGCTAGTTTTATTTTATCAATCGGAGGATAGCCCAAATCTGTAATATCATAAACATTGAATTTGAATCTCTCCAACCATTGTTTTCTCAATGAGCCAAATACATGCACTTTTCTTGCATTTTGTAGGTGTTCTCGAAGAATTGTTCCTATAGTATTGTACGGGAAATTTCCCGACTCCCAAGGTATACCATGAAAACAGCGTTCCAACCATAAATTTTCTCTTCTATATTTGTCTGAGAGTAGTTACCATGAAAATGGCTCTTTGAAGAGAAACACTATAGGTTCACCGTTAGAATGGAGTGGAAGTATAGCTAATTCCTTAAGAACTAATTCATCAACAGGCTGTTTAAAACCTTGTATATTAACTATGTAATCCATTGATTGCTTATAACCTTCTTACTATCATATTTTTTGAAACTTTCCTCCCCAATCTTTATTTTTTATTACTTTTTTCTAATTTCTTTTTCCTCTGTTCAGTCTACTTTACATACCTGTCAATGAACTTTTTATGCTCTTTGTATTTTCTATCGTACTCTTTCTTCTCTGCGCTCTGACCTTGCCCCATGACGGTTAATAAATGAATGATGATAGCAGAATTATGCATCAGCCTTTATAGCTTTACCCCCACCACCATCATTATATGTAATCCATTAATCACAATCGCTTATAACCTTCACGTTGAGAAAATAAATGATTTATTAGTTGAAAACTTTTCCGTTAAATTCTTCAACCAAGATTTTTTTTCATCATCATCCTTGGTAGAAAGTTTTTGATACTTCACGTCATTGGTGAATTTGCTTTCAGTTGGCTTATGCGACATGTCGATAAATGTCGTTTGACAAAAAATTTTTAAAAATAATTCACACTTTTTATTTTTCTCCTTTGATTTTTTTCCGCCCATTTCTCTGTGTGTCTCTTCTCAAATTTCGCCCACTCTTCTTTTCGTCGTTCATTATCTTTTTCTTTGCTCTGCTGACCTTTCTCCATGATGGTTGGAAGACAAATGATGTTAGCAGAGCTATGCATGAGCTTTTATAGCTTTAAATGAGTTTCTCTACGTCTCCACTTATTGGACTATATTGAACAATACGATCGTGAAGAATTAGGCAGTAGGGTGATGTATTGGTGGGAAAATTAGCGTGAGATTCAAATTCCAAACGCACATCTACTGGAGCATTTTTCAGTGAGTCATTTTGCTTGGAGCAATCAATCACAATCAAAGGCGCGACGTTCAGAAAATCATATCTGTTTAACAAAGGTGCGGGGGATTTACCATATTATAAATTCTGAAAATAAGCATACACGTCATACAACAGTGCATACTGATTGTTTGTCATATCGAGATTGAGATAACCATAGGAATAATATTGTGAATTGAAATAGAGTCTCACATTTCTTATGTTACAGTGATCGAACTTGCTAGCACTAGCAGCTCTCTGATTATTTCGGTTTGTTTGAAAATCCAGTAAAACATAACGTGGCTTTTCCAACTGATTGGACGTCTTGACTGTCCAGATATGCTTAGATGTGGTGGGCAAGAGTGGATATTCATAGAGCTTCCGAATACGGAAGATCATATTTGTCTTTTTGCAAATAATTGAGCAGATGAATTTTATGAGAATCTGACATCACTACATAGGGTATAAGCCATTTGAGCTTCAGTATTAATATTTTAAACTCTTCCCAAGTCGGTTGTTCATTAGCATTTGCAGCAGGAATAGCACCTTGAACAACTACATTTAAATCATCTCTCGATCTCGTTAGTATAAGTTCATGTTTTACATTAAAAATTATCTTTCAAAGAATCAAGACATCAAAGCAGCTGGCCTTCGTTAGACTCAAAGCGTGCACAGTCAGGAAAAAGCTATCTTCAATATTCAAAGAAAGTGGTAGGAGCCCCGACCCCACCTCTACCAGTGGAGAAGAACCATGTATTTTCTTCTCCTTTGATCTTTTTTTTTTTTTTTTTTAAATTTTATTATAAAATTTTACCATATTTATTTTACAAATCATCATCATCAGAGTGATTTACATTATCCACTGTATCCCATGAAGTGAGTAGCCATTCCCTTAGAGCAGAGGCATTTTTGACAGCACAAACAGGTTTTGTGCATAACTGATCAGCAAAGCACGCTTCATACTCCTTATTCATTTTACTGATAGTGGGACAGCCCAAATCTTTAGCATTACAGATGTGTCTGAAAAATAGTAGAGTAAATATTAAACGAAATATTGTATATTATTGCTTGAAGTACTTATTTCTCTGACAGTATTTCTTTTAGCCACCTCTTTTTTTCCAATCCCTTGACGTAAATGATATTGGCGTCTTTCAAGAAATACTGAACAATGAAAGTAACTCTAGAGAAAGATATACTTCCTGAGTCCCGAGGTATGCCGTGAAAGTATGTTTTAAGCCAATCATTAACAGTGCGTTCTTCATGTAAAAGCCCTAACCATTAACATGGGGGGCTGAAGTGAAAAATTTCTGACTGAGCATCAGCCTTAAGTGGTAAAATAACCAGCTCTTTCGGAATGAAAATATTTTTGGACCTTCTAAAACCCTGAATTTCAACGATATAGTCCATGATCATGTACGTCTGATTTCTTGACTAGCTCGTTGTCAACTGAGCTCGCCAGCTTCAGCAAGCTCTTTATATTCACTCCTTCCCCACTTTTTCGACCCCCCAACCAATCATTATCCCTACCACCTACATACGGTAAGAAAGATAGAGGATTCAGTCGTTGTCTCGCGCGCGACGCACACGACTCAAGACTTGGACTGGTAGGTCCAACCACTTAGCCGACTAGCTGTCGATTAAGCTCTTCGCCTTCTTTCAAGTTCTTTATATCCTTTCCACTCCCCACTTACACCTCTCCCCACCAATAGACTACCCCCATCCTCTGGTAGTCTCCCACTCTCTCTCGTTGTCTCCCACCACCTCTCCATGTGTATAAAAGCCCCATGGAATCGGCTAGGAGCATCATTCCTCACTTTGTTTTGTGAAGAGCAAGTCGTTCTCGTGAGTTTTAACTCTTTACGATTGCTGTTGAGAATCATGTATGTATACCCTACTCTTTTGTTCTGAAATTAAATTTATTTATTTTTAATGAAAAATTTATCGATTTTAGAGTAATGGAGGGTGAAGAAAATTTCTCTGATGATGTGAAAATATTGTTCGTGACTAGTCAACTTCTCCCCCCCGTTAAGGAGGACTGGGAGGAGTTACTAAGAGAGCTGCCTCAACCACCATCTTTCGTGGAGGCTACCACTTGCTCCACCTCCACTCAAACTTCATTGTAATTATATTAAACCTTTTCTTAATTGAAAATGTGTTTACTTTATTTTAATAAAAAATTTATTAATTTTAGAGTAATGGATGGTAAAGAAAATTTCTCTGATGATTCTGTGAAAATCATTTTCGGGGGAAGTCAACTTCTCCCCCCCATTGAGAAGGACTGGAAGAGGGAGCTTATACTATGGGAGGAGGAATTTTTTGACACCCCTTTCCTAAGGGGATTGTCACAAACACCACCAATATTTTCGCCTCCTCAGGAGGCTCCTATTCACTCCACCCCCATTTCACTGTCATCTTTAGATCAAGTGAGACGTCGTCTTTTTGATAATGATGATGATGAGGAGGAGAAGGAGTCTTCGTCTTATAATTCATTCTCCACCCTTGATGAAACCGACGAAGGAGAAGAATTGGATGAAGAGGGGGAAATGAAAGGAGGTGAAGAAAACCCCAAAAATCGTCGTCTTCCAATGTTGAGCTCACCCCCTTGTAAAAAGTATAAATATATGTAAAAAAAAAAAAAAAAAAAAAGGTTAATGGTGCAGTTGAAGCATAATGGTTGGACTGCACAGGATGACGGGCGAGGTTTGGAGCCCCCATCACCTTTAAAAAAAATTTTTTTTATAAATTAAGATATACATTCTCTTGTTAATACCATATTTAATAGCTTTCCCCCTCTCCTATGTTATAACTAAATTACAATTTCAGAGAAAAAATTGTATATAAGGAGCATCAGGAAGACATTAAAAGTATTTAGTGTTTAGAACTTAAAGAGTCAACATCGAAGAGCGCAATGTCTGTACAATACTTTAAGTACACTGCAGATTTGCTGCAAAAAGCCCTGAGACAGATTGCTGACGCAGATGATGAGGATCTACAAAGATGGTTGGAGTTGACTAATCAAGCGCTTGAAGCGTTGGAAAAGTATGTTTTGACGTCATTATCAAGAGGGGAGATGCAATCCTGCCAATCCATCTAGGCTACTTTGTTCTGTGTTCAGGACAAGTTGACCAGTTTACTGAGGAAGACCGGAGGAAAAATACAGCGGCACCTTCCAGAGCAGCAGCAGTGTAGTGAACAAAATAGTGTAAAAAACAGTGTAGTTCATTCTAGTGTGCAGAACAGTGCAGATGATCTTAGTACACCAAACAATGTTGAGAGGCAAAACAGTGACAACGTAGATGATCCTAGTGCATCGAACAGTGTAGATAGTCTCAGTGTGCAGTGGAAAGATTTACCATCAGCGTTCAAGAATCGCATAGCTACAGGTGTGATAATTAATCGTGGACACATAAACATTGCATTTTTCTTGGATGATGCAAAAGTTCCGATTGTGTAGAAAGTTACAAGTGCTTTAGAACAACACAATGCTCTAGAAATTAATTTTGAGCTTGCCACGGAGTACATGATACAAAAGAATGATGCAGAAGTCATTGGTCAGAAGCATTTTAGCACTTAAAATGCTGAATTCTTGAGATCAACAGATATGGATGATGATTGGTTTGATTTAAAAATGAAGCAACCTATTATGCATCAGATGGAAGAGTTTGAAGAGAGAGATTCTGGATGGACCCTACAACAAATTATCAGTTTGACAGTTAATATGAATAAATTCAATCCAATGAAGGCAAGTTCATATGTTGAATTACCAAAAGATATATTGGTAAGAAAGGCTTGTGTAAACTTGAATAACAATGATGAGAAGAGTTTTATGTGGGCAGTGCTTTTCGCTTTACACGAAGCAAATGGTCATTCAAATTGAGTAAGTCATTATAAACCATATGAAAATGAGCTGAACTTTAATGGAATAGAGTTTCCAGTTTCTTTGAAGCAAGTCAGCAAGTTTGAGAAACAAAATCCTGTCTCTGTGAATGTGTATATGCTGCGGAAATATGATGACAAGCATACAGTTTCACCTTGTCATATTACATCATTGAAGAAAGAAACTCATGTTAATTTACTTCTCGTTCCAAATTTTTACATTGATGAGAATCAAAAAGAAGAATAAAATCAGAATGTTCCGGAATTGAAAAACCATTACGTGTGGATCAAAAATTTGTCAAGGCTGGTGGTAGATCAGATATCTAAAAGAATGTGGAAATGCTGGGTTTGTGACAGATGCCTACATTTTTTCTATAGTGGAGATAAGCTCCGTAAGCATGAACTTGATTGTGCTAGTGTGAACAAGTGCCAGATGAATCTGCCAACTGAAGGAAATAACATTCTCAAGTTTAATAACTTTAATTCTGCTGAAAAAGTCCATTACATCATCAATGCGGACTTTAAGTGTTTACTTAAGCCTGTGGAGAGCGATGTTCGTGCATTTCAGAAGCATCAAGCCTACAGTATAGGTTATTACGTGAAATGCAGTTTCGACGATAGTCAATCACACTATACAAGTTATCGAAGAGAAGATAGTGCCGAAACACCAGCAGAGTGGTTCGTTCAAAAGCTGAAGACCATTGTAAGTAACCTGCAAGAATTATATGAAAATCCAAAGCCAATGATCTTAACTCAAAGAGAAGAGAATTAGTTCAGACAAGTTAAAGTTTGTCATATTTGTAGTGGTTTATTTGGAAAAAATGAGAAGAAAGTACGGGATCATTGTCATCTGACCGGAAAATTTAGAAGTGCTGCACACGAAAGTTGCAACATCAATTATCAGAATTCGAGATTCATTCCAGTGATATTCCACAATCTCACTGGCTACGACTTGCAGTTTATCATCAAAGAGTTGGCCACCAGTGAAGACTTCGAGGGACGTGTCAATCTTATAGCTGAGAACAAGGAGGAGTACATTTCATTCACGAAGCACATAACGGCAGTGACATCAATTTCCGATTCATCGATTCGTTTCGATTCATGCCCCCCTCCTTGAAAAAATTAGCATCATACCTGGATAAGTGTGACATCACTAGCAGTGAGTTTCAACGTGTATATAGTGAGGAGCAGACGAAACTTTTGCTGAGAAAGGGTGTATTCCCTTACGATTATGTTAGTTCTTTGGAGAAGCTGAGAGAAAGAAAGCTTCCGTCTAAAGCTGCATTTCACAGCAAGTTGAACGATAGTGAAATTTCCGATGCAGACTATGAGCATGCGCAGAATGTATGGAGAACATTCCAAACTCAAGCGCTCCGAGAATACTCTGATCTGTACTTGAAGACCGACGTTTTGCTGTTGGCAGACATCTTTGAGAACTTTCGCTCCACATGCTTGGCAGCATACTAGTTGGATCCTGCACATTACTACACCACACCTGGCCTAAAGTGGGACGTCATGTTCAAACTCACCCAAGTCGAATTAGAGCTGCTTACAGATATAGAAATGCTTTTGTTTGTGGAAAAAGGCATCAGAGGAGGTGTGAGCCAGTGCTGTAACCGCTATGCCAAAGCCAACAATGAGTACATGGAGGATTATAATCCAGAGGTTGAAGACAAATACCTCATGTACTTTGATGCAAACAACTTGTATGGATGGGCAATGACGAAGCCACTACCAAAAGGAGACTACCACTGGGTTGACACAGAGTCAAACTTCCTCGATATACCAGATGATGATGGATATGGCCACATACTGGAAGTAAATCTGAAATATCCAGTAGCTATCCACGATGAACAGAAGGATTTACCTCTCTGTCCGCAACATATGGCTCCGCCTCACTCTAAGCAGCAAAAGCTCATGACGACTTTGTATGATAAAGAGCGATATGTCATACATCATAAGGCATTGAAGCAGGCTCTCGCATATGGACTAGTGCTCAAAAAAGTTCAGTCTTGCGTTTTAGAGAAAATCCATGGCTCAAACCATACGTTGATCTCAACACAGAGAAGAGGAAGCAGAGTAAAAATGAGTTTGAAAAGCTCTTCTTCAAACTCATGATCAACGCTGTGTATGGTAAGACCATGGAGAATAAGCGAAAGCGAGTAGATGTTAAACTTGTTAACAAGAAGGAAGGACGATACAGCGCAGAAACACTTATAGCCCGACCAAACTTCCACAGTCGCTCCATTTTTGCGGAAAATCGTGTGGCTATACAGCTTGCTTGTACAGAAATCAGCGTGAGAAAACCAATATATGTTGGTCTGAGTGTACTCGACATATCGAAGACTCTCATATATGATTTTCATTATTCATACATGAAGAAACATTTCGATGGATGCAAGTTGCTATACACCGACACCGACAGGTTGTCTAATAATTAATTTTCTTAACAACATTTGTATCTTAAATATACAATGCAATTGTTTGAAGAAACTCAATAACGAGTAAATCTCCAAAGTGAGGTTAACCTGAACTTGGTTATAAATACCAAAGCAGGCAGGCGTTCCTAACCTCCAAATCTTCTCCGCGATGGTGGAGACCGCTAAGAGGCCCACAGCTATACCAGCAGTGACCAAGTCGACGTCCTGAAGCAGCAAGCACAGCGGGTAGCCTGCAGCTATATCAGCAGCGAACTCGTCGATAACATGCAGCAGGTGTAGAGGGCCTGTTGAGGGTTGCAAGTACTAGGGATCCACGACTACTAGGTCCTTCGGTATCCAGGAATACCAGACGAAGTGAGTTGAGAGCAGATGGCTATTCAAAGAACAGAAAACTTATATAAGTGTAACTAGAAAGAAGGTCTTAACACAGCCTGAACTGACGAACAGACAGAGTCAGAGAGAGAGTGTTACGTGCTGCACCGATGCGCAGCCCGCATCCGCCTCTGGTTCGTCTCTCTTTCTCTCTTTCCTCTTCTCTGTCTTCGTAGTGAGGAACAAAGGCCCAATATGGCTGCCTAAGCTATGTTTTACGTGGCAAGATGAAGCTCACGTATCCAATCACTTATGCCCCATGCTCCTCTCGCTTCCTTCCCCAAGGCCGAAATCCGGCTCGAAGGGCCTAATGCTGAAGTACGGCTTAGAGTGGACTGTTCAATCTAGTGAGCTAGGGTTGAGCCATCTTGGTCCTGAGATTCTCTAAGGAAGGAGCAAGAGCATCTAATATTGAAAAAAAAAAAACACACTATTTGCACTGTAACTTAACTCCAATATATTTAACCATCAGTAAAATCAATAAATGTACACTGAGAGAAAGTTAAAAAGGTGTTCTCATGAACAAAGAAAAGAAATCAAATAATTAAAGTTAGATTAAATGAATTAACTTAGTTTTTTTTAAACTTTTGAATGGCGTTTACGGCTACAAAGAAGCCATTCTCTAGAAGCTTTTTCTAGAAGAAGCTACAGCATTAGCTGCCTATTCGAGAGACTGCCTGTGCAGAGGTGGACTGCCTGTCTAGACTCTGCTAGCCTTCTTCTCGCTCTCTTGGCCTTACGTAATTGGCTGACCGCTCACACGTTTGTAAGCTTACAATTGGTGGTCTTAGAAGTTTATTCTTGAAAGTGATTGGTGCAAGAGTTGATTACACACACGCTTATGTGTTTATATTAAATTCATAACTCAAATCCAAAATAAAGTATTGATTTTGAACAAAGCGCTTATGCGAAAATAGTAGTATGACTCGAGAGCAAAAAAGTATCAGGTCACGACATCATCAGCTCTTTACTGATCTACGCTATTTTCAATCTGGTTCTACAGACACCCTACCATGGAATCATTACAGCATAGTGGAGAGGGGATGAGTAAACCAAGGTAAAGAGCTAGAAGGGGGAAAGACAGCTAACCTGATCGAAAATGAAGAAGTAGGGATCAAAACATCAAATCAGAATAAAGAAACAGGAAGAGAGAAGACTGCTCATCTAAAGACATCCAAAATAGAAGGGGAAGTTGCAGTGGAGGGGCAAGCCACAGTGGAGGGGCTAGCTTCATATAAGGAAGTGTCACAGTCAGCAGAGCTCATTATACTACCAGCCAGAGGTTCAAATAGGACTGGACTGAAAAGACAACAGGAGCCTCTATCGCCATCAATAGTCGTTTCTGACAACGTTAAACTAAGTAAAAAGCCTCTACTTCTCACAGGTTAGCATGGTTTTTTTTCAAAAAAAAAAAAAAATTTTTTTAACAGCTAAAATAAAAAATTATTCATAAAAAATGTTACAGATGGATCTTGCAGAACTTAATGACATCGCTAACAAAGGTTTTCTGTCATAGAAAAATTTTCCGACATCATCTCAAATAAGAAATATATGGTGACCAAACTGAGGAAGGTCAACACTAGATTTAGGCCAACAGTAGTAGCTGAGTTGGCTGACGATTTTCAAATCTTTTTACTGTTTAAAATATGCATAGCTCTGTATGATAATGATGACTTTTATAACGAACTTCTGGATGCTATTTATAAGTTTAGATTAGTTTTTAATGTACTATGGAAAACATATTGTATTTTCTTATGATTAAGAATAAGTAAATAAAATGACAATTTCTTTCAAATTTGAAGTATTTATTTCTCGAATACACTTCCTGTTACATTTAGAAAGATTTTTTTCTTAATATAATATTCAATTTAATACATCATATTGAACAAAATTTCCGTAACATATTTTTTGAAAATTGAAAAAGTTTTATCTTAATATTTTATTTGATAAATTATATGAAAAAATATTTTCTTACTTATTATGAAAAATGGAAAAAAGATTTTTTCATAATTTACGCTTATCAATCCAACTATTGTAAGTGTTGTTGAAACCCAACTACTTTACAAAAACTTGCTGTCCACGTCTTTAAAGAACTTTTTCCACCAGGTATACATCAGAATTTTTTGTTTTTTGTAGTTCCTGCTCATAAAAACCTTCTCCGGAGATAGGTTGATCTTGATAATCTTTGAGATTATACGTAATTGGATTTGTTTCTGTTACATGAGTGATTGTAAATAATTCTGTTGACAAATTAGGAGTACATCCTTTTTCAAATACTTGCTTTATTTTTCTCACGCGTACTTTATCACCAACTTTAAATTTTGGTTTTGGTTTGCTGCTACGTTTGCATCTTTTTTTAAATTTTGTCAGGACTTTAATTTCGTTTTCAGTTGTAACATCTTTTGGTTTCCTACCAATTGTTTGATATTTTTTATTATCAATCAACGTTTGTAGAACATGAAACCATTCGTAATTGCCTTGTAAGCTAAATTGTTTTCACATAAGGTATTTTAAAGTATGATTGAATCGTTTGCATATAGATGCTTTGAGGTTGCTGTAGATTGAGTATAAGTATATTTTGTATTTTTGCATAAGATTTTGAAACTTAAAATTGTAGAATTCCTTGCCGTGGTCAGTTTGCAAGTTTACTGCTATCCTTCCGTCCTTTAATATAGACTGCATCGCTGTTGACACTATTTCACCTGTTTTTTTCTTCATCGGTACAGCCCATGCATACTTTGAAAAAACATCTATTACAGTAAGTATATACCTATAACCTTTGTTTTTACTAGCGTAAAGCTGTATCTCGACAAGGTCCGCTTGCCAAGTCTCATCTAAGCCACGCACGTCAAATTTTCGACGAGGATAATTACGTCTAGCTGCCTTGTGAAGTTCCTCGACAACTCGTTCCATGTGTTAAATGTCTAAATTTATTTTTGTTGAATCAGCTTGAATAAATGGGAATTTTTTTATAAATTGTATATGAAAATTCGAATGCTATCTATTTCTTTTTCAATACTTATGATTCTTTCAGTTAAGTAAGCATGATTTACAGCATCTCGAGGTTGTTTCAGTGCTGCAACATTGCACAATCTTTTATTATTTAAGTCATACTATTCATCTGCAGTAAGTTTGTATCCGACACCAGGAGGACCTTGGGTACCGCCTTTACTCCTACCTATAGTTTACGACCAAATATATCAACGCTCATTGTGATACTGAAACAAAATGACTGCTCACCTTAATATATATACCCTGCCTCATGTAGCTCTTCAATAATTGATATTATTTCATTGTCATGACTTGGATTTTCTGCCGATCTTTCAGTTGTAAGTAACCGTAAACGACCCACAAGTTCGTTGGAATTGTCCCAGTGCACGTAATCTACATGCTGCGTTTTTCGGGTGATTTTGTATTGTGGTAATGATTATCCTCCGGTTTTACTTAGAACGCCATCGAACATAGGAGCAATAATTTTATTAAATTTATGAATATTATGTTGCCTAATAGGTTCATTTTTATTAAATTATCTTCTATGAACACTCGAAATTTTTAAAAGCATATAATATTTTTGCAAATCCTCTTCCGTTGTAAGATTTGTAGTCGGGTGTTTTTTTATTAGTAGCTCCATTAATCCGTCAGTCATTGGAAATTTGAGTTTGTCCATTATAATTTTATTATTATCAAAATATATTGGTAAATTCCCAAGTTTATATGTTCTATTTTCTTTTCGTACCCCATACATCAAATCCAATAACTTTTTTATTCATTATCAAGCATTTGCAAATATGAGTTCCTCGATAAGTTTTCATTAATATTAACATTATTAGTCATATATTAAATAGTTTTATTCATTTCATCAGTATCTTCGTTCATTTTATTATCACTTTCACTGACAGCAGACTCAAATACCGTGCTATTATCATCGTTTGGTTTTAGCTTTTGTAACATCTTTATTTTTATCGTTTTTTTGGTACTTATAGATTAGAGATGAATTTATTTTATTTTTCTTGGTTGTAGTAACAATTTCCTTTAAAGGATCTGTTATTGGTTTAAAAGTTTCGCGTAGGACTTTTTCAACTTCATCTTTTCCAAACTTAACTGTCTATTTTTTTTCACGCCTTCTCTTGCCTTTACTAATCGATTAAGTACGTCATTTTCTCCTTCATACATGTTGATGCTTTAATGCCTTTCGTTGGACTACAAATTTTTGCTGTGTATCTCTTATATGGGTCATTCTTTTATAAACCAAACGGATTTTGCTAAAAATTAAACGTCACCTCTCCGATTCGGCTAAAAATTTTTTTCCATTTTCTATATTGAAAATTAAGAGATACATGTCCAAGGAATTTTTTCTATCGCCTACTTTCGGTTTTATAAGTTATAACAAATTTCATAATAGTGGTTGGAGACTCATTTTAAATAATGTATAGCTCCAAATCTTTAAGAGCTACAAAATTTTCACCAATGACACTTTTGTAGCTAAAGAGTTGAACTTCAAGAAAAAAAATTATCAACCAATTAATATTGTTATTAAAAATTTAATTTTTTTCATCGATTTTTAACAATCACCCCCAAAATGAATCGAGTTTTCTTTATTACCATCGTATTTTGCGTCAAATTTTACGTAAAAATCATGTTTTTAAAATATGGAGACTTTTCAATTGTTATTGTTAAAATATTAATTTATGTAGCGTGTAATGGTAAAAAAACTGTTTATTGAGTATAAAATGATATATGTAAACCGTATCAAAAAAAATTTAACGTAAAAGTTGTAGATAATTGAAAGATCTACAACTTGTGTATTTATCTTTAATCAGTACAACCTAAAAATTTTGTATTATCGTGCAAAAAAAGCGAGAAATCACCATTTTATCATTTATGTAGTATAAATTTTTATTTAAATTAAATCATGAGTGATTTGTTTTCCAATCTAATCTCCTGAATAATGAAAAATGAATTTTGATTAAAGCAAAAAAAGATCTAGACAAAAAAATAATAACAATGCTCCCCGTAACATTAACACGTAAACTGTTTCTTGTTTTTCTAATTTTTTTATTGCTACTTTGTTTTTTATTGTTTTATTGATTGTCTGCTTTTATATAAAAAATAGATTTTTAATCTCTTTGATTTTTTGGAATTTTAAAATTTCGCGGGGAAGCCTGCCTACAGTACGATCTATGATTCAAAGTGTTACCCACGCTACTTGCGTACATTTCCCGTACTACAAGTTTGTTGGCTTTTGTATCAGCTGTGCGTTTATTTTGGTCCACTACCAAGACATTTTCTCACTGGTTGTAATTTAAAGTTAAATAATTTTTACTTTGTAACAATGCCACGGAAAGCGGCACGTAAAATGCAAAATACTAGTTATCAATCAGACAGATATTTTAATCCTTTTAATCTCAAACGTCCAACAACAAACGCTTCTGATTTGAGGACAATAAATGAAAACCAACTTTTGAAACTGGACTTGGCAATTTCGTCAGATGCATTACAAAAAAAAAATTTGTTCTTCTTGCCGCTTGAAGTTATTAAAGTCGAAAAAAGTAGATACAAAAGAGAGTGAAAATGATCTACCAGAATTGCTACGTACAATATTTTGATTATTATAATGAGTTCAAATGTACGTAATCTCTCGTAGAATTTTATGTCGAGGTTTTAGTCTAATTTTTTTTTAGACGCTACAAAAGAAGAATTCTTCAAGTGAAGAATCTGATTTAAAAATTGGGAGCAGTGTCGGTACATCTGGATTTTCGGGAGATAATCCATCTTTGCAAATTGAACAAGTGGATTTTTTAAAAAAGGATTAAGCTTCTTAGGATCCTCGCCCTTTTTAATTTGAGCAGAGATGATCCAGATGATCTTGAAGCAGATGACGATGAGTCCTCGATAATAAGTGCTTTGCAAGAAAGTTTCAATACTTCGGCCGACCGCGTTCATAAAATTAAAATTTTGACTGTTTTTCGAAATAATCTAAAAGAATTGTATGAAATTTTTACTCGTACGCATCCAAGTATGAAATGTAGTTTTTCAAAGTTTGCTAGCTTAAGGCCGAAATATTGTGTTTTGGCAGGTGCTTCTGGTACTCACTCTGTTTGTGTATGTCCTTTACATGAAAATCTTATTTTATTAGTAAGTGGTGCCAATCTTAAATCACTTACTCCTGGTTCTGAGCTGCCTTTGATCAATTATAAGGATTGTTTGGATAGTATGGTATGCAAAAACAAAACGACTGACTGTTATTTAAATTCTTGTAAGAAGTGCCCAGGCGTGACAAATGTTATAAATATAATGATAATGCAAGCGCCAATCACAACAATCCCAGGGGCTCACTGGTCTCTTAATTTATTCATGATAAATACAATTATAACGCAAGTGCCAATCACCACACATCCTGAAACGCTTTTTGATCGCTTTCTCGATTTGTAATAAATAAAATACCAACGTAAGTGCCAATCCCAAAATAAACCGGGGTGCTTTCTGGTCAGTTAGTTTATAATAAAGAAGGTAATAATAATGCAAACATTTATCACAACACAATTCGAAGTGCTTACTGGTCGTTTTAATTATTTCTGATTAATATAACAAGGACCCAAGTGATAATCAACACAACCCGGGGCGCTTACTGGTCGCTATATTTATTTGTAGTAAATACAATAATAACGCAAGCGCTAATCACCACCTAACTCAAGGCACTTACTGGTCACTTTAATTATTGAAAATAAATGTAATGACAACGCAGGTGCCAATCACCACAATCCTGGGGCTTACTGGTCTCTTTACTTATTCATGATAAATACAATTATAACCGAAGTGCCAATCACCACACATCCTGAGACACTTTTTAATCACTTACTCGATTTGTAATAAATGAAATATCAACGCAAGTGCCAATCCCAAAACAAACCGGGGCGCTTTCTGGTCACTTAGTTCATCATAAACAAGATAATAATAACGCAAACGCTAACTACAACACAACTCAAAACGCTTACTGGTCGTTTTAATTATTTCTGATTAATATAACAAGGACGCAAGTGATAATTAACACAACCCGGGGCGCTTACTGGTCACTATATTTATTTATAATAAATACAATAATAATGCAAGCGCTGATGACCACCCAACTTAAGGCACTTACTGGTCGCTTTAATTATTGAAATAAAATATAATGATAACGCAAGCGCCAATCACAACAGAATCCGGGGTGCTTACTGGTCGTTTTATTTATTGATAAGGCATGAAATACCACTGCAATCGCAAAGAACAACAAATTCTGGGTTGTATACTAGTAATTATAATTATTTATAGTAAATATAATAACAACGCAAGCGCCCAACAACACCCAACCTAGGGTGCATACCACACAACCTGGGAACTTACTGGTCACTTTATTCATTGTTAATGTATGAAATAATAACGCAAATGACAATTACAACACAACCTGGGGTGCTTTCTCGTCACTACATTTATTATTAATAAATGTAATAATGATGCAAGTGCTAATCACCACACAACCTGGTGTGCATATTAGTTGCTTTAATTATTTTTAATGATTATATCAATTCTGCAAGTGTTAATCACCGACTTATCCAAGGTCCTTACTGGTCGCTAAAATTATTGATAATAAATATAACAATAACGCAAGCGTAAATTGCCACACAACCCGGGGTGCTTACTGGTCACTTTAAGTATTTATAATTACTGCAAGGTTAGCGCAAGTGCAAATCACCACACAACTTAGGGCCCTTACTACTGGCTTTATTTATTGATGACGCATAAAATAATAACGCAATCATCAATTACCACACAACCTGGGGTTCATACTGGTAGCTTTAATTTTTTATAATAAATATAACAATTGCCCAAAGCGCCAAACATCAACCAGCTTAAGGCGTTTACGGGTCGCTTCATTTATTCATAATAAATAGAGCAGAAGGAAGGGTGATCGACGCGCAGAGAAGCGCACAGCGGTATACTCCGAAAGGCTGATACTACTCCCCGTTCCAGGCCGGTCACCACCGTAAGGGGTTTCCAGTGGCTTGCTAGTACTAGGGGAATCGGAAGAACTACCACCTGCACTCAGCGAGACATGCCAGGGGTCTGAATTAGAAAAATTTACATGCCCGTTGGTCGTGTCTAGCACATCGCTCATGCCGCTCGAAGGTAAATTTTATCGAGTAGCATGGGCGTTTTACTTGAACCGGGACGAACGCTTCTGTCACGATCATCAACTGTCCCGACTCTTGATCAGTCATTCCAGAGCCAACCGTTCGGCAACAGTTTTAACGATGATCGCGTCCACGGGGACTGCGAGGAGGCGCGTTCGCAAGCTCCCGCCTGGAGCGACATGGTTAGCATGTGATACGGGCAGGGGCACAACTCCCTGACGGCTAGACCCTTAGGCCGCACACACCCGGGGCCACACACACCCGGAATAAATAGAGCAATAACGCAATCTCCAATCACCACACAACCTGGAGCACTTACTGGTCACTTTATTCATTGTTGAGGCAAAAAATAATAACGTAATCGCCAATTGCCGCACAACCCGGGCCGCATACTGGTCGCTTTGATTATTTGTAATAAATATAATAATAACGCAAGTGCAAATATCACACAACCCGTGGCGTCTACTGGTCACTTTATTGATTAATAAGTTATAGAATAATAATGCAAGTGCCAATCCCCACACGTCCAGAGAGCTTACTGGTCGCTTTATTTATTTATGATAAATACAATAATAACACAAGTGCCATTACCACACAACCTAGGGCGCTTACTGGTCTCTTTAGTTATTGATAAGGCATAAAATATAATCACAATTACCATTACCAACACAACACGGGGTGTATACGGGTCACTTCTAATATTTATAATACATGTAGCAACAACGCAAGCGCCCAACAACACACAACCCGAGGTGCTTACTGGTCATTTATATATTTATAATAAATAAAGCAATTACGCAAGCGCCAATTACCGACCAACCCAAGGCGCTTACTGGTCGCTTGAAGTATTGATATTAACTATAACAACAATGCAAGTCCCAATCACTGTACAACCAGGGGCACTTACTGGTCACTTTATTTATTAATAAGGCAAGAAATTAAAGCGCAATCGCCAATCACCACACTACCCAGGGCGCTTACAGGATGCTTTATTTATTCGAAATAAGTACAATCATGTCGCAAGTGCTTATCACCACACAACGCGGGTGCTTACTGGTTGCCTTATTTATTGATACTACTAACATAATACACGCTTCAATCACTACTTATCTAGGGGCTCTTACTGGTCACTTAATTTATTCAAAATAACTGTACCAATATCATAAGCGCCAATTACTCTACTAACCGTGGCTTTTTCTGGTCACTTTGTTTGTTTATTATAAATAAAATAACTACGAAAGCGTAGATAAAGCTGTTACATCCCAAATTAATACGAATTATATTATAAGTAAAATCTATCCGTCCATCAAAATTCAGATAAGACGTATTGTGAATATAAAGCAAACTCATATGACAAGAGGAGCTCGTACGTCGTTTATGTGTGTGCGTGTGTATTAGCTTTAAGGTGAATGCTTTATAATATCCTGACATAGAATACGGTCAGCCTTATTGTAAAAATGCATGTATGTATGAATGATTATGAATGTTGCTCATTAATTGTTTAATTCTGATAATGTATACTAATTAAAAATTTGTAATACACACATTACTTCATTATAATTAAAATTGATTGTAAAATCCTTAGAACGATTAATTTCGAAATTTGTAAGCTTACTGTCACAATTGAACTTGTATTTGGCGTTCTTATACTGCTGATACGAGCTTTTATCATCACTGATCCAAAAACTCAATCGCACTTGTCAGAAAATGCGATTGGTACTGTTGTATTGTTATTTCCTTATATGTGAAATCATTACATGTAACATCCTTGTGCAAGCCTACTATTTTGCTATCAACGCAGTCTGCAAGAACATCGCTTATTGGTTGACGTAATTCAACCAAAGGCCTCTTTTACTCGCTCTGATGCTATAAAAAAGGCACCATCAAGAGGAAAAATCGCTCTCTTTACATCTGTCACCTGTCCTCTAAAGTTTTAGTCCACTCTTAACTCTCGCGACTCGTGAGTACCTTATACACGTAAGGCATAACGTGTTGGCTAAGGCAACTCGAGTGCGTATCGAGAACATCAGTAGTATCAGACTACGCTAAGGAGCGAGATACAGCAAAGGAGGCCCGCCGAAAGTGATTCCGGCGATAGCAGAGAAAGCATAAATCGCAACATCTTACTGGCCACGAACTCGTTCGTGTAGTTTAGGGAAACACTGACAGTTACAGCACGAAGCATTAGGGAACTCCGAAGCAGCAGTAACAACAATCAGTGATAGATTAGGTCGTCAGGGAGTTGGTGCTTGTGTTGTTATTTTATTTATTATAAATGAAGTAAGCGACTAGGACGCGTCTCGGGTTGTGTGGGGATTGGTACTTGCGTTTGTATTTTATTTATTATATATTAAGTAAGCAACCAGTAAGCACCCTAGGTTGAATGGGGATTGGCGCTTGAGTTGTTATTTTATTCATTACCAGTTGCGTAAGCGACCAATAAGCGCTTTAGGTCGTTAGAGAGTCGGTGCTTGCATTGTTATTATTTTTTTTTATTATAAATTGAGTAAGCGGAAAGCGACTAGGAAGCGCTCCGGGATGTGTGGTGATTGCTTCTGGCGTTATTATTTCATGCGTTAACAATAAGAAAACTGACCAGGAAACATCCTGGGTTGTGTGGTGATTGGCGCGTGTCTTTTTGATATATTTTTTGAAATAATTAAAGCAACCAGTAAGCGCCCTGGGTTGTGTGGTGATTTGTGCCTGCCTATTCGTTTTATTCATTTTAAATTATTAAAGCGACCAGTAAGCTCCCTCAGTTGTCTGGTCATCGTCGTTAGCGTTATTATATCATGATATCATGTCTCATCAATAAATAAACTGACCAGTAAGCGCCATGGGTTGTGTGGTGATTGGTTCTCTCGTTATTATTTAATATGTTTTATTAATTGGTAAAGCTTGTGAGACTGCTGATGGGCTCCTTGGTTGATTAGGTTAAATCGCCGATGCTTTTGGATTTTATTGCTTTTTTAAGAGCGCGTTTTATGTATTCATAATACTTAATTCCTCAAATTAATTGTTAATATACATTCCTTAATTATAATTCGAACATACACATCAAAAGATACAGGGTAAAAAGTGCTGTAATATAGAAGAATTCGTATAGTATTTTTTGTTTTAATGATTGTTTAACCCTCTTAACTATGAAAGCCTACTAATTTTTGATAGCTCTAAAAATAAAGTTAAACTTCTTTGTAAGCGCTTTTCTGTCTGACTTTTTCTGACTTTGTTTTCTGGTAAGTCCGTATGACCTTTTCAATAATAGTTATGACGAAAATGTTAAAAAAATTATAAAATTTATTTTTTATGTATAATGCCCAAATTAAAACTAAACTACATTATTTAATTACTTTAAATTAAATCGTTTATTTTTCACATTATATTTTAACGTGAATAAGTCGATGGCGTCGAGAGAAAAGGAACAAAAGCAGTAAATTCTTGAATTGAACAAAATCCTACTTTTATACAATTTAATATATTTACAATTAATCCTGATAATGCGTATTTAAAAATCGTGCTGTTCTTCAATTAATGGTGCTACGCTTTGTGACTAGATTATGAATCATGCTATTTTCCGGTAGTGCATGATAAATAGTGTTAATTTTTAATTTTATAAAGTTCATCAAGCTGATCCTCACAACGGGATTATTAATCATGCCAATTTTTACAATTACCTTTGAATGGTGCGGATCTTCGGATCTTCGTGAATTATGCTGATTTTCGCAGGGGCCATCGATATGATTTTAAAAATATTTTTTAAATTACTGTTTCATTAAATAAACGGTATCAAAAACACTTATTTATAGAACGCAATGTTCATAGTGTTTTTTATTCTGCTCTAAAGTAACTATTTTGGACATTGAGACATTCAATGGGTGACAAAATTTATCTTTTCATTAAATCATTATGGCACCAGCCTCTTCGAAAATATTATCAAATCAAGAAACAATTTTTTCGAAACCCATCGAGATAGCATTTTCTTTAACGGTTTTGTACGTTATCTTGTTATGCATTCTTTAACTTTTGAATGACGTTGTTTCTCGTGCTAGCTTATATATAATTTAAAAAAAGGTTATTATTTATAAGAAACAAAATTAATTTTTTTTTTTCAAATTTAAAAAACAAATTTATATTTTGATATTGGGAACAAATATTACCTATAATATAAAACAATTTGCAGAATGGTTCATAGCAAATGTTAATAATAAATTATCATACAACTAAATGAAAATAAAAATATAATTTCGGTATACTTGATGATATGTTTTTTCAATAAATACTATTATGAATCAGTACTATTTTTTAATTCTTTTTTTTTTAATGTACATACATGTTTCAATACTCAATGGGTAGACATTGACATTTTATCTTTCGTTGAAAATAGTTCGATCTGTATTCTTAAAAAAAAAAAAAGAAAAAGTTACACATAAACAATTACTATAATGATGAAGAAGTATTTATTTACATGCTTTTAAAATTCTTTATTTATCCTTTTATGAACTTTATCGTAATGCCTTTTTGATGCATCTTTTCTTGAAAATTTTTCTTACAGTATTTACAAATTTTGTTGTGTTCTGGTTGTATGTATGTAAATGTTACCGTAAATGTGTTGTTCTTGTAAATTTTAGGTCACAGATAAAACAAATAATGTGACTGTACGTATGCTCTCTCATATGGCTATTAATGGCGTACGTAATGATTTTTTTTTGTTGTAACTACTTCAAATTTACTACTTTTGAAAAATTTGTTTCCATATTTTGGAAGAAAAGTTTTCTTCCAAGAATAACTTTAAACACTAGAAATAGTTTTGCACTGAACTTGAATTACTACAACAGTAAATAAATATTACGTTCCAAGTTTCGATAATGTTGGTCTATACGTAAAGAAATTTTTTTTTTTCTGATGGCCAACTTAATCCAGTAATATCATGATGCAAAAATAAGAACGCGATATTTATTTAAATAGAAAAAGAGAATAATTTGGTTATACAAAATATCGCTTTGAAAGAGGTTTTCGAGTAAACAATACTTTTGTACCAATATTTATATTAATACGGCTCTATAACATGGCTCCCAAAAGTGATTTATATTTATAGAGCGAAATTTCTACGGTTCTTATCATTTTATAACTGCGAGAACTTAAGGTGCACAGTTATACGATGTGATAAAAAAAAAAAAAAAAAAAAAAAAAAATTAAAGCACTAAATATATTTGCCTTCTCGGCAGTACAGAAAAAAAAAATTTTTTTTTAATTTTAACAGCAACTTTTTCTTAAAAAATTAAAAAGTTGATATTTAATAGGTAATTTATTTCAAAAAATCATGTACAAATGTTTTTTTAAGCACATTTAGTACAGGGGGTCGTATTATTAATACAGCTAATTATTTTTTTAAATTCTACGCAGACAGTTGAAGGACAGTACAAAAGGCAAGATAAATCTTGTGGGTAGACAGAAGGGGGCTTGACTTATTTATTGGGTTAAAGTAACGTAGAAATGAGACAAATTTTAGACTTTGTTTATATTAAAAACTTAATTGGTTGAGACGGTAGGGAGTACTATGAAAGGGAGTAAGGGGGTACGGGAAGCCCCCTCGTTTAATTATATACGAGTATACATTGTACGAAGAGATGTATGTGTGTGTACATATTCGATCTTGCCTCACAATAACTTTTACTATCCAACATTTTATTTCAGCCCTCGAACATGCTCGACAAATAGAAAAACATTGTCAAAATGTTAGCAGGGACGAAGATTCTGATTCTATCACTCATATACTTAGCCTTGTCTCAAGGAGAGGGTAAACGAGTTCCTTAACGTAAAATATTGAAGACTGAGTATGAAAGTGAAGATGAAATACCAGATGATCCTGAAATTGCTAAACTAGGTCAATAGTACTGGTTTTTATGGAGCTGTTTTTCGATGTATGTAGATACTTAAAAAAACTGATAAATACAGTACACTTATTTGTCCCTAGTTAGGAATTTTCTGCACTTTTATGTCACATTTCGAGGTAGATAGCCGTATTATCATGCTCACCTCTATTATCAGTGCCTTTAGTTGAATCTTAAAGTTACTTGTATATTCTGCAGTATCCTGAACCTTTTCTTGTGGCAATGGATACTGATTCCTGTACACGAGATCATGTTCTTCTTAGACAAATAACTATTTCTTGCGAAACATAAAAGTACTTATGTTCATACAACTTATCTTTAAAAAAAAAAAAAAAAAAATTTTTATAAGGAATTGTATAAACTTTTTTACTATGTATTAGTACTAACATTAAAGTGATGTATTAAACAATTGTTTGAACTTTATGACAATTCCTGAAACCGATAAAAATATTCTAATTTATTTACGTTGTTCATGATTCAACTTTAATTTTATAACTGTTTGACTATTATAAGCATGTCAAATGATGCATAAGGCATTATAAGTATGTGACTCCAAGTAACAGCCCAAAGTCATAATTTAAAAAGAATTATAATGTATATTACATTATAGGAATTATATAATGTAGCAAGTGTATTATCAAATATTATTTCTGTTAATTTTTCACTCCTATACGGACCGTTTATTACTGCATTTCGACTATAAACGAGAATCTATCTGTACTCGACGCTTTGTCTAAATCAATCACAACAAAATCACCCTTCCTGATATGTGCATACTTATGTTACCAACGTTTATTATTCGCGTACAAGAAATAAACCTCATCATTCAAGTACAATACTCAACTTTCAGTGCCTAACAAAATTTGTTAACTAGCAGGGCAGAACTGTCTTTGCTACGGAAAATAATTGTATCGAAATACGTACAGTTTTACTGTGTTCGTAACCTGTATAAAAAAAAACAAATGACAAAGTTTGAAGTCCGAGGTCCAGCGTTGTGTTCAATGATAAACTTTTTACTATCAAACAATCGCGATTATTTTATATTAACAGACATTTAGCCAAACAACATGCCAAACATGTAGGCAGACGTTTAGCCAAAGTATAAGCCATACTTTTAGCCATACATCCAGCCGTACATGCAGCAAAACATTAATCCATATATATATTGAGACGTACATTAGGCCATGCTTTGAGCCATACATTTAGCCATACTTTGAGCCATACTTTTAGACAGACATTGTGCTTTACTTTAAGCCATACATTGAGCCATACTTTTAGAGAGACATTAAGCCACACTTCGAGCAATATTATAAGCCAGACATTGTGCCATACTTAAAGCCATACCTTAAGCCATATTTTGAGCCATAATTTAAGCCATGCATTAAACCATACTTTGAGCCACACATTAAGCTATAGTTTGAGCCAAACTTTTAGCGATACTTTGAGCTATACTTTGAGCCATACATTTGGCCACACATTGCGCCTTACTTTCAGCCATACACTAAGCCATACTTTAAGACAAACATTAAGCGACATTTCGAGCAATACTATAAACCAGACATTGTGCCATACTTAAAGCCATACTTTAAGCCATACTTTGAGCCATACATTGAGCCAAACTTTAATCCATACATTGAGCCATACTTATAGCCATACTTTAAGCCACACTTTGAGCCATATTTTTAGCCACTCTTTAGAAAAAACCATATCGAAAAACCACATAGTAAAACCATGTAAAAAAACCACATATAAACATGCGGTTTTACCACTCCGTTTTCATGTGGTTTTTTATCTCAAATCACCATGTGGTTTTTAAGTAAAACCATATGGTTTTATAAGCTTTTCTTTTTACAAAAAAAATTATTTCTACTCAAATTTAACGATTTAAAAATCCTTATAATGCATCAACAATGAATATAAAAATAAAAAAAGACCTCTTATGTGAATTGAACTCTCGCTAACAGATTCTTAGCCAAGTATCTTATCCATTGGGCTAGAGAAGATTTGGTTCTAGTTTCCAAATTTGTGTCCTTATAAGGTACAGAAGACACAGTATTCTATTATTTGTATTTGTACATAACTAGTTCTTTACATATGAACTACAGTAAAATCGTATGAATTTGTGTATGCAATAAATGAAACAGTGTTATTATAATATGTTTCAAGATATTTGTTTCCAAGATAGAATAGCTACGGCAATTGAACCTTTAATTTAATTTGCTGATTATACATAGTAAAATGATACAATTTTCAGTCATGCATTATCTAATTAATATAATAATATTTAATAAATAACTAATCAAAATTATAACTGATATTTTTTTCTATATATTTAAGAATAAAAAAACAGAATAATAATAATAAGTAAATAAGCATTATCATTTTTGTAAAACTTACCGGAAGATAAATATCATAATATCATGTATTGCTAATCAAAATCCTCGAAATGCATAGATATAAGTAATACATACGATTTTACTCTGAACAACATACAAAAACAATTTGTGTACTTAAGTATCTCATCCACATGACCAGAGGGGACTTGATGCTGGCTTAAAATTTTTCGTCTTTATAAGCTACTAGCAGCCCCCCGTCTCGGCTTCGCCCGAGACTTACTAAATAAAACACCGTAGTGTGTTGACATATAATGTAAAACATTTTTAGTTAGAAATTTTACACATATTCCTGATACATCTAAGAACAAAAATCTTCTTATTAAAAACATATTTTTTCGGAATCCATATAGTTTATTTGGTTAAATAATGAGGTGTAAAAATTCATAAAAATTATTATGCTGAAAATTACCGTGCGTTCTTTATGCCATAAAATGATCGGTGGCCATAAGAAGCCGTTGATTTACAGTTTCTCCCGTGTAATTCACGAAAACGGCTATTTTTTAAAGCTGATGTTAAGATTTAAAACCCCCAAAAAATTTATATTAAAAAAAAAATTTTTTTCTTATGTCTCACAACTTTATTACCAGAGCAACAAAGTCCTGGACCTTAAACCCTACATTTTTATTGCCACAAAAACACAAAAACATTTTCTACTTATTTAAAAATCTGAAGTAGGTTCTTTAAAGATTTCAGAGATTGCTGTGAGGGTACAATGAAAAGCTGATCTTTCATGTAATGGACTCTTTAGTTGTTAATTTTGACGCTGCTGTTTCAATCTCGATAAATTTACTGCGTCAGTTTCTTGACGCCTAAGTAAAATTGTATTTATTAGATACACTTGAAGTTTTTCTTCCGATTCACCCTCTTGCGACTTTTGTCATGCTTAAAATTTGTGTGACCCCTAAAGTGTGTTTTCTGTCAACTTTGTTAAGTTCTAATATATTTGTTGGCAAGGTAGTTCGACGTCCGATGGCCCTAAAAAAGACCGATGAGCTTTTTAAGTTAACTCTTTCTTGACTGCAGTTAACAGCAATTGTGACCTGGATACCTCAGGGTGATCTTTTCTGGCTTGCTGTTAAAGATGCAGACTGATTGGGAGAAAAATTACAGAGTCCGAAGCTTTGGGGCTAGTTGTAGTGCTCTTTTCCAACGTCTCCTGGTATAACGTCGAAGACGTTGGTGTCGAAAGCACCTTTTTTAGTTGCAGATTCAGTTTTTTTGGTGATCTTAGATGAAAAGATTGGTTAGTGATACTTGTCCAGTGGAGGCTGTCCCGTTGGCTCAAGTTTTTTTTCCTTTATAGCCGTTATAGGTTTGCCCAGCGCAGACCTTGGAGAGGATCAGTGATTCCCGGTTGAATGCTTAGAGTCGAGAGGGTAATATAGGGTCGTCGGTCACCGGGTTTTCCAGCCTTGCGAAGAAAAACTCCGCAGGTGACGTCTGCTAGTGAATGGCTGACTTGGTTTAATAGTGCCCGTCTTTAGTTAATATAGTCTTTTAGTCGACGAATCGCTTCCGGAAATGGTAATAAAAATGTATTTGTTGGCAAGGTACTTTACACTTAGGTGGATCCTAAAAAGAACCGATGAAATTGATGGTTAAGTAGGGAACGTAAATACTTATAATGGCGCTAAAAAGCGCCAATGGTGAAACTTCCAGGCTATTCTTATTCCTGATGATGAAGAGCTGGCTACGGTTGCTTGATTCTTACCCTGGGAGTCTCGATATACGGAGACTGTGATAGAGGGAGGTACGCCGCTGACCAAAGAATATCTCGTCTCGGATCATTCCCCGGATAATCAACTGCTCAATTGCTCATCTTTAAACGGGAACATGTGGGTAAGCGCGTCGGGGACGCGACAACCAAGATGGTAGCCGTTGTGGCTTCCCGTGCCCCTCAGGGCTCAGAGCTGTTTTCCCTTGCTTACATTTGTAGCCAAAATTTCTCCAACTGCACCAGGTGAGATGGTGGGACTACTCCCTCACAACTCTGATGAGTTGAACCAGATTGTGCTCTGGCTAGATTCGTCTCCTGGTATTGTGGCAGAGATGGCATGGGTTGGAATTATTTATTTTTTTTGATCGCACTCGTCGAGATTCAGGGTGAATGGACACTTAGGTCCCTTCCCCCTTAGAGAAGAGTGCCGTCCGTAACCGGGTTACCCAGCTGCAAACTATTATCAGCATTCCCTATGCAACTCGTTGAGTTGCCGAAGCTCGACTACAACACTATGGAGACGCTCCAGCCTTTTATAACCACACTTATTTAATTATGTTGCAGGTAGCTTCGATTTTATGTCGACGCCACCTAGCGGATTTTACTGAACTAAAGTGAAAAGCCGGCATATTTTTGCAAAATTTTGAGCTCATTTATTGCTATTGTTATTAAATTTTTTAAGATAAAAACTATACTAAAACCATCTAGGAAGTATCATGAATCAGTGTGCAAAATTTCAACAAAATTGGTTCAGTAGTTTTCGCGGTTAGCGATTACAACGGTTTTAGCGCTTCTGCTTTATATATTAGTAAGACAGAAGGTATAGTGTTATGTTATTGGTATTTGTACATACTTCTAATAATAATAAATTAATTTCAAGGATTTTCATTTGCAATATATATTTTTAGAATATTAATAATTAAGTGAAGTTTTATTATTTACAACTAAATAGTAAAACACAATTATTATTTTGTTTAGTTATTTATTGTATATTACTATAATAATGAGATAATGTATGGCTGAAAAGTGTATCATTTTACTATGTATAATCAACAAATTAAATTAAAGGTTCAATTGCCGCAGCCATTTTATCTCGGAAACAAATATCATGAAACATGTTATAATAACACTGTTTCATTTATTGCATACACAAATTCACACGATTTTACTGTAGTTTATATGTAAAGAACTAGTTATGTACAAATACAAATAAAAGAACACTGTGTCTTCTGTACCTTATAAGGACACAAATTTGGAAACTAGAATCAAATCTACTCTAGCCCCATGGATAAGATACTTGGCTTAGAATCTGTTAGCAAGAGTTCAATTCACATAAAAGGTTTTTTTTTTCTTTTGTTTTATTTTTATATTCATTGTTGATGCATTATTAAGATTTTTATAAAGTTAAATTTAAGTAGAAATAATTCCTTTTGTAGAAAGAAAAGCTTGTAAAACCATATGGTTTTACTTAAAAACCACATGGTGATTTAAGATAAGAAACCACACGAAAACAGAGTGGTAAAACCACGTGTTTTTATGTGGTTTTTTTTAAATGGTTTTACTATGTGGTTTTTTGGTATGGTTTTCTTCAAAAGAGCAGACAGTGTGCCTTACTTTAAGCCGTACACTAAGCCATACTTTTCGACAGACATTAAGCCACACTTCGAGCAATACTATAAGCCAGACATTGTGCCATACTTAGAGCCATACTTCAAGCCATAATTTGAGCCATGCTATAAACCATACTTCGAGATAGACATTAAGCCATATTTTGAGCCATACTTTAAGCGATACATTAAGCCAAACTTTAAATAATACATTAAGCCAACTTTTTAGCAATACATTGAGCCATTCTGTGAGCTATACTGGTAAACAGACATAAAGCCATACTTTAAATCATTCATTAAGCCAAACTTTTAGCAATACATTGAGCCATACTTTGAGCAATACTTGAAGCCATACATAAATACATAAAGCCGAACTTTTAGCCTTACATATGGCCATATGCTTAAAACCATACTTTATGCCATACATTAAGATATGCTTAAAACCATACAAAAAGCCATACTTTCAGTTATACATAGAGCCATATTTTCAGCCATACTTTAAGCTATATATTGAGCCATACTTCAAGCCATACTTTGAGCCATACATATAGACAAACATTGTGCTTTACTTTAAGCCAGACATTGAGCCATAGTTAAAGCCATACTGTAAGCAAGACTTTGAGCCATACTTTTAGCGCTAATTTGAGCCATCCATTAGGCTACTCATCAGAAAAAAAGTCGGAGTTCGATGTAGAATTACTTCTGTAAACCTTTCAGGAAAGCCATATGGCATTACACATGGTTTTACATATGGCATTACATAAAGGGTTTTAGCTTGGTGATGCCATATGTAATTACATATGAAAAAACACATGGAATTACTAATTGGAAAAAGAAAAAATTTCTAGAAATAACTGCAAAATACCATAATAAGTTATTTGCGGTTAACAATTTGTCTTACCATCTGGATGATAACTCCAAAACAAGGGGGTTCAGCTGATCTTACTCATATATAAAAAAATTTTATTTTATTTTTTTTTTTTTTATTCCAGAAATATATTTTGAATCCCCTTGTTTTAGAGTTATCATACTGGTGGTAACACTAATTGTTCACAGTAAATGACGCATTACAGTATTTTGCAGTTATTTCTAGATGACAAAATTTTTTTCCTTCTTCCAATTTGTAATTCTATGTGTTTTTTTAAATAGAATTACAAATGGCATTATCAAGCTAAATCCCCTCATGTAACGCCATACTTAAAACCATATGTAATGCCACATGGCTTTCCTGAAGGTATTACAGAAGTAATAACACATGAAATTCCGTCTTTCTTTTTCAGGTGGGAGAGCCATACTTTCAGCTAGACATTGTTTCATACTCTGATCCATACTTTGAGTTATAGCCATACATTAAGCCAATCTTTGAGCCATACTTTCAGCCATACTTTCAGCAAGGAATTGTGCTACACTTCACTTCCTATTTCAAGCTGTATTTTAAGCCATACCATAAAAAAGTGTTTTGTGGGCAAATCGTTTTATGGGTAACTTGTTTCACAGGCCGATCGTTATCTGTGTGAATCATTTTACAGGTAAGTTCCTTTTTGGTTAAATTGTTTTATGAGCTAATCGCTCCGTAGGCAGATTGTTTTACAGATGGATCGTTCAATGGGTAGATTTTGTTATAGGTATATTGTTTTATGTGCGAATCTTTCTACGTGCAGATCGTTCTACAGGCATATTAGTTTACAGGTAGATTGTTATACTAGTGCATCGTTTTACAGGCAGATCGATATAGCAGTAGATACATTGACAGGTTCATTGTTTTACACGTAGGTCGTTTTATGAGCAACTTGTTGTACAGACAGATCGTTCTATGGGCGAATCGTTTTGTGGCTTGATTTTTTCACAAATGGGTCGTTTTATAAGTTAATCGTTTTTCCAAGAAGTTGCGGACAGACTGTTTGACAGGTTGATCGTTTAATGGGCATTTATTGTAGTGGGTGAGTAGTTTGAACGTTAAATCTTTTTACGGGGAAATTGGTGTTTACTTTAATTGTTTTACGGGCATATTGACACTATTTTTGCATTTAAAAGTAAAAAGGGGTGCTGAGGCAGCATTTGCAAATAGCGTTTCCTTATGTTACCTATGTCTCTCATACGTCTTGGGGTTTTTTTTAAGAAGAGGGACGTGCGCGTGAGTTTTTCCGTTCTACGGGTGGAACTTTTAACTTCACTCCAGCAAATGTTTAAATAACACAAAAAATATATATTAAGAACGTTGTTATTGAACAAATTTTAATTACTCATGATTTAATTGTCGAATTAATTAAAAAGTTATATACGCATATACAGAAATAGATCTACAGACATATTTCTAATTAATATGTTATTGTTTCTATTTTATAGTGGATTTATTTGCGGTGGTCTATTTCTGGCACCTTCTATTTCGTTTATTAACTTATGTGATAGATAATGCACATTTTCTTGTAACCGGGCAAATCCTAAGTACCATAGGACTCTGGTCACATGAACAAATGCTCTCAGTGTTCGAGCTCCAGTTTTATAAGTACAATAATAACCTCTAACAGGACTATTATTCACATCAACGTTTGGCAAGTAAGAAATCCATAACTGATACTTCGTCCGATTACGAAATCGATAATAGACTCTTACTCTGAGGAATCCAGGTTCTGGCAATCTATTTATGTCTCTCAACATCTCAATTTAAAATTCATGATTTTCTTTTTTTTGCAATTTATCTTGCACGTATGATGGTGCTAGTCCAATTTGATAAATTCCAGCGGTTAGTTCTTTCAAGTAATCTATTGTTAAAATAGGAAAGTCATTCATCTCGTTAGCATCGAGTCTAAGCCATCTTTAAGTACAGTCACCAGTATTTTGTTTACATCTATATTAAATATTATACTAAATATATAACATAAATGTATGTAACTTATGTAATATACAATAATAGATATAAGTTATAAATACACACCTTTGAGCATTTCTTGCAACAATATTTTCTGCCTGAACCCTGTTTTTAACATGATTTCTTTCCAATGCTCTTTCTTGTAATTGCCTAGCCAACAAAGCATTTGCATTTTCCATGAATATGAGATTATGGAATCTGACAATATTGATGTAAGAATTAAATAAGTCAACTGATTATTTCTTTGAATACTTTGAAAAATCACCACTGTATGTGACTATCGTATTATGTAATTATTAATTAAAAAAATAATACCTACTTATAAAAGCGCCAGGAATTCTATAGAAATCGCCAATATTTAGAAGAACGTGAATTTTCTGAACATTGTTTAATAATTTAAACATCGACTTTAAATGTCAATTTCGAGCTCCGATAATCCATCTCGTTTTTGTAATCATCCTAGATTCGTTAGCATCTTCAGTCGATAATTGTTGCTCTCCCACTTGTAGTAACGGTGGCATTCTACATACAAATTTATAATCTTCTAACAATGGAACAACGTCCCTATATCCTCTTTCAAGAATTGCAATATCTCCTTCTTGAAATTAGTTGTTGATGTCTTCCTTATTATTTATCTCATTTCTAAGCATGGCTGCATCATTATTTCGAGCATCTGAGAAATATGGTCCATGAATATCTAGAATATAGCCATCTAGAGCAAACATTAGTGCAGATTTTATGAGATGCCGCCCTTTGTGAACACAAAAGGATTGCTGGAGTACTCTAAAATTAAGGCTTTTATGACAATAACTGTACGTTCCATCAATGTATACAATTGCTACATGATTATTTAGTTCTGGATTGTACAGAAAGTTTGTGAACTCAGTAACATATTGTCTGATATACTGTTCTGTAGTAATCGCTCCTAATCCAATATTTTCTTAAACGAAGCGTTCCTTGAGTGATTCTCTTACTGTACTAACAGCTAAACTAGTGGCCAGTCTGCTAATATACTGGAATATGACTGTTAAAATTTCATCAGAAAGACCTTGTCGCAGTTTGTACAAGAATATAAGTAAATCAGTTCTTTTTACGTATTTAAATCCATTAACACGTGGCACTCTATCGCAAAATGTAATAAGTTCATTGAATTGATTTTCAGTTAAAGATGTTAATGTATGCGTTTCTTCATCTGATAGGTCATGTACATCCCTATATCTTCTTTGCTCTTCAAATGTAACTTATCGCATTCCTTGCAGGAATTATTGCAGATGTACTCCACGAATAATGTACTGCCTAGTTATACACTGTAATCCATCCAGTAACGGCCGAAGAATATAACCACGATCATCTAAATGAATATCACAAGATTTTACATTTTTAGGGAAAAAGAAATTACATTCCATAAAAGCTTTTACTTTGCACTTATCAGACAGTCTATGAATATCATTAGCATTAATGCAAATGTTCCGTCGAAAGTCGACTACACAGGTCAGCGCATGCGTGCTCACATAGGGGGGCGATGTTAAACGGAGAGAGAGTGGGAGCAGTGGGTGCGCAGCGTTTTTCTTTACTCATTCTGGCAAGCGAGCTCAACCAGGCGCGACCAAATAACCGAGAAGTGAGCGAACACGTCAAGCTAATCCTTCGTTCTCCGTTTGGGGTGTGTGCTGTACAGCCTCTCACCACACGACCAAAGAGCCGCCATTTTTTATCTTCGGGTTTGGGTCATTTAGTCACGTATATACTAGCTTTATAACCTTATGTTTTCTCTGAGCATTAACACGTCGCGTTTCGCTTTCGATTTGATACGTTTATACAACAAGCATGAGAACGCCATCTTGAAATTAATAATTAAAACGCATTTAATAAGTAAATGGAGCAAATCAAAGTAAGTGTAATTAAAATATCAAATTTCTTGAAGTGCGAGAGCCGTTCGCGATTATGAACGTGTGAAGAGTGCCAGTCTTGATTAATGTCGCGCAGCGCTTGATTAAGGTAATATGCCTTATGACTCGTGATTAGAAGTTGAAACGTATGATAGAATGACGCGTAACTTTGTCGTATTCGCGAAAGGGCCTTTACTTGACAACGTGGTGCGTGTTACAATAAAGTCATATATATAAATAGACTGGGACACATGAGTCCTTCTTGTTTACTTGACATGGAAGCGCAAACAATTCCGCGTTCGCCTTTGTAAAAACAGGTTTACGTGCATCGGCGTGCCTTATTCTTTTTCTTGTTACCCCCTTTGTTCGGTCGCTATTATTGATTCGTTGCGCGCACACACACATGAGATAATTCATTCGGGCATAAATTAATAGGCATGATCAACGTTCATCATTTAGAAGCTAACAAATTTTTGTTGGACACAACTGAGGCATTGAGCCTGCATTACTGGTGAAAGGACAACAGTCCCTCACTTCAAATAAGCCCATCAGGGTCATTTTGCAGTCGTTAGTGGACAACAGTCTACGCGACTGAATACAGGCCTGCGCGCGCGTGTACTGGTAAAATACATGGTATTTATTCATTTATTCAATTGTTCAATGCGATGCGTTATAACTAAGTGCACTTTTTTTTTAACTGCGTACTTCATTCATTTCTTCACATTTGTATGAGTTCGTTAACAATAATGCATTATTTGTATAATTTACTGTTTTCTGATTTGTAAGTTGTCAATTAATAAAAAAGGGTTTTTCACATGTTTTTCCCTTCAAACATGTTGTATTTCGTTAGTGATAATTATCATATAACCTTAAAAATAATTAAAACTTATAGAATAGCTTTAACAAATTAATAGTTGACAGGTTCGGATTTAATTAAAATTGTGGACAAATAATAAAGTACATAGGAAAATTCATGTAAATTAAGTATTGATTTTTTACGAACTATTCACAGATAAACCGTTTTGGTTCACTGGGAATTCTACAAAACAGCAAATAAAACATAAATTGTTTCTTGTCTGCCTAAGAACATTTAATCTAACACTCATTTGATTAGCTTGAATGATTCTTATCTCTCTTAAAATATCTTGGTTATAGTTAGAGCAAATTCTAGTATAAGCTTCAACATCCAAAGGATCTCTGCCATAGTCGTCTCTACGAGCGGTGGCAATTTCACGTATTTCTATGAGTTCTTCTCCATACATCCGAACCGTATTTCTTGGTGGAAATCGATTTTCACAAACATAGCAAGGTAAACGAGTGGTTAAAGCCATATTATCATCTGATATTTTCTTAGTCAATTTATTCAAGTAATTATTTAATCATACATCTTCCATTTGTTTTAATAACTTTGATCATTTGCATCTCATTTTTTTCGCATTTATAACGAAAAAGTTATGATCTACTAGAAATACTCTGCATGATAAGAAAAAACAAGTTAAAGTCTGTTATTGTGTGAATTTTTATTTCTTTTTTTAATTACTTGTCTCGGTATACGAGCAATTTGTGAAACATTGTTTCACCCGGTACTTTCCACAACGCGCGACAACGTCGTTTTATGTTCCACTGCATGCTATTTGCAAAGCCTACCAGGTCCCAACTTAGAAATTATAAAGCGTATAGTTAAAAAGTTAAGCTATCGACTAAAGTAAGTAATAAAAATGCATACTTTTAGAGAAAAACAGCATGAACTTGAAACACGATGTGAGCAGGAAAAAAAATTATTTACGTAAAAACTGGTTGCACTATCAAAAATAGCATGTCTAAACTAATGAATTTAGCTTTATATATTTTTGAAAATTCATTTAACATCTATTTCGAATGAGTCAAACAAAATGCTTTTAAGGTTGTTATAAGCACTATGTCCAAAACATTTGGTGAACCAATTTTTTATAAATGCGTTGCACCGAAGCCTGAATTTTCAATGCTTTTTTATCACGCTTTTGTTAATTACTTCATAATTATCCTCGGAACATAAATTAAATAAGTTTCCATTTTATCGCTTATTCATGAATTGAATTTAAGAAATTTGTAACTTTTAAGGTGAAATTTTCTAAGCAAACAAGACAACATATTGAGTAATACAAATACCATCAGAGTCCAAGGGCCTAAAAAAGTTTTTCTGAATTTTTTGATATTTTTTTGTTAATATCACTTCCTGTACCAGCGAGATATAACTATGTACTCCGAATCAGTTAAGTGTCTTATAGGTACGGCCCGTTGTGACTGTAAGAACCTTGATGCAAAAAAGCACCACGCGGTTTGCATGTTCCACTAAGTGGATGCGTCCAATTAGATTCAACGTTTACTCATGTAAAATGATTGAATATGTTCATATTTTTATTTTGAAACATGAAATATTTTTTTAAACTTACGGTACGCAGTAACTTCAATTTTAAACTTTTGAATAATATTATTTTAATGTTTCCACCCAAACTATTGAGAGTACACATATAGGGATACCTTGTGTGTGTGTGTGCACTAGAGCGTTGGGGGTTACATTAGAATGGGACTGCGCGAGAATGGAATTTGTAAGGGACGCGCACCGGGACGGCGGCGCTTGACGGGGTCCAAGAGTAGGGTTTCGCTGGAGAGGAGCTCGGAAAAGAGAGCTCGTGAGAGTAGTTAGATTGGCTCACCTCCGAGGGAACGACGTTGGCAGCAGTACAAGGGGGCCCTGCGGAATCCACTCGTGCGTTTGATTGTCGCTAGGAATCGTTTAGCTACGTTGACATTATTACAGATTGCTGCACAGTAAAAAGAGTAAGTGTTCCCTTCGATTCCCGATATCGTTTTCTTATCAACTTTAGTTGATGAGTTCAGACCAAAAAAGGCGGAAATCCCTGGTTGCTTAATTGATCAACCAAGTGGTGGCCTTAGGTCAGCGATCGGATACGAAGGAGATCTTTTTTTTTTGTGTATGTTGAGTCTACCGGTGTGCGTGATTTAGTTTGGAGGAGTTTTTCTCCGGTGTTTCCTTTGACTTGGAAGCCATAGTTTTCTTTTAACAGAGTGTTTATTGTGTTTGGGGAAGAATCGAATTTGTTTGTTTTTTAAGCTAGATGACAAGCGTTGATCTCACTTCATGGGATCATTTAGTTAGTCGGTAGAAATCCCCGGGTGTTAAATCAACCGAGAGGTGACCTTCTGACCACTTTTTGTGTCATCCTTAAGGGTTTTTATTTATTTTTCATTATAAGTTTTTGATTGAATCGGCGACGCTCTCGTGTAACGATCCGCACAGTAGTATTGACTGTATGTGTGCTCGAATTCAGTGCCCCTCTCTTGGTTAATTTTTGATTTTTGATTTTTGCATTTTATATTCATAAAGAATTGGAGGTATTCAACCGTGGTACGTTTTGATTTTACCCGCGATGCTTTTCTTCTAATATATAGCGACCATATACATATGCGTCTGACTATTATTGTTTGAACTTTGGAACTCTCCTGTTGAAGAGTCATATTTTGAGTTATCATAACATAGTTTTCACGCCAAGACTTAAGGTAAACAAATCTGATGTACAAAGGTGAAATATTTGTGATGGGGAGATATAAGGGGGATTCTACAAAAACGAGTGTTCTGCAATAATGTAACTTTTTTTTATGTTATCGAGTGATTTGATAGAATCTCGTCGATATTTTTTTATTTTATTTCTATTAATTTTGTAAAAAATTACGTTCTGTAATTAAGTCAGATTTCGCAGAAGTTCTAAGAATTATATATAAAATTTTTTTTTTTTGTTTGTTTTCAATCATAAAAAATGATTTAACGTGTAAGATAATCGATTTCAGTTCTTTAATTTCTTATGATTTTATTTGATTGATATTAAAGACCTTTTTTTTCTGTCAATTGAGAAATTTGAATAAACACCGAGAATTAAATAAGATTATTTTTTGAATTCGTTTCTTTTTGGTTGCGTGTCTCCTCAGCTCCTCTGTCTGCCGTTATACCACGATGCACTTTCCTTCACGAATTACCCTTCACAAAGTGGACCGTTTCACTATTCAATAACAGATGAGGAGAGTTTATAGAAAAGAAGGTATTCGGATGACGTTTGTTTATGGACAGAGTACTATAACCTCCGTAAACAAAATTTTTTTTATATTTTCTTTTTTGGCAAATCTGAATATAATCGCGGTTGCACTATAACTCATATTCTATAAAACCTGTTTGAGGTTTCTTTAAAATTTAAAAAGTATGGAAGTAATTATTCATAAATAAACAGAGAGTTACATAGAGATTCTTGCAGACTATACGGTTATGATCGCAAATATTCAGTTAATATTACCGCTCTTTTTCATTGTGGTTCAGATGACCGTAAAGGCATTCGTACTTTTTGCATTTTATTTACTTACATTACTTTATCGTAAAAACTACATCTCACATAATTAATTTAATGAAAATTAACTTGTAATAAGACTTTATACTCTCTTTTAAAAAAGTTATTTTAAAAACTGAGTATGAAAATACCTTAATTCCAAATAAAATAACTTCAACACCGTTTCAGATAAATTGTGATAGTAAAATTCTTTTTATTATCTTAGGTTATTGTTTTCATTTCGCTACTAGTAAGCTGACTCTTGTTTTTTAGCGATAAAAAAATTTGGTTATAAACGTCATGTTCTGCATACTTCACTATAACTTCATGAATGTTTTGAATTTTTTGAAAAAAAAAAAAAAAAAAAAACAAATTACAATCAATAGGATAATGATAATCTAACTAAATTTTGACTACAACGCACATACATAAAAATGAAATCTCAGTATATTAAAAACTGGACAGCTCATAACTATAGCGTAAACTAGGTCAAATATGTTTCAATTTAAAAATTTTGTGGTAAAATTGCTTTAGGTATATGTTGATGGAGTTTTATGTGGGAATACTGTATACAATCATTTTTCTAAATAAATAAAAAAATTATATTAACAAGAGCCTGGTAGGACATAATTACCCTTCTAATGTGCATTAATACATTAATACCTTGGCAATGATATCTATTTGTAAGAAATGAAGTTTAAAAATTCTCTACATGGAACTTGTCTCTCAAATACTTAAATATAACAGAATATTTAGTTGGCTATAGATAAGCATAATTTTATTATGTTATATAGTTATAGTATATACGTAACCTGTACAGATAAAAGAAATGACAAAGTGTGAGGTCCAAGGTAACATTTGAGTAAAAAATACATAATATATTTCTGCTTAATATTCAGAATTAAATCAGTAATAACATTTTTATAAGTTTTAATTGATTTTCATCATTTTATAAGCAAATCATTATAAAAATGCATTAGTTTTAAATATAAAAAAAAGACTTAGCACACTCTTTGTAATGGTGTACTTAGAGGTCGTAAGTAGTTAAAATTAATACCAACTATGCTTAATGCAGTCTGTATTATATATATACTCATGTAACATATTAACATTTATGATTTATTATATTTAGTTCTTATGAGATGACAGTTACTTCCTCCGATAATTACTTTTACATGTGATTCACAACTTGAAATTTTCTCACTTTAAACGGCATTGGACAAGTATTTGAACTATCATATTGCATAGTGACTCCACGTTTTTGGGTCGCGTTGGTTGAGTTAGTTTAACAGACAGTATGTTTTATAGGGTACTGTCCCACATTCTGTTGCAAGTTATTATGCAATATGGCCTTGAAAACTAATGTAGCTTATTTTTCTCTTACCCTTTTTGATTTAAATAGTTCCACATTGATGTTCTGTAGGCTATTTTGACTCCACTATATACGGCTTTATATTAATTTAATCTTCTAGTGATGAGCGTACAGTCTACAGGACGGTCTATATGTAACGTCGTAAGATGCCGCAATTCGCGATCGCCTGATGCGATCAGTAAACCAAGCTGACGAAACGTTTAACACAATAGTCAACTACTTGTTAGACAAAAAAACTATTAATAGGTGGTTTGTTAAACCTATTGGATCTTCTGCTTACAGCTTGATTCAAAGGCTGGTAATTTCACAGGCAAATTGTTTATATACACGTGGATTGTTTCACAAGCATATCTTTTCAACATCAGACCACTTCACGGGTGGGTCTTTTCAGTGGCAAATCGGATCATGGGCATATCATTTTGGCAGCAGATCATTTTACAGATAAATCATCTCACAAGTAAGTTGTTTTACTGGCTAATATCGTTAAATACGGACCGTTTTACATGTGGATTTTTGTACCAGATATGCGTTTTACATGCGAATTGTTATACAGACTGATCGTTTCAAAGGCCAATTTTTCCGTAGATCAGTTTTTTTAAGGATATTTTTTTAGTAAATAAAAGAAATACTCATACATTTTGTATGGCTTATAGCTTTATACTCAGAGATTTTTTATGATCGTCAAGATATACTTTGATCAGAAGTTGACTGTCAGAAGAGGGTAGTAAAAATCTATTGTTGACTTAATTATTCAAAATTTTGTAGTCAATGTTTTTAATTATAACGAGGTAGGTGGCTATAATAGTACTATTTCTAGTATATTTACTCGTTAAATAATTTCTTATTGTTTTATTTTTAATGAATTGCTATTTTCACAATTACAAATTCAGGATAGGTTAACTTCTTCATAGTCCTTGCGTATATTTACCAGGATTACACATCCTCATTGTTTTATTTTTGTGACCTTTTTTGCAGAACAACCGTGATTATGTATTATTTTTTATTAATTGCAAATTATTTTTTTCTAAGAGTACTTTAATAAAACGTATTTTATGTATTCAACTGTTACATTTACAATTAATAACAAATGACGAAGTGTGAAGTCTGAGGTCCAATATACATTATACATTATTTGTCCGACAGTTTGAGAGAATAAGCCATTTTTAAAAGAAACCATATTTATAACAATATATTACTCATGATTTCAAAAAACTCGTAACGCTAAAGAATGTCATGTATCTTTTTGAAGCGTTCAAATATCGACTTGGAAGATGGCGGATTAGAATGTACCTGCGTTGTACATAATATAAGTGCAAGGGCGAAGTTTAATTGTCATTTAAAGTGTCACAGTATAGACTTTTTCAAGAATTTATGATAGCTTGAAAATTTAATTAATCACTTTTAAACAATGCGAAAATGTAACAAAACAACTAAGAGTAGCATTAGAGACTACAAAAGATACATATAAGTCGTAAAAAAGTTAATTTTCAATAATTATACCCGAACCCAAAATTATCACATATTTGCCTATGCTAGCTTTACTACTCCTTCCAAATTCTGGCTTTTGTAACTAAAAAACCAAATCGAAGGCCACGATAAAAATGATACAAATTATTTATTATTATTAAAACGATAAATACAGATTAGAATATCCGGGAAAAATCGACAGGGCGGGTGATTTTCGATCGATTTTCCATTATATGCATAGGGCGAAACCAACCAAGTTTCCACTTCTGGCCTTCATAACTAGAAATTCAGATCAAAGGCCCCGGTAAAAATTTTTTTATTTATTTTTTATATAATAATAAACAATTTGTATCATTTTTAGCGGGGCCTTCGATCAGGATTTCTACTTACAAAGGCCAGAAGTGCCAACTTGGTTGATTTCGCCCTATTCGGGTGGTGGAAAATCGAAAGAAAATCACTCTTCCTGTCGATTTTTCCCGGATACTTTAAGTTTTATTTATTTTTTACATAATAATAAACAGTTTGTGTCATTTTAAGTGGAGCCTTCGATCTAGATTTCTAGTTACGATGGCCAGAAGTACGAACTTGGTTGATTTTGCCCTATTCGTATAATGGAATATCGATCGAAAATCTTCCGCCCTGTCAATTTTTTCTAGATATTTTTATTTTTATTTATTGTTTATATAATGATAAACAATTTGTATCATTTTTAGCAAGGCCTTTGATTTGTATTTCTAGTTATGAAGGCCAGAAGTGCAAACTTGGTTGATTTCGCCCTATTCAGGTGGTAGAAAATCGAAAGAAAGTCACCCACCCTGTCGATTTTTCCCGGATATTATAACTTCTATTCATTTTTTATAACATAATAAACAGTTTGTATCATTTTTAGCGGGGCCTTCGATCTGGATTTCTAGTTATAAAGGCCAGAAACTCGAACTTGGTTGATTTCGCCCTATTTGTATAATGGAAAATCGATCAAAAATCTTTCTCTCTGTCGATTTTTACTAGATATCTTAGTTTTCATTCATTGTTTATACATTAATGAACAATTTTTATCATTTTTAGCGGGGCCTTCGATCTGGATTTCTAGTTACGAAGGCCAGAAGTGCGAACTTGGTTGATTTCGCCCTATTCGGGTGGTGGAAAATCGAAAGAAAGTCACCCACCCTGTCGATTTTTCCCGGATGTTTTAACTTTTATTCATTTTTTATAAAATAATAAACAGTTTGTATTATTTTTAGTGGGGCCTTCGATCTGGATTTCTAGTTATGAAGGCCAGAAACTCGAATTTGGTTGATTTCGCCCTATTCGTATAATGGAAAATCGATCAAAAATCTTCCTCTCTGTCGATTTTTTCCAGATATCTAAGTTTTTATTGATTGTTTATATATTAATAAACAATTTGTATTATTTTTAGCGGTGCCTTTGATTTGGATTTCTAGTCACAAAGGCCAGAAGTGCGAACTTGGTTGATTTTGCCCTATTCGGGTGGTGGAAAATCGAAAGAAAATCACCCGCCCTGTCGATTTTTTCTGGATATTTTAACTTTTACTTATTTTATACATAACAATAAACAATTTTTATCATTTTTAGCGGGGCCTTCGATCTGGATTTCTAGTTACGAAGGCCAGAAGTGCGAACTTGGTTGATTGCGCCCTATTCGGGTGGTGGAAAATCGAAAGAAAATCACCCGCCCTGACGATTTTTTCCGGATATTTTATTTTTTATTTATTATTTATATAATAATAAACTCATGATCACTCATCAATGATCTCTTCTCATCGCTATCACGGACAATCCAAGAAAAAAATTGTTTTTAAATAAAAAAAAAAAATAGATACAATGAAAGTTTTTAGTAAAATAAAATAATAAGAGAAATAGAATTTAAGCTAGTTGTATACAAAAATGAACAATTCATTAAAAGGAGTGACGAAAGGAGAGAAAAGATTTTTAAAAAACAGGCACCTTTGTGTATTGCTTACATCATTAAAACAATATTGGCAGATGCGTTCATCGTCCTCGGGCTCCCAACTTTGGACATGACATGGTCCAAATCGCTGAATGACAATCATAGGCACCGTCACTGATGGTGGATCGTGGGTCTTTCTTCTACAAGTAAAGCAGGTCATTTCCTTCTCCCAATCCTCTCTATGATACCACACGTTGACACATTTACGAATCTACAAATGAACGTACAATAAATAGGTTATCCCAAATTAAATTTTTTTTATGAAACGGCGTAAACAGGGCATAAATCAACAAATTTACATGTTCGTGTGAGGGACAAGAAACTTGTGTATTTTTTAGTAACACGACTAAACTAACGAAACTTACAAAAGAGCCATTGCTGACGGCTATCCTCTTTTACTTACGCAACAATAACATTTTGCCTATATTTTTATTTACGCGACGTAGAGTGAATAAAGAAATTTTTTTTATATTCTTATAATTATGAAATAAGATGCATTACCTCAACTTCAGTGTTCATGCTTCTTTATGAGGATGACGGATGCTATTGTGCACGCTGCTGTAGATGTCAGTCGTCAATAACGTTAAGGAGTTGCGCGAGTTTATTTATGGTTATCCGACTGCTCTCAAATGAAAAAGAAGCGGCACTAAGAGTATTATTTTTACAATAAACTTTGTTGTCTAGCAACGCCATTTTATATGTTCGTGCTTCTAAAATCTAGAATCGATAATATAATTTCGAGTCGTTTAAAATCCTTAATTAAAAACAACGTCCAATGGTGGTACTGTCAAATTTTGAATTTATTAAAAAACAAAACGACGTTTCGGCCGTTTGGACCACGTCCCGGCCCTCATCAGGTACAAAAATCTATGAGTAATAAAATTCTTTGCAATACAAATTTAAGTAAAATATAATAAACGCAAATTAAGTTACATGTATAACATACCTCTGACTCTTACGAAAGGGATGTAAAATCGTAATGTAGTCAGAGTTTCAAGCTAAGTTGCTTTTATACCCTGCGCATACACAAATGACATAGTACACGCACGTAATACAATCGAATAAGAATCGCAAGCAGTTCCTTGAGACGCACATAAACAGTTCATGTTTTCTTAATACTATGAATAGAAGGGGTCCTCGAATCATGTATATAAAGTTAGTCACCTTTCTTAATTGACATAACGAGAGACCTATAACAATCTTTCAATTTTTCTGTATCTTGTTGTCTGTTAATATTATTATTAAAGTAATGTATATTTAGCATTTCGGAAAAAAGGCGCTTTTTGTAATTTTGTTCTATGTCTAAAATTTTAATATTATCAAAATTAAAATTATGTGTGAATTCAATGCTGTGTTGTGATAGTACCGATGTATTCTTTTTTTTCTCGATGTCTCTTTTGTGTTCTGTCATTCTTAACTTTACAGCTCTCGATGTTTGACCAACATAACAGCGGTTGCAATTCGCACATGGTATGTGGTAAACAACATTTTTTTTATCGAGTGGCTCAGTTACATCTTTTCCAAGTGAAAAGATCGATTTTAATTTATTGTTTAAACTGTATATAAGACCAATGTTAAGCTTCTTACAATAATATTTATTATGACTATGCAAGTGGGGAATATACGGTAATGATAAGATTAATTTATAATTATTTTTATTTCTGTTGCTATTGTCAATCGTATTCATGTTTTTCAAGGTATTTAATCTTTTATTCACAAATTTGTCAATAAATCTTTGAGGATAGTTGTTAGCTAATAAAAATTTATTAATCAATTTTAAATTATTATTATGAAATTGTGTGTCTGCTAATTTAATAGAAAAGTCTACAAGTGTGTAAATGATACCTATTTTATGTTGTATTGGATGGTGGGAAAGAAAATTCAAGTATTGGCCTGAGTGTGTAGGTTTTTGGTACCAATTAGTTAGTACTGTGTTATTTTTTTGAATAATAATCTCCAAATCTAAGAAACTGTTGCTGTTGTTATTGTTACACGTCTCAACAGTGAATTGTAATTCATGACAATAGCTATTAAAAATGTTTTTGGTATAGTAGATATATTTAGTAGGCACGCATATGAGGATATCATCCACATACCGTACGTACAATGGAACATCAAAACATAACTTATCTTAACATGAAATTTCAAGTAAACGCATTACGAGATCACACATATATTACTGGACTACAGGGACTGCCCATTGGAGAGCCGAAAACTTGTTTGTAAAATTTTTTGTTAAATTGAAAAAAAGTTGAATTCAAAACCAATGACACTCCTGCGCAAAATTCATTTAAAGAAACATTGATCTTATTATTCAAGAATTTCCAAAAATGTTTTATTGCATTTGTGATTAAGGTTTCACTAGTATTAGTGAATAGACTAACTACATCTAGACTAATAAGAGTGTAACCAGGTGGAATGATAACTTCTTTTAATTTATTTTTTAATTCATAGCTATTTTTTATGTGTGATTTTGCCAGCGGAATATTCTTAATCAAAAAATCAGAAAGAAATTTAGAAAAACTATATGTGGGTGAATTCAATGTTGAGACAATGATACGGATAGGAAAGTCTTTTTTGTGTATTTTTATCAGTCCATAGCATTTAGATAAGTCTTTTTTATGAATATCTTTATCAAATTTACTTAATTCATCAAATTCATCAAAAACACCGTATTTATCCCACTTGCTTACAAAATTCTTAGTATCTTTCATTAATTGGTATAAAGGATTTTTCTCTATTTGTAAATAATATTTATCATCACTTAACAATTCTTCTACTTTATTAATGTAAGTTTCTTTTTCAATGACAACAGTGGCATTACCTTTGTCTGCTTTAGTAATGAAAATGTGTTCATTATTTTTAAGGAAGGCTCGTGTTCGCTTTAAATTGTCTTGGAGAACTCCATCATTTAAAGAAAGACGAGTAGATACATTATGTTTATTGTTATTGATAATGTTAAGAAGTTCCTTTCTAACAGTCTCAAATTCTCCAGAATATTTAAGTGAATGTTCAACATTCTTAAAAAGATGAAAATAATCAGATTTTTTAATATTAGAAACAAAATTAAATTTATCGCCTAATTCTAATATGCTTGATACACAATCTGGCAGCGGTGTATTAGAAAGGTTACATAGCCAGTTTTCTTTTATTTCACTTGTGCCTTCATTGTTGACAATTTCAGGGCACCGAACCGGGCCAGGGTCACTGACACTTGTAGCTGGAAGTGTTTCGTATACCCCTTCGCGCTCGGATTCTTCGTGTGACAAAAGGGCATCAAACTTTCTATCCAACTTACAACGATATTCGCGAAAAATGCTATTCAACTTTAATTCATAATAATCAATAAATAAATTTATTACAACAGATTCACAGCCATTACTTAAAATCTTATTTCGTATTAGTTGAATTTTATTTCTTAAATAATTAGTTTTTGTGTAAGAGTCCGAAATTTCATTATTCAAAATTGATTCATGTAATTTAGATATAGTTGATTTATGTTTTATGTTCGATCGGAAGTTAAAGAAGGTAATATATTTAAGCTTGTTAGTACTTTGTGTAATATGTTTTGGGAAAACGCCATAAGCCCTACATTTAATTAAAAATTTGCACTTCAACTCACTGCTCTTCAATTCCCTCTGAACACAACTAAGCTTATAAAACATAAAACTAACATTTCTACCAAAGCGTGTACTTATGGAGTCCAGCACCCTTGAAAGAGATTCGAACTTTCTACTCGTAAGGATGGTTAGTAGTTGTTGCAGTCTGGTGTTCTCCATAGTAGCGTAGTGCAGATGCAGATGTAGATTGAAAGGACGTACAGCTTCCACCAGCGTCCAAAAATATTCAAATAAAACGTCCAATGACAGTTGGTAAATAATTAAAAACAACGTCCAATGGTGGTACTGTCAAATTTTGAATTTATTAAAAAACAAAACGACGTTTCGGCCGTTTGGACAACGTCCCGGCCCTCATCAGGTACAAAAATCTATGAGTAATAAAATTCTTTGCAATACAAATTTAAGTAAAATATAATAAACGCAAATTAAGTTACATGTATAACATACCTCTGACTCTTACGAAAGGGATGTAAAATCGTAATGTAGTCAGAGTTTCAAGCTAAGTTGCTTTTATACCCTGCACATACACAAATGACATAGTACACGCACGTAATACAATCGAATAAGAATCGCAAGCAGTTCCTTGAGACGCACATAAACAGTTCATGTTTTCTTAATACTATGAATGAAAGGGGTCCTCGAATCATGTATATAAAGTTAGTCACCTTTCTTAATTGACATAACGAGAGACCTATAACAATCTTTTAATTTTTCTGTATCTTGTTGTCTGTTAATATTATTATTAAAGTAATGTATATTTAGCATTTCGGAAAAAAGGCGCTTTTTGTAATTTTGTTCTATGTCTAAAATTTTAATATTATCAAAATTAAAATTATGTGTAAATTCAATGCTGTGTTGTGATAGTACCGATGTATTCTTTTTTTTCTTGATGTCTCTTTTGTGTTCTGTCATTCTTAACTTTACAGCTCTCGATGTTTGACCAACATAACAGCGGTTGCAATTCGCACATGGTATGTGGTAAACAACATTTTTTTTATCGAGTGGCTCAGTTACATCTTTTCCAAGTGAAAAGATCGATTTTAATTTATTGTTTAAACTGTATATAAGACCAATGTGAAGCTTCTTACAATAATATTTAATATGACTATGCAAGTGGGGAATATACGGTAATGATGAGATTAATTTATAATTATTTTTATTTCTGTTGCTATTGTCAATCGTATTCATGTTTTTCAAGGTATTTAATCTTTTATTCACAAATTTGTCAATAAATCTTTGAGGATAGTTGTTAGCTAATAAAAATTTATTAATCAATTTTAAATTATTATTATGAAATTGTGTGTCTGCTAATTTAATAGAAAAGTCTACAAGTGTGTAAATGATACCTATTTTATGTTGTATTGGATGGTGGGAAAGAAAATTCAAGTATCGGCCTGAGTGTGTAGGTTTTTGGTACCAATTAGTTAGTACTGTGTTATTTTTTAGAATAATAATCTCCAAATCTAAGAAACTGATGCTGTTGTTATTGTTACACGTCTCAACAGTGAATTGTAATTCAGGACAATAGCTATTAAAAATGTTTTTGGTATAGTAGATATATTTAGTAGGCACGCATATGAGGATATCATCCACATACCGTACGTACAATGGAACATCAAAACATAACTTATCTTAACATGAAATTTCAAGTAAACGCATTACGAGATCACACATATATTACTGGACTACAGGGACTGCCCATTGGAGAGCCGAAAACTTGTTTGTAAAATTTTTTGTTAAATTGAAAAAAAGTTGAATTCAAAACCAATGACACTCCTGCGCAAAATTCATTTAAAGAAACATTGATCTTATTATTCAAGAATTTCCAAAAATGTTTTATTGCATTTGTGATTAAGGTTTCACTAGTATTAGTGAATAGACTAACTACATCTAGACTAATAAGAGTGTAACCAGGTGGAATGATAACTTCTTTTAATTTATTTTTTAATTCATAGCTATTTTTTATGTGTGATTTTGCCAGCGGAATATTCTTAATCAAAAAATCAGAAAGAAATTTAGAAAAACTATATGTGGGTGAATTCAATGTTGAGACAATGATACGGATAGGAAAGTCTTTTTTGTGTATTTTTATCAGTCCATAGCATTTAGATAAGTCTTTTTTATGAATATCTTTATCAAATTTACTTAATTCATCAAATTCATCAAAAACACCGTATTTATCCCACTTGCTTACAAAATTCTTAGTATCTTTTATTAATTGGTATAAAGGATTGAAAGGATTGGTGATCACACGAAGAATCCGAGCGCAAAGGGGTATACGAAACACTTCCAGCTACAAGTGTCAGTGACCCTGGCCCGGTTCGGTGCCCTGAAATTGTCAACAATGAAGGCACAAGTGAAATAAAAGAAAACTGGCTATGTAACCTTTCTAATACACCGCTGCCAGATTGTGTATCAAGCATATTAGAATTAGGCGATAAATTTAATTTTGTTTCTAATATTAAAAAATCTGATTATTTTCATCTTTTTAAGAATGTTGAACATTCACTTAAATATTCTGGAGAATTTGAGACTGTTAGAAAGGAACTTCTTAACATTATCAATAACAATAAACATAATGTATCTACTCGTCTTTCTTTAAATGATGGAGTTCTCCAAGACAATTTAAAGCGAACACGAGCCTTTCTTAAAAATAATGAACACATTTTAATTACTAAAGCAGACAAAGGTAATGCCACTGTTGTCATTGAAAAAGAAACTTACATTAATAAAGTAGAAGAATTGTTAAGTGATGATAAATATTATTTACAAATAGAGAAAAATCCTTTACACCAATTAATAAAAGATACTAAGAATTTTGTAAGCAAGTGGGATAAATACGGTGTTTTTGATGAATTTGATGAATTAAGTAAATTTGATAAAGATATTCATAAAAAAGACTTATCTAAATGCTATGGACTGATAAAAATACACAAAAAAGACTTTCCTATCCGTATCATTGTCTCAACATTGAATTCACCCACATATAGTTTTTCTAAATTTCTTTCTGATTTTTTGATTAAGAATATTCCGCTGGCAAAATCACACATAAAAAATAGCTATGAATTAAAAAATAAATTAAAAGAAGTTATCATTCCACCTGGTTACACTCTTATTAGTCTAGATGTAGTTAGTCTATTCACTAATACTAGTGAAACCTTAATCACAAATGCAATAAAACATTTTTGGAAATTCTTGAATAATAAGATCAATGTTTCTTTAAATGAATTTTGCGCAGGAGTGTCATTGGTTTTGAATTCAACTTTTTTTCAATTTAACAAAAAATTTTACAAACAAGTTTTCGGCTCTCCAATGGGCAGTTCCTGTAGTCCAGTAATATATGTGTGATCTCGTAATGCGTTTACTTGAAATTTCATGTTAAGATAAGTTATGTTTTGATGTTCCATTGTACGTACGGTATGTGGATGATATCCTCATATGCGTGCCTACTAAATATATCTACTATACCAAAAACATTTTTAATAGCTATTGTCATGAATTACAATTCACTGTTGAGACGTGTAACAATAACAACAGCATCAGTTTCTTAGATTTGGAGATTATTATTCAAAAAAATAACACAGTACTAACTAATTGGTACCAAAAACCTACACACTCAGGCCAATACTTGAATTTTCTTTCCCACCATCCAATACAACATAAAATAGGTATCATTTACACACTTGTAGACTTTTCTATTAAATTAGCAGACACACAATTTCATAATAATAATTTAAAATTGATTAATAAATTTTTATTAGCTAACAACTATCCTCAAAGATTTATTGACAAATTTGTGAATAAAAGATTAAATACCTTGAAAAACATGAATACGATTGACAATAGCAACAGAAATAAAAATAATTATAAATTAATCTTATCATTACCGTATATTCCCCACTTGCATAGTCATATTAAATATTATTGTAAGAAGCTTAACATTGGTCTTATATACAGTTTAAACAATAAATTAAAATCGATCTTTTCACTTGGAAAAGATGTAACTGAGCCACTCGATAAAAAAAATGTTGTTTACCACATACCATGTGCGAATTGCAACCGCTGTTATGTTGGTCAAACATCGAGAGCTGTAAAGTTAAGAATGACAGAACACAAAAGAGACATCGAGAAAAAAAAGAATACATCGGTACTATCACAACACAGCATTGAATTTACACATAATTTTAATTTTGATAATATTAAAATTTTAGACATAGAACAAAATTACAAAAAGCGCCTTTTTTCCGAAATGCTAAATATACATTACTTTAATAATAATATTAACAGACAACAAGATACAGAAAAATTGAAAGATTGTTATAGGTCTCTTGTTATGTCAATTAAGAAAGGTGACTAACTTTATATACATGATTCGAGGACCCCTTTCATTCATAGTATTAAGAAAACATGAACTGTTTATGTGCGTCTCAAGGAACTGCTTGCGATTCTTATTCGATTGTATTACGTGCGTGTACTATGTCATTTGTGTATGTGCAGGGTATAAAAGCAACTTAGCTTGAAACTCTGACTACATTACGATTTTACATCCCTTTCGTAAGAGTCAGAGGTATGTTATACATGTAACTTAATTTGCGTTTATTATATTTTACTTAAATTTGTATTGCAAAGAATTTTATTACTCATAGATTTTTGTACCTGATGAGGGCCGGGACGTCGTCCAAACGGCCGAAACGTCGTTTTGTTTTTTAATAAATTCAAAATTTGACAGTACCACCATTGGACGTTGTTTTTAATTATTTACCAACTGTCATTGGACGTTTTATTTGAATTTAAAATCCTTACTATTTTATTGTAAAAATAATATAGTTAGTGACTTTTCTTGTACAACTGTAAGCAGTCGGATAATCATAAATAAACTTGCACAACTCCTCAACGCTATTGACGACTTACATCTACAGCAGCGTGTACTATAGCATCCATCATCCTCAAAAAGAAGCATATGAACATTGAAGTTGTGGTTATGCATCATATTTCATAGTTATAAGAATAAAAAAAAAAATTTTTTTATTCACCCTACGTCACGTACTCAAAACCGTAGGCAAAATGTGGTTGTAGCGTAAATAAAAGAGGATAGCCATCAGAAATGTCTCTCTTGGACGTTTCGCTAGTTCGGTCCTGTTGCTAAAAAATACTCAAGTTTTTGGTCCCCCCACGAACATGTAAAGTTGATTCACGCACTGTTTACGCAGTTTCATAAAAAAATCCATATCGGCATAACCTATACGTATCCCTGTTGAATCGTTCCGATAAAACACGATAAAAAAAAATTATATCAGGATAGATGTGTGTCTTTGCACCAAAACCTGATATATTGATCAGTGTTTTCGTATGAATATCCCAGGATAATTTTATATCAACTTTATAGGATCATACAAGTTTTAAACAGTATTGTAAAATATATAAATTTTTTCCGATTCAAACAAACGACTTACAATTGTTTATAGGTTTTTTTAGGGAGAGTATAGAGCTGACACAAAATTGTATCATGTCATACAAGATTAATTACATTACCAAATTATTTATCAGGATCCACTAAATTATTACGATACGTGTGATACGATGTTATAACGTGCTTATTCTGTTTCACACATGATCATACTCAAATATTTTACCTGTAATTATACGGTCAGCTAATTAATATACGTGACTGAAAATTTAATATTCTAAAAAAAGTGACTTTAGATATCTGACTAGAACTCAAATCTTTTGGGAAATTCGGTTAATACACTATTTTAAAATTCAAACATATTTTCAGTCAAATAAAAATACTTTATTGAAATTTAAAATAATTATTTGTAAAAATAAAAAACGTATTAAACGTGCCTTTTTTCGCGGCTTGCCTTTGACGAGACTATCTTTACATATCTTATGTGTTTTTACGTACTTAGGAGCCTCAGTATAGATCATATCTCAATTACTAAGTATTTATTTAATGTAATATAGTTTATGAATTTTAGTCTGACAATTATTATTATTTATCACGTACTTACATAACTTTATATTAATTTCTACCCTGAAAATTAAATTTGAAAAATTTTACCGTAAGTTTGAATCGAACCGGAGTCCACAGGTATTTGAATCCGATGTGTTACCACTGAGCTATGGCAACATTGGATTCGAATTAAGAAAAACTGATATAAATCGTTTAACTGATATAAATGTACCTACGTTACGCGGGAATCCATCGATATCTTGTGAATCCGTTACATTGAAGCACACGTCAGAACGTGTATATCACAATTGTAGTTGTTCGTTTAATATTTACACAATATTTTGGCAAGCTCAGCTCCGTGGGCCCTAAGACAAGAAGTTTCATGTTGACATTGTCAGTCATATCCACATTGAATACCAAGCCAGTAGAAATTAGACGAGAATCATATAATAACATCATATGGCACCATTTAAAGACTAAAATTATAAGAATATATGTGTGTATTTACACCTGACATATTTTATAAGACCTTATACACCGAGAATACATCAAAATACTAAGAAAAAAATAATATACATGAAGTTAAATGTATATGATCCTATATAGTTTATGCATAGTTAATTGCTTGTAAGACACGATACAAATGTATAAAGAATTTTCTTATACAAACTTATCAGAAGTGTATCAAGAAAAACCTATGTCATAAAGTTTGCGTCATTAAATAGGGATATTTAATTCTGGACGGGTAATAGTCGAAACAAGTCGAAAAATTGTAAATAAACATCAAGGTTCGCCATACGCAACCATAAGAAAATAACCTATTTAAAATAATATGTACAACTATTTTGTAAATTATCATATGTACTTGTTATCCACATATAGGTATATTTCGTTCTGAATCACGGTAAATATTTTTACATCATGTACACCGATACATTGGGAAGACAAAAAATTTACTGATAAAATATTATACCTCGCAATTTTATGTCCGGTATACTAAAAGAAGTTTATGTCAGGTTTTATCATGTTGTACCGGAACCATTTAACAGGGATATGAGGCATTTCAAGCGAAAAGTCCCAGGCTATCCTAAAAAAAAGTTGCCAAAATAATAAATTATTCTCATTTCATTAGAATGGATTTTAATCGAGAAGAGTCCTTAGATTTCGTTAAAATTCATACAAAAAGGCCAAATGAGGATCACTCCACACTTTTTGACCGAGCAAAAAAATTCATAAGGGAGTCAAGTCAGTTAAGTGGCCGTGATGCACAATACTCGGTTCATTTGGTAAGCTTTTGTTAAAAATATAAGCAAACTCACGAATTATTTTATGGCTTTTGAAGGACGTTCGGTCGTTTTTGAGGAGATTTATTCACTCGCTGAAAAAAATAAATGTTGGACTTGAACATGCTGGAAGTACATATGAATTTTTTCAATATTCTTTATCAGCCAAATATTCCAGAAAAAAATTGCCAAAAGTACATTATTTAACATTGCTCTCATGGGCGAGAGCGATTATTCAGCCTTCGTTGAACAAATTTCAAGGCAAGAGATGTATTCATGATGAGAAAGAAATTCGAATGGATAGCTTAACTCTTATGGAAGACTCTTTTATCAAAAAATATGTACCTTATCAGGTTTTGGAAGAAATATCTGTACAAACGCAAACATAGTCATGAGTAGCTCCTATCCTAAGTGTACGAGAGAGAAACTCGTATGGGAGAGAACCGAGCATTGTCTGCTGCTAGCTGGTCTTTTTATACGGAGAGAGCCGCCTTTACAAATTTGCTTCTAGAATTTGTTAAACTGGAATTCATGATCTGAAACTTGGCACAGTCCTTCTTAAGACTTCAAACTATAATACTGTCCTCCAATACCTGTACTTTCAACGGTACATATCTTTTGTTTTCGTTCAGCAACCTTATATTTTCACCATAAAATTTGATAGAGTATTACTGTAACTATCTAAGCTCAGTTTTTGTTTTATGTGGCTCGACTTTGGGCTAAGAAAAGCTATAACTTCCAAAGAAAAAATTGAAATACTCCATAAGACGCGTGTTAAAATTCCAGTTTTCAATTGAATTTTTTTTCCAATCTTGTTTGGCAATTTGACCTGAAATTTTAACTGTGGGTTCGTCAAGCCTTATTTTACCAGGGATTTTAACTTCGGTACGATGGCTCGACTTTTAAATATCTGGAGAGCCTCCTTAACGTATGTACCGTAATTTGTTCATAATATTTAACGGTTTAACTTTTGAACACTGACAAGTTGAACACAGTTAAATTAAGTAGTAGGTGGACGTTTTCATGCACGGTTAGTAAAACTCACTTCAACATGGTGTCTTATGGGAGTCCCCGCACACCCCCACTTACCCCCGGGAAAAAACGACCAAACCTCCTTAACCATACACTATTTAAATGGTTTTCAAGGATACTCTGTAGAACCTGTATGTAGTGAGTCTTAGCCCTCTCTTAACTCATTGATATAAAGTATTTTTAGTTTATCATACGCTTGGCAAAAGTACGAATTTTCGTCTCTGAGATCGACTGTTAAAGTAGATTAGTTGTTCTGCCGCACTTTGTTTTCTTTATTCTTCCCATAGCGCCCTCAGTAAAAAATGATTAGCTATTATTTTAACTATAAATTATAGCTGTATTTACAGCTATTATCAGCTACTATCATAGCTATAATTGACTACAATGTGGCTATAATCATGTACAAATAACAACTATAAAAAGTAGCTGTTTACAGCTATAAATTTCTTGCAAATTTTAATTAACAGAATTTATTCAATAATCTTTTTTTTTGTAAGGTATATCAGCCATATGAGGTGATATTATCCGTATGATAACACTGAAAGTGGGGGGTTCAAGTATTTTTAAGCAATAAACGAAGAAACAAAAAAATGTTACTGTTGAAATTTTTTTCGTTTATTGTTCAAAAATACTTGAACTCCCCACTTTCAGTGTTATCATACGGATAATAATCACCTCATATGGCTGATATACCTTACAAAAAAAAGATTATTGAATAAATTCTGTTAATTAAAATTTGCAAGAAATTTGTAGCTGTAAACAGCTACTTTTTATAGTTGTTATTTGTACATGATTATAGCTATACATTGTAGTCAATTATAGCTATTATAGTAGCTGATTATAGTTGTAAATACAGCTATAATTTATAGTTAAAATAATAGCTAATAATTTTTGACTAAGCCTTTTCTCTCTGCACTTTTTCATTTTCTGCGTCTATCCTCTTTTTTTCTTGCACTACCCATGACGCAAATTCTTCCCATTCTTCTTTTGCCAAATTCTTTAGAGCCTTTCCCTTAAAAGTGCTTCCTTCTTGTTCCTTCAATGGCATTTTAAAATCAAACGGAATTCGTGAATACCCGTTTTTACTTTTATCCTCGTCGCCATCAATGTGATGTACCTGCCACTAACACGGGAACGTTGGGAAAACGTAGGGGGAGGAAAGAATAATAGACTCTCGCTTCTTTAAAAAGCAGATACTTTATTATATGATCAAACACCGTTTTAGTGGACACGTGTATCCAACAACACACGAAATCATAGAGTGGCGCGTGCTCTGCCGACTCACGCATACATTACAATTTCGTTGAGTAAGGCTGCAGTCACATGGAGCGCAATTGAGCGAGCAGGATAGGAATTTCTTTATAAGCGGCTGTGTTAAGTCTATTGCACTGCAGGATAGCAGGGTTAGAATTCCACTCATCATAAGATGCCCCACATATACTCCACGCATCAAATATGTGGGAAAAATGTGGAATTGTGGAATTGGATGTCAGCTGTTCGTTGTATACTCAGAGAATATATACATGGAGGAAGCATCGTATGCTCCGACCGCGAGACGAGATGAGAGAGACAAAAGACAAATAGTAGTACAACCTTTCTCTCTCTTACATGCCTCTGATTGGTTGGCCCCCTTCCGTATATATAGGTATAGTCGTATCCACGAGTGGCGGTCGTGGGGGAACAGAGCAGATATATGTAACCTAAGCTCTGATGAAAAAGAACTTATACATTACCAGAGAATATAGAATATATCCTCTTTAAGTATAGAAGGCCAAAGCGGAATTCCGAGCAATACACACTAAAACAATAATCTTCCATTACAACATAATTATAACAACGAAATTTGAATAAAAATTTCCAATTTTAATAAAAGCCCTCATACCTGATTAAACAGTTCATGTATGGCTAATGACTCAGATAGAATTTTTGTCTTCGATAGCTGAACGGTCAAGAATGCTGCCTTAGCTTTTGCGCTCTGGGCTTCGGATCTGACCTATGCTTTTTTTTTTCAGGTATACATTTTCATAATACTTGTTTTATTACGTTTCGTTTGTTTATAATTTTTATATATTTTTATAAATAAATTTATTTCATAAGATTTCACACTTTGACAATAAGATTTAAAAAACTACTCTTGGCTAATGCTAATAAAATACTAATGCGAGCATAAATTCAATATTTTACTATTACAATACGTCGTACAGTTTATTTTTTACTGGCATTACTCAATGGAAACCGACGGGAAGGTGGCAGTATTTTTTATTAGGATAGGATACATGCAGGATAAAGGGCATATTAGATATTAGAACCCCAATAAATCCGTATCGGACAATGCAGTAAATAATTAAACAAATAGTATTGACACTTGTAATAATAATAATATACAAAAAGTATTTACACATTTTTGCATTAGTATTTTACTGGCATTAGCCAAGAGTAGTTTTTTAAATCATATTATTAAAGTGTGAAATCTTATAAAATAAATTTATTTATAAAAATATATAAAAATTGTAAACAAACGAAACGTAATAAAACAAGAATTATGAAAATGTATACCTGAAAAAAAAAGCATAGGTCAGATCCGAAGCCCAGAGCGCAAAAGCTAAGGCAGCATTCTTGACCGTTCAGCTATCGAAGACAAACATTCTATCTGAGTCATTAGCCATACATGAACTGTTTAATCAGGTATGAGGGCTTTTATTAAAATTGGAAATTTTTATTCAAATTTTGTTGTTATAATTATGTTGTAATGGAAGATTATTGTTTTAGTGTGTATTGCTCGGAATTCCGCTTTGGCCTTCTATACTTAAAGAGGATATATTCTATATTCTCTGGTAATGTATAAGTTCTTTTTCATCAGACTACAAAGCTTAGGTTACATATATCTGCTCTGTTCCCCCACGACCGCCACTCGTGGATACGACTATACCTATATATACGGAAGGGGGCCAACCAATCAGAGGCATGTAAGAGAGAGACAGGTTGTACTGCTATTTGTCTTTTGTCTCTCTCATCTCGTCTCGCGGTCAGAGCATACAATGCTTCCTCCATGTATATATTCTCTAAGGTTGTATACATAGATAATGTAATCATAGTAAGTATGAGGAAATCCGAATCAATCTTTCTAGAGTATACTTAACTTTGGTTTAATAAATTAGTAAGTTTTCACTTTTTGATGTTTATGTATATATATTGGAGTTTTCGTTTTCAGAAATATTTTTATATTATCATGTAGCTATAAAATATTCTAATATCATACCTGCCATACACACTATTCGGCTAATATAAAATTTTTACTCATATTCGTATAGAAAAATGTAATCAACACTAAAAAAAATCATATTTTGTCTTACATGTGTGACTTGCACTTTTTAATACATCTTTTTAAAAATTCTTTAGTTATTCTAATTTACACGTAAATACGTCTAACTTATTGGTGACCATTCATAAATTTAAACGTTTTCATTAATTTTTTTTTTTTTAATTTTTTATTTCGCTTATTTGCTGTTCATGTTAAATATTTAATAAATTATTATAATATATTAGTATTATGTATGGATCTCATATTTTATAGCTTCAAAATGGGTCGCAGAAAGCATGAGTATTGGAAAGGTTATAAAGAAATACCTACGGACAAGAGGAGTAAAGCAGAATGTTTAAATTGTTTGAAGGTTTTTTCGAGATCCGATGCAAAGTTTCTGAAAGATCATAGGTGTGTACATTTCATCAACACTACCTTTAAGAATCTAAAGATGTATATATAGTTTATATACCCAAATATATACAAAATAGATTATATGGTTTTTTAACAAATAATTTTTATGAACTCATGGATATCATACAATAATACTTCTGCATATTTACACCAATAATAGCATCTGGTCAATTTAATTTTCTTTTAATAACAGATATATAAAATCAAATTTTAATGCTTTTTTTATGGTATAGTGAAAATTGTAAGGGAGCACAGAAGGAAAACAGTGGTTGTGAAAATTTATTGAGAAACGCTGAACCTACTCCAAATGAACCGGTCCCACACGAAAGTTCTCCCAACGGAGACACCATAGAGACTGATCCAATAATAGATAATGTCAATATGGACAACTTTGATTTGGATAATACTCATGATAGTAATCTGAGTTCAGCTACCAATGCAGAGCATGTATGTATAAATTTTAATACTACATTCTTACAAAAAAAAATCAACATGAAGAGCCTTAATTATGTGTTTTCAACTGTTAATATTGTAACGATTGTCATTTCATACATGTATAATGAGTTTATCAATAGCGTTGTTTTTTATTTTGTAAATGATTATTCAGTACAAGACGTACATTATAATATATATATAACTACCTTTTAACTACCAATATGATAAAACAATTCTTTTTCACATCTGCATATACTTAGGTGTTTTGAAATTCAAAAATTTTGATAAAGTTGGAATAAAATTATTATTTAGTTAGAATCTTAACATTTCAAAACAAAGTTGCTTGAACGTTAAGTATTTTTTTGCCTAAAACAAATAGTTGGATTTTCTGCAAAGACTTTGCTTTCTTATATTTATTGACCAAAGCACTAAGTTAAACAATAAAAATACAGAATTTATAGACCAATCAAGCATCCTCTGGTTGACTGTTAACGTTGAAAAAGCAAGACACTAAAAACTTTCTTCTTTTATTTTTCTTGCAATGTTTTGATAAATAGATGATTTTATAATATCCGACTAAAAATTTTTCAAACGTGGGATTCAATACTACGGGACACACGTGAAGTCTGACATAAATGAAGTGTAGGTACTGAAGTATGACAAAACATGAATGTAGTTATTTCTATCATAAAAATTACTTTGAAGTTCGCAACGTTGCATGCAACAAAAACTGAAAAATTTTTTTTTTCAAATTATCAAGTTTTAACTATTGCAAACGCTTCTAATACATATAAGAAGCATTCCCAGTAAATTTAAAGCCAATTACAGTTGCGGCTAAGGAGATATAAGCATTTTCAGATCGAAATGATTTTGAGCAAAAAATAAACATTATTTCGGCTCAAAAACGATCTAAATAAGTAACTAATAACCCACAGAAGCATCTCCAATATAAAAACAATATAATAGGCGCTTTATTTTAGCCAAAACCATAACCTCAAGTAAAACAATATAGAAGAGTGTCTTAAATTAACGTTAAAAATGACTTGAAGTAATAATTTCAAATTTAAACTAGGACAATAAGAATATTTGTAATACATACCTAATACCGATCAGTACTTACTACCAATAAATGACAAAGATTCAAGAAATTCATGTTTAACAAAAAAGTTTTTATTAATAAAGTCAATTACGTTCGTAACTGTCCATCATAGACGCAGGAGTTCGTGAGGTGGTAGCAAAAATTGAACCCTTCTGTCTGCGCCACTGGAATTTCACTAAAAAAAATTACTTACTACCCTTAACACTCAGGCACACATTTCTGATCACTTTTGAACGGCCAGGAACAAAACCTCGAATTGGAAAAAAATTCCGAAATCGAAAATATCACGATAAGCGTTGCTTAAAAAATTTATATCTCGGCTTGGGCCACTAGAATCAAGTTCAAATAAAAATAGTTGACTTTCAAGGAGTGGAGACTACGTTTTAACGTAAATTACAGAGGCCAGAATCGATATGGCTTTGATTGATTGCGCATTTAAGTCGCTCGCCTCATGAACGGGTGAGAGAAAAAAATCATCCCAATCTTTCTGGGCCACTGGAATTTCAATAAAAAAAAATTTCTCACAATTCCCTACACTCGAAAACTCATATCTGATCACTTTTTAAGGGCCGGAACCATAACCTCAATTGAAAAAAAATTCCCTAATCAAAATAATCACAATAAGCGTGGCTTGAAAAATTTATATCTTGGCTTGGGCCACTAGAATCAGGTAATATTAAAAATAGTAAACTTCCTACGTATATAAACTACGATTTAAAGCAAACTTTTAAGGCCGGAATCGATAAGGCTCCAAGTGATTGCGCGTTTATGTCGCTCGACTTATGAACGGGTGGTAGAAAAAATCATCCCAATCTTTCTGGGCCACTGGGATTTCAATGAAAAAAAATTTCTCACAATTCCTTACACTCGAAAACTCATATCTGATCACTTTTCAAGGGCCGGAACCATAACCTCAATTTAAATTTAAATTTTCACAACCACTGTTTTCCTTCTGTGCTCCCTTACAATTTTCACTATACCATAAAAAAAGCATTAAAATTTGATTTTATATATCTGTTATTAAAAGAAAATTAAATTGACCAGATGCTATTATTGGTGTAAATATGCAGAAGTATTATTGTATGATATCCATGAGTTCATAAAAATTATTTGTTAAAAAACCATATAATCTATTTTGTATATATTTGGGTATATAAACTATATATACATCTTTAGATTCTTAAAGGTAGTGTTGATGAAATGTACACACCTATGATCTTTCAGAAACTTTGCATCGGATCTCGAAAAAACCTTCAAACAATTTAAACATTCTGCTTTACTCCTCTTGTCCGTAGGTATTTCTTTATAACCTTTCCAATACTCATGCTTTCTGCGACCCATTTTGAAGCTATAAAATATGAGATCCATACATAATACTAATATATTATAATAATTTATTAAATATTTAACATGAACAGCAAATAAACGAAATAAAAAAATTAAAAAAAAAAATTAATGAAAACGCTTAAATTTATGAATGGTCACCAATAAGTTAGACGTATTTACGTGTAAATTAGAATAACTAAAGAATTTTTAAAAAGATGTATTAAAAAGTGCAAGTCACACATGTAAGACAAAATATGATTTTTTTTAGTGTTGATTACATTTTTCTATACGAATATAAGTAAAAATTTTATGGTAGCCGAATAGTGTGTATGGCAGGTATGATATTAGAATATTTTATAGCTACATGATAATATAAAAATATTTCTGAAAACGAAAACTCCAATATATATACATAAACATCAAAAAGTAAAAACTTACAAATTTATTAAACCAAAGTTAAGTATACTCTAGAAAGATTGATTCGGATTTCCTCATACTTACTATGATTACATTATCTATGTATACAACGAACAGCTGACATCCAATTCCACAATTCCACATTTTTCCCACATATTTGATGCGTGGAGTAAATGTGGGGCATCTTATGATGAGTGGAATTCTAACCCTGCTATCCTGCAGTGCAATAGACTTAACACAGCCGCTTATAAAGAAATTCCTATCCTGCTCGCTCTATTGCGCTCCATGTGACTGAAGCCTAACAGAGTGGCCAGTAAACGCCCTGGATCATTGGGTGATAGGCGCTTATGTGATTAATTAATATTTCACTAATAAACATAGGCGTTGGTGGGTCGGTTAGTTAAGTCGCCGTGAGGGTAGGTACCAACTTTATGCTCAACCAACACATTGGAGCTATTTACATAGACATTTTTTGCTTATTTCATTGTGAACGTTCATATTGAAAAGAGGGTTCCACTGTTCCGCTAAACTCAAAGTGAGTGAACAGACTGAGCAGACCTATACTGTGTTTTCCATAGAGATATAAGCAATGAGTGAACAAGGGGTACATCTGCCTGTGAGTGGAAGCGATAAAGGCAAAGAGAGAGATAGATGCCCGATAGTTCCCTCTGTCTCTTTCCAGCCAAGCACTGTGGTTGGCTGGGGATACGAAGTGTATATGTAGTGTGTGACACGCCCATCCTACAAGAGCCAATCACAGTTTAGTAAGACAGAGATAGAAGGAACTATCGGGAATTTATCTCTCTCTTTGCCTTTATCGCTTCCACTCACAGGCAGATATACCCCTTGTTTACTCTTTGCTTATATCTCTATCGGAGAACACAGTACAGGTCTGCTCAGTCTGTTCACTCAATTTGAGTTTAGCGGAACAGTGGAACCCCCTCTTTAATATAAACGTTCACAATGAAATAAGCAAAAAATGTCTATGTGAATAGCTCCAATTATTTCCGAACAGAGCCTTGTTGTAGAGCTGCTCTGATTGGCTCTGGAACTTTTCCATCGGAAAGTTTCAAACATGTAAAAATACGGCAAAAACATTTTTGATCTCCAAGAATTTCACGATTTTCCCAGTACTGATGATGGTTGTGGCTGGTTTAGATAGTTGACTACCTTTATGCCTCAGCTCTTGGTCTATGCTTTCTTCTATGGAGTACATGCTTTAAGGTCAGGTCATAACAAGTGAAATTTTGTATCTATGAGAGGAAAAAAAATCTGCACCTCTATAATTACAAGGTAAGGCGGATAAGCGAAACTGCTTTATTTTACGAACGTGACCTGACCTATTGGCGTTTTCTGAAGTTATTAAATGGCGTCGATTGCAGCTATCTGTATTTTTAAACAAAGTTTGTTGTGGGGCAAGAGTGCAAGTCGACTAACTGTATTGAAGTCAATGCCAGCACCTCAGCTGAGCCAGAGGTTCCATTTGATAAGACGATGGGCAAACCCCGCCGTCCGTCAGGTAAACTAGCGTTCACAAGCATTAGTACATAGTATTTTGCAAGGGCAGTCAAAAGGTATGAACAAGCTGTCCTCCCATTTTGAATGGAGCTACTTGTACCACGTAAATAGGACTTCTGTAGCCAATTCTCAATTCGTACGGTTATGTAACTTTTATCAATTAAGTATGAACACGAGGACCGGTATCTGACGAAAAGCTAGACTGCTTACACTCGTTTAGCAGGCTCTTTTCTTTAAGTCACTTGATATTGACATTATAAGTAACAGTTTAAGTAATTGATAAAGTTATTAAATACACGTACAGTAATAGATTTCTTGTACATTTAAGTAAGCAAGCTGAAACTTTACTGAAATAAAAGTATTACCAAATATTAATAATCAACATCAAAACAACTACAAATGGTTTTAAAAAACCTCACTAGACTTTAAAATGTAACAGAAACAAATATTTTTTGAATATTTAAATTTATTTATTTTCTTAATTACATTCGTGTTTCAGCTAACTCGTACCTCTTGGTTTTCCTCAAAATTCTAATTCACAATCTTCACCTACCTACGTAGTGCTGGAAAAGCATAGATATAGACATTTTCCTCGGTTAAACTGATATTGGCAACCTTGTTAAGTACAAAGAATGTGAATTAGGCTCCTGTTCTTTGGTACATGTGCATTACTTTTATTTTTTATGTTACATATTTGGTTGGTTTTTGATACGAATGTTAACATTAAACTTAAGTTTTGGAATAAATTTGAAATAAAAAAATTAGAAACTGATTTTATATATTCTTATGAAAATAAGCATGATCATGAAGTAGTTTGTTGAATATCTATTATACTTCTTTACTGTGGACCATAATGTCCATGATTTAATAAAGCATTAGTTTTAATATCTTCACACTTTTTCAAATTGTTTTCATAAGAAGGCCATTAAGTGAAACTGGAAAATTTACGAAGTTGCCATACAATTTATTACTTGAGTGTGTTCAATGGACAAAAGGTACAGAATCACTATCAAAATAATTGTTTTTTAAGTTAATTAATTTTTTAAAGTGAAACTTTGAAGTGTTATTAAAAATTTCATGGTTGGCTTATGTAAGCTTAGCAATTTTAGACAATCAGGAGCATCTTTTAAGCTTTTATAATTATTAAACAGTCGTTATGCTAAGCTGTCACTGTTATCAAAATTTATGTCACTGGAATAAATATATGAAATATTCATAGTTTCACGACAAAAATGAAGTTTGTTAATATTTCGGACCCTCTGCTGATCACATAGTTGTGTACTACAGTGTCAGCATTTCAGAATTACAATATTGTTAAAGCAATTGTTTTGAACTGTCTTTACTTGAAAACTTATATACTCTCATATTTCCAAAACTTGAGTCCTACAGGATACATTTTATATTCGCAAATTGTTATTCAGTCATTCATCCTATTTCGTTTAAATAAATTTTTAACCAGCTGTGATTCTTGATTGGAAAGAGCAGATGAATAGTCAAGCAGTTCGAGGGTATTGTCAAGTTAATCAAGAAAATCTTACATTGAAGGAAGTCCAAAAGCGCGTATTAGAAATCATTGCAGCCTATGACAAAGTAACAGCATATAAGGTTAACAAAGTTTGTATTTTTCAGAAATCTGCAGTCCCATGGCTCAAGCAGATGCGCCAATACAGCGAAAAACCACCACTAACAGTTAAATTCATTCAAGATCGAGTCCTCTTAGTGCTGAAACTTTATGATAAAGTAGATGCATCTAAGGTATAAATTTATCTTCGAATAGCAGTTAATAGATATGGGTCATTTCACAAAAACTACTATATTTTCGTGCCCTAATCAAGATTTTTTTGCGGCGCGTAATTCAAAAGTGGCAAAAATAGACTTCACAGATTAAACGTCCGTACTTATGAAAAAACAGTTGTTTGGTTCTAATCTATAAAAAAAATGCTCAATACCTAAAATTGTTAGATAGTACACAGTGATATAAAAATTAATGTCTAGACATCAGAAGCCACGAAAAATAAAATGTTCAAATGCTTTACCTTGTGGTTGTGACATTCTGGCTAATATTTTTTAATCTTATGGCCATGTACAAAAAATTGTCGACTGGACCTCGACAATATATTTCGAAAAAATTAATTCATACCTTTTAAAAATAAGTTCCAACTCGAGATAATTCAATTCGTCGTTTTTAAACATGGGCTTCATGGAATATCTCAGTTTTTGTATAATGGCCCACTTACGTTAAGATTTTTAATTTTTGAGTTACCTTTACACCCAAGAGCGTGCACACAAAAACTTTTTCGCATACATGACAAGCTCTCTCTCCAAAAATCTTAGTTCTCCTTTCTGTGTCTCTCTTCGAAAACATTGTTAAGTCCGCTAATGAATTGTAGTCGCGTACGCGATAATTTTATTTTATTGTATTTTTTTCATTTGCTGATCCTCATCGCTCTGAAGCTCAGATATGTCTGTTTGAAATTTTGATGCCATGCAAAGCAATATCGAGTATTTAGATAAAAAACATAAGACTTTCTGGTTATAGTTGACTATTTAGCCACATAAGAAAGGACGGAGGAGAAGTGTGTGTTTTTAAAGCATTTGTTCTTAAAGAAAAGAAATGTTAGGAAATTACAGAATAAATAAATAAATTTTTGAACGGTCACGTTGCATAGCTTCGCGTCATCCCATGCACTTGTATATCTGTATACTTAAAGTCTTATTTCATCAGCCGGCGTTATAGATTCAAATACTCGAATAGAACCATCAGAAAAAATTTGAGTACCCCGACCGAGTATCGAACCCACAATTCTTTGAGCTGTATTAATTCAGTGGCTAGCACGGTAACCAACTGTAAAGACACCAGAATTACCGACCGCATATCTATATACATGTGTACAAGTAGAGTAGGGTGGGGCAACCACAGCGCTTTTTCGTAGCCTTGTCTTTGAAACATTATTACTTAAAATTTAAGAAAAAAGTATATGATATCTAAATAACGAACAAATAAAAAAGTTTTTCATTCTTCCACCTATACTTAAAAATATTTTTTTTTTTTAATGTAAAACTGACGTGACTGCCAGGTTGGAAAAAGTGGGACAATCAAAGTGCTTTGAGTGGGGCATTCAGAGCGATGTTATAGTTGTTTTTTTTTTTTTTTTTTTTTTTTTTTTTTTTTTTTTTTACTACCCGACATTATAAATTGTTTTCACTTTTCAATTTTTCTGAATGACAAATAGCTTGGTAAATAAATAATACAGACGCAATTTTTATAAGTAGAAAACAAGTAGTGTTTTATCACGGCTACATTTCTGTTTCTGAGGTTAGAGCAGACAAAACAAACATTACGAGACTGCCCCTTTTTTAAATCGTCAATTCTGAAAAAATGTATTAAAATTGGTCATAAACGTTATGCAAATATATTTAATTTTTTGTCACACATCAAAATTGAAGTTTTTAAATTTTCTCGTCATTCAGATGACAGTACACTTGCACTTGATTTCATTCCAAAAATATAGTTTTTTAATAGTGAGATCGAATTAGCTGAAATGTCGGTAATTTTTCATGGAATTCAGACTAAAAAAATATGTTGTAGAGAATTAAACAATGCCAATAGATTGTAATAAAATCGAACAAACAATGTTTTTCGCTACACGGAGAAATTCTGTCACAGCTAAAGTCGGTGCAGTGCTGCTGGCGAAAACAGTGTGCTTGGTGGGAGCACAAAACAACGTGCGCAGACAGCAAAAAAAACGGTGCGAACGTGCACGTGATTTCGAGCTGCAGATGCACGCTCTTTTCCCGTGCAAGCCACTGGAACTTCGACTGAGCGGCTCCAGTCTAGTTCGACACTTATTTATTAATGCTTTTTTATTATAAATGCTAATTTATCTATGTAACTTATACGCATACATGCATATAAGTTACATAGTTAGGCATTAATAAAAAAGTGTCGAACTATACTGGAGCCACTCAGTCGAAATTCCACTGGCTTGCACGGGAAAAGAGCGTGCATCTGCAGCTCGAAATCACGTGCACGTTCGTACCATTGTTTTGCTGTCTGCGCACGTTGTTTTGCGCTCCCACCACGCACGCTGTTTTCGCCAGCAGCACTGCACCGCCTTTAGCTGTGACAGAATTTCTCCGTGTAAGGCCTAAAAAATAATGGCAAAAATGGTGAAACACGGTTGTTAGCGTCAAAAATGAACAATAAGCCTTGAAATAAAGACTAAAAATATAGGAGTATGCGTGACAAAAAGACGAACAAAATAAGCTCCGGTCGATTGGTCCAGTGGTTTCCCCGCAAAATACAAAAAACCTCGTTTTTTAAGCCACTATTAAAAATTAATAACTCTCTTTCGCATAAACATCATGAGCCGAAATTTGGCAGAGTTGTAGCTTTAGTAGTCTTTAACAACCGCACCAAATTTCAGCAAGATCGGATCGATAGTTTTTGCAAACCGCAGCTAAATGCAAAAAAAAAGTACTTTGTCAAAAGGGCCTAAAAAAAGTTGTTTACAAGGTTAGATGCAATTTTTTGCCGGATTATATTTTTTAATACTTATTCTATAATTAACAAAGGTATCAAATTTTTTTACAGTGTGGAAGTTGGTTATTCGTTCCCAAGATATGGTTATTTTTAAGAGCACTTGAAGTTTAACCGTACTCGGTCGATAACACCGGAGAGTACGGTAGAAATAGTTTTTCGGCCCAGAAAATTCTAACTATCTCCAAAAAAAATAGGGTAGTAGTTTGAATGTATTATAATAAATTGAAACAGAATTTATCAAGTAGAAATATCAGCAAAAGCCCCAAAAAAAATGGCAAAAATGGCTAAAACATGTTTTTCTCGTTCAGAAAAAAACCGACGAATAGTACATAAAAAAAGTGTTGCGTGAAAAAAATGTGCAATTTCAAGACGAACAAAATAAGCCGCGTTGGGTTCAGATCAGTTAAGCCGTTTTTCCGCAAATTGCAAAAAACTGCAATTTTGAGCCATTTCCTCAAAATTCAATAACTCGCATTCTATACAATATTTAGAGCTGAAATTCTAACACAAGACCAATATCATAGCCCTTATCATACACACTAAATTTCAGCTTAATCGGTTTTAAACTTTTCGCGAACCGCAGCAAAAACCAAGAAAAAGTCCTTTCGGAAAATGGCCTTAAAAAATTTGTTAGCCAAGATAGGTACATTCTTCAAGCGTCTTTCGTTTTGTCTATATTTACTCTACAAGTACCTTAAATGCCATTCATTTTCTTATGATTACGAAAAAGTATTTAACTCTCTAGTTTACGGTAGTATATGTATAACTGAGTAATTGGTTTCTTGATGTCAATAATTTAGCATTAGCCTGTAATCAATAGTTTTCGATTTTATCAAGGTGTGTAGAATGAAATTTAAGAAAATAAAACACGTCCACTCCAAATATATTTTATGGTCTTGTTAATCTTGTACATATATACATGTCTTACGGTGTTACAATAATTGTTAAGGTAAATGTCCCTATTATAACCATAAATTTCATCACACTTCTTTAATTTTTTTTTCTAACTGTGAGCTTTAACAATAGAAATTTTGGTATTAGCTAGTGCGCTATAAATTTATCATTATTATTCTAATTTTTAAGTATGGTTCTTAGTTGTTAAAATACTTTGTTTTAAAAAAAAATTATCTGACCAAAATTTGCATAATTATAAAACGTTGTACCTATTGTTTCATATTATGTCCCTATTTATGAAACTTTTTAAAAAACGTGAATTTAGTATAATATTTTCAGACAATTAAAGCTTTTTCACTTGCATGACACTATTTTATTTAACAAAAATAATTATATCATTTATTTGTTGACAAGAAGTATATAAATTCCTCGTTGAAGTTTGGTGCCATAATACATACAGTTCAAAAGATAGGTTATTTACGACTTTGTCCCTATTTGTGGAATAATCTTTAAAATTGATCATTTATTGTACCAAAAATAAAGTTTTTCTTGTGAATTCATAAAGATACATACAATATACAACTAACACAATTTTTTTAATCAAGTTAGTTGTATAACAAATATATGAATTTTCATATTCCATGAATAGGGACACATTCCACGAATAGGGACATTTACCTTAATTTATTTTTCACTATCGTACTTATTTTTACATGTGTTTTTCTTTTTCCAATCTATAATGGTATTTAGCAGGTAAAACATGAAAAAATAATCTGCATAAAGCTGTCCAGATAGACAACATTTAATGACAGCATAATATGCATCGCGCCGAAGCCGTACGGTTACATTAAAAAGGCACGGACCGTCGAGCTTGCTGGATAAAACCAACAAAATATAATCAATTGATCTTTAGGTATTACTGCAATACTACGTTGGGCACACAATTTGAGAGGCGTTGAGTTTAAAAATATTAATCGGGCTTCCCATAGCAAGCCATTAAAATTAGCAAAAAACGCATTTTTTTTAATTTTTTACGACAACAGTATTGAGTTTAGGTATATACTGTATACAGACTTTTGTTCAAAATGAGCTGAAGAATTAGAAAAAAATTTTTTACCGCAATAAATCAAAAATTTATATTTGTTGATTAAATTTGTTAATTGTCAAAATTGTCCATCCGGATCGCGATCCACCATCGATAATCGTGTTTAGCAGATAAAAATACACGAAAAAGACCCGACCTGGCACCGAAACTATAGATATACAACGTTGAATTCAAAAATTGATTGACTTATTTTCACGGTGTAAGATAAAGAATAGGTGGTCCCATAAAGACAAAATTTTGTGAAATAGTTGTGCTGTTACACTTGAGATCTAACAGATAGCGCACGAGAGTCGAAGACCGTACTTACAGTTATACTTGCAAAAGTAAGTGTTGTTTTGCTCTAAAAAAATTTATTTAAATTAAATATTATAATATGCTGTAGAATAAAGTAATTAAAATGAAATATACAAATAGGAACTAGTAAACTGAGTTTTTTTAAAATTTTGATTATGTCTTGTGTTTTTGCGTTGCTTTTAAAGGGGCTTCTTCATTAATGTCCCCAAAAAAAGATATACCATTTCTAATCGAAGAAAATTTGCTGAAGCCCATGCTGGCTTTATTTATGTCCCACGTGAATCAAAATGTTGAGATGTTTAAGCTCAAAATTGTAACTGTTCACGTGTATTCTTATATGGCTGCGTGAAAAACTAGTTGTTCTACGTTTTTAATAAGGCAAGAAAACTGTCCCAGAAGAATGAGTAGATAAGTTTTGTAGATGAAGTCTTCGTCTTTAATGTGCTACATTAAAAAATGAGGGTAATGAAATAATTTAGTGATAAATTTGTGATAGAAACAAATAAATAGTCGTGTCTAGAAGTTCATGAGGTTACGTGGGTAGCAACCATACTGACTCACTTTGTCGCGCAAGATTGGAAAACGTCTTTTTAACAGTCTTTCACACAACATATTTTGGCCATTTTAATTAGTTTATATTCAAATTAATCAATACAAACTTCAATATAATTTTACAATTGAAATTTTTTTTTTTTTATTTCTCCCTTTCAAAGTGTTTACGAGTTCCAGACTCCCGTCTGCTCGGCCGTTGACTCCTATGTGACACCTAGTGCAAGAAAGCAGAAATGGCAAAATGTTTACAAAGATTTATTGTAGGTAATATAGACAGTGGGACGACCTAACCTATATCTTACACCGTGCTTATTTTTTAATATTCAAACATTTCCTTACTTCAAGACTTGTTGAAAATGCTGATAATACCATTCTCTTATAACAACTTTTTTCCAAATCTAAAATCGTGTGGGCAAATAGTAAACTTGAGTCCATATTTTTTTTCTGTATAGAAGGCTGATTCATCGCCTGATCGAAAGTTAAAAGAGTTGCCATGATAGTTCGGGGGACCTCTTTTGATAACCCCGTTAGGAACTTCGTGGGAGTTTAATGGGGTACTTTCAGGAAAATCATATGGACCTCGCTAATTGCTTTCTATACATAACTTGACCTTAAGCCAGTCGTGTTGAGCGTATACTCTAAAGTTGTGCTTCATATTTTGGCTAAAGTACATAGTTCATTTCTAGTTATAGAAGACGCTACAGCATAAGCTGTGTGGTACTTTTCGGAGTCCCCCCCCCCCAAATCATGGTTTTTTTCGCATTAAATGGTAACTTATGAGCAGTATCACGATTTGCAAAAAATAGGAAATCGGTTAAAAACGACTTAGTAATCGAAATAATGTTTTTCGGAACACACATATTACACGGTAACTTGCTCCATAATGCAGTACGTTTTTATTCAATATTACACATTGTAGATACGTCTTTCTGAAGACTTCTACATACATTTCACTAGAATAAATAGCATTTTCAGTTACACACAAATGTAAAAACCACTTTTGTACTTCAAATGAGACTCATAAATTGTAAATTATAAATAACATTTCACTTATAAATTCTAACATTTTATAAACAACAGTATAACATTGTTATAAATAGCATAATCTATATTTAAAACTTCATAAACTTAAATTCACTTTTAATTTGCATTAGTTTCTTGAAATTCTTTATGTGCTGCAGTATAACTTCGAATTTGTTGTCATTCTTACATCTCTGTCGCCATAGAAAATTGCATAAGTAAGAATCAAGCAGTTCTCTGTTCGTGCCATTTTATGTGTTCCTGTTGTGGGATCGACAAAGTTTTCACTGTGATTAACCATGTAATGTTTATAATAATATCCTTCTAAACTCGTAATGGACGAATATGCTTTCCACTCATCGAACATTATGATCGAACCCTTCTCTATGCATGCAGTAATAGTTGTAATCAATGTTTGTTTTGTTGTGTCTGGTAGGTGCGGGTACGGCATACATAAAACATTCTCGTATCTCTCTGCATATACCTCCAATAACCCACTGATTTGGTATAACTCTCCTGCGGTTGTATTTTCGTCGAGAAAAGAAGGATTCGTCTATTTAGACCGTCAGTCCAGGTCCACCGATTTCCTTTGGATTTTTGAGCAAGTGATCCGCACACACCTCTCTTAGATAATTCTTCCAATTCATAATTGCTTCTGATGCCATACCCAACTCATTTATACAAAAAAGGGTGGACGTGTATTCTTTTGACCAGCAGTATATAAACAGAACAATCCTTTCGAAACTTAAAATTGTATTGTGTAGCCATGTGTTTTTTCTTAAACTGATGTCCACTCGACACTTTTGTTTCTTACAAACCCACCTGTCGTTGTTCCCATGCAAAACTAAATGCATGGTGTGCTTCTTTTTACTCTCTCTGCTTTCGTGCAAAATACCTTTTTTTTTGCAGAAATTAAATCGCCTTTTCTTTACTATCAATTTCGTGAGCAAGAGATATACACTCAGAGATACTTTCCATTTACGTGCACAGTGTACGTTTGGCGTACAGCCGCGTGGTGGCGTGTCGACACCCAACTAGCTGAGTAAGTGCCAACCGCTCACTTAGCTTTAAGATGAACAAATTTCGTTCACTCACAAATCTGACTGAACGCACTCAACGGGCCGTACGAGTGTCTAACCTTTACTGAAAATATCTTATACGTATGCATACATATTATGTATGTGCATGGATATACATGATGTTTTTATAATTTTACTCTGAAGGATTACAGCATTGCTATTTTTTCTTGTACAAGTATCAAATTTAAGTAGTAAGCGAGGTAAAGAGTGTAAAACGGAATTTTTTTTTTAAACTTTAATTCATCAATAATTCGTTTAATAACGTTTCATATTTTTTAATTCATCGCACTAGACTTTACAATGAATGCTTAGGGGCAACGTACAAATAATCGTTTTTTTTTTTACAATTAAACAAATCTTACCGGTACCTAATCTTCTAATCCCCAGTTGTTCAGAATTGAGCTGACAAAAACATCTGCCATCTTGCCTTTTTAAACAAAAAAATTTAAAGGGCCCTCATAATGCGATGAATGACGTATTAAATTTACAAAAATTATTTAAAAAGATATGTATTGATAAGGAAATTATTATAAGAAGTACTTCAAGTATTGAATTTATAATGAATAAAAATGGGAGGTTACAAAAAACCGAAGAAAATTATCATTCTTTAGCTCAATCCACTATCTGAAAGGGTATGAAAGGAAAAAAATGAAAGGCTGGTATTACTAAAGTGATACTTAAAAAAGCTTTTTAAACGGAAGGTTTAGCTAGTTTAATCATTCTCTTAGGCAAAAATGTGAACAACAAACCGAGAGTTACAAGAAACAAAAGAAATAATTAAATCTGTTTTTGATTATATAAATAAAGAAAAAAAGAAGTCGCTATAAATATGTATTTTTATGAATGTTATTGTAATAATAAATATTTATCATGTTTCTCAATACTGTTTGTTTTTTCCTTACTACATTGCTCTGTTTTACTAACAGCAATCACAAATTATTTTGGAACAATCAATTATCCGAATTCTATTATTATCATAAGTTCACGAACATTTACTTATTCACTTTTTTCCAACTAATTTCAACTTTGCGCATGAGTGAACTAGGCGCTGTTGCCACACTTATAGAGCATGTGCGCCGATGTACGCAGTCAGAGAAGCCCGATTCATATTTCATACTTTTCTTTTGATTTTCTCTTAAGTTAAATCGTTGAACCTATATTCTTAAGAATTTGATGGATTCTTTGTAAAAAAGTACTCAAGAATCATTTTAAATTCTTAAGGTTAAGAAAGATTTCCGAAGATATAGTCAATTTGTGACCACTGTCCATAAGAGTAGGTGTTTGATTGGTTTAATTTTCAGTAGCGATTTGTGAAAAAATTGAGTGGTTGATCCCAGTATTTTATTATCGCAAATAAATTTGGCATACTTTATTTACATAAGTCCAGAATTTTATAGGTATTGATCAACTTGATGAAAATCACCCAAGCCACCTTAATTTATAAACTATCTTTTGTTTTTTCAAGAAAACAAAATAAAATTAATTAAAAAATTTTATAAATAATGCTAACTAAGACCGTAGTCACAAGAAGCACGCAATCCGCAATATGAAACAACTTAAGCCCATAAGAGTGAGAGAGGTATATTCCATGCTGCTTCCGTGTGCCTCTCTTTTACTCTCATGAACTTGAGTAGTTCCGAATTGTGGGTTGCGTGCTCCATGTGTACCACACCTGCATTCTCACAAATACCACAGATTCGGACAGGATTATAATTACCAAATGACTGAGGTTGCCTCCATTCGTGTAATTGTATATGACTATGGACAATATGTTATGTAAAAGTATCTTTGGTGAGATTTTGCCATCTCGTGGATGTATAATTATTTATATAAATGAGCACGTATTCATTAATAAAGATTAATTTATGAAGCGCAAGAGAGAAGTGTCTTGGATCTCCAAAGAGTCGAAACTCATTGTTTTAGTTCATCACAGTAAATATAAAAGACCTTATTACTGTGCATCGAAATTTTCGACTGTGTTTTTCAATTGTATTCGATGTATATTGAAGTAGTTTAATTGAAGGGCATTGGAAAAAAATATATTTTGCCAAAAAACATTGTATGGATGTTGTCACCAAAGTTTAACACAATCGCGTTCTCGGATTTCGAGAAAAAGAATTCATGAAGTTTTCCTTTTTTGTCGTCTTCAACATGAGCTCAAATATAAGTCGTTTAAGATTTACATCAACGATAAAACACCACTTGGTTTTTCTTGAGCAAAATTTTTTTATTTATATACTTGTCAATATTTCGTCTCATCATGGAGACCTTTTCAAGAATGTAAACACATTGACTTATACGTTAGCTTATTGTACATAAAATATAAAATACAATAAGGGTAAAGATACAATACGTGTACTACCTCTCACTTTTTTACGCAAAAACCTCGCGCACTATAGACCAATAGTTTTATTTTATACACAAAACATCTTATAAGTATAAAGTGGAAGTTCCGAGAAAGTTACTCTTTCCCATCAAATGTAAGTTGTCAATAATTTTGTAGATAAATGCCTATTGCGATTGATATTGCGATGATAATGTTTTGAAAAACTGATATGTTATTTTTGACAACTTCATTGATATTCGTGCAAAGTTTTAACAAAATCGCTTTTGGAGGTATGAAGACATTTGCACAAATGTAAACAAATTCGTTTCCTGCTTGTATACTACATAACTGTAGGAGACAAAGACACACGGAGTACACTGACTGAATAGTTCGTGTGTGGCGGTTTGCTCTTGTGCAAAAGCTACGATAAAGGTGCTTGGGGACGTTAAGTGTTCTATATGGGTAATATTATTAATTTACCTGAATTAGTTTGTTGATGTCGTCACGTTTAATGGAAATAAAGATAATCTTACAGGATATAAAAATAAACATCTATTTTAACACTTATATTCGTGTGGTAAAGAAAAATATTTTTTTGGTTTATTATGAGGATGTACAGATATTTTATAATGCGGTACATGTATACTAGGAGTCAATTGTCTTTTATTTTTTGTTGGCTCACAACTATTATTTAGTTGATCATAACTTGAATCGTCATGTAGAATAATTCTTAACTCAGAATCTATACTGTTGTATGGTAAACATCTACAAGTAATTGATGATAATAAACACTGGTAACATTATACTGTTATGCAAAAAAAAAAACGCTTTACTACAATATGTAATAAAATTTTGACGCTAGCATGTCTGTGCGTATGTACATTAAGCGTTCAGATACGCTATGGGCTATTTGTATGCGGCATACACAGTATTAAATACACGCTTTGTCACAAACGCGTAGACATGCATTCATATAACTATATACATTCTTCCGGAATAAAATTAGTAATAAGCAGCATACAAATTACTTAAAAAAAGTATCCTTAATGCACCAGCGAAGTATCAGAAATACATTGGAGTAGTATCGATGTATAATGTCTCGGCAGTGATGTAGGGCTGCCGATAAAAATCTAAACAGCACAAAAAAGTAAACACTTACATTTCTAAAAAAATGTGTCTATCTTATCGAATCATAAGCATACAAATTATACAAGCATTGCTCAGGCGAATAAAAAAACCACTGTGGTTATTATAATTTAAAACGTTAAATGGCTTTCATGTCGAGACGAAATAAAAAAGATATAACCTGAAATACTACTATTGCGAATGAAATTGGTTTTATTTCTAATTATGCAAAAAAAATTTGTAAGCATCAAACGTTCAAGCACGTGTATCATGCTATTACACTATTGGCAAGATGTGTCGTTCATCCCGCCTATTCCGATACTGATGCACTCCACTCTCCTAGGACTCGTATTTTGGAGCAGCTGTATCCACCACTTGTTCACCCCACTGACTTCGACTCGGAGTCCAAGACATATATTTATTTAGTATGAGCGCTAGCTCGAGAGCAATCCGCCACGCACAACCATTTAGGCCAGAGGAATTAGACGAAAGGCACCCAGTTTTGAACTTAATTACGAACAGATATTGGCACAGACGAACGTGTTCGTTAATGGTTCAGGAACATCGTCCTGAATTTGATCCCATTTTGGAAGTGTCTCACTATGGAAAAATGACGTTATTGTATGCAAAAATCGAAGAAAACAGAGTTTTTTGTAATTTACTCCTATGATATGTTGAGCGCAAGTATCGGACCACATTCAGTGTGTAGGTTATAGAAATCCGGTTAATTTATCGCCGGTTGAATAAATTTCATCAACTGTTTATTAAAATAATTGCAATTTAGTGTCGAAATTTTCAAAAATTAAATTTATTTTTCATTTCAATAGAAAAGCTCTTACGTGCTTGAAACTTTAAGAGAATATGCCTTTTATGATCCTCCATACGCCATAAAATTTTCATTAAAAAATATTCATTTTTTGACGAGGAATTGCTTTTGTTTATTAATATTGCGTACAATGTTTAATGCAATTAGAGCCTTTTTCCGTCGACAAAAACAATTTTTCCGGGGCTAATTGTTTTCATTGAGACCTAAATTTTACTATGCTGCTTTGGGCATTGTAATTTTTAACTATTAAAACCTCTAAAATGGCCCTCGAAAAATGGTCCATTTTCGGAGTGACGTTATTTGTTAATATCTCGAGGCCAACAACTTCGATCGTCATGAAATCTCAACAATGAGTAGCTCTTATTTTTCTCCAAATTTTAAAACCAAAAAAACGGTGTACGAGCTGCAGAAGGCGAGATACATTTTTTTTTTTTTAATTAATTCACCATTTGTTCATTTATAAACATTAACGCTTCAAATTTTTTATGAAGCTAGTTCTATACTTATATTTTATTATCCAAACCTCAGCTGCGTTCAAACTGCTCTCAAAAAAGTGCAACGACACTTTTAAAATGACATTCATTTTGGCCGACGGCAGATTACGTTGTGACGTCATCAGAGCCAAGCTCAAATTCAAAATCGGCCGACGTGCTTCAAATTCAATGAGTAAAAAAAATATGTTGTATCTTCGTCATTTCTTTACCGATTTTCACGTTTTTTTTTTTAATCTAGGATAGCGCGCGATTTTAATAACAACTGGCTAGGGTATTTTCAATAATTGTTTACTCAAATTGTTATAAATAAATTATTAATAAATTGTTCAAAATTTTTTTAAAATTGTCAGTATTTTCTGTGTGAAATGATAAATTTGTTAAAAAATTTATTTATAACAATTTGAGTAAACAATTATTGGAAATACCCTAGCTAGTTGTTATCAAAATTGCGTGCTATCCTAGATTTAAAAAAAAACGTGAAAATCGGTAAAGAAACGACGAAGATACAACATATTTTTTTCACTCATTGAATTTGAAGCACGTCGGCCGATTTTGAATTTGAGCTTGGCTCTGATGACGTCACAACGTAATCTGCCGTCGGCCAAAATGAATGTCATTTTAAAAGTGTCGTTGCACTTTTTTGAGAGCAGTTTGAACGCAGCTGAGGTTTGGATAATAAAATATAAGGATAGAACTAGCTTCATATAAAATTTGAAGCGTTAATGTTTATAAATAAACAAATGATGAATTAATTAAAAAAAAAAAATATCTCGGCTTCTGCAGCTTGTACACCGTTCTTTTTGGTTTTAAAATTTGGAGAAAAATAAGAGCTACTCATTGTTGAGATTTTATGACGATCGAAGTTGTTGGCCTTGAGATATTAACAAAAAACGTCACTCCGAAAATGGACCATTTTTCGAGGGCCATTTTAGAGATTTTAATAGTTAAAAATTACAACGCCCAAAGCAGCATCGTTAAATTTAGGTCTCAACGAAAAAAATTAGCCCCGGAAAAATTGTTTTTGTCGACGGAAAAAGGCTCTAATTGCATTAAACATTGTACGCAATATTAATAAACAAAAGCAATTCCTCATCAAAAAATGAGTATTTTTTGATGAAAGTTTTATGGCGTATAGAGAATCATAAAAGGCATATTCTCTAAAAGTTTCAAGCACGTAAGAGCTTTGCTATTGAAATGAAAAATAAATTTAATTTTTGAAAATTTCGACACTAAATTGCAATTATTTTGATAAACAATTGATGAAATTTTATTCAACCGGCGATAAATTAACCGGATTTCTATAACCTACACACTGAATGTGGTCCGATACTTGCGCTTAACATATCATAGGAGTAAATTACAAAAAACTCTGTTTTCTTCGATTTTTGCATACAATAACGTCATTTTTCCATAGTGAGACACTTCCAAAATGGGATTAAATTCAGGACGATGTTCCTGAACCATTAACGAACACGTTCGTCTGTGCCAATATCTGTGCGTAATTAAGTCCACGTGTTTTCTAATTCCTCTGGCCTGATTCCAGTACGCAAACCACGCGTGGCATCTCTCTTTTCAAAGGATCGTAGCCAGTGTGGGACGAAAAATAACGATTGCAAGTATTTTTTAATATATGCTCACTTAGTAGTGACAAGTAAGGTGTCCAAGGTTCAGAGCTTCACGTGTTTTACTTTTAAGTGGGGAATTAAAAAAAAAAAAAAACCCTTAACTTTGATCCTGATGATCTCAGCCGTACATTTTTTTTTTGAAATTCGTATGAAAATCCAAACAATAAATGCAATTGGTTAAATAAATATACTTATCATAATGTGGAAAGGAAATGCGAAAAAAATGCACTTTTTTTGATGGTCGATTTTGGGGTTAAAAATTAAGAAAGTTCACTTGCTGTTAAAACACCAAAGTAGAACAAGTTTAAACTTGAAAAAATTGAGCTCTGAAAAACCATTCTTGCATAAACTCTCGACCAATAGAAACGTTATAACGGTTTTTTTTTTTTTTTTTTTTTTTCTTTCTCCATAAAAATGCAGTGTTTTAAAAAAATTTCAGTATATTGGCAAAAAAAATTTCAAGTTAGTGAACCTATTTTGCGTACTTTTACTAAGTTAACTTTAAAAACAAGAAAAAAAAAAAATCGCTCCATGGTTACAAAACGGTTATTTTCGCACTTTTCTTCGAGTTTCCTCGACACCTGTGTATTAAAATGGTACCTACCAAGCGTCAATCAATAGATTTTTTCAAGATCCACAACTATCTTGTTTAATTTTTTTGTATTCGATGCAAACTGTTTTTTTTTATCTAAAAAAAACCATTTTTTCAACTTGGAAATTTGATTTTTTTATTTGAATCGCCGTAAACAAAAAACGTTACGTTTTTTGGTTTGTTTTCTTCTACATCAACTTATCTTTTGTTTGCTGATAACAATATTGTCAAATTCAGTATTGGGCCTCCGTAGATTTTTTTTTCAGAGTCCTGACCTTAACGCAATTTTTTTGCATCCAAATATAATAATAAAAAACCATATTTTTCAAATTAAAACAAGTTAAAGTGTACTGTCACCTTATGGTCGAATAAAATGGTTTTGAAATCAGTTTTATCACATAAAAAATATTCGAAAAAATTGATAAACTTCAATTTTCATATGTAAAATAAAAAATTAAGTATATTGGCTTCATGTTCATAAAAAATTATAACAAAAATTGTCAGCATAGCCGTGTCCACTGCGCGAGACTGCTTTTCTACTATTATGTGCTAGGGTACAGGAAATTAGGTAAATGGAAAAAACACACTGTCTGTTATATTTGTAAAGTTAAACTGAATTTATTGTTGTACAGCCTTGCTGTCCTCTACATACAAAAACCCTTGCCATCGTTTATATCTGTCGTCTGTACAGGCTGGTAGCTTGTATTCAACTGACTTGTAGACCGATGCGCAGCATCGGTCATATACTTAAGTACTAATATAATTATATAGATAGCGCTCTGTGTAAACTTTACATACAACACTCCCTTCAGTTTCTCAGAACGCCAATCTCAAATTGTTTATGACTGATTGTCTTGCAAAGTAAACTGACGGTCTTCCTCTCGCTGTCTTCTGGAGCTCCCTTTACTGATTGTTGCCTAAAACAGATTTAAACAATAATGGTTAGTTTTGAAAAATAGACTTTGATTTACTGTCGTATAATGTTGTCAGTCATTTAGCAGTTTGGCAGTCAATTTCTCATGCAATTCAATTGGTAAAGCTTTGTTAAAAATGTCGGCAATCTGTTCTTTGGAGGCGATCCATTTGATTTAAATAAACCCGTATTTAGCGCACTCCTTCACACAATGTTCTCGTACAGACGTTTGAGTTTTGTTCCACCAAAAGACTTAGCGCTTGCTTCGGCCGCTTTATTGTCACACCATACAGTCATTGGATAAAGTGTAGTGTTTAACACTGCTGTCAAAGTGTTTCTTAGAGCCATTAGTTCTTGACATGCTTCGCTCATTGCAATGTATTCAGCCTGGCAAGTCAACAACGAGACATACGTTTGTTTGTGTGTTCTCCAAGACACCGAGTCGCCAAACAGTTTTATAACGTATCCGCTTGTCGTGTGTGAATCTTTGCAGTCCGCGAAGCTTGCGTCAGAATAAGCAGTCATGATTTCTGTGTTTCCTTTAAAAGTCAGTACTTTCCTTTTTTCCTTTTAGTACCATTGAGGTAACGGAAAACTCTCTTAACCATTTGTCTGTCTTCTTCAGTAGGATTAATCTGATGTCTACTTAATACATTCACTGCATAGGAGATATCGGGTCGAATAGTGTTTGCCAGATACAGCAAACTACCAACCGCTTCCCGATATGGAAAAACTTCCAGTTTGTCCGTTTTTCGGTCTTATTCGTTCCCAGATTCTTCTCTTTCTCTTCGCTGTAAGTTTACGACTTGTCTCGTCACCATAGGTATTTTGCACTGTCGTGTATTATCCAAGCCAAATCTCTGCAGTATTTTATTTGTCTAGGTTTCCCGTGTTAATCGAATAGTTCGATTCGCTCTGTCTCTGTCAATTTGTATTCCCAGGAAGTTATTCGCTTCCCCCAGGTCGGTCATTTCGAATTCAGCTTTAAGCTTATCACATACTTCCGTAAGTTTTCTAACGTCGTTGCTGGGCATTAACATATCGTCCACATACAGGATCAAAATCAAGAATTTGTCTTCACATTTCCATATGAATAGGCAAGGCTTACTAGGATCTTCCATTAGTCGTATTTCTGTAGCTGTCTCGAAAAACCTTTCATATCAACGTTTAAGACTGATTATGAGTCCATACAGGAATTTTTTTAATCTGGAAACTTTGGTCTCTCTTAGTTTTTGCGCACAAGGGATGCCGTCTGGTATTTCCATATAAATCTCGTCATTCCTTGTACCATTCAGAAACGCAGTCTTCACATCAAGCTATCGTGTTTCCAGATCATATTTGTTAATAACCGCCAACAAGGCTCGGATAACAGCCAGTCGAGAGACTAGGGCGTAGGTTTCCAACAAATCATACTGATTTCTGTCTTTAAATCCACGGATGACTAACCTGGCCTTGTATATTATGTTTCCGAAGTTGTCTTCTTTTCTTTTTAGAACCCATCGAGAATCAATTACATTTGGTTTTCTGCCTTTGCCATCAGTCATTGATTTCTTCACAATCTTCCAGACGTTGTTGTCGTTCATTGCCTTCAACTCTTCATCTATTGCTTTCAACCATTCTGTGCGACTTTTACTCCTCAGGGCTTCTTGGTATTTGGTTGGATCTTTGTGGATTTCTGCCAATAACGCATCGTACACTTCATCCTGATTTTGATTTACAGAGCAATCTTCTTCGTCCAAGTTTTCTTGCCCAAAGCTGATTTGGTTGTTTGGGTCATGGGCTATCTGCAATCCTTTAAAGCTAGTGTCATGTATCGGCTTCTGTCGTTTTGCTGGTGCAGTATCTTCAGTCTTCCCTGTATCAGATTTCTTCGGCGGTCGTCCACTCTTTCGTTAAACGGTCTCTCCCTTCGTTTTTGTACTCTCTTCCATTTCTTCGTCAAAGTTCAGGAGCCAGCTGTCATTATTAATTTCTTTTGTGACCAATTCCCAATTCAATATATCGTTCTTTAGATATCTGTCCTTGTACACCAGTCGTTCATTGAATCTCACGTCTTTACTCTCATAAAATTTTCCGTCTTCTGGTTTCATCAGGACAAACCCTGTGGCAGTGTACCCAACTAAAACAATTCGCTGAGCTAACGAGCCGAATTTCGGACCGGTATTCCTTTGTATTTTCATATAGCCCAGGCATCCAAACCGTTTCAACTGCTCGATTTTGAGATTTTTATGAGGTGCAAATTTCGCCAACGAGATGTCCATTTCATTTGATCTGTGAGGCGTCCGGTTGTATGCGGAGACTGCCGCGCTTAAGGCCAAGTCCCACATGTTCTCTGGGAGACCGGAGTCAAACATGTAGACTCTCGTTTTCTTTGCAATTGTTTGGTTGAAACGTTCAGCTGTTCCATTATGCTCTGGTGTATCCGGGCTAGCCAGCTGCAGTTTGGCCCCCAGTCTTTGTACCACTTCTCGGGTGTATCCTCCGGTGAACTGTGTGCTTTGGTCAGACATGAGGTAGCAAAATTTGGCGTCATACCCTAAGATGTTTCTGGAACTTTAAACAAAATTCTCCAAGCAAATTCCTGTATCACTTTTAGCTTTCATTGGATATGCCATGGCCATCCTGGAGTAGTCGTCCACAAACACCGACACATACCTGTAGCGTTTGGGATGTGAAATCGGACTTATTGGACCCATGGTGTCTGAATGAATGATCTGGAGGGGAGCTGTAGCTCTCACTCTTACTGTCTTAGCGGGAAGTTTGCTGAATTTTGCCATCGAGCACACGTCACAACTGGATATACCGTCATCAAACGTGACTTTCTTTAAATCCTTGTTATCAGAAAATTTTTCTGAAAAGCTTTAAGGTAGGCGAGAGAAGCATGCCCTAACCTAACATGCCACAAGACCGCTTCGTTTATGGGGTTTGTTTTTTCGAGGGTTTTATAACTGTCATTGATGGATGTATTTTCCACACTTATTTTATCTGGATTCAAAAGCTTACGGTCTTTGATTGAGTTTTCGAAGCAAGAGTCTATGGGGTGTGGCATTGATAAATTTTCAGTCGGTTCCCCTTGCTCGACATTTTTACTACAGTTTCTGTCTTGGTTGCTGTCTTTTATTATCACTCGGCTTCGTGTATTGTACCAAGGTTCGCCCGAGTCATTCGTCACCAGGTATGCTAGCCTTCTGTCAGTCTTATTTTTATCTTTGTTATGAATGTTCAGTTCAACAAGCCAGTATGGCTGTTGGTAAACTCCTGTGACAAATGACTCGTTCGAAGTCGGATCGAATATATCGATTTTATTATTGTCAAGGTATATGGCTACGCCTAAGTCTACAAATTTTCTCAAAGAGAGTAAATTCTCCGACAAAGATTCGGAGCAGATCATATTATTCAGTGTTAAGTCGTTATTATTGTTTCTGCCAACAACCGTACCTTCTCCCTCCGTTTTCAAGTCTACCAAAGGATTACTATTCGCACATTTAACTTTGCCTGTCTTACTGTAATTTAAGCTCTTAAATACCAGTCTGGAGTTGACTAAGTGATCGGTTGCTCCTGAGTTGGCTATGAATTTAATTAGGTTGTAATTATCAGTCTTTGTGTCACTGACAGCCCTTGAAAACAGGGAGGAAGTTACGTTGCTTTGCCTAAGTACAGTCTTACCTTTCTTTTCGTTTGCGTTTGCACCTTGTCCTTTGGCTTTACTTTCATTCTTATGACCTTTGTCATTGTCTCTTTTCTGTCTTTTATTTTGGGTATTTTGTTCACTTGAAAGATTTTAAGCGGTCATAGGTCATTCTCTTTCCTTGCGCATCTTCGATCATGGCGTCAAGGGTTTCAATCTGTGATACGTTGTTAACGACAGCATTATAGAATGCGTCACGTATCTCTTCTTCGGATAAGGATTGTTTCCCTTGTAAATTTTTGTAGCTTCTGAGGAGCTCTTCAAATTTATCAACGAAGTCCGACCCTGTCATTTTATTGGGGAAATACCGAATGGTGTACAGTTTTCGTCTGATCTCGTTCGACGACAAGTTAGTCTCATTCCTTTTAATTTCTTTCAGTTTATTCAACAGTTCTTTGGGGTTTGAATAATGAGCAGTCTTTAAGTGATAGAAATCATCAATGTGATTAATTATTATATGTCGTACTCTTTCTTTGTGATCATCTAATTCTTTAGGTGACAAAAAGGTGGGAAATTTAACAGTGTCATGTAATACATGCAGTAGTCTTTTAATTTTTAACTCTGAAAATAATTCATCGAGAAATAATTCTATCTTCGTTTAAGGGGTTAATTTGTAATCGTAACGAGAAGGTGAGTCCTTGTTCAACACTTCGAGTTGTAACCTTTCACTCCGATCAAGATCAGTCGTTCTGTCATGCAATGTAGGGTTAAAAACTTTTTCCGAAAGATGATCAATTCTATGCTCGTGGTTTTGTTTCGACGAGAATAGAGCCGTTGAGTTTAAAGCATCTGATTGACCTACCTCTTGTGCTGTCATGAAGTTTTCCAGTCGTTCGGTCAGTCTGGAGATAGCCGACACTGCCTCTTCTACAGCCCTCAGCCGATCTGCTGTCTCTGTCGTGGTCCTCAGTGTACTTTGATGCTCCGTCTTGTGTCGTTCCTCCAGCCAACCTATTTGGCATTGCAGGGTCGCCCTTTTCTCTGCAGCCGTTCTCCTTATAACTAGAAATTTATTTATATCAGTCGTCTGTCTTGAGTAGTTATTAATGACTTGTGTTTGAGTGACAAGTCTGTCCTTTTCCCTGTCGTATTTAAAAGCAACCTTTTCGTCTTTTACAATCTTCAACTGTCTTAGAAAATCTGATTTCGCTGATTTCTCTTTTGGTGTTCTGTCGTTGTATTTACCGAAATGCATTTCGTCGTCAAACTCATCGTCTGTCTTTTTATCAGTCAGAAAATCAGTTTTTTTCAATTCCGTCGTTTTAAATGTTGCTCTCTTTCAATACCCGGGCGAGAATTCAAGTGCGTCCATGCCTTTTAGAGTTCTCAGACTTTCAGTGTTATTCGCAGACAGAAATATAACACCGCCAGAATTTTTAATCGCACATGATATTTTGTCAAACTCTGATGGCTCAAAGTTACTCTTTGAGATGGCTGCGATCGACTCTTTCTTATTTGCATATATAATCAATCCGTCGTCTATTCTCACGGATAAGTCCCTCACAAGATCTTCTCCACAAATGTCCGCCCCCAGTTAAAAGAGTCGCATACATGCGTCGATTACTTCCTCATCTACAATAAAACCGTGGTTACATGTGTATCCCCGTCTTTGTGCACACAATTCATGTAACAATTACGCGCGTAACCAGTCGCCAGGCTAGGCCGCTCTCCCCCCCCCTCCTGACACGCACAGGGAAACGTAGAACACATACGTCCTAGCGCGCCGGGATAAAGTTAAGGAGAGATAAGATGGCGTCTTGGCTGCCCATGCGTGCACGCACACATGCGGACACAGCACATACGTGCGCACTCCGGGACTGTAGAGAGTGGAAGCGGGCCGATCGCCATGATTGCGCCGCGGTGATGGCGTCCCGGCACGTGGATGAGGCCAGGAGCCCCCGTCACCAAACCAGCGCGCAGTGGACCTTTTTCGAATTTTTTTTTCAAAATCTAATATCTCATGAACGAAATAAGATATTGACACGATTCAAAATGGAAATTGAAGCTTTTAGGCATAGGAAAAAAAGAAAAATATTAAGAAGTTATGAGAACTACATGTTACAGTGTACCGTCTATTTAAAGTTGGTGCTCTGATGGAAAAGTCCTAATATTATGATACTAATTAGCTTCTAAGAATAGCAGACGATACATACAAACATACAAAGCGTATATTTTTTTGTATTTTTTGCTGCCCTATCTTAATTTCACCCTTACAGCGATATATAAATCAAACATAACCTCAAAATTTTAATTTTACTTCAAAAAATCGATTTCTTAGTATTAAAACTTGTGTTTATTGTGTTCATACTAATTGTATAATAAAAAAAAGTACTGTTCAAGACTTTCAATATAGTAATCTAGTGCATACATTAGAAATGACTTCTAATTAAGCTGTCTTGAAAAAATGAGACCTCGACAGAACCTCAAAATTCTAATTTTACTTCGAAATATCGATTTTTTAGTATTAAAACTTGTGTTCATCTTTAGTATCATAGAAAAAAGTACTGTTCAAGACTCTTACTGTAGTAATCTAGTGCATACATTAAAAATGACTTCAAATTACGCTGTCTTGGAAAAATAAGACTTCGACATAACCCAAAAAAAACAAAATAAAAAAAAAAAAACTCGACTTTTAGTTTTAATTCTTACCTATAGTGTCACTTCGATGTGACAAAATTGCTATTTACAAATACAATGCATAGAATACTGTACAATGATAGTATAAGCTTATTATTAACAATATTTAAAAAACAATTTAAAAAAATATATAAGCCCTTGAAGCCTATTTTTCAAAAATTCGACTATTTCTTTATTATGATTTTTTTTGCTTGGAATTCTCTGGGGACGCCAATGTTTTTTTAGATTTCTATATTAAAAGATCTATTGTGCAGAATTTTTTTTTCGTCTCCATTCTATGTTTTAGGAGCCAATTATTGTAGAGAAAGTTCTTATCTCATAATATTACGCCATGTTATTTGATTTTTTTTTTTCAATTGTGTATCTGGTAACCTATATTTTTTAAAATATGAAAAAAGGTGATTTTTTGACACTTTTTATCAATATTACTAGTCTTTATTATTTTTTTTTTTTCTTAAAGTCGCTCTCTCCTTCTTTACATACAATAATATGAAACTAACCAATTAAATACACAATTTTACTGAAATGCTGCAAATGTCCTCAATCACTTGTACATTATGCATATAGTAAAAATTTTCTCAACTGTCCATTTCTTAACAAGTGACTATCTTTTAGCACCATATGTGATGACACGAATAATATCAGCAATACGGATGAAAGTAATATAGATACAAGTGATGCAGAAGATTCAAGTGAGATGTCTGATTGATTGTACTATTTTCTAAAAGTAGAGCATAATATCTTCTTCTCAATTTTTATTATTATTTAAAAAATTGTATTTCATTAATTTTCTACTCACTGATAGGTATAAAAAATAAAGAAAAATGTTTTTTTCACTTAAAAATGCACTCTCGTTGTTGTCACAATTTTAAATAACTCAAACAACTCGATTTATATTAACTTAAAAAATACTGATCACAAGTGTCAATACCGAAAAACAAATTTTCTTGATAAACATACAATTTTTAAGGTTATATTAGAAATGGATATTATTAACGCAACTGGTGTTATGGTAATCACAAAGTTTAAGTAACATTCTATTTATTCTATTTATATACAGCATTTTTTTCCTCTGAGGGGATAGTAATAATATGCAGCAACACTGTACAATAGATTGTTTCAACTTCAGTTGTATTCTTATGATTGAATCGGGTTTTTATATTGTCACGATCAAAATTGTTTGTAAAAATTTGGATTGCAAAGGATTTCATAGAATCCGCACAAAACGGCACATTTTATTCCTTAGTTATAGTTTTAAAACTACAAAACAAATTATTTTCAATTAAACTTATCTTTTCAAGATTACATTTGGGTACTACGTTTCTTGAACATCCTCATTTAAAGTTTGTAACAATCATTGTACAGTATTCTATCCTGCTCACCTCCTCTCCCGTGTTAAGTCCTAACCCGGAAGATCCCGGACGACAGAGGCCACATGCAACCACATAAACACATCCGCTGCCACTCGCAGTTACAGAGGGAAAAATGACTTACTGTTCACCTGGCACGCCACGTCTCTCATTGGCCTTTCCTCTCTCTCGGTTGACCGTCGTTCCTGCTCTTGCTCCTCCTGGCCCTCGTCGTCCGCAGCTTCCGTCGCTGGTGGCACCACCCCACCGTCGTCTGTCGGGCCGTCGACCACAACCTCGGCCTCGGACTCGAGATTCTCGCTTTGCTCACTTGCACTCATGTTCAGCAAAGAAAGAAAAAGAAAAGATCTGACTATAACAAATAAAAGCCTTTCACTTCAGGGCTCACACAAAGAAGACGGAAGCACGAGATCCCCGGCACAAAACTACTCGCGAAGGAGAAAAGAAGACAGTCCCGCGCAGTGAAAGCGCGCTGGGCCCATAACCTGTCAGTATAGCCGTGTCCACTGCGCGAGACTGCTTCTTCACTATTATGTGCTAGGGTACAGGAAATTAGGTAAAAGGAAAAAACACACTGTCCGTTATATTTATAATGTTTAACTGAATTTATTGTTGTACAGCCTTGCTGTCCTCTACATTCAAAAACCCTTACCGTCGTTTATATCTGTCGTCTGTACAGGCTGGTAGCTTGTATTCAACTGACTTTTAGTCATATACTTAAGTACTACTATAATTATATAGATGGCGCTCTGTGTGAACTTTACATACAACAAAAATTTTAACAAATTTTTTCAGAACTGATGATTTAAAAAAGGGGCAATTAAAATGGTTTTCATGGGATATTTAGAGTGGTTTCGTAAAGTTAGTTTTGTTTGCTCTAACCTCAAAAAAAATTAATGTACCCGTGATAAAACAGAGCTTGTTTTTTACTTATAAACATTGCATTTGTATTATTCACTTATTCACTTATTCACTTACAATTTGTAATTCAGTAATTGAAGAAGTAATGCTATTTTGTACGTCAGACAGTTTGAACAATAAAAAAAAAAATTAACCATTACATCGCTCTGAATGCCCGATGCAAAGCGCTCTGATTGCCCCACTTTTTCCAACCTGGCAGTCACTACGGTTTCAAATTTTTTAAAATCTTTTTAAATGCAGTTAAAAGAATAAAATATTTTATTTGTTCGTAAATTATTTACGTATAAGTTACATTTATTTTAGTATCATAATAAAAACATCTTTCAATTAATGGTGTTTAAAAGGTGAGGCTGTGAAACAGCGCTCCGAATGCCCCACCTTATCCTACCTTGAGTTCCAAAGTACGTGGTGATTTAGTTTCGCCACTAGAGGGACATTTTACATGCTTGTTTTCTCTTAGTCTATAAGCGTGTAATCGCTGCCGTTTTCCTGGAGTGTTGTGGTATAGTAATCTTCAAAAGTGAGATTCAGTTAAATATTTTGGTCAAACATTATCATTGATACATCATTGAAAATCATCCCTGTGTATTATAAAAATGAATGAAGTACGGGAAAATCTTAAAAAACAAGTACTATACAATTAAATTTATGTACAACGCTTTCTTTTGGCTTGCACAATACAGGTATGTTATCAAACTTCAAATCATAGTATTTTTCCAATAAAGTGGCTCGGTCTTTCCAACTGTTAAAATGTCATGTTGTCTATTATTTCGAATGGTTTACTCGTTTTTTAAGTAGTTAGGTCTTAATTTTTGAAGTTATTATAAAGAACTAACATTTCGTGATGACATTTTTATAAGTACCTGTGTGTAAGCATCTAGTTTAAAGATTTAATTTTCAAAGGACTATGTGGCTAGTCTGTCTAAAATTTTTATTTATTAGAAAAGAATGTAGAAAGAAAACAAATCAAAAGAATTTTCTGACATTTATCTAAAAAATCTTTTTTTGGGTGCACGAGCGTATGTATGACTTAAAAGTATTAAAAGTTGTACGCTATAAGTTGTATGCTATAAGTCATGGGTAAAACGTTAGGAGCTAATGAGATACCATTATTTCCAAATTTGAGGTCTAAAATTGATTTTCAAGTGCGATCTTTTTAGAAAAAAAATGCACTTCATGGAAGGTTTGTGATTTATTGCACAGTAAGCAGCCTCCCGTCTCGGCTTCGGCCGAGATTCACCGAGTATAGTGCCGTAATATGTTGACACGCAATTCTAATTGAAAGAATATTTGTTTAGAACTCATGCAGTTTTGGTCGAATAACTACCTGTAAGGAAGTTTAAACAAATTTAATGATGCTAAAATGTACCTTGCGTTCCTTACATTATTAAATATTTGATGGTCCTAAGTGGCTGTTGATTTGCACTTTCTCACGTTATAATCAACGGAAAGGGCCGTTTGTTAAAACTGCGAAGATTTAAAACTGGCAAGAAATGTATGACTAAAAAAATTTTTAACTGGTGAAACTTTTTCATTAAGCATCCAGTAAATGTCCATATCTAATACATTTTTTTTTTTTTTTCATTTTTATATTGCTTTTTAGAATGTGCAAATCATTTTTTCTGTGTTAAATGGAAATTTTTAGACATTAGAATATAAGTTTTAATAAGGAATATTGTTAAATCTGAAAAGAGTACGTAGTGTTTAAAAACGACTTTTCATGATTTTCAAAGCTTAAATTTGATATTTTTCTAGATTTATATATACTTTTACACTTTAACATTTTTAAAACTATAAATAACAGTATTAATGTTTTTGTGTTGTGCCACAGTTGTGATTAAGAAAAAGTCTAGAAGGAAAATTTTTTTTTTACCAATTCAAGCAATTCTTATAATTACTATATCAATGTTTTTATAAAGCGGTCATTCATGGGTAGATGGTCATCCACTGGCAGTTTACCCCTATTTACCTAAAAAAACAATTTTTTATAGTAAAAATCTTTAAATTTGAATTCTTAGGTACTTAAGTGCAAGATTTTTTTAATTAAAGAAGAAACATTTTTCCGTGGTTAAGTTAACTTTATTTTATTGATTTTAATTTTTTTCGCAATACTTATGACTGAGTACTCATATAATAATGTTTCTTGTACTTTAAAAACGTATTTTTTAATGAAGCAGATGAAATGTCAATTGAAAGAGCTTATTTGATAGATTTTTTTTTTATGAGGTATTCTGAATTTATTCCGTACGTAAGTTAGCTTAGAGGGGATAACCAAATGGATCGAAGCGCCCATGATGGCGAAAATATTGTTAGTTCTCGGAACACTAAAGCCTAAATGCTAATCCTAAATGATAAGCCTATGAGTGATTATAACATAGTAAAATGAGTAAAATAACACGTTTTATTCTCTTTTTGTCATCTGCTGCGCAAGCGCAGAGCATGTAAGTTTAAAGTCTTGCAGGCACTTTCGTGGTTACATGAATCATCATGTATAAAATGATAATTACTGAATATATCCTTGGCAAATATGACCATATTAACTCCTTTTTTACTTATCTACAACTTTTACCAATACTGTTAGTCAAAAGTATACTTTGACTTTAAGATTTCAGCGAAATGAGTTGCACGGTTTTTGACTACTTGATATACAGAGAGATTTTTCTGAAAGCTCACCCCATTTAAAACCATCAGAGGTCGCTAGCAGCAATTTACACTGTAAATAAGTGACTTCTTTTTAAAAAATTTTAATTGATACAGTAGAATTTATCCGTTGATGTAATGATATTCTTGAAATCTTATTTAGGGTGCTAAAAGGAAATCAGGTTTATTGGAGAGAGAATATGAGGCGTACGCGAAACGTTGTTTGCGTATTTGCACGTTAAAGACAAACGAACTTTTTATTAAATTGTTTATAATTCAGTCCTTAATTAAAAGCACATGTTTTGCAAGGATTTTGAAAGTAGTTTTAGTTTAATTTTTACTTTGGTGTCCATCAGCTAGCTTGAACCATGGTTTCTGTTCACATAGATGACGCACACTTAAAATTTTTTATTTTTATTTTTTTTGTCAAAATAATTCGCCATTATTTTTATAGCTTACGCTGGACTCTCACTTCGTTAATGATTTGGGTTTGGATTCTTTAGACCATGTCGAAGTTATAATGGCTATGGAGGATGAATTTGGCTTTGAGATACCAGACATGGATGCTGAAAGACTTACAACACCAGGAGCAATAGCACGTTACGTTGCAGATAGAGAAGACATTTATGAATAATTATTTTTATGTTTTTAATCTAATTTGACTTAGTCCTGGTCAATTTGCTTAAAAAAATAATCCATGTACATGATGTCTCCATCACAATCGTTATTATGTAAAAAATCAAAATCTTTTTGCATAAATAAAAGTTTCTCCTATAAATGCAAAGAAAATTGTTCTTACAATTAGCATCACTTCTTTCTAGACGCATATCTGATACTTAAGCTATTTAAAGTTTTTATTAAAATACATCATATTTACATAAAAAATATTAATTTCACACGTATTCTGACAATTTTTTACTGTAATTAGATAAAGCTTAAAATTATTAGGCTTTACTCTTGAATATCGTGAGTGGACAATTACACAGAATTTTTTACGTTTATTATGGTCATTAATATCTATCATTTCAGCAGCTTCGATAGTAATTTAAAAAATTTCTCTAGTGCTTTTGTAACAAAAACTGAAATTTTTCAATTTTTTAAATCGCAGAATCAGTATCTTTTCTACCTACGTACTTGCCTCAAATAGAGCTTAGTACAATAAGTAGATGTTATAACTCAATCTATAAGTGTTGCCAATAATTTTTAAAAATGTCTTCTTACATATTCCAAAATTAATCTGCTGTTAGAGCAGTTGATGCTACAGCTTATGTTGGAAGTTTGAAACCTTAAAAAAGTATTTTAACTTAAAGCAATTGTGTAAATTTTTATTAGCTTTTTGATTTTGCTTCTCTAACACTCCACTTTTTAAGGTTACTATACAGATTTGAAGCAGACCGTTCTTAGTAGTTTGATTTCAAAATTAAGTATCCTATGTATGATAGTATCATAGATATCGTCGTAAAAATATCTTAAAAGCTATAGCCGAATAAGGAGGTCAAAAGTACCCTCGAACGTATCGAGAATCTGATTTGGCCAATCAAATGGTCATATAAAAATACTATGTCAACCAAATTTTCAGACCACTAAGTCACTCCGAAGAGCTCCTAACCTCAAAAATCCGATATTTGCTTTTTTTTATTTTGCAAGTGATTTTGCACTAAAAGTTATTAAAAAAATCGAAAATGTGCAGTTGTACATTAAAAAATAACTCTTATTTTTACAGAAAAATTTCAAAATCAATGGCGCTCAGAAAAAATACTTTAATATTTCCATATGCTTTAACGTTCAAATTTACAAATTGGCTGACTTTTAAAACCATGGTTTTTACGTATTTTTTTACACTTTTTCAAACCACCATTAGAAATTCAAGTTAAAAATAGATTAAATGGCTTGAACACAAGACGTCAGTATGGTACAGTCACTGCATTAAGAAGAAAAAGTAGTTGCTGAGCTGTATACGCGAGCCTATCTACGGTTATACCATATACGTATATGTATATATTTATACTTCTGTGTGTATATGCATCATGCAGTGTTATACCTGTAGTAAAACACAAATTAGTTTTATGCTAGCCTAAAAAAGTGATATTTAATTTTATATGAACACATCTGTGATTTTCTTTTTAATATTATTATTATCATTACCATTACCATTCTGATTGTCATTGTCATTTTCATTATTGTCATTATCATCATTATCTTCATTATCGTCATAATTGGCATTATTATTATTATTATCATTAATATTATTATCATTATTATAATCATTAATTTAATTATAATACATAATTCATAATGTTATCATTATTATCTTCATTTTTTTTTCTTTATCCGTGGTCGTTCAGAATGCTTAAGGCTCGATAGAAAGAAGTACAAACCCTTCCCTGTGTAGGACTCACCATAAGCCTATAAATGCTTATTCTCACTACGGTGTTATTCGCAATAATGACTGGATACCCACTTAACTGGTATGACCTATCTCCTGGGACACCTGGCTTGAAATCCGCTTTCGCATTAATACTTTGAGCCAGGACCATGGAGTGTTGACCATTGACGTGGCTTTCTATCGGAGTGTCGTTACCGTCGTGGTGTTACCCTCTCTTTATTCCGTCTGGTCGCCTAATGTTTTGCGGAAACATCGATTTTCGTTGCTTTTTCTTGTTGATGGCTCGAGTAAGTCAGCGCAGCTTGGGTCTGCAATGATTATCTAACTTCCGTCCTATAAAACTCTATCTGCGTCCAGTAGGCACCCTACTTTTGGCCTCTTCTAGTACCTTTCTGAATGCTGGTCAGTTGCCGCTACCTGCTCAGTGTTTGGCACCTTCTGTTCCGCAAGCGAAATATCGGGCCTCCTTGCGATTTTTCTAACGGTGATTGCAGCTGTCACATTGAAAGCATAGCTTTGACCAGTCCTCCTTGTTGCAGTTCCGGGCTATGTGTCCATACACCAGACATCGATACCATCTGAGGACTTCAACCTATCTCCTTATTTGGCAGCTTGTGAAGCCTATTAGCAGCCTCTTCGTTTTTTCTATGTATCCGGCCTCAGTCTCTCCAGTATTCACGATAGCTACCTTCTGCCCTCTTTTATTTGCTCCTAGTAGCGTCACTATTCTCGACTGTGGTGAGCAACCAGAGAGTCTACTCAATGCACGTTTGACGTCAGCCTTCTCGGTAATCGGATCCAGATCCCAGATTTCGAGCGTTACTTTTCTCGTCTGATTTTACGGATCCTAGCCCTTTAACGATCTTAGCTATACTGTTCACCAGGGCCTCTCTGTCCTTTACTTTTTTAAATTTAAGAACAAAGTCTCCCATTTTGATCGTTGTGACTCCTTTGACTGTGATCTCGTCCTCTTCTAGCTTAAAATCAGTCCTCAACTTCTTTAGGACCTCGGCAGCCCTTCCGTGACCTTAACGAAAATTTTCTCCTTTTTTCTGGCATTACCACGTTCGCCGCTGTCACTACCATTAATTCTTATCTTAAGGATAAGCTCTTGATCTTTCTGGGCTTTTTTCCCGTTTTTAAAAAGGGGGTTAGGGGTCTCCTTCGAAACTTCTGGGCTCCTATTCTGCTTGCCTGTTGCACGCTTTTTACGAATCTAGATTGGATAGAGCGTATGATTCTCTTCCTATTTTCTGATCTGTACATCTGTCGTATCAGATTATCATCGATTTGTTCTACGAGGTTTTCTATCTTCTTCCTAGTTCCTCACGGCTGTCCTTAAATTCATGCAGAAGGTTCATACTTTTATTGGCATTGCTGTTTCTGTGTACGTCTATGTTGTTACTTTTACCATGTCTTCGATCATTTCCTGGAGTTCTGTGAAAATCGTGTTCTTCTTTGACTGCTTCATCGTAAGTTCTGATATTAAATTCCTGGTATATTCCCGATCTATCTCGGCGTTATTGCCAAAAAAGCTGGCAGCACTGGCTCCGCTTCCAGGGCTTAGCAGCCTGTCTTGTCCATCGCTGGGCAGCAATATGAAGCCCTTCTGTGAGTGTTTTTTATCAGAGGTTGTCTCCTCGCTTTCGTTCTAGACGCCTTTGTGGCCTCTCCCCGAATCTGTAAGGCCAACATCAGTCACCCGGGCTTTCACCAAGTCGGAACTGGCGGCGGATTCCTTTGAAGAGGTTACCGCCTAGAGTACTAAGTTTTCCTTAGTGTCACCCATTGTAGGTTTATTCGGGAACCTACCCTAAATTTTTTTACGACGTGTTCTCCTCGGCGTTTTGGTTCATGGGAACTATTTTATTTCGTTCCAGCCACCTGCGGGTACAAGCTCCGACCGCCGCAGAGCCTCAGAATTATACACTAGCGGAAAGCCTGCCTGCATTCGCAACCTGGAGAGCACGTGCCCCTCAGCTGGGGACTACCTCAGCCTGGGGATTATCATCATTATCATTATCGTTATTATTATCGTTATTATCATTATTATTATTATTATTATTATTGTTTTTTTTTTCCGAGGTCGTCCGGAATGCCTTTATGCACGATAGAAGGGTGTACGAACCCTCCCCTGTGTAGGACTCATTATAACCATACCTACTAAACTAGCAAGATCTTTCTCCTGGGACACCCAGCTCGGAATCGGCTTTCGAATTTCAACTTCAAGCCGGGGCCGCAGAGGCTTAGCCTATGATATGGGCTTCCTTCAGTGTTATAGCGAAACGGTCCACAGGAGCCTGCCCGCATTCAAGCACCCACGCAACCCCCCATACCACACACCAACCACCCCGCAACCGCATCCCGGAAGCCCAGCCCCGAGAGAGAAAAAAAAATGGGTCGTGGGACCCACGATAGAAGTGAAACTTCAAGTATCAATATTGAACTTATTTTATACAGAAAATTATATGAGAAGCAACCATATGTGTTATTTCTAAGAATTAAATAAGTAAATTTCTTTCAAAAAGTATTATCGAGTTAAATAAGTAAAAAAAATTTCGTATTTGAAATGGCTGAAAATCATGTTTTCATCAAACCGAATTGTACGCTTTGATTGTTTTTTCCCCTTTAGTAAACCCATGAAAATTAGTATTTTCGACTTGTGTTGCTGCTCCTTCGAAGTATGGTGTTTTTTCTAATTTTTTGAGGTTATGTTGTCATGAAAACACTTTAAATTTCTTCGCGCATATCTGCATTAATGTTTAAAGTATACTGCAATTTTTTCGTAATTTATAACTCCAATTTCATAAAGATAGAGCGAAAATACGAATTTGAGGTTGTGTAATCACAACAAATGACACCTCTATTTGTGCGTCTCGATATTTTATTTCCCCTTTAGGATACCCGTAAGAAATCGGTATTTTTGGCCTATTTTGCTTGTCCGTCGAGATATGACGATTTTTCTTATTTTATGAGGTTATAGTGTCATGAAAACACTTTAAATTTCTTCGCGCACATCTGTATTATTAATGTTTAAAGTAAACTGTAATTTATTCGCAATTTATAACTCCAATTCCATAAAGATAGAGCGAAAATACGAATTTGAGGTTGTGTAATCACAACAAATGACACCTCTATTTGTGCGTCTCGATATTTTATTTCCCCTTTAGGATATCCGTAAAAAATTAGTAGTACATTTCTATTAATTTTCAAGGTGTACTATAATTTTTTCGCAATTTATAACTCATATGTCAGAAAAGTGCAACTAAAATAAGAATTTAAGGTTATTTAATAACAAATAATACCTCATTACACACACACACACACACACACACACATATATATATATACGTAAAAATTCGAGCATGTAGTAGCAAGGGGAGCGAGGCAGAGAGAAAGGCCGTCCTACGTCCCACTCTACGCGTATATGCACTGCTCTGGTGTCAAGGGGGACGAGGCAGAGAGAGAGAGAGAGAGAGAGAGCGGCTGAAGTGATGGGGGGCTCAGTAATTCACAACGTGCTATAAGAAGTTTCACTTCAAAAAAAAAGTAGGGCAGTGGAAGCAAAGCACCAAAGAGCATGGACCAACAAGCCGCAGCCACTCATCGGTAGGAAGGTGATAGAGCGAAGTGGTTTAAGGGAGTCTACACGCGCTTGAACACCAACGCAGGCCCTCATTCCGCACACCGACAGCCCCACGACCACGCCCTGGCAGCCCTGCCCCCGAAGCCCTGCCACCATCCCCCTCGAACGCCACGAGCACCGTAGCGGAAACACCACTTCACGCCCCCACGATGGCACCGGATTCACGCACGCACCACAGAGCGCCTAACACCTCCACTCAGTCGCTTAGAAAACCGTCCTCCTTTTTGAACCGGAGTATTATATGTATGTATTGGGCTACTGCAGTCTATTTTTCTTCGTTAAGTGGCATGTTATCTATGACGTTGTCGGGATTTAAAGTTCCAATCCTTTCTTGCAACACGTTTCATTCGGCTTGCCACTTGGTGCAGTCAAAGAACGAATGTTTTGCGTCATCTTTGTCGTAGCCGCAGTACTTGCACGCAGCCGTCTGTGTTTTCCGCATCTTGTTGAGGTACGAGCGGCAATACCCGTGATTTGAGAGGAATTGGGTGAGATAGTAATCTAATTCCCCGTGTTTTCGTTCAGTCCATTCTTTGACATCTTTTATCAGGTGTGCCGTCCATCTACTTCTAGTTTCCTCTTGCAATCTATGTTGCCAGCGTTCCCAGGTTCTTTCCCGGTCGTTTTTCTTAGACTCTATTCTTCATAAGTCCTACTCCGTGAGGTGCTTTAATCGTCGTTTCCTCGCAAGAAGGTCGATGAAGATTACGCCTGCTATCAACATTAGTGCAGACTCCGAGACTGTGCGATAGTTGGATGATTTTCACTCTCTTCTTTTCGACGTTTATTTCATATCCCCATATCTCGGCTCCGAACAAAATAATAGACTGTGCCGTAAACATGAGGAGCCTGCGCTTTGCAGGTTTTGGATCTCGAACGTTCGGCATGATTCGGCTTAATGCCGCTACTCTTGCCACTGCCTTGTCTGCTGCTTGCCTAAGGTGACTCCAAAACGTGAGCTTTTTATCTAGCGTCACCCCTAGGTATTTTACGGCATCCTTCGTCATTAGTTCTTCTTCTTGTACCTTGAGGAAGATGATGGCATCTATCTATTTCCTCGTCAATAGTACCATCTCTGTTTTCCCTGCTGCACCTTCGAGTCCGTGGTTCTCCATCCATGGAGCCACTCTCCGTATAACCTGGTTAAGTCGTATCTGGACAAGTTCCATCGTGCGTTCAACGATCACTACAGCAGCATCGTCCGTGTATCCTACCAAAAACGTCCCCTCCGGCATTTCCTGGTGGAACAGTCCGTCGTATGGCACGTTACAGAGATCAGGTCCAAGTATGGATCCCTGGAATGCCCCTGCAGTTATTTTCTTCTTTGTTTCGCTTTCTATTGTCATGTAGGTCAAAAAGCGGTCCTTAAGATAATCTCTAAATACTCTCAAGAGATAGTCTGGTGTTCTGAATGTGTGTTTTAGAGCGTAAATCATGCCCTTCCATCTTGCTGAGTTGACAGTGTTCTTTATATCCAAGGTCACCAGAAGAACGAGGGGTCTCGCTCCATGTCATATGGCTCTTGTAGTCTGAACTGCTTTTACTACTTCTTCTACTGCTCCTATGGTAGACCTTCCTTTCCTGAATCTATACTGCCTGTTGGATGAGTTTCCCGCGTTTTGTATGGCCTGTAGAAGACGGTGTACTAGTCGTGCGTTTTTCCAGGGAGTTGGGAACAACCCCTTCCGCAAACATGCATTGTACAAGTGTAAGAGCAGTTGTGGGTGTTTTGCTACCACTGTATGGATGACTTCTGCCAGTATGTCATCTGGTCTAGGGGCTTTTTCGTTTTTAAGCGATCCGGCTGCCAGCTCCAGTCCCTTCTGGGTAAATAAAGGTACATCTTCTATGAGCTCCGAGTCTGCTCGATCCTCGAGTTCCGGATGCGTCGAGAATAGCGTATGCCCGATATGCCTCATAGTATCTGCGGTGATTTTGAAGACTGTGTTTGTGATTGCTACCATTTTCGTCCTCAATTACCTGCTATTCCTTCACTCTTGGCGCAAGGCTCTCCGAAGCCAGTGTAATGTCTAGTATTGATTCGCCCAATCCCGGCCTTCGGAAAGTCGTGGTCCTTTCTTCGTTTACAACGACCAGTCCTAGCCTTGCCGCCATATCTAGGATTGCCTGGCCCTCAGAATTTGTTGAAGGTATTCCCCATTCTACTGCTCTTGCATTAAAGTCTCCAGCGACTATAAGATCGCTTTCCATGCTATCCCTGATGGTATCTTCGAGGTAATTTATTCTTCTCCTGTATTCCTCGATACTAGTGTTTGGTGAAATGGAGCAGCTGACATACGTAATGCCTCCACTTTTCAACCAGACAAAATGTTTTTGCTATCCGCTTGCGTCTTGGCGGATTTTGTCCGGTCTAGGAACTTTTCTTCTGTCCAGGACCTGATTGAAGGCCCTGCATGCTTTAGATCCAGGCACATGATTGGTGCTTTCTCCTCCATGCGTTGATTTACTGCATAGAACACATCTTGGTTCGGCCTTGCAGCAGGGATGGTAATAGATCTTGTATAAAAGTTGTATCGCGTTCAAAACATTTTAAACGAGCTGTTTACCAGGAGGCAACACAAGTGCCTATCACTAAATGACCCAAGCCGCTTACTGGCCACTCTATTAAACAAATAATTATTAACTAATGACACAAGCGCCTATCACCCAATGACCTGGGAAGATTACTGGCCACTCTGTTAAATCATAAATTATTAACTAATTACACAAGCGCCTACCACCCAATGACCTGAGGCGCTTACTAGCCACACTATTTAATAATAAAATATTAATTGATAACACATATTAGCAATTCAATAGTTAAAATAATTGTCCAATACGACACACATTTTTGGTAATTGGTGCTCGTGTTATTAATTAACACTTTATTATTTAGTGCTGGTCAGTAAGCGCCCCGAGTCATCGGGTAATAAGCGCTTGTCTTATTAGTCAATAATTTATTGTTAAACAGAGTGGCTTGTAAGCGCCCTGGGCGCTAGTGTTATTATATAATAATAATTTAATTAACAAAATGCGCAGTAGTCGCCCCTGGTCATCGGGTAAAAGACGCTTGTGTTATTAGTTGATAATTTTTCATTTAACATAATGGCCAGTAAGCGCCTCGTAACATCGGGTGACAGTCGCTTGTGTCAATAGTTAATATTTATTTATTGAATAGAGTGGCCAGTAAGCGCCCCGGGTCATCTGGTGATAGGCTCTTTTGTTCCTTTCTGGCAAACAGCGCGTTTAAAATGTTTTGAACCCGATACAACTTTTAAACAAGATCTATTACCATCCTTGCCTTGCAGCCCTTACCTCTGTGCTTGTCCTTTCCGTATCTCCAGCAGAAGCCTGATCGGTCCGGGCCTCTACAGTCGTGTCTTGTGTACTCATATCCTAGGCACCTGTAGCATTGCTGGATAATAACCCTGTGCTTTAGTCGGCACCTGATCTATCCTACTGCTATCATCCCTTTGCTCAAAAGTTAGAGAGCGCCAGCCTGGTCCATTTCGGCCAGCGCCATTCTCTCCTGCCATCGATTTTGCGGTAGCATAGCCACTTTGATTTCGCCTGGGTCTTCTTTTACGGTTTTAGCAGCCTCTTAGATAGCTGCTATAACTTTCTCTTCATCAGCGACTGCCTCTAAGTCCAATACCTCCAAGTTAACTCTAAGTTTTCTTGATTGTACCTTTCCTGCGGTTCCGATAGCCAGTGAGATGGCCTGCGTCAACTTCTCCTTGACTTAGGTGCTTTTGGTGAGCTCCACTAGAATACAACTAGCCTTTGTGCTTCGTATTCGATTTATAATTATTATTATATTATTATGTTATTATTATTATTATTGTTATTATTTTTATTATTATTATCAATACTAGAGAATGACGACGACGATGACGACGATGCGTGGGCGGAAAATGTAAAAAAACGGTCAAAACTAAATATTATTTGAATTAAAAAAAAATATAATCGGTAAATAGGTATAGATTCCTGAAAGGATAGTGGATGATTTCAACTACTGCTTTTTTTGTGAGGTACTTCATGGCATTCTCAGAGCTTCCGTGATTCTAAATGTCAAATTTTCCCTAACAGGTACAAAAAATGATAATGTTCGAGTATTTTTCTTAATTAACATAGAAAATTCGTATTCAACGTTGAGTTACCTAACTAAAAAAGTAGTAACTGAAATTATTCTCTATTATTTCAGAAATCTGTACCAATTTACATATTTCATTTTTGTCAAAAACTCTTGTTAATCTTTAATTTTGACCTCTTTTTTTCATTTTCCGCCCACTGTGCGACGTCATGCTTCATTTTGAACGAATTATATATAATTTCTTCCCAGAATTTTTCAATGACGTAAATAACGTGCTGTTATAAAGATATAGTGTAAAGATAGATAAATTTTCATATAAATGAAAATGAAAATTTAACCTGAAAAGTATCAGTCACTGTTGATTGCAAGTTGACAATACACATACAATTTGCGAGTTAATTCTTTAGTACTTTTAAAATAATAATCAAGTCATAAATACAAAGTAACTGCTCACACTGCAGTTTAATTTTTTTTCCATATAAAAACTAATTTACTCATTTGGATGACAGATGAACTTGAGTTGATAGTAGACAGTTGAATAACAGTGTACTTACTGTTGTTTATGAAAATTTCATAATCAAGTATGGTTTTTGAATGGTTTTTATGGCAATTTTTTGAAGTAGTAATAATAGTAACAATTTAATGTCGATTGATTTTGTCAGTCACATGCTTATGAGGATACTTATCAATTATTAAAATAGAATTCAATGAAAAATACTTGTGGCTATAATTTTACGCTACAGTTTACACTGCAACTATAGCTGATATAACTGTAAATATTTCGTAAGCTTAAGATAGGTTACAAGTACATCGCTGCGTGTGGGCTGTTGCTGGATACATATACACTATCTTTATTTTTGAGATGACTTCCTCAGGCGTTTGCTTTATAAATGATTCCTTGACCTCATCATCCGTGTATGAAACAGGGACGTCTCTTACGATGAGCCGCGGGTTAAGTTTACATTCGTTCCTAATATCTAAGCCTGCTTTCGCAAGTTCTGTTGATTCTCACAATTTTGTTCCGTTCCCGCAATCTGCTTCGATAATCACCGATTTGTTTACAAACGAGGCTACTCTGTGTACTCAAAGACCGTAGGCCGATGGGTCGAGCATGAGCTGTAATAGCTTATATCTCGAGAAGTAGACGAAAATGCGTATTCTGACATGCGCTCCGTGGTTTGCCCGATCACGATACGCCTAGCAGAAACAGCACGCTGGTTGGCCACGCCGATAGGCAACGAACGTCGTCCCCGGACGGCTGCACGCGGGGGCCACCGATTCCCATCGTTGGACCCAAATGGAACCTCGACAACACGGCGCTCGCGTATGAAGGCCAACCCAATGTAGCCTCTTGAGCCGTGCTCTGAAAGGCATCGGCCGCTCGTCGAATATCATCGCGTACCGAATCACACGCCCCCCTGCAGGCCCCCGATGACAAGATCTGCTTAATATTCGAAGTTGCTAGGCCTGTAATCGCATCGCACATCACATGCAAGGAACACTTAACCTTTGGCTTTTTCTAGTTACCCAGGCATTTAAGCAATCGGTCATTCGCATTCAATATGTCGTGAAGCACGAAGAACACCTCTGCGGTCAAAAGGGTGGATGGATTAAAGCAATTCTTATTTACCTCGCCTTGTTTACACGCTTAGGCACATCAAAAATATACTCATTGTGATCGCCCTGCTCCGATAAGATCTCATCGCCCTAAAGTTTCTCCTGATCACACCGGTACCTCTTCATAGATGGCACCGTCACGTTATCCTTGTCGACCGCCGCCATCCTTCGGTGCAAGGCGGCCCGTGCCCGTGGCCAATGCACGACCTGCCGAGCGATTTTGAGGTCAGAACACCCAACACGTCAGAGGCCTAGTGAAAAAACGATGTCTTGAAGAGATCAGAAGCCCTCACCACCGTGCCTCGAAGATACAGTAATGTGGGCAGCGTATGCCCCATCTGCAATAAAAAAACTCGGCTCGGAGGCCAGATCTCAGCAGCAAATGCTTAAAAAGCGGCAGAGGTAAAATCACAAGTTCTCAGAAACATACCAGCAAACGAATCTACCTACCAAGAGAAAGAGAGAGGAAGAGCAAGCGCACGCGTCTACAGAAATAGATATAAACTTATTTAGAAACCAATATATTATATAGCAGAAAGTTGGAGCGTGTGTATGTATGTGTGCATGCACGTAGAAACTCTCACTGTATAGGAGACTTTTGAAGATGGTGCCCGGAAATATTAAATATTATTTTGCAACCATTCGGAGCTTCAACGATTCCTCCCTACGTGCCGATGTATCTTCCACGAGAATTTTCGTTTGCGGATCAATAGTTTGCAAGATATTTTCAAAATAAAAAGTCGAAAAAAAAAGTCACGGCACTAAAGAATAAAAACCTTAGTTTTAAGTACTAATTTAGATTAAAATTTAATTCTACCCATACGATTCGATACCTCATCACTTGCAGATTACAGAGGTGCATATATTAATGTAACTGAATGTCACAAAGTTTGTAAGTAACGAATTTAATTATTAAGTTACAAAATATAGTGAAGAAAAAAGTAATACGTACTATAATGTACTAGTAGTGATATAATGTACCTTAAAGTTCATCGTGCCACCCAAGAATGTGGTCAGGTATTGTTTAAACAGTTTTTTTGTAAACAATTTCGTCAAAGCTGTTTTTTCGACCTGAAAAAAAATATTCTCAGATTCTTTGGAACATTTAGAACAAAAAATCAATAGAATGTATATATCTAAACACCACAGTTTTCGAGTAAAAAATTCCCAAAGTTTCGAAAAATGCATTTTCTCTGATTTTCAGAGCTCCACGACACTGATAAATAAACTCATTTACATATATTACAACACATAATCATAAACAGTAAGCCTTCCTCTACCAGCTCTAAAAAAGAAAATGTTGAAAAGTTAAGTGGCAAGATTATTTTTTGCAATAAACGTTCAGGGCGCTTCAGCGCGCGCTCCCGCATGAGTGTATACCTATATATGTTCAATACAAACTGAGCCACGAAACGTATATATAGTTATACACTCACAAATGAGCGCGCGCTGAAACGTCCTAAACGTTTATTGCAAAAAAAAAATCTTGCCACTTAACTTTTCGACATTTTTTTTTTTTTGGAGATTGTAGAGGAAAGCTTACAGTTTATGACTATGTGTTGTAACATATGTAAATGAGTTTATTTAACACTGTTGTGAAGCTCTGAAAATCGGAGAAAGTGCATTTTTTGAAACTTAAGGAATTTTTGACTAGAAAACTGCGGGTTTTAGGTATATACATTCTAATTGGTTTGTTGTTCTAAACACGCCAAAGAATCTAAGAATATTTTTTTCAGGTCGAAAAAACAACTTTGATGAAATTGTTGACAAAAAAATTGTTTAAACAATACCTGACCACATTCTTGGGTAACAAGATAAACTTTCAGGTATATAACTATATTTTGAACAAGAAAGCACAAAAAAATTGGGTGTAAATAAATTCTCCTGGTTCATCACTGTTTGAGCCCGGTCTGTGTTGTTTTTACTGTTTGGAACAAGACTTGGCACCCTAAAGTGTTTTATAAATGTCGACGAACGCTGTGTGCAATTTCTACAGTAATTTTTAACCAAAAAGACGCCTGATAAAGGTGGCAAACAGCCACCGAAACGCTTCCTGTAGTTAATCATCAAAAACGATTGACTTGTATCATTGACTACCACAACAAAATTACACATATACAAGTGATCACAACAGAATTATACAAAAATACGTGAGTTCGAAAATACCTAAAAAGAGCATAGCTTTTGTCATTAAAACTTCAATTGTATGTAATAAGTATAAATAAAATAGGCTTCTGCGATAAAAAGTTGTACTAAGTATATCATTATTTAAAAAATACGTTAAGTGTATTTTTAATACGTAGGGACTCAGAGCGTGGCTTAAAGACTCATTCAAAATGTTGTTTTTTTTTTTTGTTTTTTTTCTTGTAATTGCAATTGATACTAAAAGGATGTCAAAGTACGCACGCCTTGGCTTCATTCGTAAACCACAAAATTTAAATTTATATTAATGCGAGTAATTGAATTTTATCGACATTTTCTCATCTAGAATGAGATTGCCGAGGCAACTCGATTTTTTTCCAGTCAAAACTATGATTTCCAGAAAAATTGTCCTACGTAGCAATTAAAAAAAAAAATGCCACCTCTACCAGGATTTGAACCTGGAACTCTTTCCTTGCCGGGAAAGTGCGTTACCAATTTCGCCATCGAAGTCGGTTTTTCTACAAATCATAGTTTTAACTGAAAAAAAATCGAGTTGCCTTGGCAATCTCGTACCAGATGGGAAAATGTCGATAAAATTCAATTACTCGCATTTATAATTACCCATCATTAAAATTAGATTAATTTCTAATATTCTTATGTACCATATGAGCAGGCGTCGACTGAAAAATTGCCGAAAGTTTAAAATGTAGCAATTGAGAATAGCAATCGCCGTGACCTCGATGGCGAAATTGGTAATGCACTTTCCCGGCAAGAAAAGAGTTTCAGATTCAAATCCAGGTCGAGGTGGCACTTTTTTCAACTGCTACTTACGTATGACAATTTTTCTACAAATCGTAGTTTGAACTGAAAAACAATCGAGTTGCCTTGGCAATCTCGTACCAGATGGGAAAATGTCGATAAAATTCAATTACTCGCATTTATAATTACCCATACGATAAAATTAGATTAATTTCTAATATTCTTATATACCTAAAATTTAAATTATTTTATAACTTTAAAAACCAAAAAAAAATCATACTATGGTAAAGTAAATTGATAGACTATGGCGTGTTTACATTTCGAAATTAAATTTTGCACCGTAAGCCCCTACCAACTGTAATTATGATAGTGTGACTACATATAAAATGAATTAAATTAACGAAAGTTATCTACTTGTCAGGCTTTGTTTAGATACATACTGTTTAAATCGTAAAGTTTAAAAAAAGTGTACCTAACACTATTCGATTTCCAAAATACCGAGCTCAATAACTCACTACACGGAGAGAGCTATGATGCTATGGTAGTACGCGTATCTATATTCTACCGGAGTACAGTGCGTCACATACTACAGTAGCGCCCGTGGAATGCAACAGTAGTATCGAGAGTCTACTACGGTAATATAAAGACCTATATACAACTGTAGATCGTGAAACGCACTACTAAAGCTTCTGCTTTATACTACAGTAGCACCCTTGAGGTGCTGTAGAAGTATCGAATCTCACGTACTAAGTTACTTCGGGACTCATGCCGAATTGGTATGGCTCACTAGCAAACGTAGTATACGTCGTCTGTACTACGTCACTATACCGTTGTTTGGTGGCATAACCTTTAAAACCGAATCGCAAATGCAACACGTAGTTGCATAAGTACTGCTTTTTCAAGATCTTCATTTGTATTTTTATATCAGATTTTTTTTTTAAAAGACGTTGTAATGTTGAATCTGTAAGCTTAAATATTTTGTTGTGAACAGTAGTAAGTGAAAAAATAAATTCAGACTTCTGGTATGCTAAAATTATCCAAAAAAGAAGCATTGTAAGACCGTGCATTTTTACTTCTTTACACAAATATGTTAAAACTGATTAAAAAGTCATTTGTTGTCTAGTATCATTTCTTTTACCATAAAAAACTCTTAAAAACCCTATACAACAATAATAACTACGGTAATTAAAATAACTAAGATTTTTTGTTTGCATATTTTTCCAAAAATTTTGTAAGATACATTAACATAAACATTTCGATGGAATAGTGGTGATAGGTATCGGTATAACAATATGTAACAGTTTTTAAAGTCGACGTGCTGTGTTATTGTAACAAACTTTCTAAATATCTTCATGCAAGATAAGATTCGTGCTTAATAGCTTACTCAAGGAAAAAAAATACAATGATACGAGTCTATTACTTTTGGTATAGGTTAGTTTTGCTAACAAAAAAATATTTTCTAATACGTTCCATTAAATAAACCTCATCAGCGTGGGCATTGTTTTAATGATCCAAAAGTTATAACAATAACTTGCAAACCTACTATTAACGGTGTAGTGGCGTAGTACAGACGTAGTATACTACGTTTGCTCGTGAGCCGTACCAATTTGGTATGAGTCCCGAGCTAACTTAGTACGTGAGATTTTATACTTCTGCAGCGCCTCAAGGGTGCTACTGTAGTATAAAGCAGAAGCTTTAGTAGTGCGTTTCACGATCTACAGTTGTATATAGGTCTTTATACTACCATAGCAGACTCTCGATACTACCGTTGCGTTCCACGGGCACCACTGCAGTATGTGACGCACTGTACTCCGGTGGTATATACCTCGTAGATACCTCGTACTACCGTAGCATCAGAGCTCTCTCCGTGTAGTTGGAAGTTTCACTTCTGCGGGGGGTCCCGAGATCCACACCTGATTTTTATCTTTCTATATTGCTACCGTTTTAAAATGTTTATTAAAATGAATTTACATGCTTACAAAAATTGCGCGGATAATTGATTTTTATTTTTACTTATTGTAAGCCGAAGGAAAAAAAAAAAAAAATGAGTTTATTGTGGCAGTTGAAAACTAATAATACTGGCTGCATTATCAGTAACACTAATAATATTTTTTAATAAAAATCAATAAAACTTACCAAGCTCCGATGAATAGTAACAAGAGTTGCAGTTCTTCTTTTTCTTCTTCGGGGTCGTACCCAAATGCCCTGGATAATTTTTTGGATTTTTCGACCCCCCTCCTTCGTATAAATTTTGTGTGAATCAGAACTAAATATCTCCTTCCCAAAGTAACGTTGACTTATTTTTTTCCTACATGTAGAAAAAAATTTTAAATAACACATCTTTTGATTAATTACTGTTAAATATTGAACTATCATAGTTTTTTATTATGTTACAATGACAATTTTGTAAAACGACACGTAACATAAAACGAAGCAACGTTAGTCATAACAAATATGAATATAAATATAAGCACATTTAGCAATGTTGTCGAAGAATGCCTTGATCAACAAAAATCATTGTAAGATTTGAAAAGAAGTGACTTTAAATAAAATATAAAATTCTTGTACTTCAACTATTAGGTAAATATGATGAAAACCCAATATTGTAGAATAAAAAAAATGTTTGTTACACATAAACTTATTGCCACCCTCTCCCCCAGCGTAAACATACGTATGATTAAATTGAACCCCCCTCCTCCTTAAACTGTCCACGGCATTTGGGTACAACTCCTTAGTAGTAATACCAATAATTGATAAACAAGCGCCTTTAACTAAATAATTCAGTGAGCTCGAGTGTATTTGTTATGAATTAATAATAATTAATTAAAAAGGACCTTCAAACGAAAAACTTAGTGCACTCGAATCTTTTCGTATTTTAAAAAATAATAGCGTTAATTATACAAGCATCTTTAACGGAATAATTCAGTCTGCTATAATATTTTCATCTTTTATAAATTAAAATGTCAATCAATAAATCAGTACCTTTGAGGAATAATCTAGTACGCCCAAGTCTTCCTGATTTTAGTTTGTTCTTAAGTTAATCAATATAATCTTGTTTTTCCATATATTTAATAAGTGAAAATGTCAATAAATAATTAAGCCTCTTAAACTGAATAATACAGTCCACTGTATTTTTTTTGTCTGAAATAAATTAAATTATAAATAAATGAACTAGCACTTTTAATTTTAATTTATTATCATGTTAATTAATAAATAAGCTCTTATAACCACATGACTTAGGACACTTTCGTTTTCTAATTTGAATAAATTAAAAGTTAATTATTTATCAAGCTTATTAATGAAACAATTTGATGCGTTTTACTTGAAAAATATCATCTGAAAAATCTCGTGAGAAATCACGTAATAATTTGCGTGATTTTTTATGTGATGTTATCAACCAAATTATCAAGTAAGAAATCGCATGGTTATTCAAAAAACTGAATTTAAAATATATTTCATTTGTTAAACTTAAAGAAAATAAAATTTCTTTTATCAGTCAAACTGTAATATTATTTTTTAACTCCTAACAACTATACATGTAGTTTTTTACATTAGAACAACTAAAGTAATGCATAACATTATTAAAATTGGATTTTATGAAATAATTGTTAATCGCATAAACTTATGTATCTTGAGTTACATGATTGATAAATTAAACGAACGTACGTATAAGTCACGTTCGATCATAATTATACGAAAAGCCTCGTTTAAAGAGATTACCAATCATATTCCCCCTTCCCGCCTCTAGGTGTCAATGTTTAGCATGCGTTTGTAAATGTTTTTACCTGGGTGCCACAAGCCCCCACAGACTCTTACCCTCCCTCTCTCTCTCTTCTTTCCACGACTCGTCATTTACTTAAACTCAATTGTGCTGAATTTTTAAATTTATCTGTACGTCATGGATGGGATATGGGAAATGGGAGAAAGTAATCTCTTTGAACAAGGTTGTTCGTATAATTGAGGTTGAACATTACTTACAGGTAAGTTCGTTGTATGCATCAATTAAACTATATACCCTCGTTCGAACAGATTACCAATTGTAGTAGTTCAGGGGTAGAAATTCAAAATTATTATTATTATTTTTTTTTTTATTGGCAATTCATAATTACAATTACGCTTAAGTTGATTTGATCGTTACAATAGTAACATTCTTAGTAATATTTTTCACGATATGTTTTTGGTACATGACTTTGTTTTATGACTAATTAGCTTACTTTTTGGTGTTAAAAGTTTTAATTCTTTTTGTTGAGAAAAATACTAGTTGCTAAAGCATACCTATCCGGTAGGATTTCCCTGTTGTAGAATTTTGCCAAAAATTGTGAGTTCGCCGACCAGCCAGCTGTTCTTATTATGAAATCTATATTGATTACTTTTGCCCGAGCTGCTAAGGAGACTCGAATGCATCTCTTGACTGCATGTCTGACTGAGTGGGCCGAAAAGATGCTTGTATCTATGCCGCTGTCCTACAGTGTGGTTTTTACTCAGGTGCTTAGAGTTTGCAGTTTCACAGGGTTGTGTGATTTTTTGGGGCTGATGAACAGAGAGGTTGAGTTCCCTCTCAATGTCTTTTTTGCTTCCATATAACTTAGTATGCATGATGCTGCACATAAGTTTGGCCTCTCCTGGAACTTTAGTACAATGAAATAAGGCTGAAATCTTTCTGGTCCTGATTTTTTTACCAGCTGGAGATTTTTATTTCGATGCCTCTGCTTTTCATTCTTATATTTTTTAAAGCTATTGCTGCTAATGTCTGCATTCTGTATGCTGTGCAAGGCTACCGTTTTTAACGTCAATCGTTTGACTTCTAGTTTATCTGAGAGACCTAGATTTTCCAGATGTAGTAGGAGTTTGTCTACGTCCCAGGTAAACTTGTATTTCGGCTGGGCAGGTTTCAATCTGGATGCATCCTTGAGGAACCTGGTGACAAAGGGGTCCCCGCCGATTTTTGTGTCGCCCGACAGAAGTGAAAAATTAGATGTTTTAAATATAAAATAAAATGAATCACGTAGACGAAATGCTTCAAAGTTTTTATTCTAGGTAATAAATGCCCTGCGACTTGATAAGTTTAAGCGTATCTAGTTACAACATAAAATCGATCATCCATCTTTGCTATAACGCATGGGTCTATTTGAGGCAATTATGTAAAACAATATAGATCCTTGGATTCTACATCCCGGAATATATTGCTTATTATCTACTATCCCATTTTTGTGTGTGTTCGTTTTTTTACTGATGCTTTGTTGTCTAATACTTTCACAATTTCTATGTCATCTTTTGTCTCAATATTTTCGAATATTGATTCATTGAAAATAATGTTTTTATACGTTAAGGAGTAGCTTTGTTGTAACTGATGCTTTATAGCTATCGTCAAAAGAGCGCGCGGTGGCTCAGTCAGCTAGGTCATGGGTCAGTACGCGGGAGATCGCGGTTCGATTCCTGGCAAGTGCGACTTTTTTGGGCAAGTACCTCTGTAAATTTTTACATGTGCTTTTTCACCACGCAATGCTCCTCGAGGAAGGTGTAGGCGACCTTCTCGCAGAAAAATTGCCTAATTTTCCCCTACCTCCTCCCAGTAATCGGAGGCCTCCCATCCCTCTTCCCTTCCTTCTTCCAAGTGCTAAGTGCCCTGAGTAGTACCCTTTATAGGAGCCGGACGTAAAGTACTATAATATTAAAAAAAAGCTATCATCAGAGGAAAATTTTTTTTTGAGCTTGTATTTTCACAGTATGTTTTCAAAATTCTATTTTTGCGTTTAATAGACATACTGCAATACTGTATCGGTGGTCCATTTTTTTCTATTACGTCAGATATATGAACTCAAAAATGATGTTGAGATGATAATGGAAAAAATCGCCTCATGTATTCTTTGTTCTGAATTTCTACATATATAACAAATACTTCAAGCGGAAGTAATCTGCTGCAACAATTTGTAGGGATGACAACATACCAGTGATTTCTCGTGATATTAAAAGTAATCTCCAATTTTCATTCAGTTCGTATATGAACTTGCTGATGATTACAGGTAAATATTCACCGAGGCACAACATTTCAGAATATTGTTTGATTTCAATTTTTTCCTTGAATTTATACTAATCTTTTTTGATTGACCCCTGCTGATTGGACGAAGACTACCCAATTAAAAATGTGTAATAAAAACTGATAAAACTTTTTTTGTCTGTTTGTATTCGGTTTTTGCACTAGGAAAACCACATAAAAAACAACAACGTTCAAAAGTTAATTTTTCTTATATATATTTTTTTACCAGCACAAGATTGAACATAAGTAAATTGACAAATTAAGTACTACTATCTGGATGGCAACACCAAAATAAGGAGGTTCACGTGTTTTACGTGGAATTGTAATAAAAAGTTTTTTTCTTACTTTTTTTAAGATTCCATGTAAAATACTCGAACCCCCTGTTTTGGTGTTGCCATCCGGATGGTACGACTAAGTTTGTCAATTTACTTATGTTCAATCTTATGCTAGTAAGAAAATATGTTCAATCTTAAACAGACGAAAAAAAATTTTATCAGTTTTTATTAGACATTTTCAACTGGGTATTCTTTTTTTCAATGATTCCAAAATCAAAACCATTTTAACAGCGGTTGAATGATTCAATCGTTAATATTTTATCATTACAAATGATATTGGTTAGAATTTTTGTCAGAGTTTTTTTTTTTAGAATGCCTTCAGCAGAGTCATGCATAAAATTGACATACTAATTTTCTGTTATATGATACTTCCTTAGTTCATGAAATATGCACGGCTCAAGTATTCCAGGGCTAAGGGAATTCTCTTTAACGTCCGTGTCATAATATTCTCTAGTCCTTAGTTAACCTTTTCGTTCGACACACATAGTTTTATCATGATTCGAGTAGGACCGAAAAATTCTGCAACACCTTGTGCCAGTAAAACTTATTACTAACCGGCAAATGACATTTACACCCAAATTATCTCCTGTGAATAGCGCTCTCTAAAAATATACTTTTGATGTGAAACATCTATAGGGGCACGTGCGAGCATTGTGAGTAAACTAGTAAACGTGAGTGATGCGAGGTGACCGTATACACTCCAAGCCCAAAAGAATAAAAATAGACGCTAGAAAGAGTAATTCCTCGATATTCCTCTTTTCAAAGTAGTTAAATCGCAAAATTACTCTTTATAAATGGTAGTTTTGAAGATTTCCCCTATTCAAAAGAGTATTATTTAAGGTTCACTCTTTTATAAAGAGTAAAAAGCCAGAATTGCTCTTTTCAAAACAGCAAACTTGAATTTCCTCTGTTGAAAAGAGCAAAAAGCCAGAACTGCACTTTTGAAACAAGTAAAAGTCAGAAATGCTCTTTTGAAAGAAGTAAAAAGACAGAACTTCTCTTTTCAAAAAAGCAAACTTAAATTTCTTCTTTTCCAAAAAGTAATTTTTGAATATTACTCTTTTGGAAAGAGTAAAAAGCCAGAATTACTCTTTCCAAAAGAGGAAACTGAAAATCCTTATCTTAATAAAATTTGCCCTTTCAAAGAATCAAGTACGCTATATTTTTTAAACCGCAAAAAACATAAATTAGTATGCAAAAGGCTTTTTAAGGTGAAACCGGAATATTCCTGCTGATGTATCCATAACCTCGCAAGTACCTGTATAGACCAAGAGCTGAGGCCCGAGGGTGGTCGAAAATTCAAACCAGCCACAACCCTCACTAAAATTAAAAAAACATTACTCGTAGGGATCCTAAATATTTTTGTCATATTTCATTCTCGTAAAGAGTTATGCGGTAATTAAAGTAGTGCCATGTGGTCGATCTTATAAACTAAGTGTATTTTTGATCAACGGATAGGAAATAAAAAGTTAAATTGTGAAGTGTAATTTGCAGCAAAATTAAAATTCATCCTTTACTCGAAAATTGACCATGGATATATTTTTTTAAAGGTTGAGCTTTGAGTAGAAGATAAATTCTAATCTTTTCGCAAATGGCACTTGACCATTGAACTTTCTATGGTCTATTCGTTAGTCTATGTTGCGGCTGGCTTATAAAATCGACCATAGGACAGTATTTTAATTATCACGTAACTCTCCACCAGAATGGAATATGACAAAAATCTTTTTACATAAAAGTAAATGAAACTGTGATATCAGTTGGAAATGGTTTTAAACATGATCTCGATATTTTTGTCAAAATGCTCCTAATATTTCAATTAAAAATTCATGGAGGGATGAAAGAAATGATTAATTTCTTTAGCAATATGTTTGAGTTAGAGGAACCTTTTAAAGTTGTCAACAGATAAAAAATATGTTAAATTGACGTCAATGTTACTATTTTTAAGTAGAAGATAAATTTTAATCTTGCTGAAAATTACACTTAACAATTCAACTTTTTATTTCCTATCCGTTGGTCAAAAATACACTTAGTTTATGAAATCGAACAAATGGCACTACTTTAATTACCGCATAACTCGAGAATAAAGTATGAAAAAAATATTTAGGATCCCCACGAGACATGTTTTATGAATTTTGGTGAGAGTCGTGGCTGGTTTGAATTTTCGACCACCCTCGGGCCTCAGCTCTTGGTCCATATGGGTACTTGCAAGGTTATGGATACATGAGCAGGAATATTCCGCTTTCACCTTAAAAAGTCTTTTGCATACTAATTCATATTTTTTGCGGTTTAAAAAAAATTGCGTTCTTGATTTTATAAAAGGGCAAATTTTAATAAAACAAGAATTTTTAGTATCCTCTTGTGAAAAGAGTAATTCTGGCTTTTTACTTTTTCCAAAAGAGTAAAATTCAAAAATTACTCTTTTGAAAAGAGGAAATTAAAGCCAGGATTACTCTTTTCAAAAAAGCAATTCTGGCTTTTTACTCTTTTCAAAAGAGTCAAATTTAAATATTACTCTTTTAAAGAGTAAATCTACAAAACTATTATTTATAAAGAGTAATTTTGTGATTTTACTACTTTGAAAATAGTAATATTGAGGAATTACTCTTTCTATATATAGCGTCTTTTTTTACTCTTTTGGGGTTAGAGTGTAATAAAAAAACGTTACGAAAAATATATAGATATACATTACATACATAGTATGCTGTAAAGGAGAGTGTGCGAATGAGAGAGTAAAATGAATCGAAGAACACAGCCGATCTCCGTTTAAACTCGTTTCGGCTCAGCTCTCTGTATCTTTTTTCACGCGCTTACCACCGCCCCTCTCTCGTTTGTAAAGTGTACTACCCGTATTATTATATCAATATAGAAAAGTATATTATAATTAAATATCAAATAATATATATATATTGTATTATACAGCTTATACACTGTTACGGGGTGCACAATGCGGATTAACGAGGCGGAGTCTCTCCACTTCGACCGGGCCTATGTTGTCCGGATACCCAACGGTGACACTCCCTGTAAAATATTTTGCAGGTCTCGTGCGCCGAGACACCGCTGCGGAATATTGTATCGCGGCTGTAAGGTGTCTGTCGTCGCTTTTCGCGACGATCGTTTATAATTATTATAAAAGGGAAAATTGAGGCACACCAAAAGAAGTAGCACTCGCGGGTATTTTTTTAAAATTAAAATGTATATTCAGGGAATATGAAATAATTACAAAAAAGTATTCGCGGGTGTGTAGTGTATGTGTGTGTGTGTGTGAGTTCTCGCTCGTCGAGCGCGATTGCTCGACGAGCTCGCGGCGCGAAAACCCAGACCGGGCAGACTTACGCGGGCTAATCGAGGGCCGCTGCCCTTTACAATAAAACGGTCGCCTAAGGACCGGTACTCACGATCGCAGGTAGTGACGACTCTCTCAGTCTCGAAGGAGCTGTCGTGCCAACGCTGGGGCCAGTAGGCGTCCCTACTGGCAGTGTCTGGAGGTCGAGGTCACTGACGCTAGCTTCGCGTTAACCCTCTGGCTGGGGGAACCTTCCGCCTCTCGTGGAACTCGGGGTCGCCTGCTTTCTCAGCAGCCTCCAGCACACACCTGGTATTCTCTGGACGTTGCACCCAAAGTCACCCAAGAAAACACTTCTCGCGTGCCAAAAATTTATCGCGCAAAGAAAAACAAATAGATCACGAGAGTCGTACTCAAAATTATACGCTTCTCGCGCGCTCGCTTGCCCAAGCTAATCTGTCTCTCTTTGCTTCCTTTCCTGGCTTTCCTCTCTTTTCCCTTACCCCTACTTTCCCATCCCGCTTTCCCACTTAGGTCCCTTGAACTCTTTTTCCCCCTTTCTCTACCTGCCCTAGCCTACTAACGTGGCCTAACGGTGGGGCACCGTTACAACACATACGTACGCATATATATATAATACATGTGTAAATAAAATTTTCACTTCGAGAATCGAACTACATCTTTAGGATTGGTAATCGGGGACCTGATTGTGCTATGCAGCACGCAAATCCAATCTTTGTTCTTATTATATATGGACCCTTATAGCTAAAAATTCGTCATAAGTTCTTATGTAATTTCTTACATATGGTCTTATGTAAGTTCTCATATAAGTTCTTTAAATAGAACTCATGTCAGAACTTGTACACAATCTTACATTTGCTTATCAACGAAGAACTTACATAAGATCTTATGTAATTTCTTGTTTAAGTTCTTATAAGAGTTCGTGTATCAGTCGTTGAAACGTATTTAATTACTATCTAGATACATACACGGTGAATTTGGAAACTTTTTCTACATACAAGCTGTTAGAATAGCTAATATAAATTAGTAAATACCAAAAAAAGCATTTCTTACATCCACCAAGGGGATTTGAACCTAGTCCGGAGAATCTCTAGACAAGTGTCTTACCCACTTGGCCAGAGTGAATTCGATAGATGGGAAATAATTGACGTCCTCATAAGGTACTTCTGAAACTAATGTTTATTTTTTTATTTTGTGGATAACATTTACCACCTTGGTTACCTCATTGCTTAATAAACATTTTATAAATGTACATATAACATTGTTTTAAGTCTGATAATGCGCTGCTTGACAATAAATCTAGTAATTGATTTCACAACTACTTTTCGTTCATAGATTTTATTTGAACTTTACTCATACTTTTTATTCTAAGGAAAAAATAATCTATTTTTAAAAGTGTAATAAATTTATTGTAATTGCTGCAACAAAGTTAAGGATCAACTTTTTCTCTTCAATACTTAAATATCGGTATCGAAAACCAGCAGCAAAAATAATTTTTCTCTTGTTTGTACATTACGAAAAAATTATATCAATTCTTGAAATATAAGTTTATACATGAAATAAAGTTCTTTTAAAAAGTATTTGATTTAATGAAAAAGTGGAAAAACGTTCTTTAACTAGTATCAGAGATTATAAAAAGCAATAACTTGAGGACTTAATAACATCGATGTTAATATCAGATGTACCTTACGAGGACATCATTTCTTTCACATGTATTGAATCCACTCTGTCCAAGTGCGTAAGACGCTTGACTAGAAATTCTCCGGACCAGGTTCAGATCCCCTTAGTGGAGATAAGAAATGCTTTTTTTTTGGTATTTACTAATTTATAACAGCTATTTTAACAGCTTTTATGCAGAAAAAGCTCTTAAATTTACCTTGTATGTATCTAGATAGTAATTAAATTCGTTTAAACCACTGATACACGAACTCTTATAAGAACTTACATAAAAAATTACATAAGATTTTATGTAAGTTCTTGGTTGATAAGCAAATGTAAGTTCGTGTACAAGTTATGACACAAGTTCTGTTAAAAGAACTGATATGAGAACTTACATAAGAACTTACATAAGAAATTAAATAAGAAATTACGCAAGAACTTATGTAAAACCTTATGACAAATTCTCAGCTGGGACACCAACCGAGAAACTTCTGTATTAGAAAATCGATGTATAATTGGCTGTTTTTTTATATTATATATAATCGAGCCCGCCGATTTAAAAAGAAATAGTTATAAGTATTTTTAGGTGGTCTATTAATGTCACAATTGTGTAAAATTGTGTTTTAAAGTTCGTTTTGTTTATATCATTTAATGGTTTAATATACAGAAACAATAAAAATACCAGCGTGTAGGCCGAAAAATTTTCTATCAATGAGCTTTTGTAATTTTGTTTTGACAAGCGCTAAATAATGAGAGAAAACATGAAAAAGCCATTTTGGCAGTACCTATAAAAGTAAGTAAGATAGAGAGAGCCATTGATCTACTGCTCTCATCGCGCTTGCTCTCTCTCTCTCTCTCTCTCTCTCTCTCTCTCTCTCTCTCTCTCTCTCTCCATTGTACTCACACTGGTAGGCCTTTTTCATCGCTTTTTTCAATATTTTGTGTTCGTAGAATATGATTAATTAATATTGGAATAAGTATTATTTTTTCATTATTTTTTAAAATTTTTTCTCTGTGAAGAATATTATTTTAAAATATCTATATTTGACCATAATGCAAAATTTTCTCGGGTCTTCTAATTGTGTTTATTCAAACTTCATCTTAACCCGTCTTTAGTAAAGAGCCAACCCAACTAAATTCGTGCATGTGCGCAACTACGCACAGTAAACAGGTATCTGAATATTTCGAATCCAAAAAGAGACAGAGCGACAGAAAAAGTAATACACACGAACGTTTGTGAAACTAATGCATGTGCCTTTGTGTAGGTAGGCAGTATAGATACTCTTCACCGTCTATTATTGCTCTTTCTCGTTCTCGTTGTTTATATGTTAATGAACAAAAAAAAAAATAAACATAATTTACTTTTTCCTAATTTATAACATTCACTGATTTAAATACATATTTATAAATAAACTGTCTTTTTAATATAAAAATATGAAATGAAAATTATTGAGAATCAAAAAAATTAATTATTTTCCTACCTCGTGCGTTTTTGAGAGATTAGTGTTTACTCGGTAGAAAAAATAGGATTTTCCACATAAGCGCCATTGCTCTGTGGTTGCCTTACATCTCTCGGGCCCTGTTTCGCAGATCTCTCGAGCCGCAAAATAGCTCTGGAGACGGTGGCACTTATCTGACGAAAACTACTATTTTCATCATAGATAATCAAATACTACCGAGTTCAATAACATATTCTTTAATGTTTCACATCTGTCGTGGGTCCCGCGACCCACACCTGATTTTTTTTAGTAGTTTTATTAATATTAATTACTAAACTATTATCGCGTTAATCATTTAGATCTTGAATGACCCTTGAAAAAGTATTTTTATTTCCACTAGTTTTTCGATCTTAAGATTAAAAAAGAATAGTCGAAAAAACTAAGTTAGATTTTGAAAGGTAAAAAAAGAGATAATAATTACGCATCCATTACCTGTTTTTTGAGTACCAGAATGGTATCCGAGGCTATTACCAAGTTCAATATCTTCAATTAAACCAAAAAATGAATCTAATACAAGCTCACTCACAAACAATCCTGGTATTTCGAAAAGGTTTTTTAAAGTTTTATGTACAGGTATGTAAGTGGCACAAACATCACATAACTTTGTTCAATAGTTGCATTGTATGGCCTCGACATCGATCTTAATTTCTTCCGGAAAGACAAAATTATAACAACGCTCGAATATTTGGAATCACCTAAGTTCTGTCGAAAAATTAGTAAATAAGTTTTGGTACAGATTTATAATACTTTCAGTTTCTCGTTTATAGGCTCCGTGCATAAGAACCCCCAGCGCCAACTTGTGGCTGGATGGTGAGTCCGCGTGGTTAGGAGAATACACGGAGAAGCATGGTTGCCTAAAGTCAATAGTTTTTTTTATTAATATCAAGATCCTTTCTAGTAGCCTGATCATCTCAATTAGAATCCCTAACTCCTTAACTTTACGATGATATATTTTTCAGCATGAGATTTTGCTTTAATAAGTTGTAAAAGAGACATATGTTCCTTTGTTGCTCATACATGTGAGCTCCATTGCGTGTATTAGTACTACTAAGAGTTCTCTATCTCTCTCACACACTTTACTGATACATGCAATGTAGCTCACATGTATGAGCAACAAAGGAACATATGTCTCTTTTACAACTTATTAAAGCAAAATCTCATGCTGAAAAAAATATCATTGTAAAGTTAAGGAGTTAGGGATTCTAATTGAGATGATCGGGCTACTAGAAAGGATCTTGATATTAATAAAAAAAATTATTGACTTTAGGTAACCATGCTTCTCCGTGTATTTTCATAACTACGCGGACTCACTATCCAGCCACAAATTGTCACTAGTGTCTTTGTGCACGGAGCCCATTACTTTTTCTGTTGGTTTCAAAAATTCTTTTTGAATGTTTTCACCTGAAAAAGGAATTGAGGTGCCAAAAATAAAAGTGTTAAAAATATGCATAATATCTTGGACTGCATTTAGAGGTAAATTTGGAATATTGTGTAATTGTAAACATAGATTTGAAAGTTGACTATTTAAATTTATTTTATAAGACATTATGAGAACTACATTTGGATTTTATAGAAACTGAAAATCTATAATAACATAAAAAAACAAATGTCTAAAAAAAAATGGAAGTAATGTAAACAAGTACCAAATTAAACCATATGTCTCTTATCTAATATGCGAACGCGATGTCTCTGTTTGGCTATTTGTCACACTTTTGTGTTGTTGTTACTCTTGCATGCCTGTTTGTTTTCTTAAATGTTTTTAAATACTAATATCACAAAACAAAGCAAATAATTCAAAAGGAATGGTTAACGATTTCTTATCAACAGTTTCAACGCTTCGCAAGTAAATACCTCGGAGGTTTTTATCATAAAACAGATATAGCGTTCGAAACGTATAATCATATATAAAACGACGTTGCACGTATTCACAACAGAGTTAGCTAGTGAATAAGCTTAAAAAGTGTGCTATGTTACTTATTTTTTTAAGTATAAATTTTTTTAAACTGTACTTACTTCCAAAAATGTATGTAGGATTGATGGTCGCCTTTTTTCCATCAAAATCCTTTAATCTTTAAATTAACTTGATAACGTATGAAAAAGGGCTATCTTTAGACAGTTTAAAAATATGAAGGTCCAAACACTGATAAACATTTTTATAAATTTTAATTTTCGTCGAGCACGTGATTTTCAAAAGCTCATATAAAATATCGACAGCTTTAAAAAGGAATCAAACTTCTACTTCAAAGCAACATCAATCAATAAATATTTAGAACTGGGATTTACTGAGCTTCCGCAAACCACTATACACGGTTGAACTTCTGATTCCAATGTTTTACTATAAATATTTTGTAAATGCAAGTACAAACTTTGCACTGTTTTATCATTTTCTAAATTAATTAAATTCTAAACATAAAATGTTAAATATTTATAGTAATATTACTACTAAATTAAATATTAAAATGTTTTATGTATAAAATAATTATAGTATTTACCGGTTTATGAATAAAAAGTGCATCAACTAATTTTTTTTACTCAATTTTACTATATTTTATCACGTTTTCTGGTAGAGGGCAGTAAAAAAAAAACTGGACAAATGTTGATTTTTCTGAAAATATAAAATTCAATTTTATAGAGAATTTTCTATCATACTTTATTGTTTTCTGTAATCTGTTTCTTATTCGGTTTCTCGTACATTGTTTTTGTTTTGCGCGCTTCGTATATTATCGCTGTATCAACCGTCTAATCCACTGCCTATAGCTGAATGTACTGATGTGTATGTGTCTGTCTAACTTATTTGAGTAGTGTGTATTTTAACTTGTCTTCGATTCACCCAAGGACACTTACCGTTTTCGTTCTTGATTTTATACTCTCGTATATGTCCCGTCTCATGTGACTGTATGTTTGTGTTGGTGTAGTGTGTATATTGTCGAAGAGTCCGCATATTGGCTGCTTAACGTATAAATCGCAAATCTTGTATTATTTGTAGACGTAATGATGATTGGAATTCTGGTGATCGCTCGTGTGTCCGCTGCTTGGTATGCTCTAAGCCGTTTCATCTTAAATGCACCAATACACGTTGATTCACTGGTATTAACGTGCTCAGTTTTTTTTTGTTCCCCGACGATTTTTGCCTGCCTTCCCGTTACACGCTCACCTATCATTGTTTTTTCTGAATCTTCTCGAAACTCTCGCAAACGCTCTCTCCCGCTCTCCGACTTTGAAGGCGTACACAGTTGCAAGTTTCCGCGCCTTGACACTTATTTTGAGCATAGCACGTATCAGGCTTGTAATATTGTATTAAATGATGGCGAGCCATTCCCTCTGTATTTTCAAAAATTTATCAACGATTTTGCCTCATAAGATATATTAAAAGCAGAAATTAGGTTGTTTCAGGATGGTCTTAAGGTTGAATTCATGAATACGCAGTGTATATCGTGGCGATGTTAAAAGAATCGACTCCGCCGTCTCTGCTTTATCTGAGTCATTTGATGAGCGCATGAATCTTTTGGACACTGCTATTAGAACAAAAACTTAAATTGTGTCTGAACAGATTAGTACCATGCAATCTCGGTCTCTCATGCATGACACAGCTGAACTGCTTATCACAAATATTCCTATAGCTGTTGCGCTATCTAACTCTTATATCATCAAAGGCATCTTTGACTTTTTGAGTTGCCCTGAGTTTACAACATACATACGTTCCTTGCATGATTAGAACGTCTTGAGGGGGAGCTCGAATGCATCGGGTAATCGACTGGCTACCCGGGCTATTGTTGCGCGCCTTGTATCTCCGAAAGTACGTGATGAAATACTGAGTAGATCGAAGAAGCTTGCGAAAGTAAAAATTGACGACATATTGGGCACTGGCGGAAATTCATTTATTTACTTGTATCCACTTTTACCACCTGATATTTATCAGTTACGGCGCAAAGCTATCAAAGTCCATAAGTCCATAAATTTCTCGTTTCAGATACTTAAAAATCTTACTGTTTATATGCGCAAATAACGTGACACTGAACTTATCCCAATTTTTACTGAGGCAGAGCTAAATAAAGTAGTCTCAGAAAATTGGCAATTGAATAACTGACACATTGGCTCAACCAACCCTCTTAATCAGACATCTCATGATAATTTCTTTCTACCTCCTCAGTTCATGGCTTGCTCTCCGAACTCTTCCTTTTTGTTAAATTCACTCCCTGCGCACTATACACCAGATTTATCGCAATTCCATCACTCCGATACACAGTTCTCAGGCTCATTCCACTCAATTAAAATAGGTCATATCAATGCGAATCGGTTAAAATCACATTTTCACGAAATTCCTGACATAGTGACTCAGTGCTAAAAATAAACGGTTTTAATTTTCTTCGTCATGATCGAGTTGGCAAGGAAGGTGGGGGTGTTAGATTTTATTTTTGTGATTCTTTCAGAGTCAAAATATTGTGCCATTCAGATCCTAATTTTGATAATTCCCCAGAGTATATAATTGTAGAGCTCTCTTGGAATACCTATGGACTCTTGTTTGCCGTTTTGACCGGCGCCCAAAGGCTGCTTATCTTGCTAGTTTCTTTGCTGATCTTGCAATTCATACAACGTGCTATAGATATACAGTCATTACCGGGGACTTCAATATTAATATGCTTGATCAAGGACATGATGTAACATTTTTGGGTTCCTCCCTTGAAGTCAACTCACTGCAACTTGTTTCATTAAGCGCCACGCACCATGCTGTCTATTGTGAGCGCCTTTCACACAGTTAGATTGATCTTTTCCTCGTTAACGATTTGTCATTCAACCCCAGCTACAAAAAGACCGACTCTCCAGGGTATGATTTTATTTCACTTGATCTCCACCTTGGAAGGCCTTGTACAATGCATAAATTTGTTCTTTCTCGGAATTTCCGGAACTGAAATATGAATCACTTCAACTTAGTAACATCAACTGCTATTAATACTTTTCTTATGTCTAACTCGTCAAGCTCTCTTGATGCTCTGACCGAGGGCTTCTCCCAAGTATTACTCTCTGCCTTAAATAGGTTGACTCCTCTTCGGAGAGTACGCCTTAAGTCAATTAGTAAGCCATGGGTGTCCCCTGAAATCAGAGCCAGGATAAGGCTCCAAAACGCTGCATACAGATGTGCTAGGCGCTCGTCTTTACCTACTGATTTTGAAAAATATTGGCAACTTCGTCACGAAGTTCGTAGTGCATTAGACACTGCCAAAAATAAATACTTGGCTAACGTACTTGACACTGCAGGTAGTCTGAATGCAGTTTGGGCCTCTATTCGTAGGATGGAACTTACTGGATCTTCTCTCCCGTCTCCCTGAAATACCTTTTCGCCCAATAAACTTACAAGACACTACACTGACATACAGTGGGAAAAAAGCACTTATTTGGCTCAAAAATCTGCCTATACTACAATTTTCAAGGAACATCACCAATTTTTCAAAAATATCGCAATTCAGTAAGAATTTTCAGAAAAATTTTTTTTTCGAAACATTTCTATTTAAAAGTTGTTAGGGTTGCTTATTACGAATCTGATATTTTGTTGTAGAAATAGAAGATAGCGGATCTAAAATGGCCGACAAAAAACTTTTATTCTAAAATTTTTTTTTAAAAATATGAAAGAAAAAAAAAACTTATTTGTCTCTAAAATCTGCCTACACTACAACTTTCAAGGAATCATCACCAATTTTTTTTTTAATAATGAGGGAAGACCAAACTTTAACGTATCACTGCAAGTTTGTGATCAAAACAATATTATAACTTAAAAAAATATCGCAATATAGCTAAACATTGTAGAAAACATTTTTTTACAAAAATTCGTATTCAGAGGTTGTTGGGATTGCTCATAATGAACCTGATGTTTGTTCTGAAAATGAAAGATGTCGGATCTAAAATGGCCAACGAAAAAAAGATCTTTAATTTTTGATGAAATTAAAAATTTAAGTGCTCCTTGGGTAGTTAATTATGAATCTTGTGTTTATTTTTCACTGTTTAAATTAGCAGATATGAATTAGTGGCTGCAAGAACCTGCATTCGATTCAATTCTTACAAAAACGTAGTTTAAGTAAGTTTAGGAGAAAAGTTCAAAACGTAGAATCGTGGTAAAAAAATTTATGCTATATTCAAGCACATCGGCATTGCACATGAATTGTTCAGATTTTTTACCAAGGAAATTTTCGAGAAAAAAATTATTAAATATTAACACGATCTCTTATGAAAGAACAAGGTTACCTTTTAGTTAAAATTAGGGTACATCATAAATGTATTATGTTAAAAAAAAAAAAAAGTTTTTATAGATATCTTAGTGTAGAAGAAGGATGCTCTACAAAAAAAAAATCACGTCTCGCCAGGCATTTTTCAAAAATATAATCAATTATAGTCATACAGTTTCATGATGTAAGTAGAAAAGGTATGTGACCCAACCGATTCAAATTCAGACTGTTCCTGCGCACATCCATCATCCTGCCATGTTAGAATGGTGTAGTCTGCTTGGTTTACTTTAGGATATACATGTAATCATGACACTTACATGGGCGCTTGAATGGTGTAAAAAATTAATATTTATAATATGCCATCGTATTCAGTGCAATCGTGTTTCAGTTGGAATAGAAACACGAAAAATACAGGAATAAAGCTTTTTACACTTCCCAAGCAGCCAGATGTCTGTAAAAAGTGGATCGCAGCATGTGAAAATGATAAGCTTATAACCTAACAACTGGCGAGTATGAATGGGCTATGTAAGTATTTTCACATAAATGAATTAGCAACTAAACATTTTTCTATCGCAGGTAAGGTATGCTCTGTACGTCTATACATTTCACTCAAGATAGTTACGAGAAAAAGCCAGAAAACTTAATCGTCCCTGATAATACTAATATTTTTGTTTTATCCAAATCACCTATTCCAACAATAACATTAGACTCCATGTACGTACAAGAGATACTGTATTTTTTATAGGATATATATTTATCCAAGAAATTATTAAATTTCATGTATTAACCTCAGATGTGCAACTAAAAAAAAAGTGCTCTGTGAAGCATCACCGAATACAGCAGCCTTTGAAATAGCTAAAGTTGACTTGAATGAAAGTACGATCATGATTAAACACGCAACTGACTAGCTGTGAGGACAACGAAATTTCACCAAAGCCTTTGATACCTCAAGTAATATCTTGGTAAGAAACGTAGCTGCTTAACTTTATACAGCCTTAACCTAATTACTTATGTTTAAAACACTGCTTCACATTGATATCAATGACTAATTTAATATGTACGTGGAGTCAAGAGACAGTGGGCTCAGGAAAGTGTGATACCTATGATAATACGTAAGTTAATTAATATTTTGATATAATTGTCAGACTCTAGAATCTATACTTATTTCAATTTCAATTGTATTAAACGACAAGAATTACAATCAGAAAGTATAAAATTACAGCGAATACGTAAAGAATTTCAAATACACAAAATTGACGTCGAAAAAAAGATGCATGATATTTTAAGACCCATATTTACGGACGGTCCAATTAAAAAGCTTTTGTATTCGAATAAGAGAATTCAATGGAGCATCGAAGATCTAGCTGCTGCTATAGCTCTTAGAAGCATTTCACTAAAAGCCTACTGATACCTTTGAAATAATGACACACATCTCCCTGATTTATCTACTTTACGGAAAAGAGCCGCTGCAGTTGATTAAACTCCTGGACTTATTTATTAAGTCTCATCAATCATGAAAGAAATAGGAAAACCGTGTCTTCTTTTGAAAAATTATGTGTTTTATCTTTTGACGAAACTTATAATTCACAGCATATTGAACTGAATACAGCAAAAGAGAAAAAACTGAGTCTCCATAAAGCTGTCTAGTTTGGTATGGCCCGTTGACTATTTAAAAAATGGAAACAACTTGTATATTATAGTTAAAGTACACCATTTATGACTTAAATAGTAAAAGAAACGACTAGTAAACTGTACCAAGCTGGATTCACTGTAGTAGCTTTAACGACAGATCTTGGTTCTTCTAATAATTCGGTTCACAAGGTTCTTAACATTGGCTTATTACAAAATAATAGTTTTTGGTTTCCTCATCCAAGTAATGAAAATTAAAAAATATTCGTATTCGCAGACCCTCCTTATTTACTGAAACTCATTCGCAATCATTATATTGATTCTGATATCAATTACGATGGGCACGTATTTAATAAAAGTATACTAGAACAGTTATTATTTTTGGATAAAAAGGAATTGAATATTGGACCAAAAGCATTTAGATGTTGTCGGTAATTAAAGTCAGAAAGTCTCATCTTCGGTTCAAGTTTTCTCTAACACTGTGTGACGTGGCGAAGCGAAGGTGTGTACAAGCACGTCACAGAGCCCTTATCATCACGAATAAACGGCGAGAGTCTCAAAGATAGCTCTCTCTTTTCCTCGTGTATGTGGCTTACTAAGTATAACACGCGGAATTTCGATACAAGGCCCGGAGGCCGTAATATTATAAACAATCTAAGAGCTCGGCTTGACTCTCCCTCCCGTGGTCCTACAAAGGCACCTTAGTAATGTGTACATGAGAAATATCATGAAAGTAGGCTGTATGTCCGTGAGCGATAGCTGTCAGTGTATTGGGAGATAGCTTGGTAGCGGTGGTCGACCGGTGAGGCCGTGTTGGGTGGTGTGTGTGGCAGACCGTAGAGAGTACGTTGCGCCTGCGCGGCGAGACAAGGATAGACACTTGGGCTCGCTGCGAGGCTGGTACTGGTGCTGCACGACGTGGCATCGTTAGACTCTCGCCTGCCGAGCCACTAAGTAGTCGCAACACTGCAAGCTAGTGCCAACACACAACCTCGACGACGTTAACCAGGTCGCCCAAGCTCTCCGCTGCCCGTGACGCACGCAGCATCGCCGGGAACAAGACGATTAGTCCGGCCGAAATATTGAACTGGTAGGTGACGCCAGGTTATCTTAGCGTTGTGCATACAGTGAGTAAAAGTGGTCCTCCCATAACTACCCATCCCTAAACGTTTAAATAGAGTCAACTCGAAGCACCCCTACGGAAGTTAGTAACGTATAGCAACACATAGACTAGTAAGCCACATCAGAGGGAGCGTCCTCGTGGTGTGCCAATCGAATCTTATATTTTAGTAACTAGGTGGATTTTAATAAACGCTCAGTTCACAACCAGACGCAAAGTGTTATTTCTAATTGGAGGTGCGCCGTGCTGATTGTAGTGGCAGCAGACTAGTGCCGTTACATTGGTCATAAAAAGCTAGTCCACAATACTTGCTATATTGCACTATATGCTGCTGCAGTCAGCACTGTACACTGCCAGCTGAATCCCGGTCCCTTTCCCTAGTAGAATCTAAATATAATATTGTACTGAGTGTTGCTATAACTAATTAAAAAGATTAAGGTAAAAACCACACACAGACACGCTAGTCGTAATCCCCGGCTACCGTATCACAACTGTTGCTAAAGCAATTACATGGTTTGAAATGAATGGTTTTCTAGAGATACCAAGCTGAAATGAGTGCGCAGATTTTTTCAAAACAGTAAATCAATGATTCAATATATTCAACAGTAGATCTCAGTACAGTAAGACCAACGAATCGTGTGCATATCGTTTACACACAGGAATACAAAATCAAGTGCTCATTAGAATGACCGGATAAATGACGAGTAGTAGATGTGGAAAACACGAAAGCCTTCTTCCATTTCAAAAAAGTTTTGTTCTGAATAATAATGCACTCCAAGAATTACTTCCCCATCTGCAAGAACAATAAAACCGCGACGAGGAGCGGCGTTGGCTCAGTGGTAAGCGTGCTTGTTACTGATACAACGCAGTTCTAGGGGTCGTAGGTTCGATTTCCGGTGAATGCAGATTTTTTCAAAAACTTTTTTCATCGGGAAAAGTTCCTATGTAACCCCGGCTGTTTTGGGGCGGGTTTTTCCGTCAGAGTAATGCCAGGGTTTTTTCTTTGCCCCACAGGTTTTCGGGCCTGGGTGAATGCGAAACAGTATTAGGGCTATAGGTAGGGATTAGCGGACCCGATGCCAGGCGTCGGACAGGGATCGCCGGCCTTACCGGCGAGGAATGGTCCCTGAAACATGGGGCTTCTCCGGGGATACTAATAAGCCTAGATCCGATGCTTCGGCAGAGAGCGCTGGCTTAACCGGCGAGGAGTGAACGTCCTGGAATAATGGAGTCTTCTCCGGGGAAAGGCTACACAGTGGCAAGTGGACCCGATGCACCATTGGTGCAGAGCGTGTCAGCTTAACTGGCAAGGTGTCCCACCGGAGTTTTACTCACACTGTACCCATGGATTCAGGTAGGATATGAGAAAAAAGGTTTGGAAATGGGTGTGGCAATACACCCCCACACATAGGTGGTGAGTACGTGGCCCCCACGACAAGGCCAGTAGGCTGTCGTTATAACCCGGTAGAAAAAAAAATAAACAAAACCACGATGACATACATATCAATACATATTGACAAATAAGTTGAACCAAGATGCGGTTAAAAATACTTTTTCTTTTATAAGAGGAATGGGTGCCACGCACGACAAGCCGTCAGCTCTGCAGTTTTTGTACAGGTTGAAGTGGTATATTCTTGGTAAGAGCTGCTGCTCTATGTTTGTGGAAAATGTTATCACCGAAAGCGATGAAGATTTTTTCTTATTAGAAATACTGAACGAAATGAAATCTGAATCTCATTTAATTAAATCCAACTCTTTAGAAAGTGCAAGATTAAAAGAAATTTTAGGACTCTTATTTGACGACGGAGTTATCATGATAATAATAACACACACATGCATGTATCAATGTGCACTTTCATTCTTCAAGATACAAATTTGTACTTTACTTGTAGGATAGCCTAAAATACTTCTGTTTTTTTCGCAATTTAATTTTTGTTTCACGTATAGATATTGGAGAACTCCCTGAGATTAAATTAATTCAAAATATTGTCAAAGAATAAGTACAAGTTTATGTTGCAGGCTACGTAGCCCATCACCACGATAGAGTTAAATATCTTGATCTTGGAATACCAACTCGAGAGGTGCTTTTTTCTAATATTCCATCTTGGGTGATTCATATTTCTTTTTTAATTCGAGGCTCCTTACTTTATCTAATTGAAGAATTGAGATTAGCTGCTAATATACTATAAAATCTTTTTAATCCATTTCATGCAGATGCATTATCAGATACAGAGTGTTTTTTTCAAAAATTAGCTGCTTTACTAAAATAAAAAAATTAGTTTAGAGTATTTTTTACTATATGAAGTTTTGTTATGTCTTGTGACAACACGAACTTTATATGAGATTAAGGTATCTGAATAAAAATAGAAAAGAATCAGATAAAAAAATAAGAATACTTGCAAGATCTGCAAAGACTTTAAAGTATATTTCTTGATTTATTTATTTATTAACAATAATATTAAGTTGAGTTATTTCTTACGTCACACAGTCATGTTTGTACATATTTGTAAAGTTATTTTTACTATTCTTGAATTTTAGTTAAAAAAGTTTATTTTTAAATGATATTTTTTTATTATTTATCAACTGTGTACAGAACCTAATAAAGTAATTATTTTTTTTTTTAACATTGAAAGCTCTGCAATTTTTTAACTTTTGTACATAAGTAATGATTCCTTTAAAATACTATCTATCAGGAGAAATTATTTGTCATCAATTTTTATTTGTTTGCTGTTGATGCATCAAGGGTTATTTATATTTTTGTAACCGTATGAGAATAATCACAATCGACCAAAATTTATTCTTTAATTCGAATATAATTATAGTATACTTATTGATCATTTTTTTATCATAAATTTGTGCATGACTTCCTTCAGTTTATTTCTTTTTTGAATCCTTTACAACTTATTGTCTCATCACTATTCAAAATAACTGCTCAGGGGTGTTTTTTCGTTTTCAGCAGCAATTAATAATAATTACTTTTAACATTGTAATGTGATTAAAAACTTTCTAACTACTATTGGCAATCTCACATTTTTAAAATACCGCTACACACTGATTGGCTCAAATCCCAATATGGACGATATGCGGATGAGGCACGCTATTGGAGAAACTTGGATGCATCGGAAATTTGCGCTGACACACACCTTATCTACTTAAATCATGTACAGTTTCAAGTTAGTAGAGTGCAAGAGGAGGTCCGTGGTAAATGGGGCGGGCAAATCTGAGCGGGCAGGGGGGCGTTCCTCGCCTCTCTGAATGATACTCCCAAACCTCCTTAACGTTGGATGGCCCTAAAAAGAACCGATGAGATTGATGGTTAATTAGAGAACATGAATACTTATGATGGCCCTCAAAAAGGCCAGTGGTAATACTTTTACCCATTCCTATACATTTTTAGCGATTTTTTATTCATTCAAAACCGATATAGTATTTAAGTAACTATACATGGATTTCAAACCTTTACGCAATTTGGGATTACTGTGGTTTTGTTTATTGACATTTAGACTTGAAATTTTAGCGCAATGAAGTCAAAATGTTATATTTTTTGATGATACTACTTGGATCACCGTACGAATTTCCATTTTGTTGTTGCAGTAAAGTCAAATACAGCATTATTCTGAACCATGCCCGTTGGTGGCGCGAGGGGGGAGCCTGTCGGTGGCGCACAGTCTTTCTAAATGGTCAAAAAATGCTGCTTTACCTTGCTTTGAGCGAATTTTAGTCGAAAATACTTGTATATATCTTTATTTTCAGCCAACAGGCCCAAAAAAAGGACTTGGTTTACAAATAATAATTGATATCTTATCCGAACCAGACACATACCATACCAACACAACGTCCACACTCATACTCTCCATACCCACACCCGAGTCTCGTCTCTGTCCCACGCTACTACTGCTTATTTATAAAATAAATACTTTTTTTTTTTTAATATTTTATTTACCTCCTTCACACTTTTTCTTGCACTCAATCTCATACCTCTTAAATAGTTTAACTACCTCACTTACTCCTAATTCACTCCTTGCATACAAGTTAAGAATCCTCTTATATTCCGTTTTATTTTATTTCCACTCAAAGCTTACCTCACAATTATTTATTACATGCTCGATAGTGCTAGAATCCTTACCGGATAATACACATAACCTTTTTTCCGCTATCCACCAATACCTATTCTCTAATTCTACATTACCACATCTTACTCTCGCGATAGTACTAGTATCACAATCCTTACGAAATTTACATAAATATTTTGGCAATTTTTCAGTTCTTATACTCTTATACCTTTTATTATACCTTGAGTTTTAAACACAGACATCCAACCTCTGTAATTCTATATCACACATTCTCTGCTTAATATCTCTATTTACATCGACCTCAGTACCTATACTTATAGCCTACATTTACAGCTAACGCGCTTAAACCAATTGAATGGAAGAATTTTTCTCTTTCCGCACTGTATAAATCGTGGTTACCCAACATTTCCTTTTCTTTCCAGCACTTTTTTACTAGTCTATCATCCTCCATTTGACTTATCTTTTTCTCAAAATTTAACGCACGCATTCGCCACGTAGGACACAATTTATCTACTTTGCTCTCACTATAAATGATGTACCTCGGTGTACAAAATTCCAGCTTCAAAACCCATCTATAATAGTCTAGTTGTATTTTTTCAAGTTCAGTTTTTTCCTCCCACCCCCATATCTCCGCCCCATACGACATTGTGCTTCTAACTAGATAGTTAAAAAGCATCCTCCTCCTTTTAAAATCATTTTTGCACCTTCTTTCCCCCAATCCCCACACTCTCTTAGCCGCAATCATCCCTTTTAACCTAAGCTCCCTTACATGTTCCTTATAATTTGCCTCCCTATTAAAGTTGAAGCCTAAATATTTAAAAGATACAACCTCCTCCAATTTTTTACCATCGAATTCCCATTTATCTTTTTTACTAGCCTTGCCTTTATTAAACACCATCACCTTTGTTTTTTTATCACTTAATATTAAATTCCTACCTTTCAGAAACTTTCCCAAAGTCCCCAGCATATCTAGCAACGCCTCCCTATTTAAAGCCAGCAAAACCAGGTCGTCAGCATAAGCTAGCGACCAAATCCTCGACCCTCCTACAACCACCCCACCTACTGTTCTCGTGCCAAACTCCTTCTCTAAAGCCGAAATATAGATACAAAATAGAATCAGACTCAAAACACAACCCTGCCTCAGTCCTTTCGAACTCCAGAACCTGTCCGATCTCTCATTGTTCACTTTCACCAGCACTATAGTTTCCTCATACAGTTCCATGATCCGATTAATTAAATAAACACTGATCCCTTCCTCTGCCATATACTTCCACAACTTTACTCTATTCACCGTATCAAAAGCAGCGGTCAGATCCACGAAACACGCGTACACTTTGTTTTCTTACATTTTGCCGTCTGCACTATATAATCCAGGATGTAGATATTGTCCAACGTAGATCTGCCTTTCCTAAATCCAGCTTGACCATCTGGCAAAATATTTTTCTCCTCCTCTTTATAGGCCAGCCTTGATCTCAAAACTTCTGTATATACCTTATACGACGTTGGGAGCAAAGAAATACCTCTGTAATTCTCAACTAAATCAAAAGGGCTCGGCCAGGCCCTGATGTTGGAGTAAATATATAGGTATATAATCTTCGAGATCTGACGCACACATGCACATACACGTGTATGTGTAGACACACACATACGCGCTTCCATTAATCTTTTGTTCGTTGAATATGCTCGTTCATGCGTTTCTTTATTTGTACATTAAATGAATTTTGAGTGAAAGAGTTAAATGTCCAGAAAGTAAAATTCTGAGTGCGCAAATTTTGAAAAAAAAAATTAAGCTCAATACAGTATAGTTACCTGAATACGAGTAAAACAAATAACTAACATTAGACTGCTTTTAAGTGGATTTTTAATTACACCGTGCAGGGATGGGTAAATCTGATCAGGAAGTATTTACGACATATCACGTGTTATTTATGTCATTTTCATTATAAATGATACAATTTTCCCAGAAGTAAATTAATTCACGGACAGTGTTTCTGATTGCAGTGGATTACGTGTCATTATATTATTATTTGTTTATTTTTTATCCGAATTCCTTCGACTACAAGCCGGGTTTGGCGTACACATATTTTGATGCTTACTCACTAATAGCTTACACTATTTAATTCTAGTCACAAAATCATGTATTTTCTTTACAAATTACAAAAACAAATAATAACGTGTCTTACAGTATCAATTAAGCATGATATAAAAAGCGATAGGAAAAATTTTAATACATAGGCAAATACTACGTTGCTTTATTTATCAAAAATTTTAACTACGATTACTTTACTTAGATTCCTTTATTGAGTCTTTTAATTAATTTAATCACTTATTGCTTTTGACTTATAACTTAATAGTTTTTTCACAGCCTATGTATCATATGACTCTACTACACTATTTAATAAATGAGTACTTTGTACATACCTAAATTAATTAAATCACCTTTCTTTATGATTATCACACTTGCATCTACCGGACATTCACTTTTTGGTTTTCTATTATCCTAAAGGCGCTTGAACTTTTTAACTTTCACTTTTATCTCTTTCTCCACAGCTTCGCTTTTTCTTAATGACAGTGTCGCCTTCCCTTCCTTTTACTCCTTTTTACTCCTCCGTGACTGTAGACTGGAGAGAGCGGCGGATTTAATTGAATTGAATTTATTGTTTTAAAGAGCTAAGGGCTACAGCCCTTGACAGCTCGGCTTACTACATGATTATTGCTATCAACAGCAGTTGCCGCAGGTAACTGCAAAACACGTATACACATATATCAGTTCGAGAGGATTTAAAATTATGTTATATCAATAAAACTAACAAATAGAACTAACAAATAAAATAACAATATCTAAAGGAGTGATAAGTGTAAGAGCAATACTGTAAATATAAGTAATAAATAAATATATATATATATCAGTAGTAAAACTGGTTAAAATGTTGGCAAAGAACAGTTAATAAAACACAAATGTAAATATAAATCACAGTAGAATTCACTCGATCACAGACACAGCACAAATTATCACCATCACCGACGACGGGCTACAGCCGCTTGTAGTGTTCATGTAGCAGGAACTCCGCCAGTCTTCCCCCGAAGCAAGGCCTCGTCGAGAGCCCACGCAAGTCGCTCGGTAAGCAATTCCACAGCCGGGCAACACTAATATGAAAGGAATCCATATAAATGTCTGTTCTTGCCCACGGGACATTTAGTTCCGAGGGATCCGCTCTCCTTGACCCTGCAGCATCGCGTGGTCGGAAGATGAACTTCGTAGCCAAATACAATGGCTTGCCAGATGCCAGAATGGAACTGAGCAGGCGGATGCAGATGTATTCACGACGAACACTGCAGGGCAGCGCTCGTATGTAGGCGTAATGTGCTCGAATTTCCTAAGACCCGTGGCGAATCAAACAGCGGCGTTCATGCTGCGCTGGATTCTCCCCCACAACTCAGATGACAGACCAAGAAACAAACCAGCACCGTAGTTATAATATGGGTACACCAGCAACTTAACCAGAAGCAGACGCACACACGGTATCAGAGAGTCACCACATCGTCAAAGCCGCGAAAGGGCCGCGAAACTCCTCCTCGTGTTTTCAATTGTTTGCTGAGTCCAAGTTAGTGCACCATCCAGTAAGACGCCAAGAATCTTAACATTCTCACTATACTGAATGTCTTTGTCATCGATACGCACCCTCGGCTACTGTAACTCCCGAATGCGGCAAATGTAGCCACGGGAGCCGAACCATGCCACCTGGGTCTTTCCCGGGTAGATCACCAAACCATTTGCCAAAGCCCATCGGCACGGTCTGTCGAGGTCCTCATTCACTTTCTGAACCAGTATGGGTAGATCATTGTAGAATTCATAAATGTATAAAGTGAAGTCATCTGCATAGATGTGGTACTTGCAATGTTTGAAAACCGAGGGTACGTCGTTTATATAAAGTGAGAAAATTAGTGGGCCGAGAATACCGCCCTGCGGAACTCCCGAAAATCGGACTAAAGGATAAGACCTGCCGCCCCCACCATCCATGACGACCTGCCGACGGCTAGAAAGGTATGATTGAATCCAGGCACATGACGAGTCGGAAAATCCCATCCTCTCGAGCTATCCAGCAACAAGGCCGATATTCACCCGGTCAAACGCTTGTGTCAAGTCAACAGCGACAAGCAACGTAATCATCCGATCGTCCGCAGCCCCTCAGATATCATCAATCATCTGCACTAGAGCAGTGTGAGCACTGTGACGCTTCCTGAAGCCCGACTGGAAAGGGTCGATCAGGTCGGTGTGGTGAACATATTCCAAAATCTGCTCTGCCACTACAGCCTCGAAGACCTTTGAAGGCGCCGGCAAAATACTGATGGGTCGCAGGTGGCCTATCTCCGTAGGCAGCCGACGCTTGGGTATGGGGTGCACCATTGCCACACGCCACGCGTCCGGGAACTCAGCTGACTGCAGTGAGCAGTCGAAGATGTGCAGAAGCACTGGAAGTATCACCGGGAGACACTCCCTGATGTATCTGACCGGGATCCCGTCGGGCCCAGTCGCGTTAGATTAAGCCGAGTAAACCGCCCTCACCACGCTCTCTGGCGTGACGTGAGAAAAATAAAAGCGGCTCTCCGGCGCAACCCGGATGGTGGGATGCAAATCCTGCAGCGCCTCCGCATGGTCCTGCCCAGCAAAGTATCGGTTGATTTCATCACAGTTAGCAGGAAGAGCAAATGGCTCCCTGCATCTCGAGGAAATACCCATCTCACTGACGCACCTCCACATTTCAGTTGTACTCTTGGAGTCAGCAAGCCTCGCCACATAGTAGGTCGATATTACACAGCGCGTCTGGATCTTTATCCGGTTTCGCAGGTGTTTATACTTCAAGTGATCGGCCGCTCTTCTATATTGCCTGTATATCCTCCATGCCCTATTGCGTGCTCTGATAAGGCGTCTCAGCTCACATGTGAGCCAAGGCGAGGTCCTACTCCTCGGCGTGAACGAACGGAAAGGTGCATGGCGATCGTGCAACCTGTTAAGCGTCTCAGAGAAACGGTAGTTTAACTGCTTTTCCACCTCCTTTGACGTCTCTCCTTTCCTAATTTTCAGTCTTCTTATGACTATAATTAGTTTTCTGCCTTGTCTATCTTTCCTTTCCTTTTCTTCTTCAAACCTTTGAAGTCTCTCATTAATATGTTCCTTTTCCATGAGCCATTCCACCCTGTCTTCCTCTCTTTGCTTTTCTATCTTCTCAATTCTTCCCTTGAATTTGTTTCTCAGTTCCTTTATGTCATCCTTCATTTTTTGCGCGTCCTCCTTCACGCTTTTTATTACCTTGTTTACATTTCCTGATTCCTCCTCTATTTTTATCAAGGTTTTGGTTAGTTTTTTGTACTGCTAACCTTGAGCTTGAAACTGTCTAGTTCGTGTATAGAGTGATAGAATTGGCTTTTTGACCCCTGATTTTCAAGGAAATTCTAGTAAAAAAAGAAATATTGCTCGCGAGAAATCGTATTCAAACAAGATTGCACTACTTTTTAACAGCTAAAAATGTCAGTGAAGACCCCCAAAAAACGGTAAAAATGGCAAAAACAGGTTTTTCACGTATACATAAGAAACTGAAGACAATACAAAAATGTTTTAAATGGAAAAAAATGTGCAATTTTAAGACAAAAAAAATGCTACCCACAGAATTCAAATCGGTTATGCTGTTTTTTACAATTTGAAAAAAATTGTCATGTGTGGCCATTTTTTAGAAATTCAATAACTCTTGTTCTAATAAATATTAAGAGCGGATATTTAGAGAGTAGGTAGGTATTATAGCTCCCAACATGCACACCAAATTTTAGAAAGATCGGTGGTAAACTTTTGTTGAACCGCTAAGAAAAGTAGAAAAAGGTCCTTTCAAAAAATGACCATAAAAAAGTTTTGGACCATTTTACTTAAATTTTACACAAAGGCTTTAGTTCCTCTAGGCTTGTTCTATATTATGCTGCTTAATGTAGAGTAAGTTTAGAAGAACCAAGGCCTTTTTGTAAAATTTACGTTAAATGGCTCACAACTTTTTTATAACCGATTTTCGAAAGGACCTTTGTTAACTTTTCTTAGCAGTTCAGCAAAAGTTTACCACCGATTTTTCTAGAATTTAGTGTGCATGCTAGAAGCTACCTTCTCTCTAAATTTCAACTCTTAATATTTATTAGAACAAGAGCTATTGAATTTCGGAAAAAAGGTAAAAAATTACGGTTTTTTGCAAATTGCATTAAAACGGCTACACTGGTGTTAATTCTGTGAGTCGCATATTTTTATATTTTGAAACTGCGCATCTTTTTAATTTAAAAATTTTTTTTTTACAGTCTTCAGATTTTCACCTAGACGCGAAAACCCTGTATTTGCAGGTATTACCAATTTTTTTAAGGCTTTTACTGACTTTTTCAGCTGTTTAAAAGTATTGCAATCTTTTTTGAACGCAATTTCATAGCTAGAATTATTTTCATTTTTTTTTTTTTTTTAATCAGAATTTCTTGGACAGAAAAGCTGATTCTATCACTCTAATAGCTTTAACTGCTCTGTGGTTTTCCAGAATTTTGTACTCAATTTTGTTGTTCAATTACTTTCTTCCTTAGCTGTTTTCAGCATATCCCTTCTATCTTTCTTCTTTTCTCGAACTTTTCGTTTGGGGTTATGGTTACCAGCTCTTTTTCTACTTTTCCAAATTATTTTTCTTTCCTTTTTCTCCCCACTTGAGATTTATTTTCTTTTCTGTACTTCTTTATTTTTCGGGGTTCCTTGGCCTTTTTCTTACTTTATTTTCCCCTTTTTAATTGGTACTGCCCTATCTGTGTTAGCCACGATGTACTCTCTACCACGGTTTTACTCTTTATGAGTCATTATATTGTCAGGACATTCAAAAATATTAAAATCAAACAACTAAAGACAAAACTACTTAATTCAATAATTCTATAAACTAAGAACTTTAATTTGCAGTTACCCTGTACTTAGCTTTTCTCATGTTGTTGCTAAGTAATATTAAAAGCATGATCAATATCACATAATCTAAGGTGTTCTTACTGTCCAATTTATAACTCATTAGAGTATTAATCCATACCACAAGCCCCAATCATGAGATAATATGATAAAGCCCCAATAACACTAATCACTAAGTAACTCGGGGCCCCGACTGGCTGTTCAAATAAATAATAGAAAAAATCAGTAAGTAATATAAGCGCCAATCACCAGGCTATCTAGCGCGTCTACTGGCCACCTAATAAATAAGAAAATTTTAAAAATGAATAACACAAGTGTCAATTACCAGATAATCTGGGGCTCTTTCAAAGTTCCTAATAAATCACTAAAACGACAATAAATAATATAAGAGCCAATCACCAGGTGATCCGGGGTGCTGACTCGTTGTTATGGATATTATTAAGTAAAGCATTTGTAAACAACATAATCATCATTTAAAAGGTGTCACGTCTAGGGACGTCTACCCACTTTTGGGAACAAATACCATATGGTATTCGTCACCTAGCTACCGTACCCATAAATCTATACCAACGCACGTTCGGTCGATCGCGTGCTCACCAGCCATTCCTGCTCCCTAACCCCGCCTCCGCCAAATTCAACAGCTGGCTTACGTCTGCAGCTGCACCTTTTTTCCGAGAATATTTTAATCAAATTTACCTTCACTCCTTGACTCACCACTGGTCGTACCCCCGATTATCGATCCGATTTAGGGTTTAAATAGAACCGCACCCTGCGAGCTCGCCCTCTTTCCTGGAAAATCTATCGACCAACAAACAAGTAGCCGCCATTAAATACAGTGAGTTATATTATTAAACTTCTGATTGTCTAAATTATTCTTATAATATTTGTGATTCAATGAAGCAACTTTTGCTGGTAATTCAATTGAGCTTTTCTTTTCTTATAATATACTACCGGCTTGACAAGCAATTCACTTCACTGGCCAACCCAGGAGAGCTGTCAGCTGCTAATCATCCATTACTCGTAAAGGTACTAGTAAATTACTTTTAATAATTCAATTTCACTACAAACACTGCTAAACACAAGCACATTTGTTGTCAGCGCGCTGCACGCTGCATTCAAATTCTCGTGTGCTAAGTGACGTCGAAAAGCCATGACGTAACAATTGCGGGCTCGTCCTAAAAAAAAAAATTAAATACAAAACCATTACCTTTTACATATTTACAATGTACAACCGCAACGTTGACGCACTCAAAATTCTACTCACTCACATTAGCAGAATTGAACCTACTTTTACTGCAAGAAGACAACCGACTTTATCAGATTGTTTAACTTATTTACAAATGAGAGAAAAAGACTTACCCGACAGTATAAATCTCGAAAACGCTCCCAAAATCAAGAAGTTAGTGGCATCCTTATCGGGAATAATGGACATGGAAATCGTCTTAAGCGCCTGTCAAGACGAATTAATGATTGATATCTTAAAAGATTTATTTACTCAAAATATAAATTCCTTAGAAATAATAACTGCCTTTCAGCAAAAAAAAGCTATCGCCGACTTCAACTAAGAAATTAGTAAACTTTTAACGAATGACATGGAAATTACCGAAGATCTTTAAAAACTAGACCTCAATACCCCACTTAATCCATACATGAGAGCATCACAGTTCACCAATTCTAATAGAACAAATTATAAATAGCAATTTTCACTAAGCAATAATACAATCAAATCTACTTTTTACAAAATCCCTAACACTTCAAGCACCGGCACACTTCCCAAAATTATCGAAACACCCAAAAATCACAACTCTAACAATTTTACTTACAATAATCACTCTAGTTTTTTTAACACTATCAAAGAAATAGCAATATTTTTTACAAATATTTTCGGATCCGCAAAAACATGTCATCAAATAATGGGCGAGCTATCGGCGTTAAAACAAAAAAAAAAGAGAACGCTATCTCCTTTTCTAATAGAGTTAAAAGCACTGCCCAAGAATTGATTGAAGTAACTCTCCGTGAAGGTCGAATACATCAGGAATTCTATGCACAACCAAAACAGGACAAAGTTAAATATTTCACAAGAGGGTTACACTGGGTAATAAAAGCACGTATGGGCCACGCGAATAACCTTGAAACTGCCACAACTCAAGCGATAGAAATCTAAAGGGACTTTGCATGTTATAAACCCGAACATCTACAAAAAACTGTAAAAATCATAACTTATAGACAAAGTCAAGATGCACGAATAAATTTAATCCAAACGCCAGAAAAATGCCAAATTTGTGAAAGATGAGGGCACACAGCAGGTAATTGCTGATATCGCTATAATACTAGTAAAGCTGTCACTCACCAAGCCACGCCCACGTACAATGCTCCGCCATCCACCACCGAACGTCACCCTAGCCACTCTTCTTTACCATTATACACTCAGTCCTAAAAAAAAGGCCTGTCATGGAGTCAACCATCACATAACAATTCCACACCTACATATCAATCTAACAATTATATACCAAACCAATACACGCCGCAACAAACTCCGAATTCAATAAATGATGATTAAAATAATAAAAAAACGTGCAACTATTGCAAAAAATTAGGTCACTGGGAAAGTGAATGTAAAAAGGCCTACAACGATAAAATCAAACAAGAGGCATCGGAAAACGACTCAGGTTTCTTCCAGAGAGGGAGCTTAGGAAAAACCAGCAATGTAATACTAACAACTTTCCAAAACAGATAATAGTTAACAAAACTATCTTACTAAACATAAAAACCCAAACACCTACCGTAACAATCAAATTCAGTGAAATCAATCGAACCTTATCGTGTATTCTCGACACCAGTGCAAAACCATCACTCATTAAAGAATTCGTCATTTCACCCAACATCATAATTTTTCAAGATACCATTCTGCACCTAATAGGCATAACAAAAGCGGAAATTAAAACCCAAGGGTACATCATTCTAAGCTTTCAAGAATGCTTCTTTGAACTTCACATCATAACGGATGATTTCCTTGTAGAAACATACGGCCTGATAGGAAACAAGATATTTTGTACTTATGAAGTACAAATTAATTACTATGAAAATTACTTAAAAATAAGAAATTACGTAATACCTATCCAAACAAAAACAAACAAAACTAGGCATTTCCAAAAACAGCGTGAAAATTCCATCGCACGCACAAGTATTCCATACAACTTCTTACGCGTTAAAGAAATAGAGCACTCTCACTCAGAACCTTCGAAAACTGCTCAATCCGAACTTACCAGTCACCAAGAAATAAGGAATCCCGAATTATCAAAGATCCCCGAGATCCGAAGTCATGAAGTTAAAAAAGACATTTAAAAATCATAAAATAAGAAACAAAATTACAAAAACTGAAATTCGAGATTATGAAATTAAAAATAATACTCCAAAAGCCGAAATTCGAAATCATGAAATAAAAGCTAACATTAAAATCACCGAAATCCGAAATTAAAATACAAAAACTTTGTAATAAACTCCGAAATCCGAAATTCGAAAAATCAGGACTCAAACAACCACGACACAAAAATTCAAAACTTCAAACTCAACAACAATCAAGTATCCATATTCAAAAATTAAAAAAAATTCTAACCCCAAAAGATAATATTGCGAAACTGCCGATAACTACAAAAGCATCAGAGCTGAGAATCATAACGACAATCTATACGCACAATATCGGAGTGACATGGAAAACGAACTCCTTGAAAGCCTCAAAAGCTTAGAAAAATCACTTAACTACAAAAATAAAGGTTGTGACCTCACACAATATTCAAACCTACCTCAAAAATATCTCAGCACTAAATACCATGGACTACAAATATTGCAAAACCAGATAAGCACATATTTAAAAGAACAAAATCCTCAGAGGATCATACAAGCGAAAGAATGCGCCAACAATTGCATCAAAAACCTCAAATTACAAATAAATAAAAAATATGCTCCAAACATAAAAATAAAAAAATCTCAAGCACATCATTAAACTCGAACGTAACTCAACGCAAACACAAAATTCTAATTTCATAAAGTCTCGAGCACATCGAGCACAGTAAGCTAACAACCATAAAAAAGATAATAGTAGACTATGCCGACAGGTTTTACCTCGAAGGTGAAAATTTACTCGCTATGGACCTCATGGAGCTAAACATTCCAAGAATAACTAGTACCCCCATTAAAATCAAGCCTTTCCAGCAACCTCCCGTCTTGTGGGAAGAAAAAAATAGATAAGTCAAAGAAATGATTAAGAACGAAGTCATTGAGCCCCCCATGAGCCCTTACACGGCGCCTGTTTTTTACGTGCCAAAAAAGCCGGGACCCGACGGATAAAACAGATACAGAGTCGTAATAGACTTTAGAAAACTCAATGACGTACTTCCCGACTATAGTCATCAGTATCGAACACAGGAGTTATTCTTGACGAAATCGGGGCATCTAAATATTTTACAGTCTTTGATTTGAAAGCTGATTATCACCAAATTAAAATAATAAAAGAAGACATATAAAACTGCCTTTATGTGCGATCCAGGACTTTTGCACTTTAAGAAAATGCCATTTTGGATTAAAAACAAGTTCACCAATATTTTTAGCACTCAAAGCTGCCTTAATTTCAAACATGACAGGAGCAGTTTCTTTCTTTGACAATGTATGTATTTACTCCCAAGAATTCGATAAACACTGTTCTGTCTCAAATCGATATAGTTATACGCTAGTCTCTCACGCTCAGACACATCAGCTCTATCTATCCATTATTTTGCTCGCGTTTCTTCGCAACGGGGGGAGCGTGTTCTGTCTCAAATCGATACGCTAGTCTCTATCGGTCGTGCACACTCCGTTCGGCTCACATCGGAAACAATCTGGCACACGTGCGCAGGCGTGTTTATTGCACATCGTCTGCTAATTGGTGTGCTTCTGGAACTGGGAGAGAGAGAAAAGGATAATGCGGGAGAGTTACCTAATTTTTGGAGAAGTGCCGCGCACATTCATTCACTCTGTTATCGCTTCTCGCTGACAACAGTCCTCTGCCGATGCCACTTGGTGAGATCAGTACCCTTTCTTGTTCGTTCCGTCGATTTTTTTTTTTGGGTTGATATTGAATATTAGATTCGTGAATAACATTTTTTATCGTGAATAACAGTTTTTGTCGTGTACGTGGAGCTCTTGTGAGTTGCTCGCGAGCTCGGGCTCGCCACGTGCCGTGGATTGCACCACACACGTGCATCCGATGACTTCGCGTCGTCGCAATCACCACCGACCAGGCACGTCATCATCGTCGCCATTAATCGTGCGACCTCGCTTAGCCAGCCGATCCGTAGAGTATGAGAGCTTCTCTCCATTCTAATCTACGTACTTGGACGTCCACCAGCTCGAGTGACCCACGGAGTCAACGTCTCCGTCTTCCCGGTCTCTCAGACTCAGTACCACGTGCCGACCCATTCGTACTCTACTTCTACTTGCCGTCTTTCTGATCTGTCTACACAAGCATACACACGCTGCTCACACCTCCATTAGTTGTTTTATTACTTAAATTACAGTTTATTTAATTTCGTCCACTTTTTCTAGTAAATTGAGTTCTTCATGCTTCTCAACTCTTTCCCACAGATTTGTTTAATTATTTGGTGTTCACCCGACCAGGTCCATCCTGTCCTTTATTGTATTAAATACAGATATTTTAGCGTATTTGAGTAACATTCCGTTAATTCAGTTCGCTTATTATTACTGAGTTAGAGTAAATTCCTTTGTTGAACATGAGGCCTCTTCAACTGCAAAGAGACCTTCACATGTATGTACAAACACTGTGAAATTATTATTCAATTTTTAAAGCAACTTACAGAAGCAAATTTAGTCTTGCAGTCAGAAAAATGCGAATTTTCAAAACAAGAGATCAATTATTTTTGTCACATAGTTAGTAAAGAAGGGCTGAAACCTGACTCAAAAAAGATAGAAGCAGTTAAAGAATTTCCTCGACTAAGAAATAAAAAAAAAGCGTCCGACAGTTTTTAGGATTAGTAGACTACTACCGTTGATTTATAGAAAACTTTTCCAAAATAGCAAAACCCTTAAACATGCTATTGAAAAAGGATCAGAAGTTCTCGTGGAACGAAGAAACTCAAACAGTATTTAAAATTCTGAGAGATAAAATATGCTCTCCTCCAATTTTAATCAACCCCGGCTTTAGAAGAATGTTTATACTGACAACAGATACTTCGGGCTACGCTATAGGTAGTTTGAGCGCCAGGTAGGGTCCCGTGGCCTTTTCAATTAGAACGGACCCACCAAGGTTTTTTTAATGTATTTTTGCCTGCTGAACACGATTATCGATGGTGGGTCGCGATCCGGATGGACAATTTTTTTTATCAACAAATTTTATAAACAAATTTAAATTATTCATTTTTTTGGAAAAAAAAAATTTTTTCCTATTCTTTAGCTCATTTTGAACAAAAAAGTTCATATGCACCATATGCCTAAACCCAATACTTTTCCCGTAAAAAATTCGACAACTTTCAAAAAATGCGTTTTTTGCTATTTTCAATAGCTTGCTACTTAAAGCCCGATTAATATTTTTCAACTCAACACCTCTCAAATTGTGAGCCAAACATAGTATTTGAAGAATACGTAAAGACCAATTGATTTCATTTGGTTGTTCTTATCCAGCGAGCTTGACGGTCTGTGCCTTTTTAATGTGACCGTACGGCCTCGGCGCAATACAATATATTCTGGCATTAAATGTTTGTTATCTGGACAGCCATACATAGATTGTTTTTTATGTATTTTTGCCTGCTGAACATGATTATTGATGGTGGGTCGTAATATCGAATGTGATCAATGTTTTTTTATTAACAAATTTTATAAACAAATTGCAAAAATGTAGTTTTTTCTAAAAATAATTTTTTTCCGCTTCTCGAGCTTATTTTAAACAAAAAGTTTTGTATAATGTATAATGTACATCTGTTAAGCCCATACTATTTCCGCAAAAAAACGTGAACTGTAAAAAATTCACTTTTTCCGTTTTTCACACAGCTGCAACGTGGGGCTTTTATTATAATTTTTTACTAAAAAGTTTTTAATTCTTCAGCTCATGCAGGGGTTTAAGAATGTCTCATAGTTGATTAATTTTATTCGTTTGTTATTTTTGTTCTGTGAACTTAGCAGCTTCATGCTTTTTAACTCAAAGTAGAAAAATGCAAGACAACCCAACGTCTTTAATACTATCCCCTTCTTTTGTCAAACTTTTTGTCTTACAAAAATCGTTTGAAAACAATTTATTTGTGTTACGTATACAATCAATTAGTAAAGTAAATTGATCAATGTTTTTCAGATTACTCTGAGTCAAATTTGAATGAAAGTATCACCAAGGCTGAAGAGTATTTGGTACGTGTTGTTAATAAAAATTCTAAATGCAATAGCTTTGATGAATTGCGTGTATGGTCTTATCATCATCAAAAACAGTGCTTAATTGAAGATCTACCTCCGACCTCTAATTCTATCAATTTGCACATTGTAAGAGCATATTTCGTAGTATATTATCAAATTTAATGTTTGAATGTTGATGTTAAACAATTAGATCCGAAAGAGTTTGGTTACATAGAGTGTGACGATCTCCTTATGCCACGAAAAATTGAAACTTTAATTCCACCTTACGAAGAATTATTACAACCTTGTTCTTGTAAAGTATGCAGTAGAAAAACCTGCTTATGTGTTGCAGAACAAATACCGTGCTGCACTTTTTGTAATTGTAAAAAAGAAAACACATGTAAAAATAAGTACAGTGGAAAATAAAATAACAAAAATTGTGGTAACTTCGTAAGATATGTATGTATATATGTACAAGATGCAGTATACTATAAAATAGATTCTAAACAAAGAAATGTATCGTACCTTAATAAACTACGTATTATCACATTATTATACTTTGGGGTAGTCCTGTTATATTTTCTTAAATTTTATTTTGCACACATTGATAAGATCAAAAATTTTTGATTACTGGTTTATGCTAATTTGTTGACAACAAGAAACTGACTACATAGCTATATATATACTACCGTAAGCCCCTATATAAACTGGAGAATTAAAAACTTTTTAGTAAAAAAATATAACAAAAGCAAAAAAACATTATTTTTAGAAAAAACTACATTTTTGCAATTTGTTTATAAAATTTGTTAATAAAAAAACATTGATCACATTCGATATTACGACCCACCATCAATAATCATGTTCAGCAGGCAAAAATACATAAAAAACAATCTATGTATGGCTGTCCAGATAACAAACATTTAATGCCAGAATATATTGTATTGCGCCGAGGCCGTACGGTCACATTAAAAAGGCACAGACCGTCAAGCTCGCTGGATAAGAACAACCAAATGAAATCAATTGGTCTTTACGTATTCTTCAAATACTATGTTTGGCTCACAATTTGAGAGGTGTTGAGTTGAAAAATATTAATCGGGCTTTAAGTAGCAAGCTATTGAAAATAGCAAAAAACGCATTTTTTGAAAGTTGTCGAATTTTTTACGGGAAAAGTATTGGGTTTAGGCATATGGTGTATATGAACTTTTTTGTTCAAAATGAGCTAAAGAATAGGAAAAAATTTTTTTTTTCCAAAAAAATGAATAATTTAAATTTGTTTATAAAATTTGTTGATAAAAAAAAATTGTCCATCCGGATCGCGACCCACCATCGATAATCGTGTTCAGCAGGCAAAAATACATTTAAAAAACCTTGGTGGGTCCGTTCTAATTGAAAAGGCCACGGGACCCTACCTGGCGCCTAAACCTTACAAGGAAAAATTGGGAAAGAGAAGCCCATCGCTTTCATTTCCCGCACCTTGTCCAAAAGTGAAAGCAACTACTGTACATTTTCCAAAGAAGCCCTAGTTCTAATATATTGCATAGAGCAATTTAGAGTATACCTGTACGGAAGAAAATTCATATTAGTGACCGATCATCGACCTCTTGTATGGCTCAACTCGATGAAAGACCCATGCTCCCGGATCACGCGCCAGCGAATTAAACTCACTGATTTCCAATTTGATATAATATACAAATCAGGATTCCAGAACGTTAACGCAGACGCATTATTTAGAAACCCAATGGACGCTCACATTCTTTCACTCACCTGCACAAAAGAAGAGCCGCAATAGCTGCTAAATACCGTATCAGAAAAAACCCAGCAATACGGCATAACGATACGCAAAAGAGCAGCTAAAAGCATCAGGGCTCGCTTCAAAGAAGCCCTATCAGTTTTATCTCCCAAAAAACGGAAACTCGACAACAATAACAATAAAGACCATGCACCTGGCTCAGCTATTTTTGAGCAGGAGCAGATGGTCTCTTCCATAGAAGTAAAGCAAACCGAAGAAAACTCGCCAAGCGCCCATCACAAAACTAATAAAAAAATTTTTTCAAACTCTATCTTTATGCGAAGCATCCATTCTAGGAGAACACGAAGAAAAAAATACGCACAATAATAATAATAACAATATTAGCCCATCCACCCTAATCACACAAAAAAATAAAATAATTTTTTTCAAGGGAAAAGATCTGTATGAGAAAAGACAATTATGTTTACTACACTGACAACAACCTTGGCCAACCATTAGATGACGGGGCTCAAAATATCCGTACAATGAACAAATTACCCCGCTTGGAAAAATTGACAATCGGCATAACTAAATTAATTAAATACAACACCAATTTTCACATAGTTTTACCCACAAGAGACCAAGACAAAGAAAGCATAACAAACATAACAACTGTGCCAAATAAGTCACTTATTAACTAAAATGAAATATTAATAGAAAATAATAAATTTACAGTCAGTATCGCTAGAACCGGCACATTAGAAAATATCGAGTTCCAAAAAATATTACAGATGTTACAAAAACATATCACACAAACCAAAATAATAATTTGCCTGAGAATAATACAGCATCGTTCGCCACGGGAAAGATACAACATTATTAAGGAAATGCATAACTCCGCCATAGGAGGGCATAAAAGTGTTAATAAAGCTTACAACAAACCAAAACACGAATATTTTTGGGAACATCAAAAGGAAGACATCCAATCGTACGTACAATGCCTCGAATGTCAACTAAAACAACTAGTACGTGTTAAAACCACACAAAAATTAATTTTTACCGACACACCTACCAAACCTTTTGCTAAACTCGCTCTAGACATAGTGGGTCCGTTACCAGCAACTCAGCAAAATAACGAGTAAATTCTAACGATGCAGTGCTTATTCTCAAAATACGCTATAGTAGTCTCATTAAAAGATCAAACTGCTATATCAATAGCAGACGCTTTCGCTCAGAAATTCATTTGTATTCATGGGGCTCCAGCTATACAAACGGATGAATTCACTAACTTTCTACGTAAATTAATTGAGAGTGTAGCTAGTCGATTCAAAATCAAGCAGTTTAAAACAACAGCGTTTCACCCTCAATCAAGCGGTTCCCTTGAAAGATCACATCACACCCCTACTGAATATCTTAAAATATTTCTTACAAGAGGACAAAAGTGGAATGAATGGGTAGAATTAGCGACATTTAATTTCAATACTTATAAACACGAAAGCACTCAGCAAACACCTTTCGAACTAGTTTTTGGAAAAGAAGCACGGCTACCTAGTAGCGAACCCCTTAAAGCAAATAATTTATTACCCACATACTCACAATACATGGCAGATCTAGTCACTCAACTAAACACCCTACACGAGATCACTCAAGAAAAATTAATCATGGTTAAAAATAAAGCAAAAAAGATAAACGATAAAAAATCAAGTTCTAAATTAATTAATATAGAAAATAATGTATGGCTCCTATAGGGCCCAAAGGTCATAAATTCAACGATCAGCATTCAGGACTTTACTTAGTGCTCAACACAAGGAAAAATGGAAACGTAAAAAATTAAGATCAACGAAAACCACAGCAAAATAGTACACAGCAACCGCTTACGCCACTTATTCATCTCTCAGAATCCCTAGAAAAATAAGAGAAACTGTTGCATGCTGTTGAGAACTACCAGTTTTCTGGAATGAAAAACCATATTTTTAGGGCCACGCACTCACGTATTTAAAAATTTGGTACAGAAACAGGATGCGATACAATACTCCCCGTAATGTTTAATTTCGGATCACGATGGTACATAATGATACCATAAGTTACAATTCAAGATGACCCACAGTCACTAAAACCAGACATCAAACAAACTTGGAAACACTACAGTCCTCTTGACTTAGTGAATAGCGGTATTTATTCTTACAGTGACATAGAAATATTAAAAACTTACATCATGCTTCCTTCCGAACCCTCAGCGGTACTTAATTAAGTAGCAGCAAGTACAACAGGAAAGACAAGACTTTGCAGAACAATTTTCACTCTTACACATCTTTGACAAAAACACTTTACAAACACTCGTGGAAAATACTTGGAATAAAATTTAGAAAAAATTTATTTCTTTTGGCTTAGCAAGTGTCACTTTTATCACTATAATAATAACTTTTTGGACCATTAAATTTACTCTAGACACAATTATTCACGGTTACGCTCAACACAGCATTTATGGGTGGTCATTTTACATTCAAGGAGCAATCTGGAATTCACTCACCAACGTGCTGCTACATCTAGCCAGATCGCCGCATGACAGCGAAAACTCAGGCAACGGAGGGAATACCACTGCACAAAACCCATCAAGTTTTCAGCAAATACCAGTGAAGCAACTCACTGAAACAATATTCATAGACTCTATTGCAGCCACCAAGCCACCAAAAACCGATACACAGTTATACCCCATATTACATGAACCCCGAATTTCATCTTCAGCTATTCATACTAAAATTGCAGAAACACAAGTTTGAAAAAAAAAAAAAAATCCTTTACCATGGAACAACAGATGAATAAATGTCTTAATTAAGTCCAAACACAAAATTTTCTCAACCAATTAATCGATATCAATGACGCAATAATTTTGACAAAACAACAAAGAAATGAATCAACGACTAATTACTCTCACAGAAATGACCGTGTCTTACAGTTATTTATTAAAGCGAGTAAAATAGCGCAACACAACTACCCAAAGATAATATAAACATCCCAGAAGGGTTAGCTTGTTTTATAAAAGAGCTTAAAGCCTCAGTAAGTCGCTACATATGCCCACCCGCGTACTACACAACTCTCAAAGAGAGCCGTCAACACGCCGGACGAGTCGACAATCACTTACAACATCTAAAAACCTAAAAATACAACAATACTTAGATGTTACTATGTAATACAAGAAAAGGAGGGAAAAACAATTTCCCTTTTTTCATTCAGGATATCTTTATTTCATTTTCAGATATCAGAAATGTTCTTCAGTTGTATTATAATTACAATCATGACAACGGCGAGTGCCGAGATAATACCTGAATTTCACTATTCAAACCTCAACTCAGGAATTGCTTTTGAACAAGTACAAGATATGAGAATAATAAGCGAATTTTGGTCCATAGTATCTCACATAGACACTAAACATCTTAAAGAAGCTTATTATGACCTCACCGACATTTTTACCAATCTTAACACTACCGTTCTGAAAAGAAGCATACACAACGACACCTTGTTTTACACAATAGAAGAATTAGTAATCAGAATTCAAGAACTAGGTAACCTCAATTGTATATTCTATAGATTATTAACAACGTACAAAAATAAAAATACCACAACTCATTCCGAAGATATCAGAACTTTTAAACATATGTATAGCACCCAACAGCAAACTATCGCTAACCGCGAGAAATGCAACTATTACATAGCTTATAAAATAAACCAAAACGAGAAAGTAGCCACGAAGCGACTAAAAAACTTACAAGCAAACCTTACTAAATTTAAAAAGAGCGCCAGCACACCTACTAAGGTACAAGCGCAAACAGACGTCTTATCACATCTTCGTCATCTTCAAAAATCTAACCAACTTAATGCAACAAAATAAGTTTATATTTTTAGTAATACTTACGGTATGTTAGTTATTTTATAAACACTATTTCCCAACAAGAAATGCCAATCCCAGTCGAAGCAATAAATACCCAATCTTTATATAAATACAGTCAACTTCGATTTCAGGTAATCGACAGCGAAATCATAATACAATTAATATTTCCGCTGGATGATGACTTTCAAATTATTCAAATGCATATCATAGCCAGTATTTCAAAAAATAAATAGCCGCAATAGCACGATCGCAGCTCGCATAATACCCACAGCAGATTATTTAGCGCTAACAGATAGTCACCGTAAATACTGTTTTAATAACCAATCAGAACTAAGCAAATCTATTTTTATCGATGTGTACACATGCCAATGACGATTACGTGACATAAAACTGAACTCTTGCGAAATAAACTTATTCCGTGATTCTAAAAATATAGATCTCTATAGGTCTAATATACAAGTATTTAACGCCAAGCCGTCTTATATTATTAAAATATACAACCCGTTTCAGTGACTCTTTTCAACGGAAAATAAACACAATATCACCGTTCTCTGTGGTGAAAATAAATATCATCCGCCAGTGGTTGGATATGGAATCATAAAAGCAGGTTTTGGATGCACCATAAAAACGTAGAAAAACGCTTTGATTCCGGAACCAATAGATACGTAAACAGCAATATAATCATCCCACTCCTCACTCTTACGATATACGAACCTGAAAAAATTTGAAACTATAATTGTACATATTCGCCACAACAATAACTGTACACCTTTCAGATAATGCGAAAACCTTGACGAACGTCGTTATAGCCGTGGTAATACTCCTAATAAGCTTAACGCTAGCCCTATCGATCCTCATTATATGTTATGTAATTTTCACAAAAGAGCTTTCGAAAATCTAATAACCAAGCTGGATCAAACCAGCGTCAGCTATACACCCATCGGTAGCATCGACCCCGATTTTAGCTGCGACTTCAAAGGCCCGACATGCACTCTAGAAAATAATACAAACCCTGCAGCCAAAAGGACAGAAAAAATTTACCATATCCCCAACTTTTCGTCTATACGAGTTGTGCACAGCATAGGATCCCTATATAGTGATGGGAAATGAGTCACAGTCATAGAAGCAGGCACAGGAAAGGCGGTGCAGTATTCAAACGTTCGCAAAGACAATGTAATGACTCTATGACGATAGCATCAACAACTCCCACTGTGATGGCCACCCGAGATTTCAAAGTTCACAAAAAATCCCAAAAAATGGGAGTGGCCAAAATGTACACTCAATACCCTTGTTGTCTGATAAAATTTTCCGGAAGCCAAACCATTGGCCCCTAATTTCCCTGAAGTCAAGACCATCTTTTCGCAAATTCAATTGATGTACAGAAAGCAAAGTTGGACACGCCCGCTTCTTTTGCACATCATGCAAATAAGAGAGTCCCAAACGGTATTTAAACGCGAGCACAACAAATTTCTCTTATCATTTTTTTGAGTCTCTCAGACTTGTAGTACCCATTAGTCCTCAACTCCGTTATCTGTTACTCGTAAAGATGGCTTCAATTACGATCTTGACCGAAGGTCCGCTGACGTCCGAAATTTTGGTAACAGTCGTGCTAACGATGTTAGCGTTCTAGATTTTGGCACGAACGGCTGCGTTGGGGTACGAGCAAAGAAGAAAAATTGAGACCGAAGCAAAGAACAGGAAGAAGAATCCAACATCTGCGAGAACCAACACCAAAAATACGCCAACAGATAAATATCGGGGCCAGGAGCTTCTTTGGACCCTCAAGTACGGTTTGAAACGACTTGATCGCGAGGAAAAGAATCTGCTGATATAGGCGTTCAAAAAAATGATTCATTTCATGGTGTACGAACTCCTGTGGAGACAAGAGTCATTTAGGAAGGTAGTCTGGAACGCCATGCGAAGCCTTGCTCTAAACAAGGCAATGGAAGAGAGCTTAACAGCTAGTTCGTGCATCGGGAGATAAATGCGCTATCCGGAAATCCATGAAACGATGCTTACAAGCTTCGTTGCTGGCAAGAAGCAGCTACAGATGATCGTGGAATAACCTATACAGGTTTTCTAGAAACAACAAACCTCGGAGGTAAAGACGGCCTCGCATACTCACCTAACTTTGGTACTTGCCAAGATTACGGTGTCGGATTACAAGTCTGGAGATCATGCATACAATATTACCACCGGTACATTAACTACAGACTGGAGGATATTCAAACCAGGTACATTTTTAAGTGCACTATAGAGGATCACGTCCGGGAATTGACGAACCAAAAGTATTGTTGAAGCTGGAGGACCCCCGGTACTCAGCGCAACACAAATAAGAAATACACACACAAAAAAGAAAAATCAAAATCATCACACACGCAAAAAAAACAACAAACAAACAAGAACACTAAAATTTTAACGCTGAAAAAAAAAAAATTTATAAATAAAAAAAAAAAAACAGAAATAAAAGCAAAATTAAACTAACAAAAAATAACAACACAAACAAGAAATACATAAAAAAAAAAAAAAAAAAAAAAACTTAGAACGACACACACAAAACAAGAACACTACTAACAAAAAAAACATGCATGATGAAGCGGTATTATACCCTCTGACGACGATTTGCATACTAGGATAATAATGTATGCATAATAATCACTAAAACCTTCTCCCCTTCGTAATAATATGTACGCCGCATTCAAATCCCACCATCCGCGCAATGACCCCTAACTTATTCTTTTTTAATCAACTTAGCATCGCATCAATGGACCCATGGACTATCATACTAATACTAAGCGCTGGATATTTGTTGGGAAAATACGCGAAAACCATCGCTAAAAAAAATACGAAAAGTCGGGGCGACTTTTTCAACTAGAAGGGGCGACTCATTATCACTTGTCACATACTAACCCATGCGCAGCCGGCCTCGCACACATGCAAGCAGGAAACCGACCATTGCACAAAAGCTGGAAGCATGAAAAATCTCATTTGGAACAGCTCTTTACATCTATGGCGTAAGGCAAATACGTTCATTGGACAACACTTGCAAATGATACTCGGATAGCTTCATCGAAGATATGGTAAAAAATGTATAACTGGACAATTCTGAATTCATTTCCGAAATTACCATTAAACACCAAGCAACGCGAGCAGTCAAGGTAACCTTTAAAAACTTAAACAGCAGCCTTCAGCATCGTAAAGTAAGAAAATTCATAAAACACCGCGAATGGGATCGAGCCGAAACCTGTGAACGAGAGCAATCCGCGATCAGTACAGCTGGTATAACATACTACACTGGTCTTTTAGAGCGGTTTCAATTGGGAGGAAAGGGTTACGCACGCGATGTAACTCCTCAGCGATGCAAACTTTGTCTCCTTGACACTAAACCCTGGAAAGACTGCTGTGCATGTACCATGCATCATTTCCAAGGTAGTGGAGACGACACTCTTGTGCGATGCCAGTTTGAGTGCCTTAACCCAGTATACCACCGGAACTTACATAATGATGTTTGCCATTACTGTGAGTCCACTTCAAAAAAATTTAACTTCAACATCGTAGTCCAGAGATAACCACCTTTCTTTTCTCCTATTATCCCGTTAGCTTCAAATACAGTTGTAGCTAATAAATAAAAGAAAAAAATGTATATATATATATAAATAATAATAATAATAAATTGATAAATAATTATATAAGAAGCACCGCACATCACTTACTGTATCATTAGAAAATAACATAATTGTTAGCTATCAATTCACATCGTTATATGAAATATTATTGTGTAAAGACAATATTCCATGCGAATGTAACCCTAGATTGATTCAAATTATGTAAAATATATATCTGTAAAACGCGAGCCCATTTTACCAGGCACGAACTCGCCCGGCGAGTTAGAACTTAGGGGGGGCGTGTCACGTTTAGTGACGTCTACCCAATGTCGGTAACAAATACCATATGGTATTCGTCACCTAGGTACCACCCAATTGAGCTTTTCCTTTTTTATAGTATACCACCGGCTTAACAAGCAATTCACTTCACTGGCCAACCCAGGAGAGCTGTCAGCTGCTAATCATTCATTACTCGTAAAGGTACTGGTAAATTAATTTTAATACTTTAATTTCATTACAAACACTGCTAAACACAAACACATTTGCCGTCCGCGCGCTGCACGTTGCATTCAAATTCTCGCGTGCTAAAGTTACGTCGACGATCCACGATGTAACAAAGGAAACCTGCACTGTAAAAAATACAATCGTAGAAATACGAGTCCACTTGTGAAAACATACTATAGCCAGCGACGTAAAAATATCACGGACTAGTAATCTTACAAATTTTTACGTTAGTATACTACCATCGTAATTTAACTACGTGCAGCATTGGAAAAAATCCGACCAATGCTGAAAGTTGTAGTTTTACTTCTCACGTTGTAGACTTTTTCTGCTACATTCGTACTGTCACTATCGTTACAGTGAATATAATATTAATTATTTTCATTCATAGCATTACAAGCCGAATACTAGATTTACAATTAGTACTGTACTATAACGAACGCGGTCGTAACTTTACAACATTCAGCATTGGTCGGATTTTTTCCAACGCTGAGCGTTGTAAATGTATGATTGTATTTTAACCCAATAACCCAATCACCAGGTTACCCAGAACGTTTACTGGCTGCTTAAAAAATTAATAAAACAATAAAAAACAGGGCCTAAGATTAGACAACCTAGGCGCTTGTTTGACACTTGATTGAATAATAAGCAGAAACAAGCGTGTCACTTATCTCATGTCACAAATTCAATTTGAGATACGTTAGATATTTTACTTATAACATGTTATACAAAATTGATTTATGACACTTAATGCATTCACAACACGTATTGCGTTGTTGTTGCAGAGCGATTGTACTGTGTAGACATGCAAAAGTAGTTAGAGTCAGTACTTAGTAGATAACAAAAAGAGATCTAAATCAGGCTTTTGATCCAGTGTGCGTTTAGCTAAGGGGCCATCCATAAACTACGTAACGCTGTTTTTGCCTTTTTTTACCCCCCCCCCTCCCCCACGTAACTTACCGTAACGTTTTGTCTGACTCCCCCAGTAAATTTTACGTAACTTTTTCTATCAAAAAAAATTTTTTTTTTCTAAATAAAAAAAAATTTGAGTTATTGATTAAATTTATTATTAAATAAAACTTTTATTTTAACTCTACATCACATGCACTTTCAAAAGGTGCTACTAGCCACTCGTGTATATCACTGATTACAGGAAAGGAAGCTATATCATCTGTAAGATCATTATTTGTGAGATCAGAAGATTTAATTTCTACTTCTTCTTCTTCGAGCCACTCTATTACTGGTTCAAGAGTATCAAGTTCACAAAGTCTTTTTGTTTCTCTTTTCGCTAAAAATTTTTTTGCACGTAGCTTTTAATTATTGACTTTTCCATGAATTTCTTTGGTGTGCAAGTTTTTTTGTTTTTTTGAAGCAAAATATAGTCCACATGAATCGCATGTCCTACCTAAAATAAAAATAAAAAATCGTGTGATTTAGTGCTGAAAGATTATAAATACACTTGATAATAATTAAAACTTGCCTTTAATGTCATCAACAACTGAAAGGCAGTAATAATCATATAGTACACCAGTTGTCATCGAGGGTTTTAAACCAATACTTAGTCTGACAAACAAATCAGGGAAGCTATCATTTTCTTTTGTATCGTCCGGGGTTGGGATTTCAAGTCGTTCGATACGATTTCTGCACAATGGAAATGGAGGAGACAGAAAACCGTTAGTCATAGGAAGAAAATCCTTTAAACTACTTCTCCATTCGCCGCAGCACTCTTTTTCATCACATTTTACGATCAACAATCGAAAAAAATTGATTAATATTACGTATGCGTAAAAATATTAACTTAACTTTTATGTAAAATTTACAAATAGATTTTTTATCGAAAATAACTATTTTATTCAATTATTTACAGAAAAATATGAAAAAATTCATATTAAAAGTCTCGTTGATACCTGAAGAAAATATTGACTTTTTTTTACATGCAAGCTATACCACTCAGGTGATACGTTGCTTACGTCTTTGGCAATGCATTCCGAATCTGCGAATTCTGCGGTCACTGGATAGCCATCAATGACTAGGTCACTCCATACGTTTGCAAGTGTTTGAGCTGCACATTCAAAATTTTTTTTTTTCGAGTTCCTTATCAATCGTTTTGGCAGAATTGTCCAGATGTGATCCGTATTTATCATAAAGTAATATTAAGCCGGCTAACTCACGACTTAAGGGTGCCATACGCCGCTCAACGCGATTATATGCACTTCGACCTAGTGCGTTAGTTATTATAAAAATGGCATCTAAATTACACGTCTTCAAATGGTCAATCGCATGACTTATCACTTTGGCGTAGCGTGGATTTTCGTCTGGTCCACCATCAGACATCAAAACCACGATAGGTTTTACTTGTTTATCAGAATCTAAAATCAAATATTAAATAATATATTATTAATATTAAATCAAATAATGTATTATGTAAATTAAATTGTAAAACTAAATTAGAGTGAGAAATTTTACGTGTAAATAATTATTTTCTTACAAAGTATTTCATTAAAAGATTCCAAGTTTAACAATCTTCTAAAATCATAAGCGTAAGTTGCTGCTGTACTTGTCGAGTGCTTGGCACAGTGGATGGCAATGTAAGTATGCCCTGAGTGCGTTACAGTTTTTGGATCATCAATGTTGCCATCTGTAATCTTAATGCCTGCATACACACTTGGAATAAGCTTATAACTTGGAGCTACAACCCAATCGTGGTCTGGTAGACATGTGAGTCTCAGCCCCCCCCCCCACGCTCCCCCCTATCCCCCTCAGCTCCCCCTTGATTTACGTAGTTATTTGCTTGTTTTAATGTCGTTTTTGATCAAATTATATTTGACTGAGCTCCCCCTCGCTCTCCCTCTACCTCCCCTCCAGAGAATACTTATTTACAGAATGTTTTACCATCATAAATGTTGAAAAATATACGTAATTTAGTACCCAATTCATACCTCGTTTTTAGGATTTTTTAGATCACTGATCATAGATCTCCCTCTGTCTATTCGTTCCACCTTACTCACTATACCACTATATGTCTCTGAAGTACCATTATTTGTTTAACTTGATGGAACTCTTACATTTCAAATCTCTTTCTGGTCCATGTTTACTTGACCCAAATATAAAATTCTTGATTACCTGAGGACTTTATTAACAAAAAGACAAAATTCAGGAGGAGGTATAATTAAATAGACAAACAGAATTAAGCTTTTGAAACAATAATTCATTCTGTTAGCTTAATGTTGTGACATTTTATGTGTCGTTTTAACCTATCTGTTTTTTTAAAACCCTTTCCACATTTTTCACATATTTGTTTTTCATGGTTTTCATGAATTAACATACGTCTGTTTAAATGTGACAATCTTCAAAATTACATATTTTTGAATTACTGAAAAATTTCTTGCTAAACAATATTTTTCATAAAGCATCATAATAAAGCAACGTATAATTGTCCGTAAGAGAATAAAGGTTTTTTAATATACAATCCTAAGGAATTAAAACTCTGTTTTTCTGATTTGTTGATAAACGTAGAACATGCTAATACAAAGAGAAACTATTTTCTCTAAAAGACAAAAGGTAACGATGATAAGGTGCCAGTATTCAATGTTATTCTAGGAATATAAACTTTGCTTTTTTTTCTCCCGTTATTATTTCTGCTTCTATATTATACTTAGATAATTTTGTTATTTTTAATATTGGGCCTCTACAGAGACCATCTGATATACTTAAGGTTCTTATTAACTCAACTATAGCATTTATTTTTAATTTTAATTCGTGTAGTTGAAGACCTTCTCTGATATTATTTAAAAATTCTATTGGAAAATAATATTTTAATATTTATGTTATCATATGTTTTATCAACTCCTTTTTGTGAGTCACGTATTCTGCTGTTGTGAACTAGTTATCAGCCTGCATTAATAAATACACGAGTAATGTCGTTATTTTCTCTACTCAACTTGTTAGGGGGGGGTTAGCGTGCAGAGCGCGCAGGGGGGCGTTAGCCCCACTAGTATATATATATATAAAACAATTAGTCAGCACCCTGGGTTGCTCGGTGATTGGCACTTATATTATTTATTGTCGTTTTAGTAATTTATTAAGATTCCAGACAGCGCCCCAGATTAGCCGGTAATTGGCTCTTGAGTTATTCATTTCTTCATTTTATTTTAACTTATTAGGCGGCCAGTAGACGCGCCAGATTGCCTAGTGATTTTCGCTTATGTTACTTATTGTTTTTTTCTATTATATATTTTAACAGCCAATCAGGGCCCCGAGTTACTTAGTGATAGGTGTTATTGGGGCTTTATTATATTATCTGGTGATTGGGGCTTGTGGTATCAATTAATGCTCTAATGAGTTATGAAATGGACAGTAAGAACACTTTGAATTATGCGATTGAATATGCTTTTAATATTATTTATCAAAAATATGAGCAAATGTAAGTACAAGGCAACTGCAAATTGAAGTTCTTAGTTTATAGAAATATTCGACCAAATACTTTTGTTTTTAGTTGTTTGGTTTTAATATTGTTGAATAGCCTGCCAATATAATAACTCGTATCCCTCTGCAATCAAAAACACTGACCATGCATTAATTCACTTCTAGAAAACTCGTGTCATTTATTACATAAATGATACAAATGACATCAATGACACAAATTACACGTGACGTATCATAAATACCTCCTGACCAGATTTACCCATCCCTGTTAATAAGGCACAGCCTGGTGAATTGTGCTTATGTCATACATTACTTTTCAACTGACTTACAAACTTGCTAATGAACGCCCTACATTACCAGGTAATTTATACCTGTATTTTTTATTAATGCTTTATCAATTTGCTTCTTTTTTTTTGCTAAGAGCCCGTAACACTATTCCGTATGTAACGCATTGTATCTTCGTTGGATCATAGATTATCGACTCAGGGGCTAGCATAATTGTTTTTATTTAGTACATGATATAAATGTAAACCTCTCGGTTCGTCAATTCAGCCTTTCCGAACTAGGTACGTAATATACTAATATGAACCCGTAACGCTCCTATTTTTCTGAAATGAAATTAAAAAGTCGACAAAAAATTTTCCAATACAGATCATGCAGGCTTCAGTTAATTGAACAATACAAAGAAATTATTTTAACAAGTTCAAATCCCTTTTAAGTAGTTGTCAATTCCAGCCTTTAAAATATTTCAGTTTTAGTAAAATGGTCAATATGTTCTTACTTATTTACGAGATTTAAGGTTATTGGGTTAAATTTCTTAATTTGTAAGGTTATTGGATTAAATAGATTTGGCTCGAGTTATTAGGTTATTACCTTTCTTTTACCATAGTGCGCCAAAAAAAGGAACTTTTGTACTGCTTCGTCGAACAAAGATTCTTTTTCCTAACCAGTGGAATAGTATTTCACTAATAACATGAAACAAAGGATTCTTAAGATTGCATCCCTATTGCCTGCGATCTGAGATATTTTTTGTTTTTTTACCCTAGGTGAGTTATTACGTATGATATACAATCTTCAAAACGGTATTATAATTCACAATTTTCTGCAATCGGGAATTTATGGTTATAGAATCACGACAAAATATATTCCTATGCTCGAGTAACTTGTTTAAAATTTATAGTTATCTCAATGGAAGTTAAAGGTAGAGGTTATGTCAGTTAAAAGGTGTCTTGCCCTTTCACGTATCACTCCTTTTTTGCATAATGGAATCGAATGGAAGTCCGCAAGTCCACTATAAATCAATTACGGAAGGGTGCTTTAATCTTAGATTTTTTTAAAAAGACGCAATATAGAAGCTTTATTTTAAACATAATCTCTTTATCTGACGTCTAAAGGAATTACGAATACTTTTCATACTTTTATTATTACGCACTTTTTCTGTTACGTGTGTTAGTCAAGTCAACTTTTAGTTTTTTCAAGATTTTAAGAAACTTGACGTAAAAAGGTAAAAGATATTTTTGCATATATATTTACTATAATACAATACGTAAACCACAAAGCTCTCTTCTAACGTTACCTAAAAGAGCACTAGATTAAATGGCCTGACTTAAATCTCTTTTTGTAATATTTACGAAGTACTGAGTCTGACTCTAAGTATTTTTTTGCATGTCTACACAGTACACACCCTCTTTGCGACAACAACGCAATACGTGTCCTAAATGCTTCAAGTGTCAAAAGTCAATTTTTTATAACACGGCATAAATAAAGTATCTAACGTATCGTAAATTGAATTTGTGATATGACATAAATGACACTACTTACGCATCCCAGTTAACTAACCGAGTAGTATGATAAAATTAGCTTCTCGGTTTGAAAAGTTGCTTTCAATGCGAAAAAAATATGGGTGGTAGTTAAACGGTTTTAGAACAAATCTAAATAATTACACACTCCAAATTGTGTCAGATAACGGCCCAATAAACATGGTAATAGTGGCTAAAAATGGTTTTTCGCGTCTAGAAAAAAACTGAAGAGTCACCTTTGTTAGGAATTTTAAGTCATTTTAACAGTGAAAAATTTTTTTTTTGAGCAAAAACGATTATTAGTGTTATGAAAAACATGTTGGAAAAACTTTCGTCATGAAAAGATAATCTATTAGTATCTTACAAAAGTTAAAAAAAATAACATACGGTTAGTACGCATTGAACATTAAATTATAATTAATATTATACATAAATATTCGTTAAAAAGTTTTTCTTATTTACTTTGGATGCTCTTGCACTCGTAGCCCTAGTCTAGTTTTTAATATATAGAAATACAGTTTTAAGACTACTTAAAACATCTTCTTCAGATGTATGTTTCCTTTTTGGAGTTTTGCTGACGTATGAAATTTGCATACGTATGAAAAACGTATCTATGTTGGCTAACAACTTTTTAATGGACATTTTTTAAGAGAAACATTTTTTGGTTTTTGCTACGGTTCGCGAAAAGTTTTAAACTGATTAAGCTGAAAGGTTGTGTGTATGATAAGGGCTATGATATCTGTCTTGTATCGAAATTTCAACTTTAAACATTGTATACAATGCGAATTATTGAATTTCGAAAAAATAGCTCAAAATGGCATTTTTTTTGTGATTTGCGAAAAACGGCTAAACTGATTTGAACCTAACGCAGCTTATTTTGTTCGTTTTAAAATTGCACATCTTCTTTCTAAAAAATTTTTATGTACGATCCTTCGGTTTTCTTCTAGACGCGAAAAATATGTTTTGGCCATTTTTGCCATTTTTTTGGGCTTTTGCTGATATTTCTACTTGTTAAATTCTCTTTTAATTTGTTATAATACATTAAAACAACTACCCTATTTTTTCGTGCTAGTCAGACTTTTCTGGCCGAAAAACTTATTCTACCATACTATAATGACCTCGGCTTCTTACCCACTCTGCTATGAGCAGGCCCAACAATAGAAAATCAATTACTTCATATGACCTTACAGTTCGTAACTTATTTTTAATAGCAATTTTTATTTAATGTATATTAATTTATTTGGTTTCATTATAAGTTGAATTAATAAGTAATTCATTTAATAGAATCATTTTTTAAAAATGTTTTTTAAAAAAACTTTAAAATTACTATATTTTAGCAGAGCACTTTTCCAACGTATTTATAAATTTTCATTCCAATTTATTCAATTTGTTACTTTCACAATAAATTGATCATTTTTGAAGCGATTCTTTCATGTTTTTTCAAAATTCTCAAAAGTTTCTAAAAAGCCCAAGCGCTTATCACCCAATAACCTGGAGCGCTAACTTGCTTCTCTATTAAATATTCAAATGTTAAGAATACAAGTGCCTATTAACCGATAACCTTAGTCACTTACTGGCCTCTCTATTTAATAATAAGACATTAATTAAAAGAACAAGTACCTATAACCCAAAAACCTGGGGCGCTTACTGGCCTCTATTAAATAATAAAACAATGAGCGATAGAACAAGTGCCTATAACACTGAGATCCAGGGCGCTTACTGACTTCTCTATTAGATAATAATATATTAATCAATACCACAAGTGCCTTTTACCCGATGACCCGGGGCACTAACTGGCCTCTCTAATAAATAATGGAATATTAATTATTAACACAAGTGCCCATCAACCGATGACCTAGGGCGCTTACTTGCCTCTCTATTAAATAATTGAATGTTCAGCGATAATACAAGCGCCCATCACCCAGTAAGCCGGGGCGCTTACTTGCCTCTCTATAAAGATATGAAATGTTAAACAATAATACAAGTGCTTATCTTGCGATGACCCATAGAGCTTAATAGCCTTTCTAATAAATAAAACACTATTTGATAATAATACGAGCACGTATCACCCGATGACCTGAGGCACTTACTGGCCCATCTATTAAATAATAAAATGTTCAGCAATAATACAAGCGCCTATTACTCGATCACCCAGGGTGCTTACTTTCCTTTCTATTAAATAATAAAATGTTAATTATTAACACAAGCGCTTAAAGACCGATGACCCGAAGCGCTTACTTGCCGCTCTAATAAATAATAAACTATTAATCATTAATACAAGCACTTATCACTTAATGACCTGTGGCGCTTACTTGCCTCTCCATTAAATAATTAAATGTTAAACGATAATACAAGCTCCTATAACCCGATTACCCGAGGCGCTTACCTTCCTCTCTATTAAATAACGAAATGTTAATGATTAACACAAGCGCTTATAGACCGACGACCTAGGGCGCTAGCTTGCCTCTCTATTAAATAATAAAATATTGAGTAATAATACAAGCGCCTATCACCCCATAACCTGGGGCGTTTACTTGCCTCTCAATTAAATAATAAAATAATGAATATAAACCCAAGCGCCTATCACCTGATAACCTCGAGTGCTAACTTGCTTTTTTAATAAATGATTAAATGTTAAGCAATAATTCAAGTGCCTATCAACCAATGAACCGGGTTGCTTACTGGTCTCTCTAGTAAATAATAAAACATTAATTGATAGAACAAGTGCCTATAACCCAAAAACCTGGGGCGCTTACTGGCCTCTATTACATAATAAAACAATGAGCGATAGAACAAGTGCCTATAACACTGAGACCCAGGGCACTTACTGACCTCTCTATTAGATAAAAATATATTAATCAATACCACAAACTAACTGGCCTCTCTAATAAATAATGAAATATTAATTATTAACACAAGCGCCTATCAACCGATGACCTAAGTCGCTTACTTGCCTCTCTATTTGGAAATAAAATGTTAAGCAATAATACAAGCGCCTAGTACTCGATCACCCAGGGTGCTTACTTTCCTTTTTATTAAATAATGAAATGTTCAATATTAACACAAGCGCCTATCAATCGATGACCTCAGGCGCTTACTTGCCTCTCTATTAAATGATTAGATATTAATTAATAATATAAGCGCCTATCACCCAATTAACCGGGGCGTTTACTTGCCTCTCTATTAAATAATAAACTATAAATTATGAATACGAGCACCTATCACCCGATGACCTCGGCGCTAACTTGCCTCTCAATTTAATGATAAAATGTTGAGCAATAATACAAGAACCTTTCACCCAATGACTCAGGCCGCTTATTGGCCTCTCTAATAAACAATAAACTATTAATTATTAACAAGAGCACCTATTACCCGATGACCTAGGGCTCTTACTGGCCTCTTTACAAAGTAATTAAGAAATAAGCAATTGTACAAAAACCAATAACTTGTTGACCCGGGGCGCCTACTGGTCTCTCTCTATTAAATAATAAAATAATAATTGATCGCAGAAGTGCCTATCACCCAATGCTCTAGGACGCTTAGTTACCTTTTTATTAAATGATAAACCACTAAATAAAAGCACAAGTGCCGAACACCCGATGACCTGGGGCGCTCACTTGCTTTTCTACTATGTAATAAAAAAATCAGAAATAATACAAGTGCCTATTACGCGATGACGCAGGGTGCTAACTAGCCTCTCCATTTAATAATAAAATATTAATTTTCAGCACAAGTGCCTATCACCTGATTACTCAGTGCGCTTGCTATCCTTTTTATTTAAAAATTAAATCAGGATTAAAAGAACAAGTTCCTATCACCCAATAACCTAGGGCGGTTACTTGTTTTTCTACTAAGTAATAAATAAATAAGCAATAATACAAGTGCCTATCACCCGATGACATGGGGCGCTTACTTGTTCTCTATAAAATAATAAAATATTAAGCAATAATACAAGTGCTTATCACGCAATGACCCAGGGCGCTAACTAAATTCTATATCAAATAATAAAATATTCATAACCATCACAAGTTCCTATCACCCGATGACCTGCGGCGCTCGCTTGCTTCTCTACTAAGTGATCAAATATTAATTATCAATTCCAGCGCTTATAACCTGATGACCTGGGGCAATTACTTGCCTCTCTCTTAAATAATAATATATTGAGTAATAATACAAGCGCCTATCACCCAATGATCTGAGTAGCTTACTAGCCTTTCTATTAAGTAACTAAAAAATAAGCATAAATACAAAAACCAAAAACTTGTTGACCCGAGCCGTCTAAAGCCTCTCTATTAAATAATAAAATAATAATCAAACGTAGAAGTAACTGTCACCAGATTTCTTAGGGTGCTTGCTATCCTTACTATTTGATTATTAAATATAAATCTAAAGAGCAAGTGCCTATCATCTAATGACCTCAGGCGCTTACTTTCTTCTGTACTGAGTGATAAAATATCAATTATTAGTACCAGCGCTTGTAACCCGATGACCTGAGGCAATTACTTGTCTCTCTATTAAATAATGAAATGTTAAGCAATAATACAAGCGCCTATCACCTAATCAGCCAGAAAGCTTACTTGCCTTTCTATTAAGTAATAACATTTCAAACAACAATACAAGCGCCTATTACTCGATAACACAAGGTGCTTACTAGCCTCTCTAATACATAATGAAATGTTATTTAACAGTACAAATGCCTATCACATAATGACCTAGATCGCTTAGTGGCCTCTCTGATAAATAATACTATTTATTATTAGTACGAAAACCTATCACCCAATGACCTGGGGCGGTTACATGTCCCTGTAATAAATCATAAGATGTTAGGCAATAATACATGCGCCTCTCATCCGATCATCCGGGGCACTAACTTGCTTCTCTATGAGATAATAAAATGTTAGCAATCATACAAGTGCTTTCTAACTGATGAGCCAGAGCACATACTGGCCTTTTTAACAAATAATAAACTATTAATTGACAATACAAGCGCCTATAACTGGTAACCTAGGGCGCTAACTTGCCTCATCTCTATCAAATAATATAATATTAAATATTCCCCAAGCGCCTATCACTTGATGACCCGAGGTGCTTACTTTCCTCTTGATTGAATAATAAAATATGATTTATCAACACTAGCGCCTATCAACCGATGACTCAGGGCGCTTTCTTGCCTTTCTATTAACTAATGGAATTTCAAGCAATAATACAAGTGCCTATCACTTGATGACCCAGGGTGCTTACTAGCCTCTCTAATAAATAATAAAATTTAAAACAATAATACAAAAGCCTATCACTTGATGACCCAGGGTGCTTACTAGCCTTTCTAGAAAACAATAAAGTTTTGTATTAATAGTACAAGTGCTTATCACCTGATGACCTAGGTCTCTTACTGGCCTCTCTAATAAATAATACTATTTATTATTATTACGAACACCTATTACTCAATGACCCGGGGAGGTTGTTTGCCTCTCTGATAAATAATAAGATGTTGACCAATACTACAAGCGCCTATTATACGATCACCCGGGGCACTTACTTGCTTCTCTATGAGATAATACAATGTTACGCAATAATACAAGCGCCTGCTAACTGATGAGCCAGGGCACATACTGGCCTGTTTTATGAATTATAAATTATTAATTACCAATACGAGCGCCTATAACCAATAACCTGGGTTGCTAACTTGCCTCTTTATTAAATGATATAATATTATATAAACCCAAGCGCCTACCACTTAATGACCAGGGGTACTTACTTTTCTATCTATTAAATAATAAAACATTAATTATTAACACAAGCACCTTTAGACCGATGACCTAGGGCACTTACTTGCCTCTCTATTAAATAATTAAATAATAAACAATGAAATAAGCGCCTTAACACAATGACCCGGGGCGCTTAGTGGCCTCTCTATTAAAACATAATATAATTATTTATAGCACAAGTGCCTTTCACCCGATGACCCAGGGCACTAACTGGCTTGTTAATTAAATAATGGAATAATTATTCATTTATGCAATTGCTTATAACCTGATGACCTGGGGCAATTACTTGCCTCTTTCTTGAATAATAAAATGTTACGCCATAATACAAGCGCCTGCTAACTGATGAGCCAGGGCACATACTTGCCTTTTTTAAAGATAATAAACCCATAATTACCTATACCAGCGCCTATAACTAATAACCTGGGTTCAACCCTGCCTCTCTATTGGAAGATATAATATTAAATATCAATTGAAGCGCTTATCACTTTATGACCCCGGGTACTTACGCTTCTTTTAATTGAATAATAAAATATAATTGATCAACACAAGCGCCTATCAACCAACATCCTGAAGTGCTTACTTGTTCGTTACTAAGTCATAAAATATTGAGCAATAATACAATGGCTAATCACGCGATAACCCATGGCGCTAACAAGATTCTCTATCAAACAGAAAAGTATGAATTAACATTACAAGTTCCCATCACCGGATAACCTAGGGCGCTCGCTTGCTTCTCTACTAAGTGATCAAATATTTAATATTAATTCAACTGCTTATAACCTGATGACTTGAGGTGCTTACTTGCCTCTCTCATGGATAATAAAATATTAAGCAATAATACAAGCGTTTATCACCCAATCACCTAGGGTGCTTACTAGCCTCTCTGATAAATAATAAAATTTTGATTAATAGTACAAGCGACTATCACCTGATAACCTAGGTCACTTAGTGGCCTCTCTAATAAATAATACTATTTATTATTATTACGAACATCTATTACCCCATGACCTGGGGCGGTTACTTGCCTCCCTGATAAATAATAAGATGTTGAGGAAACTACAAGCGCCGATCATCCGATCACCCAGGGCACTTACTTGTTTCTCTATTAGATAATAAAATGTTAAACAATAATACAAGCGCCTGCTAACTGATGAGCCAGGGCACTTACTGGCCTCTTTGATAAGTAATAAACTATTAATTACCAATACAAGCGCCCATAACCAAAAGTCTGGGGTGCTAACTTGCATCTTTATCAGAAAATATGATATCTAATATCAACCTAAGCGCCTACCACTTGATGATCAAGTAGGCTTACTTTCCTCAAAATTGAATATAAGTATTAATTAGCAACACAAGCGCCTATCAATCGATGACCTGGAGCAATTACTGGCTTCTCTATTAAATGAAAAAATATTAGTTACTAACACAAGCGCCTATCACCCGATAAACCGAAGCGCTAACTCGCCTTACTCTTAAATAATATAAATTTAAGTATAAACCCCAGCGTCTATCACTTGATGACCCAGGGTACTTACTTCTCTTTTTATTAAATAACAAAACATTAATTATTAACACCAGCGCCTATAGACCAATGACCTAGGGCTTCGACTTGACTCTCTATTAAATAATTAAATAATAAACCATGAAACAAGCGCCTTAACACAATGACCTAGGTTGCTTAGTGGCCTCTCTATTAAATGATAATATATTAATTAATAGCACAAGTGCCTTTTAGACGATGACCCAGGGCACTAACTGGCTTGTTAATTAAATAATGGAATAATTATTCATTTATGCAATTGCTCATAACCTAATGACCTTAGGCACTTTCTTGCCTTTCTATAAATTAATAAATCATTAACTATTAACAAGTGCACCTATCATCCAATGACCCGGGGCGGTTACTTGCCTCTAATAAATAAAATATGTTGAGCAATAATATTAGCGCCAGTAGATCGATTACTTAGGGCACTTACTTGCTTCTCTATTAGATAATAAAACGCTACGCAATAATACAAGCGCCTGCTAACTGATGAGCCAGGGCATAAACAGGCCTGTTTTATAAATAATAAATTATTAATTACCAATACGAGCGCTTATAACCGATTACCTGGGGCACTAACTTGCCTCTCTATTTAATAATATAAGGTTCAATATCAACCCAAGCGTTTACAACTTGATTACCTATTGGGCTCACTTTCCTCTCGATTGTATATGAGTATCAATTGTCAACACAAGTGCCTATTAACCGATGACCTGGGACGTTTACTAATGTCTCTATCAAATAATAAAGTGTTAATTATTAACACAAGCGCCTATCATCCGATGACATGGGGCGCTTACTAGTTCTCTATAAAATAATGAAATTTTAAGCGATAATACAAGTACCAATCACGCGAAGATCCAGGGCGCTAACTAGATTCTCCATCGAATACTAAAATATTAATTAACATCAGAAGTCCCTATTACCCAATGACCTGAGGTGGTTACTAGCCTTTATACTAAGTAATGAAAAAATAAGCATAAATACAAAAACAAAATACTTGTTGACTCGAGGTGCCTAATAGCCTTTCTATTCAATGATAAGATCATAATCAAACGTGAAAGTGCCTGTCACTAGATCACTTGAGGTGCTTGCTGTCCTTACTATTTGATAATCAAATATAAATCTAAGAACAAGTGCCTATCATCTGATGACCTCGGGCGCTTACTTTCTTTTCAACTCAGTAATGAAATATCGAATATTAGTACCAGCACTTGTAACCCGATGACCTAAGGCGATTACTTGTCCCTCTATTAACTAATAAAATGTTAAGCAATAATACAAGCGCCTATAACCTAATCACCCGAGGAGCTTACTAGCCTTTCTATTAAGTAATAACATTTCAAGCAATAATACAAGCGCCTATCACTTGATGATACAGGGTGCATACTAGCCTCTCTAATAAATGATAAAATGTTGATTAATAGTACACGTGACTATCACATGATGACCTAGATTGCTAACTAAACTCTCTAATAAATAATACTATTTATTATTAATACAAACAACTATCACCTTATGTCCTGGGGCGGTTACTTGCCCCTGTTATGACTCATAAGATGTTAAGCAAAAATACAAGCTTCTCTTATCCGATCATCCGGAGCACTTACTTGCTTCTCTATTAGATAATAAAATGTTAGCAATCATACAAGTGCCTGCTAACTAATGAGCCAGGGCACATACTGGCCTCTTTCATGAATAAACAACCCGTAATAACTTAAACGAGCAAATACAACCGATAACCTGGGTTGCTAACTTGCCTCTCCAATAAAAAAAATGATGTCGAATATCAACCTAAGCACCTATCTCTTGATGAACCGGAGTGCTTACTTTCCTTTTTATTAAATAATAAAATATAATTGATCAACACAAGCGCCTATCAACCAACATCCTGGGGCCCTTACTTGTTCTTTACTAATGATTTGCTAGTATATATCAGTGCCCTCCGGTGAATTTGGAAATTCAAAGTGATCAGTGATCCGTTGGGGGCGAAATGTAAGAAAATAAATAAATACAAGTAAAGTGTATTTAAATTTTCTGCGTTGATTTATTGATGCGCAACGTTTCGCTGACAATATGCGTCAGCCTCATCAGGCTACAAAATTAAAATTAAAAACACACAATGAGTGATCTGGAAGGCTCAAACACAAAAATACAATAAATTTTTTGTAAATTGTTACCGCAGATACGCGAGAATTCGTAAGTTTGGTTGACTTACTCGTCACCTGTCGTGCTGTCGACTGACAATAAATTACAACCACAAGCCAGCGCTTATATAGGCGGAGCCGCAAAGGTAGACGGTAAAGGGCGATGAACTCGATCGGGACATTTAAACTTTCGTAGTAAAGGAAGGTATGCTCTATTAAAGGAAAGCACATCCTCCTTTCTATTGATGTTGTGTTTATCGAGTTTTATATAAAGCATTTCGGAAATAATTCTTTTTTTATAATTTGATTCTTTGTCAAGGATTTTAAAGTTATCCCAATCGAATTCATGGTCAAAATTGATTTGGTGTGCACAAACAACGGAATCGGAGTTTTTACTTTTCATATGTTCACTGATGCGGACCTCCGCCGCTCGCTTTGTTTCACCCACATATGACGTGGGACAATTTTTACAATAAAACTTATATACTACATTTGTCTGTTTATGTTTATTCGTTGTATCTTTTCCTAAGCGGACGATATGCTGCAGTTTATTGTTAATAAGAGGGTAAGTGTGAATATTGTAGGGTTTTAACATGGTTGAAATTTTTTCAAAATTATTGTCAATATATGGTATGCCAATTTTGCAGAGAGGGTAGGTGTTTGTAGTGCTTCTGTTATGATTACTATATTTGTGTCTTTTTAATCTGACCTTTATGTTTTTATTAATAAAGTTAAAAGGGTAATTGTTTTTTATCAACAGGTTTTTCACCCTAGCAATATTCACACCGTGAAAACGTGTACTGGCAAGTAAGATCGCCCTATCAACCAAATTAAAAACAATATTTCTCTTATAGCTAACTGGATGACCAGAAAAATAATTTAAGGTTCGTCCGGAAGAAGTAGGTTTTTCAAACCAGTCAAAATTAAAATAATTAGAATTTCTTATTATCGTCAAGTCTAAAAAGTTGAGTTTCTTGTCAATCTCCATTTCATATGTAAATTGTAGTTTGGGATGATATGAATTAAAAATATTTAAGATTTGGTCAATATGGTCAACATTAATAAAAAGTAATACATTATCCACGTAACGAAAATAAAAAGATGGAATAATATTATAGTTATTTTTTAAGATGGAGAGACAATCATTTTCCAGGTCGTCCATTACAAGGTCAGCAAACAAAGGTGAAATAGGAGAACCCATTGGCGTGCCGAAAATTTGTTGATAAAAAATGTTATCAAAAGTAAAAAAAGTATTATTGAACAAAAATTCTGTACATTGTCGAATTTCATCAACCGGGATTCGACATTTATTCATTATGGTCACAATACGTCGATCGATGCTCCGTAGTACCAACTCTAGAGGAATATTAGTAAATAGGGAGCTGACATCTAAAGACATTAGTCTATAATTAGTAGTGGGTTTTATATTTTTTAGTTTGTTTTTCAATTCAAAGCTATTATTAATGTGTGATATTGGAACAATGACTAACTTCTTGAGTTCATTGTAAATTACTTTTGCTAGAAAATATGTAGGTTTATTATTATATTATGTTCTTTACTAAGTCATGAAATATTTATCGATAATACAATTGCTAATCACGCGATAACTTAGGGCGCTACCAAGATTCTCTATCAAACAGTAAAGTATTAAATAACATTACAAGTTCCTATTACCCGATAACCTAGGGCGCTCCCTTTTTTCTCTACTAAGTGATAAAATATTGAATAATAATTCTAGCGCTTATCACCTGATGACTTAGGGCGCTTACTTGACTCTTTGTAGGATAATAAAATATAAAGCAATAATACAAGCGTTTTTTACCCAATAACCTAGAGTGCTTACTAGCCTCTTTTATAAATAACAAAAATTTATTAATAGTACAAGCAACTATCACCTAATAACCTAGGTCGCTTAGTGGCCTCTGTAATAAATAATACTATTTATTCTTATTACGAACAACTATCAACCAATAACCTTAGGCGGTTACTTGCCTCTCTGATGAATGATAAGATGTTGAGAAAACTACAATCGTGGATCATCCGATCACCAAGGGCACTTATTTGCTTCTCTATTAGATAATAAAATAGTACACAATAATACAAGCGCCTGCTAACTGATGAGCCAGGGAACATACTGGCCTCTTTAATTAGTAATAAACTATTAATTACCAATACGAGCACCCATAACCGTAAGTCTGGGGTGCTAACTTGCATCTCTATTAAAAAATATAATATTCAATATCAACCAAAGCGCCTACCCCTTAATGATCAAGTGGGCTAACTTTCCTCTAAATTAAATATAAGTATCAATTAGCAACACAAGCGCTTAATAACCAATGACCCAAAGCGCTAACTCGCCTTCCTCTTAAATAATATAAGTATGAATATAAACCCTAGTGCCTATCACTTGATGACCTGGGTGACCTTACTTTCCTTTTTATGAAATAATAAAACAATAATCATTAACACAAGCGCCTATAGATCGATAACGTATGGCTCTTACTTTCCTCTCTATAAAATAATTAAATAATAAACAACGAAACACGCTTCTTTACCCAATAACCCGGAGCGCTAAGTGGCCTCTCTATTAAATGATAATATATTAATTAATACCACACGTGCCTTTTAGACGATGACCTAGAGCACTAACTGGCTTTTGAATTAAATAATGAAATATCAATCTATAATACAAGCGCTTATAACCTGGTGTCCTTAGGCACTTTCTTGCCTTTTTATGAATTAATAAGCTATTAACTATTAACACGTGCACCTATCATCCATTGACCCGAGGCAGTTACTTGCCTCTCTAATGAATAATAAGATGTTGAGCAATAATACAAGCGCCTATAGACCGATCACCCAGGGCACTTACTGGCTTCTCTATTAGATAATAAAACGCTACGCAATAATACAATCGCCTGCAAACTGATGGGCCAGGGCACATACTGGTCTTTTTCATAAATAATAAACTATTAATTACCTATACAAGCGCCTATATCTGATAACCTGGGTTGCTAACTTGCCTCTCTATTAAATGATATAATATTGAATATCAACCCAAGCGCCTACAATTTGATAAACCAGTGGGCTTACTCTCCTCTCGATTAAATATAAGTAATAATTATCAACACAAGCGCCTATCAACTAATGACCTGGGGCAATTACTGGCTTCTTCATTAAATAATAAAATGTTAATGTATAGCGCAAGTGTAACGAAGAATGCACAGCTATTTTCAAATTAAAAATGAAATGCCATGTAGAGAGTAAGTTCCCAGGGGTTAAGAGTCGCTCTCTTTATTTAATTAAAGGATGATTTTTGAGTATTTAAAACATGGTAGTATAAAATGAAAAAAGCTTATTGCAGGAAAAAGCCTTTCGGCAAAGAACCTGATTTATTATGTCAAAGAGTTGTACATTAGTAAATCTTGGATGAGAATAACAAAATATACTCAAGTAAATTAATATTTGTGTAAGTTTGTGGTGTTTAAAATAATAATTGTACCTTGTCAGGAACTATGGTTGCGATGAATCTGTCGCTTAGATTCATTTAATGCGAACAAGATTGCGAGCAAGGAGCTCGGCTTTTTCGGGTCTGCTGGCCAGGCAGGACCGTTTTTTTCGTTGCTACGAAATATTGTTAATGCCTCGCAGGGAGACGATGTTTGGTCACAATTGACGCAAGCTTGTAGTCGATCTCAATTTTCTTTTTTAGGGTTAAACACGAAGGTTAAAGCGACGTGCAATCAGAAAGAGAGTTTCGTGAGAAGTGAAGTTGTATGCGCAAAAAGCCGGAGATTTTTTTATACATTCCGATCGTCTTTTCTTTATATTCTTTTGTCAATTTACGCGCGCGAATCTTACGACTTTTATCGAACACCGGAATTCATATTTTTTAAAAGAATGAACTACACAACATACTCCCCCGCGTTTGCGAAATGTTAAGATGTTCAAAATATTTTTATAATGAAAATTATTTGACTAATGTATATGTTGATAATGTGTACTTATGATTAAATTTACATGTTTTAAAATCAAACATGGGATATGTACAAATTTAATTACAATCTTAGAACCTGATTTTTCAAAAAGATTAATAAACATTTTGATAATAAATAAGTCTGAGATATGAACGATCACTAACGTTTAAACAAACAGATCTTTCTTTAGGTAAGATGTTCACAAAATTATAATTTTGTTAAATTTTAGTTTCTTCTACAGGTAAAGGACATAGATCGGTAATATTTCGTTTATAAGTATTATTAGTGGGTTTTACAGTCACCACTCGCACCAAAAAATAACGTTACGGATAGGAAATTCAAGAGCTTTAAAACTTTCTTTGTAAAGCTTTACAAGATGTAAAGCGCCACATAATTCTAAACGGGGAATAGTAAATAAACCTTTTACAGGTGCTACACGCGACCTGGCGCATGCCAATCGAACTAAAATTTTACCCGATGCATCAACCGATCTTATGTACAGGCATGCACCATAACCCAATCTACTAGCGTCACAGAAACCAACGATATCGACATGAACGAATTTATCGATTACTATTTTTCTTTCGACTCTAAAATTATTTATCAACCCGATTTGATTAATGAAAGTAATCCATGAAGTATGTATTTCATTTGGAACTGACTCGTCCCATCCGATATCTGTACGCCAACATTTTTGCATCATGACTTTTGCACCGAAAACTACAGGGCCAAGCAAACCCAATGGATCGAAAATTTTAGCTATTTCTGAAAGTATATGCTGTTTCGTGATTTTTTGATGAGAATTCAAAGGTTTGGTAGAAAATACAAACACATAATATTTAGAACTCCATACGATTCCGAGAGTCTTTGAATCTGATACAGAATTTTGATTTTGATCCGTGTAAAAAGTTTTTTCGTCCATGTCGTTAGAATTATGAATATTATTAGACAACCATTTTCTGATATCAAAACCAGCGTGAGCCAGTAAACTAGTTACTTGTTCGCGTATCGTGTGCATTTCTTCGAGAGAATTCGAACCCGTAATCAGATCGTCGACGTAAAAATGATTTTTTAAAACACGTTGAGCCAAAGGAAATTTCGCGCCTTCATCGTCAGCTAATTTTTTAATAGTACGAATAGATAAAAAAGCCGCGGATGAGTTATCAAAAGTTACTGTATTTATTTCAAAAGGTTTAATCTGTCCATCCTTGTCGTATCAAAATATATACTGATATTTTCGATCGCGAGGGTCTACTAATATCTGACGATACATTTGCGCTATATCTGCTGTCATGACGTAAGCATAGGATCGAAATCTAAGTAAATGTTGGAAAAGCTTGTCTTGTATAGTGGGACCCACTATAAGCACATTATTCAATGAAATGCTTTTGTTAGTTTTGCTCGATGCATTAAAAACGGCTCGTACTTTGGTGGTGGTGCTAGATGGTTTAAACACTGGATGCTGTGGCATAAAATAACCATCCTTGCTTTCGTCTTTGACGAGAGACATATGACCCTGATCGATATAATCTTGCATCACTCTAAATTATTCGATTTTTAGTTCGGGATTTGCATCTAATCGCCGCTCGAGTGAATAAAACTCCCTCAAAGCCGTGGATTTTGAATCAGCTAGATTTTCCACCCCCTCGCAAAAAGGAAAGCGTACTATATATCGTCCGCTAGCATCTCGAATCGCGTTTTGTAAATAATGGGCTTTAATTAAAGAATCTTCTGTTTGTCTTTGATTTTTTTTACTGGGAATATCTTCTACCTCGCAAAATTATTCATTATCCGTGATAATTCCTCAATCTGTTTTTTCTGCGCAAAACCAGTTTTTAAAACGGTATAATTACAAGTGGCAATTCCCTCAAAACATTTGTGATGAATTCCACCCGCGACAATCCAACCCAATAAAGTTTTTTGCGAATAAAGATTACAGGGACCTGAGGTAAGCTTTATTTGTCCGATGGAAAAGAGAGATAAGGTAGTGCCCGAACCGATTAATAAATCAACACCGTAAGGCATATGAAATTGTGGGTCCACGAGTTGTATACCATTTGGTAAATCAATTAAATTGCGAGGAAATTTTTCCGATGGAGTTAAACCTGATATCTGTGGAATAATTAAACAAGTAAGACTTTTAGAAAAATTACTGTAAATTGATTTAAATTTGATATTTACGCATTGATGGCACTCGGTATTTAACTCATTTATCGCTCCCACTGTAATCGAACAAGTTTTAAAGGGTAAATTTAACAATTGGGCCAATCGAATAGTTATTAAATTCACGGTTGCACAAGTTTCGAGTAAAACGCGAGGGTGTATATATTCGTTTCGAGCATTTAAAACGAAAACCTTGGCAGTTGCCATAAGGTGATTGCGTGCATCATTAGCTTCAACACTCAATACTTTGCCCACTGGTCAATCATCACGTTTTGGGGTAATTTTTTCGTTTGGGGTAGTAATCAAAGCAGCAGACGTGTTCGACCCGACATTAATTTTAAAATCCTTGTGCAACAAAGTATGATGTTTTTTATTGCACTTTTTACATGAGCCAGAGGAGCAGGCACCTGCATGAGAACGTAAACAATTAACGCATAACCTCTTTTCTTTTGCAAAGGTCCATCGCTGATAAACGTTCAGTTTGTCGAACGAAGGGCATTTAAAGAGTAAATGTTCAGAACCGCAACAAACGCAAATGCCCTTGATACCGGTAGCTAAGACGCGAGCATCCAACTCTTTACGCTGAAACTTTTTCGGCTGAAAGGTCGCTTGGTCAGCAGTTCGCTTTTGTCCTTGATCAAAATTTTTCGACGAGGATTCTAATACGCTAACCCGAAAAGCTGATTCGCGAATGAACTCAATCAGTTTCTTTAAATCAGGGAGTTCATCAAGAGTTAGCGATTCTTCCCATCTATTCCGCGTTGACGCGGGAAGTGCTCTTTCAATGGTGCGAATGAGTTGACGCGTACGGCCATCTATTTTCAATGTGTCCAATGCGGTAAGATGCTGCTCTACCGTATCCGCTAGAGCTGATAAACCGGAAGAAGTGGCCTTATTTAATTTCGACAGATCAATAAGTGCGTCCAAATGTTTCGTAACCAATATACGTTTTCTCTCGTATGAATCGGTAAGAAGCTTCCAAGCTTTCGGGTAATTTTCAGCGTATAAAGACATAGGTCCGATTTTAGTGAATGCTTCACCGCGCATTGCACTTTTTAAATAAGTTAGTTTAGTAACATCGTCAATGTCTGAGCGAGAGCATATAATTGATTCGAAAGCATTTTTAAAAGAGAGCCAAGCATCAATATTTCCATTAAATAAAGAAATTTCAGTTATCAGAAGCTTCGGAAGCTTTGGCCTTTCAAAAAAGGTTCAATTGGCTAACGCGGTAGCATGAGTGTCGATTGCGGGTAAAGGTCGTAAAGCTTGAAGCTTACCGGCGATATGAAAAAACTTCTTACGCCAGTCGGCCAATTCATCAAGCTGCTTATGCTCTGGTTCAAGAGAAGCCAACTCATCATGAAGTTCCTCGTATTTTTTCAAAGAGTCTTTTAAAAGCTCTAAACGAAGGGGAGCATCATTCGCGGAAACGAGATCGTCATCGAGAGCTTTTTTAGTTTCAATTAATTGCTCATTAAAAGAGGTCCCCTTTTGCACAATAAAGGCGATGCGTCTGGCTTGAGTCATTTTTACAATAAAGAAAAATATTTAATTTGGGATTATAAACAACGCGAAAAATTTCAATGACGCGCTGAGCTTGATGTACGAAAAACGATTAAAAGCAAGAGTTTACACAAACGACTAATTTTTCAAACGGCTATGAAAAGTGCGTGTTAATAAAAATGGTGACAGTCGGAGGAAGGAGAGGTTAAATTCAAACAACTTATCTTATTCCAATAATGCCGTTAAGAAGGCTTCGCTAAGGGAGGTCAAGGAGATTCACTGCTGGAGGAAAGGAGTGGCGTGGTACATATTTCTTGCGAGGGATGGTGATAGACGGTGGTAGTAAAAAATCTTGCGTCCGTACGATATGCAGGTGATAATATTGAAACGAAGCAACGTATGATTCGGTGCGATGGCAGAACCGATTTCCTCAGCTTATGACGCAGTTTCGTACCTCACAGGAGGCACCATGTAACGAAGAATGCACAGCTATTTCCAAATTAAAAATGAAATGCCATGTAGAGAGTAGGACCCCAGGGGTTAAGAGTAGCTCTCTAAATTTAATTAAAGGATTATTTTTGAGTATTTAAACATGGTTTTATAAAATGAAAGAAGCTTATTGCAGGAAAAAGCCTTTCGGCAAAAAACCTGATTTATTATGTCAAAGAGTTGTACATTAGTAAATCATGGATAAGAATAACAAAATAAACTCGAGTAAATTAATATTTGTGTAAGTTTGTGGTGTTTAAAAAAATAATTGTACCTTGTCAGGAACTATGGTTGCGATGAATCTGTCGCTTAGATTCATTTAACGTGAACAAGATTGCGAGCAAGGAGCTCAGCTTTTTCGGGTCTGCTGGCCAGGCAGGACCGCTTTTTTCGTTGCTACGAAATATCTTTAATGCCTCGCTAAGAGACGATGTTTGGTCACAATTGACGCAAGCTTGTAGTCGATCTCAACTTTTTTTCTTAGGGTTAAACACGAAGGTTAAAGCGACGTGCAATCAGAAAGACAGTTTCGTGAGAAGTGAAGTTGTATGCGCAAAAAGCCGGAGATTTTTTTATACATTCCAATCGTCTTTTCTTTATAATCTTTTGTCAATTTGCGCGCACGAATCTTACGACTTTTATCGAACACCGGGATTCATATTTTTTAGAAGAACGAACTACACAACACAAGCGCCAATCACCCAATGACCCGAAGCGCTAACTCGCCTCCCTCTGAAATAATATGATATTAAATATGAACCCCAGCGCCCATCACTTGATGACCAGGGGTACTTACTTTCCTTTCTATTAAATAATAAAACATTAATTATTAAGACAAGCGCCTATAGACCGATGACCTGGGGCGCTTTCTTGCCCCTCTATAAAATAAATAAAAAATAAACAATGAAACAAGCTTCTTAACACAATGACCCGGGGCGCTAAGTGGCCTCTCTATTAAATGAAAATATATTAATTAATAGCACAAAAGCCTTTCAGACGATAAGCCAGGGCACTAACTGCCCTTGTCAATTAAATAATGAAATAATTAATCATTCATGCAATTGCTTTTAACCTGATGACCTTAGGCACTTTCTTGCCTTTCTATGAATTAATAAACTATTAACTATTAACAAGTGCACCTATCATCCAATGACCCGAGGCGGTTACTTGCCTCTCTAATACATAATAGGATGTTGAGCAATAATACAAGCGCCTATCATTCGATCACCCAGGACACTTTCTTGCTTCTCTATTAAATAATAAAACGCTACGCAATAATACAATCGCCTGCTAACTGATCAGCCAGGGCATAAACTGGTCTTTTTTATAAATAATAAACTAATTACTACCTATACAAACACCTATAACTGATAACCTGGGTTGCTAACTTGCCTCTCTATTAAATGATATAATATTAAATATCAACCCAAGTGGCTACCATTTGATAAACCAGTAGGCTTACTTTCTTCTTGATTAAATATAAGTAATTATTATCAACACAAGCGCCTATCAACTGATGACCTAGGGCAATTACTGGCTTCTCTATTAAATAATAAAATGTTAATCAATATCACAAGCGCCAATTACCCGATGACCCGAAGCGCTAACCCGCTTCCCTCTGAAATAATATAATATTAAATATGAACCCCAGTGCCTATCACTTGATGACCAGGGGTACTTACTTTTCTTTCTATTAAATAATAAAACATTAATTATTAAGACAAGCGCCTATAGAACGATTACCTAGGGCGCTTACTTGCCCCTCTATTAAATAATTTAATAATAAACAATAAAACAAGCGCCTGAACACAATGACCTTAGGTGCTTAGTGGCCTCTTTATTAAATAATAACATATTAATTAATAGCACAAGTGCCTTTCAGACGATGACCCAGGGCACTAACTGGCTTGTCAATTAAATAATGAAATAATTAATCTTTAATGCAAGTGCTTATAACCTGATGACCTTAGGCACTTTCTTGCCTTTCTATGAATTAATCAACTATTAACTATTAACAAGTGCACCTATCATCCAATGACCCAGGGCGGTTACTTGCCTCTCTAATGAATAATAAGATGTTAAGCAATAATACAAGCGCCTATCATTTGATCACCCAGGGCACTTTCTTGCTTCTCTATTAGATAATAAAACGCTACGCAATAATACAATCGCCTGCTAACTGATCAGCCAGGGCATATACTGGTCTTTTCTATAAATAATAAACCCATGATTACCTTTACGAGTGCCTATAACCGATGGTCTGGGGCGCTAACTTGCCTCTCTATTAAATGATATAATATTAAATATCAACCCAAGTACCTACCATTTGAAAAACCAGTGGGCTTACTTTCCTCTTGCTTAAATATAAGTAATTATTATCAACACAAGCGCCTATCAACTGATGACCTAGGGCAATTACTGGCTTCTCTATTAAATAATAAAATGTTAATCAATATCACAAGCGCCAATTACCCGATGACCCGAAGCGCTAACCCACTATCCTCTGAAATAATATAATATTAAATATGAACCCCAGTGCCTATCACTTGATGACCAGGGGTACTTACTTTTCTTTCTATTAAATAATAAAACATTAATTATTAAGACAAGCGCCTATAGAACGATTACCTAGGGCGCTTACTTGCCCCTCTATTAAATAATTTAATAATAAACAATAAAACAAGTGCCTGAACACAATGACCTTAGGTGCTTAGTGGCCTCTTTATTAAATAATAACATATTAATTAATAGCACAAGTGCCTTTCAGACGATGACCCAGGGCACTAACTGGCTTGTCAATTAAATAATGAAATAATTAATCTTTAATGCAAGTGCTTATAACCTGATGACCTTAGGCACTTTCTTGCCTTTCTATGAATTAATCAACTATTAACTATTAACAAGTGCACCTATCATCCAATGACCCAGGGCGGTTACTTGCCTCTCTAATGAATAATAAGATGTTAAGCAATAATACAAGCGCCTATCATTTGATCACCCAGGGCACTTTCTTGCTTCTCTATTAGATAATAAAACGCTACGCAATAATACAATCGCCTGCTAACTGATCAGCCAGGGCATATACTGGTCTTTTCTATAAATAATAAACCCATGATTACCTTTACGAGTGCCTATAACCGATGGTCTGGGGCGCTAACTTGCCTCTCTATTAAATGATATAATATTAAATATCAACCCAAGTACCTACCATTTGAAAAACCAGTGGGCTTACTTTCCTCTTGCTTAAATATAAGTAATTATTATCAACACAAGCGCCTATCAACTGATGACCTAGGGCAATTACTGGCTTCTCTATTAAATAATTAAATGTTAATCAATATCACAAGCGCCAATTACCCGATGACCCGAAGCGCTAACCCACTATCCTCTGAAATAATATAATATTAAATATGAACCCCAGCGCCTATCACTTGATGACCAGGGGTACTTACTTTTCTTTCTATTAAATAATAAAACATTAATAATTAAGACAAGCGCCTATAGAACGATGACCTAGGGCGCTTACTTGCCCCTCTATTAAATAATTTATAATATACAATAAAACAAGCGCCTGAACACAATGACCTTAGATGCTTAGTGGCTTCTTTATTAAATGATAATATATTAATTAATAGCACAAGTGCCTTTCAGACGATGACCCAGGGCACTAACTGGCTTGTTAATTAAATAATGAAATAATTAATCTTTAATGCAAGTGCTTATAACCTGATGACCTTAGGCACTTTCTTGCCTTTCTGTGAATCAATAAACTATTAAATATTAACAAGTGCACGTATAATCCAATGACCCGGGGCGGTTACTTGCCTCTCTAATGAATAATAAGATGATGAGCAATAATACAAGCTCCTATGATTTGATCACCCAGGGCACTTTCTTGCTTCTTTATTAGATAATAAAACGCTACGCAATAATATAAGCGCCTGCGAACTGATGAGCCAGGGCATATACTGGCCTCTTTTATAAATAATAAACCCATGATTACCTATACGAGTGCCTATAACCGATGGTCTGGGGCGCTAACTTGCCTCTCTATTAAATAATATAATATTCAATATCAACCTAAGCGCCTACTACTTGATGATCCAGTGGGCTTACTTTTATCTAATTTAAATAATACTATTAATTATCAACACAAGCGCCTATTGATCGATGAAGTGGGGCGTTCACTGGCTTCTCTATTAAATAATTGAATATTAATTATTAACACAAGCGCCTATTACCCGATGATCCGAAGCGCTTACTTGCCTCCCTGAGTAATAGTATAATATCAAATATAAATCCCAACGCCTATCACTTGATGACCCGGGGCACTTACTTTCCTTGCTTTTAAATAATGAAATATTAATTGTTAACACAAGTGCCTATCATCCAATGACATAGGGCGCTTACTTGTTCTCTACTAAGTCATGAATTATTAAGCAATAATTGAGTGCCACTCACGTGATGACCCAGGGTGCTAACTAGATTCTTCATCGAATAATAAAATATTAATTAACATCTCAAGTTCCGATCACCCGATGGCCTAGGGCGCTCACTTGCTTCTTTACTGAGTGATAAAATATTAATTATTAATTCCAGCGCTTATAACCTGATGACCAAGGGCGATTACTTGCCTCTATCTTAAATAATAAAATGTTCAGTAATATTACAAGTGCCTATCACCCAATCACCTGGGTCGCTTACTGGTCTCTCTATTAAGTAATTAAAAAATAAGCATAAATACAAAAACTAAAAACTTGTTGACCCGGGGCGCCTACTAGCCTCTCTAGTAAATAATCAAATAATAATCAAATGCAGAAGTGCCTGTCACCCGATGACTTGGGGTGCTTGCTGTCCTTACTATTTGATAATTAAATATAAATCCAAAGAACAAGTGCCTATCATCTGATGACCTCGTGCTTCTACTTTCTTCTCTACTAAGTGACAAAATATTAATTATTATTTTCAGTGCTTGTAACCCCATGACTTGAGGCGCTTACTTGCCTTTCTATCAATTAATAAAAATTCATGCAATAATAAAGCGCCTATTACTCGATGAGCCAGGGTGCTTACTAGCCTCTTAAATAAATAATGAAATGTTGATAATTAGAACAAGTGCCTCTCACCTGATGACCTAGGTCGCTTACTGGCTTCTCTAATAAACAATACTATTTATTATTAATACGAACACCTATCACCCAATGACCTAAAGCGGTTACTTGCCTCTTTAATGAATAATAAGATGTTAAGCAATAATACAAGCGCCTATTATCTGATCAACTGGGGCACTTACTTGCCTCTCTATTAAATAATTAAATAATAAACAATGAAACAAGCGCCTTAACACAATGACGCGGGGCGCTTAGTGGCCTTTCTATTCAATGATAATATATTAATTAATAGCACAAGTGCCTTTTACCCGATGACCCACGGCACTTACAAGCTTGTCATTTAAATAATGAAATATTATTAATAAATGCAAGCGCTAATAATCTGATTACCTTGGGCACTTCCTTGCTTTCTATGAAATAATAAACTACCAACTGTTAACACGTGCACCTATCACCCGAAGACCTGGGGCGCTTACTTGCCTTTATATTAAATAATAAAATGTTTAGCAATAGTACAAGTGCCCATGACCCGATGATTCATAGCGCTTACTTGGCTCTCTATCAAAGAGAAAAAATTTAATTATTTAAGAAAAGTGCCTTTCACTTGATAATTTGGGGTGCTTACTTGCTACTCTACTAAATAGTAAAATGTTGAGCAATAGAACAAGCGCCTGTCACCTAATTACGCGGGGCGCTTACTTTCCTTTCTACTAAATAATAAAATATTAATTATTAACACAAGCGCCGATAGACCGATGACCTGCGGCGCTTACTTTTTTCTCTATAAAATGATAAAATGTTAAGCAATAATACAAGCGCCTATTACCAAATGAACCGGGGCGCTTAGTGGCCTCTCTGTTAAATGATAATATGTTAATTAATAGCACAAGTCTCCCTCCTTTGATGACCCTGGGCACTTACTGGCTTATGTTTAAAAAAATTAAATATCAATTTTTAATGCAAGCGCTTATAACCCCAAGACCTGAGGCGCTTTCTAGTTTTTCTAGGAAAGAATAAAATATCGATTAATAGCACAAGGGTCTATCACCCAATGACTTTAGGCGCTTACTGTCCTTTCTATTTAAAAATAAAATATAGATTAAAAAAAAAGCGCCTATCATCTAAAGACTCGGGGCGCTTACTGTCTTTTCTATTTAGTAATTAAATTTGGATTAAAAGAACAAAAGCCTATAATCCTATGACCTAGGGCCCTAACTTGACTCTCTAGTAAATAATAAAATGGTAAGCTGTGATACAAGCAACTATTACTTGATGACCTAGGGTGCTTACTTTTCTCTCTATTAAATAATAAAATGTTAATAATCAACAAAAGCGCCGATCACCCAATAACTTGGGGTGCTTACTTGCTAGTATACTAAATATTAAAATGTTAAGAAATAATACAAGCACCTATCACCCGATCACTCAGCGCGTTTTTTTTCTTTTCTATTAAATAATAAAGTGTTACTTAATAGCACAAGTGCCTATCACCTGATAACCTGTGGCGCTTACTGGCCTCTCTATTAATCAATCAAATAATAAACAATTGTACAAGCGCCTTAACACAATGACCTGGGGCGCTTCATGACCTCTCTATTAAATGATAATATATTAATCAATAGCACAAGTGCCTTTCAGCCGATGACCCAGGGCACTTACTGGCTTGTTATTTAAATAATGAAATATTGGTCATTAATGCAAGCGCTTATAACCTGATGACCTTGGGCGCTTCCTTGCCTTTCTATAAAATAATAAACTATGAACTATTAACACGTGCACCTATCACCCGATGACCTGGGGTGCTTACTTGCCTTTACATCAAATAATATAATGTTTAGCAATAGTACAAGGGCCCATAACCCAATTACCCATAGCGCTTACTTAACTCTCTATTAAATAGAAAAAATTTAATTATTTAAGAAAAGCGCCTATCTCTCGATAACTTGGGGTGCTTACTTGGTACTCTACTAAATAGTAAAATGTTGAGCAATAGAACCAGCTTTTATCACCAATTCAACCAGGGCGCTTACTGCCCTCTCTATTAAATAATTGTTTAACATCAAATTAGTATAACAAACATTAACTATATAATAAAATGTTGATTTATTTCCTGGCATGGACCCATTTCCAAAAGTCTCACCAGTGATGCAAACAGAAGTATACTATGAAAATAATGCTGTAGAGTCCCCAGTCTCTGGTTTCATAATAGCTAACTATGCGAATAATACCATAGTTGAAGTTATACCTTTTATTTAACTAACAAATAGAGTTGGAAACAAAAATAAAATGTACCCGAACCAAATAATATACCAATTGAGTCAGACTATACAGCAGAAATTGATGATTAAACTGCTCAAATCCAACAACTCCAATAATTGTAATTAAAACGCTATCAACTAGTGCTCTCGTAATTAATGTAGCTCCACAAGCTTCCAAAGTAATATTTTGTAGCTTGCTATACATGCCAATATATTCAAAGTTCCAGGGATCAATACAGTTATTGCGCCAAAATTGTTAAATTACTTGAAAAAGTAAACATTTGCAATTGACAAAATTGTGTAAGGAGATGCTACTTTTAAAAATTTAAGTATTAGTTACATTTCAAAATTTTTACAAATAAAAGCTACTTTTTTTTTTAGAAATAATAAACATTTTATTACACCTGGATCCGTCCTTACTCTTTTTTCCATTATCCTTTTTTCACAATACTCTCTATTGGATTAAACTTTTCTTTGAGCTCATCAATAGAGAAAACATTAATCATACACAACTTTAAATACCAAAAGAAAATTGCAAAATCAACACCTATAAAAATTACGTAAAGACAAAGACAAGATTATTTAAAGAGTAAATAAAAAATGGAGAGGTAAATCTAGAGATGAATAAGAGGGTAAGTCGAGTTATTAAATTATATATTCGTTTATTTACCATAAATCAGTTATTAATCAATTTCTTTTTTTTTTTTTTTTCTATTTAATGATTTTAATTTAGTAAACAATTCTTTTTTCGTCACATTTTTCACAATAAATCTTTCTCTGTTGAAATTTCACTTGATAATGAATATGCAAAAGTTGGACTCAACAATAGCTTAATAAAAAATCAGGTAAGTGTTAAATGAATATTACGTATACATCGGGTAAGATTTGCTTAAGATTTACATAAATGTATTAATCTAAAATCACGAGAACATTCTAAATAATAATTAAATTAATTACTGGGAAAGAAAGCGTCAGCTAAAAAATCCTTGCTGTTTCGGAGATTTTAACAGTAAGTAGAATAATTCTTATGTAAGCAAGCGGCGGTGATAACTAGCCTTGTCATTTATTAATTCATTTAATGAATAAACTATTTCTTCGCGAGCAAGTGACGGCGATAAGTAGCTCTACCATTAATTAATTAACTTAATAAATACATTATTTCATTGGCAAGCAAGCGGTACCAACAATAAGTTTGGCGATTTACTAGTTTATTTGATAGATAAACTTTTTCTTTGACAAGTAAGCGACAGCAACAAGTAGCTCAGCTTTTTGATGGATTATTGAGTTAATAAATTTATTCCTTGGTGAGCAAATAGTGGCAATAAGTAAATTAGCTGTTAATTAGTTTATTTAATAAATTTATAACTTCTTTGGCGAGCAAGCGATGGCAGTTCATAGCTCAGCTATTTATCAGCTCAGTTAAAAAATAAATTATTCAGTTGGGGAGAAAGAAATGCTAATAACAAGCCCAGCTATTTCTAAGTTTAATGAATAAATTATTTTTTTGCTGAGTAAGTGAAAGCGAAGAGTAGCTCAGCTATTTATTAATTTGTTTAATATATATATATATATAATTTCTTTAGCAAGCAAGTGATGGCAATAAGAAGCTCAGCTGTTTATTGGTTAATAAACTAATTATCTTTTTAGTGAGCAAGTGACAGCAAGGAGTAGCTCAGCTATTTATTAGTTTTTTAAATGAATTAATTCTTTCTTCGGCGAGTAAGCAACGGTGATGAGTAGCTCTACTATTTAATAATTCACTTGATGAATGTATTATTTCTTTGGCAAGCAAACCACGGCAGTAAGAAATTCAGCGATTTATTAGTTTATATGATGCATAAACTATTTCTTTGGCGAGCAATTAGTGGCAATAAATAGCTCAGCTATTTATGAGTTTATATATTAACTAAGATGATTCTTTGGCAGGCAAGCGATAGCAAGAAAAAGCTTAGCATTTTGAAAGTTCATCAAATAGATAAAATATTTATTTGATCAGCAAGAGACAGCAAAAAGTAGCTTAGCTACTTATTAATTATTAAATAGATAAAACAAAATCTAAAAATAGATATATTTCTATAGTGGGAATGCAACGTTAATGAGAAGCTCAGCTATTTATTAATTTTTTTATGAAATAAATTATTTTTCTAGCAAGCAAGCAGCTGCAAAAAAAAAGCTGAGCTTATCATTATTTTATTCGGAAACTACATTTTTTCCTGGGTGAGCGAGTGACGGCAACTAGTTGATTAGCTATTTATGAATTTATTTATTAAATAAAGCATTTTTTTGCAAGAAAGCGACCGCAATGTGTAACTCAGATTTTTAATAGATTATTTAATAAATACAATATTCCTCTGGCGAGCAAGCGGTAGCAATAAATAGCTTAGCTTTTTATGATTTCCTTCTATTGTTAAACTTATTCTTTGGCAAGCAATCGTCGGTGGTAAATAGCTCAGCTTTTTATTAATTCATGCAATAAATAAATTATTTCTTAGGCGAGTAAAAGCGGTGGCAATAAGTAAATTAGCTATATAATAGTTTATTTGTCAAATGAATTATTTTTATGGCAAGCAAGTGTCGGTAATGAGAAATTCAGCAATTTATTTGTTAGGAAAAATCGGGTTTCACCTGGTGCGTATTCGACCAGGGAATTACGAGTCAGTCAATAACGTTAATGATACTTTTTTTACTGCTAGCCTATAGATAAACTTTTTCTTTGACAAGCAAGTGACGACAACGAGTATCTCAACTTTTTGATAGATTATTGAGTTAATAAATTTATTTCTTTGTGAGTAAGTAGTGGCAATAAGTAAATTAGCTGTTTATTAGTTTATTTAATAAATTCATAACTTCTTTGGCGAGCAAGCGATGGCAGTTTATAGCTCAGCTATTTAGTTTAGTGAAGAAATCAATAATTTATTTCGGGAGCGAGTGACGCCAATAAAAAGCCCAGCTTTTGATGAGTTTATTTGATAAATAATCTTAATTTTTGGCAAGAAAGTGATGGCAATGAGTAACTTATCCATTTATTAGTTTATTTCATAATAAAATTAATTTTTTGGTGAGCAAGTGATGGCAACGAGTAGCTCAGCTTTTTATTAGATTATTCAGTAAATAATTTTATTCTTCGGCGATCAAGTGGTAGCAGTAAGTAGCTTAGATTTTTATTACATTATTTGATAAATGGATTATTTATTCGATGAGCAATTGTCAGCAAGTAATAGCTTACCTTAGTTTTCGTTTGTTGAATGGATAAATTATTTTTTTTGTGAGCAAGTGGCGACAATGAGCAGCTCGGCTATTTATTTGTTTATTTGACAATAAATATATTTTTTGGCGAGTTAGTCACAGCAATAAGTATATTAGCTATTCTTAAGTTTATTCGATGATTATATTATTTTTTTATGAATGAGCAAGTAACAGAAGGTAATCATTATAGTTTATTGGATAGATAAATTTTCTGATCAACGAGCAAGCGGTGAAACTAAGTAGTAGATAAGCTATGGCGGTTCTAGAACAGCCCCCCTCTTTGCGAAATGTCTCCCTCTGAGGCGTGTCCCTGCGGCCAATGGGCGAGAGGCATGGTTTTTTTTGCGCGCGCTGCGTTAGTTCGTGCGCACTACCTGCAGCGCTACTCGAGTTGTGCGCACTGCAATGTGCGCCTGCAGCGGTGGTTTGCGAGCGCTGCTTGAATATTCAAAATCTTCTGCAGCTTGCATATATGATGGTTATATGCATTTTAAGGTAAGCAAGCGCGTTGCATGATACTGTAGGATGTGAAGTGGTAGGAAAATAATTGTTAAAAATTTCTTTGTTTATTTTGATCAATGCGTTTATTCAAAATTTAAAAAAAATTACTAGTACAAACTAGACTTGCAAAATGATTTGTTGAACATCTTATTCTTTAATTACAAAAAAATATACAGTAAAAATTTTATTACTATTCCCTTCACCGTATGCTATACTTAACCAACCACGTCGTACCCACTCATCCACGTAGGCAGCACTTTTTGCTATTTAAGACGTTCATATGCTGCATAGTATGAATCACTGTCTTGCTTTGATGACTTGACTGATGTACTAGTAATAAACCATTGTTTTAATAAGTGTGCTTCATGTAGAGCACAAAATAGCTTTCTTTTTTCGAAATGATTTTGCCCATGTGTAAGGCATATGGGAGAAGAGACTTTATCTTTAAGGTGTTTGAAGGGACGACATATTTGCGACAAATCGTGAACTTCTCGCTTCAGGATTAAGCTAATGAATTAGGCTTCATCACTTCCATATGTATAAATTCTTCTAAGGTTTTTAGTAATAGTTGTAAGACGAAACTTTAAGTCATTTAATGTTATACCACCTTCAAACCATTCGATTCCGTGGACTTCTAGTGTCTGGTAATTATTATGTTTTTTTATATACAGCGGTAAATCATTGAAATTGCAAGGTGGTTTGATTATCCAGTGCCCAACAACGTTTCCTTGTAACGAAACCATGGAAAATTCTTTTGGTATGAAGTATCTATCAGTATTATGAAAGCCATGGATACTGATGATAAAATCCATGATGATGCGTTTAATGAGTATCTATAAATTGAGAATTTTAAGGTTGAAAAGTATTTTTTCTCAATGTCTTCTCTGTTCGACTAGCTTCTCTTTTTCACCGTTGCTCTTACTACTTATGCTGAATTAGTAAAACTGCCAAAATAAGAAGATGCAACCACTATTTATAACTTCTCTGTATCAGAGCTAGCAACATCTTCCCATCCGCAGCGCTGCTTGAGTTTACGTAAATTATCTGCAATCCCCTCTCTGTAAGCGAGCATGAGATGCAACTTCCCTTCTCCTCGACCCCCCCCCCCAGCCCGTGAATAAGTATGAGATACAGCTTCCCTTCTCTCCGAGCGCCTAAACCGCTGTGAGCATACCCGAGCTCGCGAGCAGCTGTGACTATACTAAAAAAAGCCGTGACTATACTTGAACAGTTGGATAGTTAGAAGCACCACTTTACTTTTTCATGCATTTTCGCTTAGAAGAGTTGTTCTTTTAAAACGAGAGAAGCAGATAATCCCAAGACGTTAAGTTTAGTTGTACCACATTCAGCTTAGGAGTCGCTCCAAATTTTTCTCTCCATGAGAAAATTAAAGCGGCTTAATGTTTGGAGCACAGTTTCCTTTCCCACGCATTATTTACGTATGCCAAATATTCATACCTTGTATCATATAATTATGGCTCTAAATGTATAGTTCAAAGCCCCTTACAAATGCTGACTAATCCGCAGATCAACAATTCCTAACGGGATTTCTTTTCTCAACAGGTTTGGAGCATTTTCGAACTAGAGCAATACACATAGTTGGTAGAAAAATTTTAAAGTTTGGTTTTAAACTATAATGTCAATTTATTTGGATAAAACAGTTTATCATTTTTCAGTTGAAAATAAAAATAAATTATAAAAACTTTAATCGAATTTCAGAGAACAAAACACCTTTTTTCTATTTGTTTCTTTTCCTCTTATTCACGTATGTTACTTCACACACAATTTCGGGTGATGGCATATCATCAACTTGCGGTGATGATATATCAATTACCTCCTTACAATTACTCAATGGCGATTTTGTTAAATCAATGACTAATGCCTCATTATTCACTAATGGTGATGTTGTTAGATTAACGACTGGCACAACTAAATTCAGAGGTACCGCTGGCGGTGAACTCCAGTTTGCAATCTCAAATCTCTCTGTATAGGAAGGTGTAGGGGATGCTGGAAAAAGATTCCCAGAATCCAATGACACTGCATCGATGTTCGAAAACCATGCTGTTTCCCACGGTAAAAAAGAGATTAATTCTAAAAAAAGTTCACATGATAATTATATGAATTATAAATTATAAATTATAAATAATTTTTAAAAAAAGTAATAAAATATAGCAAAGTAATTTACCAAAATCCTGAGCTGCAGCCGTTGGTGAATTCCACCGCACCGTTTCAAGCGTCTCAAACCTCTCCGTAAAGGAAGGTGTAGGAGACGATAAAGATATATTTTTCGTCGGGATGACGACTCCAGGACAAGATGGTCCCTCAGGAAGACTTAAGTCACTTTCTGGTACTGCTGACAATGCTCCATCAATGTTTAAGGGCGGTGCTGTTGTCCACGACGAAAAAGATATTGATTCTAGAGGGTATAGAGTTATTTAACAATAATTTAAGATTTATTATAAATATGTAAAAAAATTATAAAATAAAACGTAGCTTTTTCGTCTATAATGGAAATTGAGTTTGCAGATACTCGTTGTGGTAATGTGCAAGGTTCTAAATCACCATCATTAAAATCTTGCGGCAGCATACTATCCAAAATATTCTGGAAACTCTCTATTTATATAAGTTCTATTTCACTATAGAACGTATGTGATGGACGTGTATGAGCCATTTCGATGATTTTACAAAACTAAATATTTTAGTATTCAGCCCTCCTTTTAAACACTTTGAAGCAGCTACTCCAAAAACTGTAGCTTATTCCCCCACCTTATTCTAATTTTGAATACTCATTTTAAACCAATGGAAAGACTTATTCATCATTCCACAACCCTTTTTACTACATGCCCATAGCATCAGAGGTCTACGATTGCTTGAAAATTTGACTTCTCCCTCCCTCCAACTACCATAAGCCAATTGGAAAACTTAACTTCTATCAAGTGTGAATGTCTGCAGGTGAGGGAAATTTCATCCTTCTTAGTGCGCGGAAACAAATTTTCTCTCCCTAATAATATACTGCGGAGAACGCCCTAGACGGTCCTAAAGTGTCATAGTCACACTATTCGAATTAGTCAAGGAGTAAAGGAGTTAAACCACATGCTCGCACAACGCATAAGTCGAGAGACACTCATCAAGGTATGGTAAAATTTTTATAACTACTTTTTTATGTAATACTTTTTTCTATATTTCACTCGAGACGCAGCAATGATTTTGAGAGTTTTACTTTTCTATACTTATTTCACTCGAAACGCAGCAATGATGTTGAGAGTTCTAGTTTTCTATACTTATTTCACTCGAGACGCAGAAATAATGTTGAGAGTTCTACTTTTTATGTTTCACTCGAGACGCAGAAATGATGTTGAGTTCTACCTTTCTATATTTCTCATTAATAATTTTATTTTTCTCTAGCTTTGTAAGAAGCGAAAACTTCTTAATTCATTTCATTTTATTTTTTTCAGCATAAATATGGTAAAAAAGACTACTGATGGTGATATAAGAAGATATCAGGAACATCTGATTTTTCGTGCTTTGCAACGACACATAACTTCTTCTGAACAACAACCTCCTGAACTCATGTCAATGGATCTTTCTGCAGGAGAAATGCCAGAAGTAATAGTGGAAGAAGAAGAAGAAATCGCAGCACCAATAAAATCAACAGCCAAAGAAGTAGAGGCAGCGCCAACAGCAGCATCATATGAAAACGGTAAAGTAGAAAAATTTACTTTTGCACGTTTGAAACATAATCTTTAACTCCCTGATGTGCACTATATGTAATACAATGATATATACGCCTCAGGTAAAAGTTAAAATAAGCCAATAATCTTACTTCAGTTTAAATTACATAATACACGTATGCACAAACTTAAAATTTTAGCTACTTCATTACTTAAGATGTATACTATAGTTGTTTTCTAAATATTTTTCAGAAGAAAAAATGCAGTTTTCCCAATGCGAATGGTTAGATAATATTGATTTACAATCACCACTTTCACCATCATAGGCATCATGGTTTTGCGAACAAAACTGGGACGAACTATTGGAGTCAGCACCGGGAGTAGTAAAAATAGGAGCAACTACTGCTACAGCCGTATGTAAGGACAACGATGAAGTTTTGAAGTCTGTATTTGCCCCAACTATGACCGGAGAAAATATACCCCTCCCGTCAACGTCATCACCACTGCCACCATCACTCGCAATAAATTCTCTATTGCCTGCAAATTTTGAGACGTGGTCTGAAGAGGATAAATGTACGCTTATGGAAAGAGTACACATATCTTTAAAAAAAGAGGAAGACAAAATAATAGCTCGGGAGAAAAAAAAATGATTAAGGAGAGAGAAAAAATTATTGACCTGTTACAAAAAAAGAGGCTTTGAAAAAAAAAAAAAAAAAAAAAAAAAAAAACTAAAACAAAAGGCAATAGAGCAGAAGCGGAAAGCTGATTTACTCAAGATGGAAAGATGCAAAAAAAAAAAAATTTCATAAGAAAACTTTACCTGAAATATTATTAACTGATATGTTTAGGTTTTAAGTGTGTACCTGTAAAGAATATATATTACGCATGTTAAATTTTTATGTCAAAAAAAAACAAATTATTATGATGTAATAAAATTGTCTACTTTATTAATAAAAATTCAGCCTATTTTCATTTTATCTTGATTATACTAAAATTCAACTTTTAATATTTTTTTATCTCACATGCAACAAAAATACTACATATAAATTTTTTAATTAAAAGTATATTTATTAATTACAAGTATTATTTGTTTCAACAATAATTAAAAAATTTTTTATTACATTTTCAGTTGGAATAATGAATAGTTTAGTATGTAACCTTCCAAATTTCACTTTTTTTACGACTTTGCATCCAATCTTTTATTGCCAGCACATTATTCACTGCACACATTGAATCAATATGAAAGCTATGATGTTTGCACGGCACGTAGTCTTGTATGAGATTTACATTTACAAGAGCAGGGCATCCATACTCCTCAACATTAATAACTATGAAAAATGTATATACATATGTATTTATTATTTACAAGAAAATGTATATTATTAAACTCAAGATATTTTTTTATTCAGTTAATGATACATACTTGCATGATAGTATATTTTGCAACCACTTTTTCTTCTCAAGACCTTTGACATATACTGTTCCAACGTGAAACAGCATGCTTTTAAATTTTTCTATTCCCTTTTTGTAAGAAATGTTACCAGAATTCCAGTTTATACCATGAAAACTATCTTCCAACCATTGATTCTGTTTTTGATACTTTTTTGATAAGTCTTCCAATGGAAAAGGTGGTTTGAGTACAATGACGACCGGGTAAGTATCCATGTCAAGGTCAATAAAGGAAATTTCCTTAAAAATAAAGTTGTTACCAAAGCTCTTAAAGCCTTGAAAATCAGCAATGTACTTCATATTGTAAGAAAAAGTAATTGATGTTGCTCAGCCGAGAGTAATCAAATGAATAAATTTTACTGCTAAATGTGGTTTACAATATGTACATTTTAGTTTAACACATGCATGCGCACGTTAACCCCCTTTCCCGCCACTCCTCTCCTTTCCTCTCATATTCGCAAAACTTAGCATATTAAAGGAGTTGCTAGCGCCAATACTGCTTACTTCTTCAAAATCGTTCGTTTTCTTAACTTCCGGTTCCAAGCTAGTCATGGCTACTGTTCAATATTTCAAAGATGTGACACATTGTATATGTCAATCATATCAACAAGTAATCAATAGTGATGCTGATGTATCTCAAATCCAAAGATTGCTAGACACCAACCTTACAATTGCTAAGGATTTTTATATTTTTAGTCAAAGGAGTAATTTAATTACATCAGAAAAACAAAAATTCTAATCTGCTGAGGCTTTACTAAAAACTATTATACAACTACTATATGATCATTTAGAAATAGTAGAAGCGAAAAGAATATTTATGAACGAATCTGAAGTTTCCGTAAAAGACTGTGAGCAAGAAGTGGCAGCAGCAGTCGAGGTATTTGAAAATGAGCCCGAAGTTTTTGTACGAGAAAGTAATGGAAATGTTGTAACATCAGTCAAGACATGTAAAACTAAAACTGCTTCATGTAATAATAATGAGAGCGTTATACCAGCAGCAGTATCTAATTGTGTTCAAGGTAAAAGTGAAGGAGAAGCAAAAATATCAGCACCTACGGTATGTGTTCAAGGTAATGGTATAGTACCTGCAATGCAAGTTCCACATGATGAAAATGATGCATCCGTAAGTTTGAATGATGTAAATAGTGCATTTGAAAATCGCATCACGGACGCTTTAATTGTGAATTTGAAACACTTAGATATTAAAAAGTTTCTGAAAGATGTCGAACAGCAATTTATTCAACGAATTCAACAATCTTTAGAGCTATATCAAGCACTTAAAGTTAATACGATGTTGACAGCTGAATATGTGATAGTAAAAGATAATGTCAAGGATGTATATTTGAAATATTTTAATACGAAATCGCATACTATTTACCAGACAACTAACTTGAATAAATGGTTTGAGATGAACGTACGACAGCCGATAAAGAAAAATATGGATGATTTTCAAAATAAAGAATCTGGCTGGACACCGCACTCAATTTTAAATTTAGTTGTAAATAATAATAAGCTTAATCCTATGCGAGGTAGTTCTTTCATAGGCTTGTCGGATTATATAAAAAAAAAGAAAGCCTGTGTAAATGTCATAAACAGAGACGTTCAATGTTTTAAATGTGCTGTTTTATCAGCAATACATCCAGCGAAAAGCAATCCACAGCGCGTCTCTAACTATATTGAATTTGAAGGCAGATTAAATTTTGATGGAATTGAGTTCCCCGTATATCCTAAAAAAATTGTAAAATTTGAAAAACAAAACAATGTTTCAATTAATTTATATTTTTTAAAAAAGAAGGGTAGTACTTACATTGTTTTTCCAAGTCACTTGACTGCAAATAAAGAACAAACCCATGTGAATCTTTTACTTGTTGAGAGCTTCTACATAGATGATCAAGAAGAAGAAAATAATAACAATGATTTAGAGCATAAATATCATTATGTTTGGATAAAAAATTTATCTCGCTTAGTACGCAAACAGTTGTCGGAACATAAACATGCTGCAAATATATGCGATCGTTGCCTTCACTATTTTTGGTCCAAACAAAAGCTAGAAATGCATGAAGTTGATTGCAAAAATTTAAATAAGTGTAAAATTACTCTACCTAATAGAAAAAAGCATGAGCATATACTTGAATTTAAAAATTTTACATACAAGAATCGAGTACCTTTTGTTATATATGCAGACTTTGAATGTTTACTGGAACCTGTTGAAAGTGACCGCGCATATCAACATCACATGGCTTTAAGTATTGGTTATTTTGTTAAGTGCTATTATGATGATAGAAAATCAGAGTATAAAAGTTATAGACAGTGTGATGAAGATAAAAAAACACCTGCTCAATGGTTTGTTAAAGATCTATATTTTCTAGCTTTGAAATTAGAAGAATTATATAAAAATCCTTTGAAAATGATTAACCTGACGAATAACGAACAAATTCAATTTAAAAAGGCTTCATTGTGCCATATTTGCAACCAATCATTTACTTCAAATGATAAAAAAGTTAAAGACCACTGTCACCTTACTGGAAAGTGAGTATACTTTTTCTATAATAATAATAGTAATAATAATAATCAATTAATACTTGTACATGATTTTTTTATAGATATCGTGGACCCGCACACAACAAGTATAATATTAACTATCGAGACTCGAGAATGATACCTATGATTTTTCATAACTTGAGTGGTTATGAGTCACACTTCTTTATCAAAGAACTTGCTACATGTTTTCCGGGAAGAATTCAGCTTTTGCCGCAAACGAAACAAAAATATATTTTGTTTACAAAATACGTTGAAAGAACTGAAATTAATCTCCGATTTATCGATTTATTTAAATTTATGGCCTCATCTCTCGACAAATTATCCTCATAATTAGAAGAACTAAAAATTTTAGAAACAATTTCCTCAAGTGATGATAAATATACTTACGATCAGATAAATTTATTAAAAAGAAAAGGTGTTTTCCCTTATGATTATATTTCTTCGTTTGAAAAACTAAAAGAAAATAAGCTGCCATCAAAACAAGATTTCTACAGCAGTCTTTACGAAGCTCACATAACCGATGAAGAGTATGAGCATGCTGAAAATGTTTGGAATAATTTTAACATTGGAACTCTTGGAGAGTATTCTGATTTATATTTGAAGACGGACGTACTTCTACTCGCTGAAATATTTTAAAATTTTCGGAATAGTTGTCATGAGGCATATGAATTAGACCCAGCTCATTATTTTACAACTCCTGGCTTAACGTGGGATGCTATGTTAAAGAATGCGAAGGTAATTTTTTTTTACATACATGTATGCATATAACAATAATTATGATTAAAGTTTTTTGGTTTTATAATGAGTGAAATTAGAGTTGTTAACAGGCATTGACATTGTTATGTTTATCGAGCGTGGCATACGAGGTGGAATCAGTCAATGTTGCAATCGATATGCAAAAGCTAATAATCCTTACATGAAAAAAGACTATCAAGTAGATAAAGATGAAAAATAACTCATATATTATGATGTCAACAATTTATATGGATGGGCTATGACCCAACCATTACCATACGCAGATTTTAAATGGATTCAAAATACAAATTCAATGGGTATTTTAAACGTGCCTGATAATGCTGAAATCGGTTATATACTTGAAGTGGATTTTGAGTATCCTAAAACCCTTTACAACGCTCATAAAGATTTACCATTCTGTGCTGAGCATATGGCACCTCCTGGATCTAAACAAAATAAACTAATGACCACCTTATATGACAAAGAACGATATGTGATACACTACCGTGCACTCAAGCAAGCTGTAAGTCATGGTCTTCGCATAAAAAAAATTCATAGAACTCTACAGTTTAAACAAAGTCCTTGGCTAAAAAAATACATTGACTTCAACAGTAAAAAACTTCAAAATGCTAAGAATGACTTCGAAAAGATGTTATATAAGTTATTTAATAATGCCGTTTACGGAAAGACTATGGAAAATGAACGTAAACAAGTTGATGTTAAACTCATTAACAAGTGGGAGGGGAGGTATAGTGCGGAGACATATATTGCACGACCGAATTTCCATAGCTGTGATATTTTTGATGAGCAGCTTGTGGCTATACAATTACTTCGTACGGATGTATATATAAAAAAAACCAATGTATGTTGGATTAAGTGTCTTGGACCTGTCAAAGACACTTGTGTATCAATTTCGTTACAACTTCATGAGAAATAAAATGGAAGATCAGTGAAAACTTTTGTACACAGACACTGATAGTCTTGTGTATGAAATAACGAACCAAAATATTTATAATATAATGCTTGAGAATATTCAAGAATTTAATACTTCAGACTATCACTTGGACAATAGAATTAATATACCGCTCGTTGATAAAAAAATTGTTGGCTTAATGAAGGATGAATGTAATGGAAAAATCATGTTGGAATTCGTAGGACTAAGAAACAAAATGTATAGTGTAAAAATTCAAGATCAAAACGCCGTAAAGAAAGCAAAAGGAGTTAAAAGTTCCATTGTAAAGACTACAATAACTTTTGATGATTATATAACATGTTTGTATGAAAACACTATTATTAAACGAGAGCAAAAAAACATTAGATCGCGTCATCATCAGCTTTTCTGTGAAAAAGAGACAAAAATTGCACTAAGTGCTCATGATGACAAACTATATTTACTATCTGATTGTACAGACACTCTACCGTGGAGTCATTGCAGCATAGTGGGAGTAAAATCATCCAATAAGAGGGAAGACTCGATAGAAGGGATGGCCAATCAGGTAGAAGAAGCTGTAAGGGCAGTTACTGTATTGGATCAACCAAAAATAGACAGAACACTAGCGATGAGTCGATAGAGGAGGGATCAGCACTATATAAGGAGTTGTCACAGCCAGACAAGCTCATTCTAATCTCAAGCAGAGGTCCAAGTAAGGTTGAACTTAATCAACGCGAAGCTGACATCATCTTTAAGTGAACCACCGAGTAAAAAATCTAAATACAGTGAAGGTAACATATTTTTATAGTCAATATTTGTGCATATTTACACAGTATACATGAATATTTTATGCTAACTATCATGTTTTTTTGTTTTTTTGTTCAAGATGGATTTTGCAGCACTCAACAAAATCGCTGACAGCGATTTCCTTCCAACAAGGAAACTTTCCGAATTGATTCCCAATCAAAACTACATGGTGTCAAAATTAAGGAAAGTGTATACTGAATTCGGACCTAAAATAGTTGCAGAACTTGATGATGAATTCCAAATTTTTCTGCAGACTAGAATAAGTTCAGCTCTCTATAAAAATGAAGAATTTTACAATGAATTGTTGGATGCTGTAAATAAGTTTAAATTGTTTCTAGTGTATAACGGAAAGCACATCATATTTTCTTATGCATAATGTAAAAGAGATGGAAAAAATAAATTACAATTTTTTCCAAATTTTTGTGTATTTATTTCAAACGTTCCATATAACTTTTTCATTGTTATTTCATACATATTACAATCATATGATTTTAAACTTGAAGCAATTAAAAAAAAAATCTTAGTTATTTATTCGTCCAACTATTGTGAGTATTATCAAAGCCCAACCATTTGACGAAAACTTGATTACCACGCCTTCGAAGAACCTTCTCTAGGAGGTATATATCAGGATGCTTTGTTTTCTGCAGTTCTTGTTCGTAGAAACCTCCAGAAATTGGTTGATTCAGGTAATTTTTGAGATCATACGTTGTTGGATTTGTTGTTGCTACTTGTGTAATTGTAAATACTTCCGTCGACCAATTTGGCGTATACCCGTTTTCAAATGCTTGTTTGGTTTTGCTTACTCGTACTTTATCACCAATTTTGAATTTAGGCTTAGACTGACCACTATTTTCACATATTTTTTTCAACTTCCTCATGACATGAACTTCATTTTCAGCAACAACATCTTTCGGTCTTAAACCAATTGTTCGATGTTTTCTATTATTATAAAATTTTATTAATGTTTGTAACAAATTCAACCACTTATAATTGCCTTGCAAACTAAATTTTTTCCACATCAAATCTTTTAAAGTACGTTTGAATCGCGTATTGAAGCTTTAAGATTGCTGTAAGTTAAGTATAAATTTATTTTATATTTTTGCATGAGATTTTGGAAGTGTGCATTATAGAATTCTTTGCCGCGATCAGTTTGCATGTTTACTGGTACCCGTCCTTTTTTTAATATCGAATGCATTGCTGCAGTTACTTCTTCACCAGTTTTTTTCTTGACAGGTACAGCCCATGCGTATTTGGAGAAAACATCTATTACGGTGAGCATATACCGATAACCTTTGTTTTCACGAGCGTAAGTCTGCTTGCCAAGTCTCGTCTAAGCCACGTATGTTGAATTTTCGGCGAGGATAGTTACGCCTGGCCGCCTTATGGAGTTCCTCAACGATTTTCTCCATGTATTATTTGTATAGATTTAAGTTTTTTGAATTAACTTGAATGAATGGGAATTTTTTTTGCAAGTTGTACATAAAAATTGGAAAGCTATCTATTTCTTTTTCAAGTCTTTTAACTATTTCAATCAAGTAAGCATAATTTACTGCATCTTGAGGATGTTTTGGTGTTCCAACATTGCACAGTCTTTTATTATCTGAGTCATACTGTCCATCTACGGTAAGTTTGTATCCAATACCAGGAGGACCTCAGCTACCACCTCCGGTCCTACCCAATTTTCGACCGAATACATCGACACTCATTTTGATACTGAAGCAATAATTACATGCATCAATATATATATATATATATATATATGCTCCCTCATGAAGCTCTTCGATAAGTCATATAATTTCATTGTCATGACTTGTATTTCCTGCCGACTTTTCAGCTATTAATAAGCGTAAACGATCTACTAATTCATTAGAGTCATCCCAGTGTATATAATCTACTTGTTGCATTATTTGAGCAGTTTTATAATGGGGTAGCAACGATCCACCTTTTTTACGAACCATAAGATCAAACATTGGAGCAATAATTTTATTAAACTTATTGCTATTATGGGTTCGCATAGCTCCGTTTTTTAAAACCCTTTTCTATGAACACTTGAAGCTTGTAATATTATGTAGTATTTTTCCAAATCGTCCTGCGTCATTCGAGATTCATCAGGATGCTTTTCAATGAGTAAGTCCATTAATCCAACACTCGTTGGATAATTTATATCATTTATTTTGATACGATTGTTTTCAAAGTCTATTCGTGAATCACCAAGCTTATACACCTCATTTTCTTTTCGTACACCATACTTCAAATCTAATAAATCTTTCTGATTCTCATCAAGTATTTGTAAATAAAAATTATTTAGTGAATTCTTACTGACTTAAACAGAATCAATAGATTGGTTTAGAATAGTATTATTTACATCATCATCATCGCTTTCACTAATGGCAGACTCAAATGTTGTATCACCTTCTCTAATTCTTTTTCTATGTTTTTGTTGACTCACGTTATCAACTTTATTATTTTCTCCATCGTTATCACTATAAAGATAATTGTAAGTAACAGAATTATTACTATTATTTTTTTGTTTTTTTGTTTCGGCAACAATTTCCATTAGAGGGTCTGTAATAGGTTTGAAAGTTTCACTGAGCACTTTTTCAGCCTCATTTTTCCCAAACTTTAACAGTCTGTACTTTTCTTTAACCACCTCTCGCGCCTTCACTAACTGACGTAGAACGTCTTTCTCTTGTTGATACATGATGATGATACTCCAATGTCATGTAACAGACAGTAATGATTGTGCTAGGTATGCCGTACATGTACAGCAAAATTATCAAAGCCTTTTCTATAGCGACCATTATTTATTTGCCTATCCTTATTTATAACAACAAATCCATGTTTATCGTCATTCCAGCAATTAGAGCATAAATTTTTAAATTGAATGTATGACATGTCTGAGTTTACATTATCATCATACACAAGCCTCAAGTTAACTTCATCCTGACGAAATAAAACTAAAAAGTTAACATTATCCCTAACGAGATGCTTTGGTACTTGAGCATATGACTGACAAAGATGGAAGCAGTCTACATTTTTGTGTCTACCCATACAGGAAAAGGCCTTTACATTGTCTTGTTTTTCACAAGCTCTATCATCAAAAATCATTATGGAATTTGGTAAAGCATCATCTGGTTAGACTACAGTCTCGTGTTCGCTGAAAGGTAAGTATTTCACACCATTCATAGGCTCTAATACTTCTCTTAAAAACTTGTACTTTGGTTGATGTAGCGATTTTGAATACACGTACACATTTTCAAACTTAACTCCATTGGGATGCACGGTTAGAGCCAATAAGCTATTAGTTTTACCACAACTAGATGGACCACAAAATACTGCGCGGATACTGTCAGGAAGTAGCTTGCCATGTCGATTTAAATGCTTTTCTTGTTCTACAGTAGCGTCAAAATTCGGAACTTGTAATTTTATGGATTGCTCTTTGAACTCCATGTCTATACTGTATGAATAATCAGTTCAAACTAACCTTTTAATGAAATAGTACAACGCTTACATAGTTTTAGCTCTTCATTTGTCCAAGAATTTGTCTACTATAAATACATTATTCATTTTCTCGAACGCTCAGTCACAATCCAACCTCTCAAGACTAATCATGATCATGCATCGTAAGACAGGACATGGTCTTGTAAATAAAATCATAAATTCTTTACCATTAGAGCTTCATTTGCCAGGCTATCAGTACTGCGGTCCATGTACTAAGCTTGCTAAGCGTCTTGCTAGAGGCGATCCAGGGGTTAATCCGCTAAAGGAGCGTGCAAGGAGCATGATATAGCGTACTCAAAAAATCGACAAGATTTGAAAGCCAGACACGAAGCAGATAAAATTTTAGCTGAGAAGGCTTGGCAAAGAGTTAAAGCTTTGGATTCAAGTATTGGTGAAAGAGCAGCAGCTGCCCTAGTGACTGGCGCTATGAAGGTAAATTTGGCATGGGGCTGAAGCAGAAGAAAAAACAGGGTATTAAAAAAAAAAAAAAGAAGGATGGGTGGATTAAAGAAAAAACAATGTAGTGCTTTAAGTGCAGTTATTAAGGCTGCCTCGTAAGACATGAATACTAAAAGCAAAAGTGCTCGAGATGTCATTAGTAGTGCTTTGAAAGGTGCTCGTAGTGCAGTTAAAAAATCGGGAGGTAAAAAGTATGTTACGATTCCGCGCATCTTACGCCTTCCTACCCAGATTGGAGGAGCTTTACCTTTGATTCCCTTGTTTGCTGGTTTGAGTGCAACCGGTGCTATAGCCAATGGAATAGCTGGAATTATGAAGAGCATTAATACTGCTAAGTCAGCCAAAAAGCAGCTAGCAGAAAGTCAGCGACATAATCAAACCATGGAAGCTATCGCCATTGGAAAAAGTCTTTATCTTAAACCACATAAAATTGGTCTAGGAGTCTATTTAAAGCCTTACGCTGGAAAAGGTTTAAAAAAAAAAACCTCAAAAAAAAAAGTTAACGAAATAAAATTACCTGATCGAGCTCTGACTAACGTAGATTTGATGAAATATTCTGAAATCTTAAAAATTCCCCATTTTCGTGGAGTATTCATGAGAAACAATTTACCTGCTGATAGTCCACGGTTTTGTGAAACAGCTATAGTAAATCTTGACGATAAGAATGGACCTGGAACTCACTGGGTGGCTTATCGAAAACGTGGTAATAATGTAGTGTTTGGAGATCTGCAGCCACCTACTGACTTAATGTTGTATTTAAAAGTTAATAAAGTGAAATATAATCATAAGCGATATCAAAAATTTAACTCCTACAACTGCGGTCATTTGTGCTTAAAGTTTCTTTTAAAACAAATATAACTTTCTTACATAGGGAGAAATGGCTTAGTTACAATTCAAGAACCATGGAAGAAACATCAACACTCAGCCTTTCCGGTACTTTTTCTGTTTGAGAAGCACAGTATTTTCCACTGATTGAATTATCACCAAAACACAACTACGTTCTTGGCTTAGTAGAACTTTTGTCATTCAACTCAATCCCAAATATTGATGAAAACTGTAATAAATTTTATGTTGGCAATCAAGTTATTGTATTACCTACAGGCAGTTATGAGATTGAAGATGTTAGGTCATGTTTGATTGAGGTATTACAACCTCGCAACATAACTCTCGATATTAAGCCAAACAATAATACGCTTCGCAGTGTCATCAAGTGCAGTCATACTATTGATTTCAGACCTAAAGATTCTATAGGCCGCCTATTAGGTTTCACTCAAAGAGTTCTAAAAAATAGTACCACTCATATTTCAGACTTACCCGTAGCTATTCTTAATATTAACGCATTAAGAGTTGAATGTAACATCACGAGTGGAGCTTACATAAACAGCCACAAAGTGTACACGATTCATGAATTTTTTCCTGCTGTACCATCCGGATATAAAATCATTGAAGTTCCTTCACAAATAATTTATTTACCAATTATTGGACGTATCATTGATCATATACAACTACGCATTGTAGATCAGGATGGTGATTTAGTCAATTTTCGTGGAGAAATCATAACTATAAGATTCCACATAAAACCTTCTCCATAATGGGTATCGTTTATAATAACCAAACAAATCATACGGACAGCTCAATATGCACTCCAGCACTCAGTCAACAACAAACTGTCAAAGCGTTGAGACGTCAAAGAAAAAATTTCATCAAAGCATGGAGACATCCAAGAAAACGATTGACACGTCAAAAACTAACTCATCAAAACATACAGTTTATAAAAAGTCTCGGTCTAAAAATAAAAAGCCCTGGTGAAAACTAAATTGGATACTTTTTTGTTGTATACAAAATGGACGAAATTCTAAGTATTCAGTCTCCAGTCGCATTTGACGAATCAATTGCGCACTATGAGATTCATGCTCATCAGCCGTATGGATCATCAAACATATGGCAATAGCGATGAAATTCGCATTTTAATTCAACATCAAGACTTGTGTCTTTTACCATCCAGAAGTTCTCTACATGTTTACGGAAGATTGGTCAAAGCAGCTGAAAATACAGCAGTAACAAATACTGCATTGATAAATAACACTATCTGTCACTTATTTGAAGAAATAAGATATGAGATAAATGCTATAGAGGTAGACAAGTGCAAAAATGTTGGACTAACAACCCTGATGAAAAATTGGTTATCGCTTTGTCCTGATCAAAATAAATCTGTGATAAATGCAGGTTGGCTTGGCGTTGGAGAAGAAGATGATAGTCTTACTAATAACAACGGCTACTTTGATATAATACTTCCACTGAATATTATTTTAGGTTTTGCTGAGGACTATCGTAAGATAGTTGTTAATGTAAAACATGAGCTTATACTTACAAGATCAAGAAACGATACAAATGCCGTGTTGCAAACTCCAATTAATGCCAATGCTGCTGATCCTGCGGCCGCAGCAACTTGAAAAGACTTTAAAATAGTAATATTAAAGCTTGAGTGGCTTATGCCCTACGTGGTAATGTCAGATTCTCATAAAATTCGTTTACTAAATTATCTGCAAAAAGATAAGTTTGTATCTATGAGTTTTCGAACTTGGGAATTATATGAGTATCCCCTGTTACCTAGCACATCAAAACATATCTGGACGGTTAAGACATCTAATCAGTTGGAAAAGCCGCGTTATGTTATTTTAGCCTTTCAAACAAACCGAAAAAATCAGAAAGATGTAAGCGCTAGTATGTTTGATCACTGCAATATAAGAAATGTGAAACTCTATTTAAATTTACAATATTATGCACATGGTGATCTTAATCTTGATATAATGCGTAATCAGTAATCATTGCTATATAATATGTATGCTGATTTTCAAAATTCATATTATGGCAAAGATTGTACGCCTTCATTAGGCAAACATCACTTTCTCAATCATTCATACCTTTAATCGTCCTCGATTGTTCCAAACAAAACGAGTCATTAAAAAATGCTCCAGTAGATGTGAGGCTAGAATTTGAGTTGCATAACAATTTTCCTGCCAATACATCAGCTTATTGCTTAATTTCGCATGACCGTATCGTTCAGTACAGTCCAATGAGTGGGGATGTCAAGAAACTCATGTAAAAGCTATATAAAGTCGATTCATGGGCTCTGCGAGCATCAGTTTATTCTCAGCCATCATGGATAAAGGTCGGAGCAACAGTTGAAGTAAAGAGGAAGCAGAAAATAAACGACGACAAGAAGAGTGGGAAAAATTTATGAAGAGAAACGAGAAGAAAGATGTGAAGGTTGAAAAAACAAAATCTGTGGAAAAATCAAAAGATAAAGACTGTAGAATTGTTTGAAAAAATCAACTTGGTTATATGACTTTAATCAATATGTCTCATAAACCGAGAACAAGCAACTTAACAACTAATGTTAAGTATCAAAAAATTTCTACAAAGGACGGTGATAATAAGAACAAGGAATCTTGGCTGAAAAACTTGGTCGATAAGTATTTAACCAACAAAGGGTCTTGTCCTAAAAATGAAGGTTATAAAAATATAAAAAAATATAATAGTGGAAAAATGGAATATTTTGTGGACATGCAAGGTTTTAAGAAACCAGGTAACGATTATGTGCTTAAAGAATCGGCTATCCTTCCGCTCAGTGCTACTGATGCAGAAGCACAAGTATTTCTTTTCAAAGCACCCTTTACCTGGCGAAAATTACCACAAAAGTATAAACATAAAAATTTATACCTTGAACTTTACTATCATGGACTAAGCTGGGACTCGAGAAAATACGAGTACACGGAAATAGGAAATATTTTACGAGAGAATCTCGAAAATGCTACGAAGATACTTGTTATTGAAGATCAGAAAAAAAGTGGCTTGAAAGATTTGGCTTTAAAGTCACTGATATGAAAGACTATGTGCCGTTTGAACTTCCAAGATTAGTTACTACTTGTGCTTATCACAATAGTGCCTAAAGATCCATGTGTGCTCTTCATAATGTCAAACGAATGAAAAAGTTTTACTTAAATATGGAATGGGTTGATGTTGATGATGACGACGATGACGATTACGATAAAGAGCTGTGAAAAATGTATTGTATTCCAAGAATAAGATGTTTAAAAAATCATTTTGCAAGTCTAGTTTGTACAAGTATTTTTTTTAAATTTTGAATAAACGCATTGATCAAAATAAACAAAGAAATTTTTAACAATTATTTTCCTACCACTTCACATCCTTCATTATCATGCAACGCGCTTGCTTACCTCAAAATGCATATAACCATCACATATGCAAGCTGCACAAGATTTTACATATTCAAGCAGCACGTGCAAACCACCGCTGCAGACGCACATTGCAGTGCGCCCAACTCGAGTAGCGCTGCAGGTAGTGCGCACAAACTCACGCAGCGCGTGCAAAAAAAATCATGCCTCTCGCCCATTGGCCACAAGGGCACGCCTCAGAGGGGGACATTCCGCAAAAAGGGGGGCTGTTCTAGAACCGCCGTGTTCTAGAACCGCCATAGCTTATCTACTCTAAGTAGCTCAGCTTTTTTATTAGTTGAATTGATAAATAAAAAATTTTTTTTGGTGACAAACCGACGGCAAGAAGTAACTTGTCTATCTCTTAGATTTATCAAGTAGATACATAATTTCTTCAGCGAGCAAGAACCGGAAATAAGAAGTTTAGCTATTTATTAATTTATTTAATGAGTAATACATGTGTTTGGCAAGCGAGCGATGGCCTTACATAAAATCATTTATATGATAGTTTATTTGTCAAATAAATTAATTTTGTGGTGAGCAAATGGCACCAATAAATAGCTGAACTATCTCTTAGTTTACTTGATAAATGATCTATTTTAGTAGCGAGCAAAAGACGCCGTAAGGTCATCTGCTATCTATTGATTCATTTAACAAATATACTACTTTTCTGTGCGACCATGAAATGGCAATAATTTGGTTAGCTGTTAGTTACTTTTCTGCTATGTTGATTTCTTTTTTAGCCAGGAAGCGAATTTAACAAGTAAATTAGCAAATTATAAGTTTACTTAATAAATAAAATGTTGTTTTGGTAAGCAAGCGACAGAAATAAGTATTTTAGCCCTTGACTAAAATGTTTGATTAATAAGATACTTTTTTGGCGAGGAACTGATGGCAAGAAGTAGCTTAGGTTTATTTTCAGTTTGTTTGATAGTGAGATTTTTTTTTTAGGGAGCAAGTGGCGGCAATGAATAGCTGAGTTTTTCTTTTGTTTATTTGATGCTCTAATTATGTATTTTGTGGGCAAGCCGTGGCAATAAGTGAATCCTATAATTAATTTATTTAATATGTACAATTATTTTTTGGCCACAAAGTGCCGGCAATAAGAAGCTCAGGTATTTATAAGTTTATTCAACAATTAAAATTTTATTCTGGTAAGAGCAAAGGACGGCGATAAGCAGCTCATTTTTTTATGAGTTTCTTTGATAAATAAACTTCATTTTTTGCAAGAAATTAATGGCAATGAGTAGCTTAGATATTTATATAAGCTTGAGAAATAAATTAGTTCATGGGCGATCAAGCGGTTGCAAAAAGTAACTCAGCTCTTTATTAGTTTATTTCACAAATAAATTACTATGGTGCGCAAAAGCGGTGGCAATAAGTAAATTAGCTATTTATTAGTTTAATAAGTAAATATGATTCTCTGGTGAGCAAGTGGCATCAAATTTTAGCTTCTCTATTAATCAGTTCAGTTAATAAATTAATTAATTATTTATTTAGGGCGCAGGAGGTGCCAATAACATGCTCAGCTGATTATTTGTTTAATAAATAATTTTTTTGGTCGGCAAGCAAGCATTGGCAAGGAGTAACTCTGCTATTTAATTATTTATTTATTAAGTAAATTCTTCTTTTGGCGACCAAGCAATGGCAATGAATAGCCTAGCTACTTATAAGTTTATTTAAGAAATGAGTCATTTCTTTAGTGAGCAAGCAGTGGCAATAAGTAGCTCAGCTATTTATTAGTTCATACAACAAATCAATTTTTACTTTGCTGAGAGAGTAACGGCAAAAAGTTGCAGAGCTGTTTTTCAGTTCCCATCATGGACAATCTATGCTATTCATCAGTTTATTTAATAAAGAAGTTGTTTTTATGATGATTAAGTGACAGAAAAGATTATCTCACTTTTTTTTTAGTTCATTAATTGAATAAGTTATTTGTTTTTAAGCATGCGTTGGCATTCATTCAATCACCCACTTTTCATTCTATTTAAAAAAATTAATTGTTTTTCCTTGGCTTAGTGGTAATCATGCTCGTTATGGATTTAATGCTGTTCTAGGGGTCTTGGGTTCAATTTCCTATGAGTACAGATTTTTCGAATAACTTTTTTTACTGGAAAAAGTTTCTATGAATTTCGGTCTGTTTTAGGGGAGGTTTTTCCGTAAAATTTTATGTTAAAATAATTTTCTTGATGAGTTTTCTCCTTGTTGAACAGGTCTTCGAGCCTGGGTGAATGCGAAACAGTATTAGTGATATAGGTAGAGATTAGCCTGGATCCGATGTTTAGGCTGTCGCAGTACTTAACCCGGTAAAACATAACAGAAAATAAAATTAATTATACCTTTGTCAAGTAAGAATCAGCAAGCAGAATCCAATCGATTCTCAGTATTGTGAAAAACAAAGTGCCAGTAGGCAATCAAACATTGCTGCTAAGCAACAGTACAGTTTTGATATATCATTTATAGATAAAATAGTAACATAGGCTAGCAGTAAAAAAAGCATTATTAGCGTAGCGTTATTGGCTGACTCGTGATTCCCTAATCGAATACGCACCAGGTAAAACCCGATTTTTCCTTACAAATGAATTGCTGAATTTCTCATTACCGACACTTGCTTGCCATAAAAATAATTCATTTGACGAATAAACTATTATATAGCTAATTTACCTATTGCCACCGCTTTTACTCGCCTAAGAAATAATTTATTTATTGCATGAATTAATAAAAAGCTGAGCTATTTACCACCGACGATTGCTTGCCAAATAATAAGTTTAACAATAAAAAGAAATCATAAAAAGCTGAGCTATTTATTGCTACCGTTTGCTTGCCAGAGGAATATTGTATTTATTAAATAATCTATTAAAAATCTGAGTTACTCATTGCGGTCGCTTTCTTGCAAAAAAATGCTTTATTTAATAAATAAATTCATAAATAGCTAATCAACTAGTTGCCGTCACTCGCTCACCCAGGAAAAAATGTAGTTTCCGAATAAAATAATGATAAGCTCAGCTTTTTTTTTGCAGCTGCTTGCTTGCTAGAAAAATAATTTATTTCATAAAAAAATTAATAAATAGCTGAGCTTCTCATTAACGTTGCATTCCCACTATAGAAATATATCTATTTTTAGATTTTGTTTTATCTATTTAATAATTAATCAGTAGCTAAGCTACTTTTTGCTGTCTCTTGCTGATTAAATAAATATTTTATCTATTTGATGAACTTTCAAAATGCTAAGCTTTTTCTTGCCATCGCTTGCCTGCCAAAGAATCATCTTAGTTAATATATAGACTCATAAATAGCTGAGCTATTTATTGCCACTAATTGCTCGCCAAAGGAATAGTTTATCCATCATACAAACTAATAAATCGCTGAATTTCTTACTGCCGTGGTTTGCTTGCCAAAGAAATAATATATTCATCAAGTAAACTAATAAATAGTAGAGCTACTCATCGCCGTCGCTTACTCGCCGAAGAAAGAATTAATTCATTTAATAAACTTATAAATAGCTGAGCTACTCCTTGCTGTCGCTTGCTCACTAAAGAGTTAATTAGTTTATTAAACTAATAAACAGCTGAGCTTCTTATTGCCATCACTTGCTTGCTAAAGAAATTATATATTGAATAAACAAATTAATAAATAGCTGAGCTACTCTTTGCTTTTACTTGCTCAGCAAAAAAATAATTTATTCATTAAACTTAGAAATAGCTGGGCTTGTTATTAGCATTTCTTTCTCCCCAACTGAATAATTTATTTTTAACTGAGCTGATAAATAGCTGAGCTATGAACTGCCATCGTTTGCTCGCCAAAGAAGTTATAAATTATTAAATAAACTAATTAACAGCTTATTTACTTATTGCCACTACTTGCTCACCAAGGAATAAATTTATTAACTTAATAATCCATCAAAAAGCTGAGCTACTTGTTGCTGTCGCTTACTTGTCAAAGAAAAAGTTTATCTATCAAATAAACTAATAAATCGCCAAACTTGTTGTTGGTACCGCTTGCTTGCCAATGAAATAATATATTTATTAAGTTAATTAATTAATGGTAGAGCTACTTATCGCCGTCACTTGCTCGCCGAAGGAATAATTTGTTTATTAAATGAATTAATAAATGACCGGGCTAGTTATCACCACTGCTTGCTTACACAAGAATTATTCTACTTACTGTTAAAATCTCCGAAACAGCAAGGATTTTTCAACTGGCGCTTTCTTTCCCAGTAATTAATTTAATTATTATTTAGAATGTTCTCGTGATTTTAGATTAATACATTTATGTAAATCTTGAGCAAATCTTACCCGGTGTATACATAATATTCATTTAACAGTTGCCTAATTTTTTATTAAGCTATTGTTGAGTCCAACTTTTGCATATTCATTATCAAGTGAAATTTTAACAGAGAAAGATTTATTGTGAAAAATGTGACGAAAAAAAAATCGTTTACTAAATTAAAATCATTAAATAGAAAAAAAAAAAAAAAAAGAAATTGATTAATAACTGATTTATGGTAAATAAACGAATATACAATTTAATAACTCGACTTACCCTCTTATTCATCTCTAGATTTACCTCTCCATTTTTTATTTACTCTTTAAATAATCTTGTCTTTGTCCTTACGTAATTTCTACAGGTGTTGATTTTGCAATTTTCTTTTGATATGTAAAGTTGTGTATGATTAATGTTTTCTCTATTGATGAGCTCAAAGAAAAGTTTAATCCAATAGAGAGTATCGTGAAAAAAGGATAATGGAAAAAAAGAGTAAGGACAGATCCAGGTGTAATAAAATGTTTGTTATTTCTAAAAAAAAATTAGCTTTAATTTGTAAAAATGTTGAAATGTAACTGATACTTAAATTTTTAAAAGTAGCATCTCTTTACACAATTTTGTCAATTGCAAATGCTTACTTTTTTCAAGTAATTTAACAATTTCGGCGCAATAACTGCATTGATCCCTGGAACTTTAAATATAATGGCATGTATAGCAAGCTACAAAATATTACTTTGGAAGCTTGTGGAGCTACAATAATTACGAGAACACTAGTTGGAAGCGTTTTAATTACAATTATTGGAATGGTTGGAATTGAGCAGTTTGATCATTAATTTCTGCTGTATAGTCTGACTCAATTGGTATATTATTTGGTTCGGGTACTAATTTATTTTTGTTTCCAACTCTCATGGTTAGTTGAATAAAAGGTATAACTTCAACTATGGTATTATTCGCATAGTTAGCTACCATTAAACCAGCGACTGAGGTCTCTACAGCATTATTTTCATAATATAGTTCTGTTTGCATCACCGGTGAGACTTGTGGGAATGGGTCCATGCCAGGAAATAAATCAACATTTTATTCAACGTTTCAGCAGATCAATGGTTAGCTCCACCTTACAGAGAGTATACTATTGCCTGGCCATATGAAGTAGTACTCACAACCAAGCAAGCTCATCTAGGACACTAAGGCACATTTAAGTTTCCATGATTTGTTTTAGCCAATTAGCCAACAATATCACCACCCTAAAGTAAGATTTGTAATAAAAAATAAGCATCACACAATAAAAAACAGAGTTGCGAGAAAAATTTAACTGCTACGAACTGGAATATCGAAATTAGGATTCCAAGAAAGAATTCTATTGTCTTTTGCATAACTGAGAAGATCAGAATTATAAGGATTCCAGGCAATTTATATTACTTTCCTTCGATGGTTTTGGAATGTTTTTACGGTGTGGTTGCAAATCTCAAATCCCACAGTTCAAGAATTGGAGTTTATTCCTCTTCTGAAGCAAGAGACAGCTGTGTGACTATATATCAGGATATCAGTGTACTGATTTCCATCTCACTTATATTTCAATAATGATGAGGAATTATTATGTTAAAATTCCTGATGATAAAGCTTATAGAAGCTCTTGAATTGGCATCGGTGAGTATTACCATGGCTTAATTCTTCTTCAAATGACACAACGCTGTGAAAATGTTAAAGCAAGAATGTGTTGCACTGTAAACAACAGTATGCTCTAATGTCAATTATGAATGTATAAAAAAAAATGTTGCCAAGTAACGTAACTCGTGTATTCTATGATTTATCTAGTACATCCTTAGGTGGTAAATTTTTTTGGAACTAGGAGACATAGGCTGATTTGTCCTATTCATATACAAAGTATAAATGTCACTATCTGTCGCACCAGTAGCTAGAAAATGAGACTGAAATGGATTAAAGTTCAGTGCTCTCACAGGACCTTTGTGTTTGTCGGGATCGCTAATCAAACAGTTGCTGTCGTTCTTAAACATCTTGTCATCAAAGTGAATCATTATTTTTCCACAACCATAACAACTCACAATAATGCCAGCTGGATTCGTTTCGCCAGCTCCCCAAATTATTTTGTAAAATCTTGATGGTAATTATAATTATCATACTAAATTTCTCAACACTACGAATATTTTAGGTACACATGAATAAAAAAAAGGACATAACCTTCGATCACTTGGCACACTGATCTTGATGTATATATCATACAGCCTGGCTGCTCCAGGTTGAGAGAATACAAATCCAAACTGGCATTACAATACTAAAACCGATATCTAACTGCTGAGCAACTATTACTGCAGCCAGCAAAATTGGAAAGTTGGTGGGCTGCTGGACTGGAGGTGACCAGGTCACACATCTACAGCTTTATGAAATTTCCTAACCTTTATAATTTACTTCATTTGAATAATTATAAAGACCATCTACCACAACTGTACTATATGTTTGGAATATGATGAGCTGCGCACTTGTTAACTTTGAGCAAGTCTGAACTTCATTTTTATTATTAACTGTGCTATTAGCATCACATGGCACCAAGTTTTCATGAGAGCGTTGAGTGACTTTTCTCTGTACCTCCATTGTGAACAATAATTATTAAAAAACTCCTTACTACAGCCTCTAGAGCAACTGAAATTCACAGCCATTCGATGATTTCAGAGATTCAGGTACATTTTCTTGTCAAACTTCATCAGCCCTTGATTTTTCTTATTATCCTCCAAAATTGTGCTTGATAAAACCAATAATTGAAATTTTAACCTCTTGCTTCTTGATAAGTTTTTTTTTGTTTTGATTGATTTGATTGCAGGAAAAGTAAATCACAACTTTACTTTTTAGGTGTACTGCATTAATAGGGGGGGAGTGTGTAGGGACTCTGTCCCATCGCCGTCGGACAAGAGCAGGAGCGTTCCCCTCTCTCCACGCGTCCCTCTCGTATGTTCTTCGTCGAGCTGCGCTGCTGCGCAGTTTAGTTAGCGCTCAATCATCGCTTAAGGGCACATGTAACTTTTTGATACTGAATAAACCAATCATTGTTATCTTTATTATTAAGAAGTATTTCATTGTCCTGGTTCATTCCATCTTCTGGCAAGTTCCTGAACATGGCAGAACTGCGGCTGCCTATCTGCTGGTTAGAGATACATCTGGCACTGCTGTACCGACCTCCTAGTCTTACCCCAGATGAGAGTGGAAATGAGTGCCCAAGGGGCAAGGTCCGGTTATCCGGGTCGATTTGGCAGCCCCACTTCCGTCACTAGCGTGTCTCTTTGAGGAAGGGAGGTTGAGAGAAAAGTCCTGTGTGATACAAAACAAAGAACCTTTTATTTAGATGTATAGACTGATGTCCACAAAGTCACCGGAGATCGAGCTAGGCAGAGATCCAAAACACAACTAACTTGCGGCGCAGCGCAAGACGCCAGAATGGAATAAAAGAGAGAATTGAATTGAATTGAATTGAATTTATTGTTATAGAGCTAAGAGCAGAGCGCTCTTTATAGCTCGGCTCGTTACATATGATTTAATACAATGGTAGGTTAATTACTAAATGACACTGGTGTCGTATGCACCAACAACAAAGAGACTGTACATAAAACAAATATAAAACAACAATAAAATAAATAAATATAATTAACCATATAAATAAATAAATTAAAATGAGCCAAATAGGCAGACGACAAGTCTTTAAAACCAACAATTAAGTACACACAGGTAACACACACACATAAAATTTACAGGCACGACCCTTTAGAACCACGGAAGTGGTCCTGCCGTAAAAATTCGGCCAGTTTCCTCTTGAAACAGGGTTGATCAAACTGCACACGAATAACAATTGGTAGGCGATTCCAGAGTCGAGCAGCGTAAACTCTAAACGAGTCACTGTAGAACTCGGTCCTCGTCCACGGGATAACCAGATCCAGGGTATTTGCTCTCTTAGAGCCTGCAGCATCAGATGAGCGGAAAACCATGCACTCAGATATATACCGCGGCTCACTAGATTTCAAAATGCTACAAAGCAAGCCAACACACATGTAGTCCCGACGAACACTGTAGGGCATGAGATTGAGGCGAATGTACGTGGGTGTGATGTGCTCATTCTTCTTGAGCCCCGCAACAAATCTAACTGCCGCGTTCATAGAACGCTGCATTTTCACCAGCAGCTCCGATGACAAGCCAAGAAACAGGCAGGCAGCATAGTCGTAGTATGGGAGGACAAGCGATCTCACAAGCAGCAAACGCATTTCAGGCACGAGAGAGTCACCACACTTACGCAATCGAGAAAGAGCAGCGTAGCACTTCCTACTGGTCTCCGTAATCTGCTGCGCCATAGTCAGAGGCCCATCAAGGATAACTCCCAGGATCCTAACTGCATCACTGTACTCAATGAAATTACCACCTACCCGAACCTTCGGTGAATTAGAATGACGAATACGGCTGATAAAGCCACGGGAGCCATACCACGCAACCTGCGTCTTCCCCGAGTGAACTTCCAGGGCACAGTTAATGCCCCACAGACCAAGCGCATCAAGGTCCTCATTCATATCGCAAACTAGGCGAGGCACTTCGCTATAACGTCCCTTTATGTACAGCGTGAGATCATCTGCATATATGTGATGCCTGCAGTGTCTCAGCACAGAAGGCGCATCGTTAATGTACAGCGAGAACAGAAGAGGGCCCAACACACTCCCCTGAGGGACACCCGCCCTCCGAAACAGTGGAGCCGATCTTCCGCCATCATCATCCAACACCACCTGCTGTCTACCAGAAAGGTAGGATCGAATCCATGCGCACGCTGAGTCGGAGAATCCAAGTCTCCCAAGCTTCACCAAGAGCAAGCTGGCATCAACACAGTCGAATGCCTTTGAAAAGTCGACAGCGACAAGCAGCGTGATCAGCTGATCGTCAGCAGCCTCCCTAATGTCATCGACCATCTTTATAAGTGCAGTATGTGTGCTGTGATGCTTTCTGAAGCCGGACTGCAAGTGATCGATAAGGTCACGGCGCTGGATGTATTCAGTAATCTGCTCGGCAGCGACAGCTTCCAGAATCTTGGATGTGGCCGACAAGAGAGCAATAGGTCGAAGTTGGCCAAGGTCAGTTGGCTGTCGACATTTAGGAATCGGACGTACGAATGTCATTTTCCACGCATCAGGAAATACTCCCGACTGTAATGAGCAGTCGAATATATGCATCAAGACTGGGAGAATTGTTGGAAGACAGCTTCTAAGGCTCCTTACAGGTATACCATCCGGGCCTACAGCATTAGACCTGGCCTTGGCGATCGCCCTCAATAGGCTCTCAGGCGTCATGTAGGAGAAGTAAAAGCGGTCTTCAGGAGAGACCTGCACATTTGGCCATAGACCACCAGAAGGCGCAGGGCGAAAGCAACCAATAAAATATTTATTTATTTCGTCACAGCTAGCGGGGAGCGCAATTCTCTCTCTGCACCCTGAAGAAGCGCCCATCTCACCCACGCATCTCCACATTTCGGTCGCACTTCTCGATTTAACCAATCTATCCCTGTAGTAAGTTGTCATGGCCTGATGCGATGCTCGGCGCACATGACCCCGTAGCCGCTTGTATGCCGCATGATCAGATTCCCTTCTATATCTCCTGTACACAGTCCACGCCCTATTTCGTGCCCTGATCAATTCGCGCAGACCATCAGTAACCCAAGGTGAACGCCTCTTCCGAGGGGTGAACACTTGATATGGGGCATGAGCATCGTAGAGCTGTGTAAGACGCTCAATGAAACAATCAACCTTCCGACTAACATCCGGCAACCCGTGAAGGTCACTCCAATCCATGCTTTGAAGGTCATTATTGAAACTAGCAATGTCAAAGTCACGGAATGATCGTCTTGTCACTAGGCGACTAACACTCCGCGGGATTTCAAACAACAGTGAAGCCGACAGGAAATCATGTTTAGATATTGCAGGATAAGGCAACTGAGTGAAATTGCGAACACGGTTAACATCACTTACACAGATATAGTCAATTGTCGTGTGCGAATCACCAATGTGATGGGTTGGCAAAAAACAAAGTGGCTGAAGGCCACACACCGTCAAGGAGCTTCGCAAAGTGCGGCAGCTCGATGAGTCATCAGTCCAATTAATATTGAAGTCCCCAAGCAGCACCGTAAAATCACAAGGCAAATTACAATTCATAATAACATCCTCTATGTCAGACCAATAACCAGCCTTTGGAGGGGAATAGATGACACCGAGCAGCGCACGCGCACCGCAGAAGTCAAGCGAAACAAAAAGGTACTCAGGTCTTTTTGAGTAGGTTTCACCAGCCATGGTGTGACATACCACTCTACATGGAATGGACTCATGCACGTACAATGCCACACCCCCGCCGCCTCTTCCAACACGGTCAGACCGAATTAGCTTAAAGTTCTGTACTGGAAATCTATTGGAAGATGTAAACGGCTTAAGCCAGGACTCACTAATCGCTAGCAGGTGAAGCTGATGATCCGAGATTAAAGATGAGACGTCCGCAAAATGAGCCTCAAGCGACTGTGCATTAATATGGCCTATCTTAAATAGTTCTTTATGACAATGAGCCATAGTCAATGGATCTAATCTTACGCTCAACCTTTTTTCTCAAAATCGGACATCCCACCTTGTCAAATGCTGAGTGCGAGTGCACAGCATTACCTGCAGTTATACAGTTGCAACACCTGAGAATGTCACTCTTGTCTCTAACTGTGCACTTACTACTCAGGTGGTTGCCAGCGCAGTGACCACAACAAATATCCTTATCACAATTATTGGCTATGTGTCCAAAGGTCGAGCACTTGAAGCACTGCATTATTGTTATGTGGTCCTCAATACGGCATCTAGACCAGTTAACACAAATCTTCTGCTGTCTCAGTAACTCCAGCCTATGCTTGGGACTGACCTCTATTACACAAGAGCGCACTTTCTTTCTGCCAGCAGGGTACAAGTAAATAGGCTTAATGACGTCAGCAGCAGCAGAGTCGAGATTTTGAGTCGCAATACAGGCGGCAATCTCTTCCTTTTCCAGATCAACAGGAACATCGTGAACAATTAGGCGTGGTGACATTTTTTCATCCGACTTTATCTCAAGCCCCGCCTCTGCGAACTCTGGACACCTCGAGAACATCTGAGAGCTCAAGCCACGACCTTCCAATACTACAGTGTTTCGTGGACCATAATCAACTCTCTTAATATTTAGCTTCAGCTGAGACGGCTTAACGGCACCCAGCAATGTTTGCTTGGTGATTGCGGAAGAGGTGAGCCTGCCGGCAGCAGCCACGGAGGGTCCAATTACAACACGTTCAGTATGCTCAATGGAAAGTGCTTTACCATTGTTTAGCGAGATCTTATGTGCAGGTTTATCCCAGCGCGCAGCCGCCGCGGCCGCATATGATCCTCTGGAATTCTCAGCCTGCGGAGCCCTCTCAACCGCCGTATCCGCCGTGTTCACAGCCTCACAAGCTCAATCAAGAACTTTTTCATAAAAGCAGGCCATGTTGGAAACCGTCACTTGTTGTATGTAGGCATTGGATAGCGCACGAAACGCCTCATCAATACCCAACATAGCATTCTTTATCTTGGTGTATCGAGGAGATTCCTTTTCAGTACGAAAAAGATCAAGCAGCGTATCGCGGTGCGTGTTTACATTTTCTGCTATCTTGTTGACATCCTGTAGTGTAAGTAGCGGCTCGGGTAAAGAGGGAAGCGACGAAGTGCTCCCCTCTCTTCCTTCATCGTCGCTGTCTTCGCATTCCTTACGCCGGCGCTTCGTCATCACGGCACACTATAAACACCTCTAGTAAGCAGGCGATTCATTCAAAGTTCGAATCGGCCGCCAAAATGTGCCAAAACGAAGCCGATTCGGAGAAAAATGGCGAGAGAACAACGAGAACAGCAAACCGAAAACCACAAACTCACAGCACACAATACACAAGTAAGGACACCACAAGCCAATAGCACACAATTAATGGTGACAGCAAAACACACGCGACAGACACTAAAAAAAATCAAAACCACTCAAAGAACCAAAAGTACTGCGACTCAATATACGGAGCGAAAGAGCAGCACACCCGCAAGCGCGGACATCTTGCGAGAGAGAGAGAGAGAGAGAGAGAGAGAGAGAAAGGATAGCCCCCACATGAGATCAGCATCAGCACCATCTAACGGGTCTCGTGCTTCCGAATTACTGGATGTTAACATTTGTATGAAAAAAAACACTCAATATGTAAAACAGAAAACGGTTTAAAAAAATTTAAACTCGTTCTCAAATCCTTAATGAAGTGTATAACGTAGTTCTAATTTAGACTGCGAAAAGAATAATAAAACAGCATTTCGATCAATATAGGTAAATAAAGTCATTTGGCAAGTTTCTGATGAGGCGTCAGAGTTTTAAAAAAATGTCATCAATTTGTTTATGAAAAAAGGAAACTTTATAAGTTATCTGAGTATTGCATAATGATAAAGATTTTTTTTTTAAAAGAAGAGAGGTAATTAATAGAAGTTTACTTACTTCTTGTTCCAGAATCAACATTTTTCCATTAAAATAAAAAATGTGTACTTTAAATCAATGTAACAAGTATAGCTGCCGTATGTAAAAAATTTATACAACAAAAGTTGGAAAATAAATGTTTAGGGAGTTTTCTCCTAATTCTTTAAGAGTGTTATTTTTTGTTAATGCGTATTTTAAATGATTTTAATGGATAACTGAGGAGTGTATATTTAGTCTCGAAGATTATGATTGCTGTACAATCAAATAAAATATTATTGATCGAAACAGCCTAATCATTTCTTTAAAAAACCACACACACTTGATTAACTAACGAAAATAAGTAAGAGCTAAAAACTCTTATTTTTTTTACATCCATACTGTAAGTATACATACTAAAAAACATAAAACATGTATGCAAAGATATTATATATAGATACAAAACATACGCAATGCCTCTAGAAGAACAACGTAGTAACCACAGCGAAAATTGCGTAAAAATTGCGTAAGAAGTTCACGGGTCTGCTTCTCAAAACTTATGATGGGCTACTAGGGTTGAATCAAGTGTACAAGTAAGAATTTTCGAATACATTTACTTATTTGCTTGTGATGTGGTAATGAATTATTATCAATAGCAAACATAACCTCAATTATTTGCAAGGCATTTTACATCCAAAACAGGTTTGAAATTTGATTATTTAGAAGATCGTAATGCAGATGAGCTGGTATTTGTCATCTTAAGGATCATAAATTATTAAGTCATCGTATAATAACGTTATCATAAACTTTTTTGATTCCCGAAAATCTAACCTCATCCAGCTGTATAAGATCAAAATACCTAGAAATTTGCAAAAATTTACATATGATCGGCGATAGTCTTTCATTCGCCAGTGATAAAAATACAAAAAAATTTCATTCATACTTTTTGTATACAAGCCAACTATTTGCTCCGAGCCGATATTACAGGTGGTCTCGCGTTGTCCAAGGGTGCGCTTTTTTCTACGTTCAGTCGGCCGATTGCTAAAGAAAGTATGTCCATACTAACCACATAATTATATAGATATATACTAATCGAGCAATCGGACTGACTCATCAACCAACTGATTATGAAGAGGCTATTCCAAAAGACAGGACGCACGGGCGCACACTTTTGGAGCATTCTAAAAGCTAAAATTGCGTGCGCCTGAACTGCCCTAACTTATAAGAGGATACACATTGTGAAGGGAGCTTTATAAAACCAATGTGCATATACATTTTTTTTTTCGCGCCTGCGATTTTTAGCTTTTGGACAGTGTTGGCTTAAAGATGTCGAAAAGTGGTCCCCCCACCACTCTCCCGTCTAAGAAGAGTGGTGGGGCCTGCTTTTTGGTCGCGGCTGCGAGACAGCCAAAAGCGTCGTCTGCTACGACAACGGTTCTCAAATTGCAGCGCTGCACGATTATATATATGCACATATATATTGTGTCGCCGAATGCATGCATATACATATAGTCTCGGGTACTTGACCGTAGCACATGATGATGTTTTTGTTAGCTGATCGTTGCATAAGTGCCCAGTGCTGTCCTGTGCCGGTGCTGATAATGAAGAAGCCTTGACTCCTTTTTTCTACATCTTGGTCGAGCTGACAAGTCTGGCCTTTCTCACCAAGTCAAACGATGAGGTAAGCAAAGATACTACTGTTAGTACTAGCAGTTTGACAAGTAGCTGCTAAGCAGATCTGACAAGTAAACTGCATATTTCAGTTATAAGCCCAACAGTGTTTGGTGAGTTGCAGAGCTTGTTTTTTAATTCTCTTTTTGTATAGTTTTTTGTCTCTCTTAAATTTGTATATAAATCAAGCAGGACTTTAACGTGAGATTGCTGACAAATGAGTAATTCACACAAGTTTCCAGTCATAAAGTTGTGATTTACTTTTCCTGCAATTAAATCAATCAAAACAAAAAAAAGACTTATCAAGAAGCAAGAGGTTAAAATTTCAATTATTGGTTTTATCAAGCACAATTTTGGAGGATAATAAGAAAAATCAAGGTACGATGTATTATAAACATGTAGTACTATAAAAGTTACGATTATTAAGGCGGTTAAAAACGCATTTGTACTTTGGCCAAAACGTAAAGGCATTATCACGAAATTACAAGCTAAGTTTACAAAAAGATAGTCATAGGACGTACGTGGCGATGTTAACCATGTGTTAACCTTAAAACTACTTAAATACATAGTATATGATCACAAAAGTTATAAGCTAAGCTTACAGTGGTAAGACAGTCTCATTGATTGCGAATCTAGTGCAGATCTTTTGGTTTGCGATTAGAAGAAAATATGATATAATAGTTTGTCTTAATCGTATATACTAATGTCACAGTAGTAATTTCTAAGTAACTAGAGACTAACTTTTAGCTGACTAACAAAAAAATCAGGTTTTGGAGAGAAAAATGGAGTTTTAACGATTATTCTAGTTTAAAGGTGATTTTCTCTTTGCACTTACTTGAACTAGGGTAAGTTCTCAGGATAGGTATAGGCCTTAGAGGCTGAATTACAGGTACAATGATATCTAGCATTGGAGTGGTGAGATCCTCGGGAACAAAGTGAGCCGGTTTGAGTTGCTCGGTGGAGACAACTTTTAGAGTTCTCTTGATGTTAATCTTATAATCAAGATCAGAGGTTTGCTCTATGACTTTGTAAGGCCCCGAGTACGGTCCAGTGCTCCGATATCGAACTGAGAACTCGCGTACACTTCTGCGCAGGGGGTCTCTCATTGGCCGAGCACTTGCGCGTCGTTCAAACAGCTCAAACTTAAAGACCCAGCGCGCAAAGCCCGAACACATCAACCCAAGAACTTAATCCCCCATAATCCAACGCGCTTACTGCCGGCGCGTTTGCTAAATTTATAATGAAAATTTATTATGATTTTATAGTAGGCAAATTTCCACACCACCATCGACGTACTGCCCATGGCGCGTTGGATTTTTTAAAACTATTAAATTTTAAGTTTTGGATTTTACAAAAAATGATGTTAATTTTACTTTTAGTAATATTCTACTTGTAGAACTTAATATTATTTATATGCAACTAACAGTATGTTAAATTTGATAGTTTCTTTTTTGTAGATACCCATCGCCACGAGGCTTCTTTGTATTTTAGTTGTATAATTTTTTTTTATTTTCTAGAAATAAATATACTACTATTTCTCTTAAGAGAATCATTGAGTAATGCTAAAAATAAAGTTAACATTTAAACAATGTTTTTATTCAAGAAGCATTGAAGTCAAAAAAACCACTAAAATTTATTGCACGATCTTTTCTACTTGATAATAATACAATGACTAGTGCGACTGACATAGAGTTGTTCAAAAATTAAATAACAACGTTAATACTAAATAAACAATTCATTTTTTGTACATGCTACTATTAAAGCTATTTAAATGTACTTTAGTTATGTTTTATGTTGCTAGAATTTATATCGTACACTTTACCGTGTAATTTTAAAAAACATCTAGCGTTTAACAATGAAATGCCTGTACTATTAGCTTTTTCATCTTTCAGTTCATTTACTACGGAAAAAAACTCTTTCTGGTTCAGCATTCGAATTAGGTACAGAAAGTATTATTTCTATTAAGGATGTTAACGTGGGAAAAACACATTCTCCCGCGTCATTTTTAAGTCCATTATCTTACTCCAAAATTGTTCCGTACCAAGATTAATTAAAGATTTTTTTTCGTCCGCGTCAAAATGTGTACATAAGGTACGCCACTCAAGAGCTATCAAATCGGAATTTAAAAATGGGAAGTATTTTTTATGAAAGTATTTAAGTCTGAAAATTGGTTTCTGTTAAATTTATCTAAAGCTATCTGGGGATCAAGAAATTCTAAATTCATATAAAAGTTATCGGTTTAAAGTAAACGTTTACTAATATCTGTAAATGCGATTATGTAAAATTTCTGACAATCAATTAAAACTTCTTCAACTTGTTCAACCGTCATTTCTTTTAAAATTTCGGGACATGAGGGTCCCAAATACATTTCATTTAAAAGCAATAGATTTTTGTGAACGTTGCAACTAGGCAAAAAAATGTTTTTAAGAGATTCTGTGTTAATAAAATTTAATGAGATATTTTTTAACAAATTTAGCGCTGATTTTTTTATGTGATCGGTTTTAAAACTTTTACTTTCAAATTTTTCATTAAATGCATTAAAATAATTAAAATTAAATTTAAGAAAATATGAGTAAGCTTTAACTGTAGGATCTTGCAATAAATTTAATATTTTTCCTACGTTCAATTCTGGTTTGTCTTCACTTTGCAATTAGCTTGTTTTATCAAAAATTTCTACAGTAAAAAAATCTACAAGCCCAGGCCACATGCTCAAAAGATGATCATAACATCTATAAGCTTCAAGCCATCTTGTTCCGGAGAACTTTAAGGCTTTATTGTCAGGCAAATCTAAATACTCTAAATTTTTAGAAAGTTCCGCGGTCCGCTTTGAACTACACGAAAGATAAGAATAAACGCTCCGAGCAAGATCTTCCGTTTTTTTGGAATCGAATTACAACAATTTTTTGCTATTATTGCTGCAGTGTGGCAAACACAATTTGAAAGAAGTAAATTTGGAACTACATCACGGAAATATTTTTGAAACCCCTTATTTTTCCCAATCATTACACTGGCATTATCGCATGAAACAGCTACTATATTTTTCATACTAAGTGAATTATCATCAAAAAACTTTTTAAAAGCATTAAATAAGTCTTGAGCACTACCATATCTTGCATCAATTTCTAATAATTGCAAAAGATGTTGAACAACAGACTTTTTTCACGCGAATAATACTGAATACAAATACAAAGCAATTTATTGCTACTTACGTCAGTGCTCTCCCCAATTAAAAAGTTTCAGCTAATAATATAGCTAAAAAAAATAGCTAACATGATGGCTGCGTTCACAGTGGTAGATTTAGTATAAAACTAGTGTCAGGGCTGAGCGTGTAACTTGAGCCATGTCGTAAATATAATTGGCATCGGGTCAAATATTATATTTACGACGTTTCATAAAAAGCAAAATCTTAAATTTGGCTATTTAACGTCACATGTCCCATCGTTGCTGTGAAAAGAGTGTGTAGACGTGCAAAAAATACTTCGACACCGGCAAAAGGATTCGACTGGGGCCATTCGGGTGTCATATTAAATATTTGTTCAAAAGTATCTTACCACTAGGCATGCATTATCTTAAAACTCGGGCTGAATTTAAACTTGATTTGATTGTTAAGATACGTAACAGAAAAAAAAAATGTTAAAGTGTGCGATCTATTTCCTACTAGTTTGAGGGCATTCGGTGTAGGTATGCGTCTTACCTTACGGGCTCCACTAGTTTAGTAAATTGTAGCGCGCTCGCCAGGAATCGATATTAATGGCTTTTTGAGAGTTGATCGCGACCGGTGACCGGTCACAATACACTCAGAAACTCAGTAGTTCAATCGGGGAATCCGATAATCGTCGACTTCGACGAGATAAGTCAAAGTAACGTGGCGTCAACTTAACCTTTTATCCCATATTTAAAAAGTAAATGACGTAACAAGACCAATACACTTTCCGATTTATCGAATTCACCGATTGATCCCCTGTTGGGGGATCTGATCGCGATATTTCGATACAGCCTGATACTATTCTATAAATCTCGAAAATAGCGCTCTAATTGGTTAGTTCCAGTGATATTCGATGGAATACTTAGTTCAGAATAACTGACCAATCAAAGAGCTGCATCGAGTGATATCGGGCTGTACCGAAGTATCGCGATCAAAAGCACAGGGACGTAAGAAAAGCATTGGTTGATACGTATGTATGTGGGGAAGTATGAGGCACTACCGGCAGCCCAACTTTATTAATTAATAATGACGAAACTTCTTGGAGTAAGGCTATGAAAAAAATGTCATTTCAAATGCACAGTATTATAATCATGTATACTAAACATTGCCGTGTCAAACTGGTATTTGAAAATTCTTGTACGGCCATTTTTTTCGATTGACAATTGTAACCGCTACTTGTACTAAATTACTGTTATTATTATGTTCGTAATTTAGTTTTCTAGAAGAATCAGCAAAAACCATTCAGGACAATCAATTCAAAATAATTTTTTTTATTAATTCCTTGTTAGTATTAGAGACATACAGGGTGACGGAGTGACCTAACCTCCGCCGCATGCACCGTTTTCACACTATCTGTGAAAACGTAAGTGCATAGTGCTTGTGTATGCACGTGTATATAGATGTACTAAACAGTGCTATTCTTACGTCTTTGCATATCATGTACATGCCAATTTAAATTTGGAATCGTTATGTTGTGGTAGCCCCATAGACGCAGGGTAGAGCTGCAGGACAGAATTTTCTCTATAAGCTGCTATGCTTAGTCTATCCTGGGGCTCTACAATAGTAAACGATGTATCGTCATATTGCAAAATTCCTCTCTAAAATTTCTTTAGTTTTCTCAATTTTCTCAAACCTTTTTTATTCGAAGACTTTCAAGAGAAGTTTGTGACATCGCGATATATCGTTTAAGTTGGTAGAGCCTCTTGTGACAAGTTTCGATTTATCGAAAAAAATAGTTTTTTGCGATATCCCATAGACCACGCATGCGGCTTAACATAAAAAAACTAAAATCGCAAGCACAGTCTTAGGGAATATCGCACAATTTTTTAGTTTTTTCGATATATCGAAACGTGTGACAAGGCTCCTTGAGTGGTTTTGGGTATCTTAAATATATGATTTTAGCTCTGGTCTCAACTTCAACACAAAAACCTGACGTCGCGTTAACATTTAGATATCTGTTTGGACGTGACGTCAAGATTCATGGTTGGTGCTGCGACCGCAGCAAAACCCAGATACTTAAGGGTGCGTTCGATTCACATCGGGCGATCGCGTATTGATCTCTCATCGGTTAGTTACTCCCAAGTACAGTATATCTACAAATAATACTGGTACTTGTACATGAATATACCAGACTATATCCGATCAGCAATCGACACGTGACTGATACGCAACCGACTGATGTAAATCGAACGCAATCTTGGGTACCGCAATACCACCGTTACTACAGGATAGACCTTTTGCACAGCAGGATAGACTTCACACGGCAGCTTATGGAGAAATTCCATCCTGCATCACTCTATTGAGCATCATGTGACTGGGTTCGTATTCCGTAACTTGTCCAGCTTACATTTACGCTTACTACAGTAGACTCCAGTTAGCGCAAGTGTCAGCAACTAGCTAGCTATTGCATGAAGTTACCCCCGGGGTGGTATTTTGTAACGTGTCTAGCTTACATTTGCCCTAGCTAGACTAGACAAACTAAACTTGACGTCATGTTACAATGCTAAAGTGAATGGTAACGTTCTATCAAAGCTAGCTAGTCTATAGTCTAGCGCTAGGCTAGCTGGTGCACGAAGTTACGGAATGCAGTCTTTGGACTTACACTGGACGTATGACGTCATGTTTAGTTTGTCTAGTCTAGCTAGGGCAAATGTAAGCTAGACACGTTACAAAATACCACCCCGGGGGTAACTTCATGCAATAGCTAGCTAGTTGCTGACACTTGCGCTAACTGGAGTCTACTGTAGTAAGCGTAAATGTAAGCTGGACAAGTTACGGAATACGAACCCAGTCACATGATGCTCAATAGAGTGATGCAGGATGGAATTTCTCCATAAGCTGCCGTGTGAAGTCTATCCTGCTGTGCAAAAGGTCTATCCTGTAGTAACGGTGGTATTGCGGTACCCAAGATTGCGTTCGATTTACATCAGTCGGTTGCGTATCAGTCACGTGTCGATTGCTGATCGGATATAGTCTGGTATATTCATGTACAAGTACCAGTATTATTTGTAGATATACTGTACTTGGGAGTAACTAACCGATGAGAGATCAATACGCGATCGCCCGATGTGAATCGAACGCACCCTTAAGTATCTGGGTTTTGCTGCGGTCGCAGCACCAACCATGAATCTTGACGTCACGTCCAAACAGATATCTAAATGTTAACGCGACGTCAGGTTTTTGTGTTGAAGTTGAGACCAGAGCTAAAATCATATATTTAAGATACCCAAAACCACTCAAGGAGCCTTGTCACACGTTTCGATATATCGAAAAAACTAAAAAATTGTGCGATATTCCCTAAGACTGTGCTTGCGATTTTAGTTTTTTTATGTTAAGCCGCATGCGTGGTCTATGGGATATCGCAAAAAACTATTTTTTTCGATAAATCGAAACTTGTCACAAGAGGCTCTACCAACTTAAACGATATATCGCGATGTCACAAACTTCTCTTGAAAGTCTTCGAATAAAAAAGGTTTGAGAAAATTGAGAAAACTAAAGAAATTTTAGAGAGGAATTTTGCAATATGACGATACATCGTTTACTATTGTAGAGCCCCAGGATAGACTAAGCATAGCAGCTTATAGAGAAAATTCTGTCCTGCAGCTCTACCCTGCGTCTATGGGGCTACCACAACATAACGATTCCAAATTTAAATTGGCATGTACATGATATGCAAAGACGTAAGAATAGCACTGTTTAGTACATCTATATACACGTGCATACACAAGCACTATGCACTTACGTTTTCACAGATAGTGTGAAAACGGTGCATGCGGCGGAGGTTAGGTCACTCCGTCACCCTGTATGTCTCTAATACTAACAAGGAATTAATAAAAAAAATTATTTTGAATTGATTGTCCTGAATGGTTTTTGCTGATTCTTCTAGAAAACTAAATTACGAACATAATAATAACAGTAATTTAGTACAAGTAGCGGTTACAATTGTCAATCGAAAAAAATGGCCGTACAAGAATTTTCAAATACCAGTTTGACACGGCAATGTTTAGTATACATGATTATAATACTGTGCATTTGAAATGACATTTTTTTCATAGCTTTACTCCAAGAAGTTTCGTCATTATTAATTAATAAAGTTGGGCTGCCGGTAGTGCCTCATACTTCCCCACATACATACGTATCAACCAATGCTTTTCTTACGTCCCTGTGCTTTTGATCGCGATACTTCGGTACAGCCCGATATCACTCGATGCAGCTCTTTGATTGGTCAGTTATTCTGAACTAAGTATTCCATCGAATATCACTGGAACTAACCAATTAGAGCGCTATTTTCGAGATTTATAGAATAGTATCAGGCTGTATCGAAATATCGCGATCAGATCCCCCAACAGGGGATCAATCGGTGAATTCGATAAATCGGAAAGTGTATTGGTCTTGTTACGTCATTTACTTTTTAAATATGGGATAAAAGGTTAAGTTGACGCCACGTTACTTTGACTTATCTCGTCGAAGTCGACGATTATCGGATTCCCCGATTGAACTACTGAGTTTCTGAGTGTATTGTGACCGGTCACCGGTCGCGATCAACTCTCAAAAAGCCATTAATATCGATTCCTGGCGAGCGCGCTACAATTTACTAAACTAGTGGAGCCCGTAAGGTAAGACGCATACCTACACCGAATGCCCTCAAACTAGTAGGAAATAGATCGCACACTTTAACATTTTTTTTTTCTGTTACGTATCTTAACAATCAAATCAAGTTTAAATTCAGCCCGAGTTTTAAGATAATGCATGCCTAGTGGTAAGATACTTTTGAACAAATATTTAATATGACACCCGAATGGCCCCAGTCGAATCCTTTTGCCGGTGTCGAAGTATTTTTTGCACGTCTACACACTCTTTTCACAGCAACGATGGGACATGTGACGTTAAATAGCCAAATTTAAGATTTTGCTTTTTACGAAACGTCGTAAATATAATATTTTACCCGATGCCAATAATATTTACGACATGGCTCAAGTTACACGCTCAGCCCTGACACTAGTTTTATACTAAATCTACCAATGTGAACGCAGCCAATACTTAAAAAAATAGCTATCTCACGTGATTAAATAGCGGTTATCGTATGGTTTTTTTAGCTCCTTTTTTAGCTATTTTAATAGCTATTACAAAATTTATATGTATATACATAGGACTATGAAATAGGTGCTTTTTTTAGCTATTGTTTTAACTGTTACATACAGTTAATAAAACAACTATCTTATCAGCTAAATTAGTAGTTATTGTTACAACTCATATAGTATACACTTAAAACAGCTATTTTTTTAGCTGTTCAGAACGGTTGTATTAAAGGCTGTTTTCTCAGGTTTTCGATACGCTAAAAAACAGCTATTTTATTAGCTGTTCTAACAGCTGTTTTTAACAGTTATATATATATATTAATAGCTGGTATTTTAATTAAAATATTTTGCCTTCTTTAAAGCTAGTGAATGAAAATAAATGAAATATTTTGCACCACCAAATTACTGTGTATGATGTTCCGAGCAATTAAAAAACAATTTTTTATTATTTCAAACGAAAAATTAACAAAAGACAGCTGTTATACTATTTATTTATTAATGTTTATACTTTGAATGTATTTACATGCAATACATAAATAATATCAACACGTACAGTTTTACTATCATGTTACAACAATATTGATATTTTTATATTAAACGATGTTTTTAAGTATTGCGGCAAAAAGCGCAAATTTGAAACAGCAACCCTATTGGCAATAGGGGGAATGTCTGGTCTATGATGAGACGAGAGAACACTACTATCAAATCAGGCTTTCACTGGCTTACAGATAAAATTACTAGGTATTAGCCAAGCCTCCAAAGCCTTTTTCAAGCAAACATTGGGACATCGATTTATATATAATAAATGTCTATTTCTCATCGTATACCACAACTGTTGGAAGACTCAGTCAAAAATTTATAGCTATTAATATGCCTTTAATTTATAGCTATAATTGTAGCTATAACTACCTATAAAAAAGCTATAATAATGTATAAAATTTAGCTATAAATATAGCTACAAACTACAGCTGTAAATTTTTCACAAATAATGAATAAAAATTAGTTTAAAATCAGATTTTTTCAACATATATCGATCAGTACAGATGGTATCATCCGTATGATAACAGTAAAACTGGGGGCGTGAAGTATTTTTGAATAAGTAGAAAAAAAAACAAGAAATCATATACAATTTTAAGTTTTTAAAAAATTGTTTAAAAATACTTCAGGCCCCCAGTTTTACTGTTATCATACGGATAATAGTACCTGAACAGATCGATGTATGTTGAAAAAATCTGATTTTAAACTAATTTTTATTCAAAATTTGTGAAAATATTACAGCTGTAATTTATAGCTATATTTATAGCTGAATTTCATACATTATTATAGCTGTTTTATAGGTAGTTATAGCTATAATTATAGCTATAATTTGTAGGTATAATTATAGCTATAAATTTTTAACTGAGGAACACTGTTTGAAAATTACTTGCAAAACCAATTAATAAAAAAACCAAATTAAATAAAAGACAAACCCATTTTTTTACGTTTGACAAAAAATAGCCCAATCGTAGATCATAGTAGAATACTTTTAATCGTGCACTAAGTCCAATTACATTAATAAAAATAAATAAATAAATTAATTAATGATACTGCGATGTTCTTAAGTATAACAACAAAAATATCAATCTTTCAGATTATATATAGTTACACACTTTAAATTGCGCCTGATCGAGGCTAACAAAAGAAAATGAGTAAATAAATAATGATACTTCAATGTTTTTAAGTATTGCAAAAAATATAATATTACATTATAGTAGATAGAACACTTTAAATCACGCACAAAGGCCAATTAAATTAAAAATAAAAAAAAATTAATAGAACACTCCAATGTTTTTATGTATGAATGATCAAAAAAGAAACCAATCTCTAAGGTCATAGTAAAACACCTCAAATTGTGCATGAGATCAATAAATATAAAAAAGGAATAACGAAACTTTACTGTTTGTAAGTATAACATCGAAAATCCTATCTTAGATTATACTAGACCACCTACCATAACTGAAAAAAATGTATCGTTTAAGCTTTCTTTAAGCTTCGAAAACTTGTAAGGGTATACAACATTTTTAATAACTTTAGAACATTTATTTGATTTCATTTGCATATTTTTTACCGCTTCAACATCTTCGGCGACTGATTATACGTATGGAACTAAATTATTTACTAATTCAATACTGACGTTATTTTGTGCGATGAATAAGTTCGTACGCATTTCCACGACATGAGTTCTTTCTGGGAAAGATAGACCCTCATTAATCACGGTAACTAAAGAACCTGAATCGATCGCAGTATTAAAATTATCAAAGTGAGAAGCAGTTGAACCGTGAGATACTAAATCACTTTTACCAAAAAATTTTAAATCTTTTTCGCACGCCTTGCAATAAGCTTTTCGGTTATTAGTAACATGCTTTGCAAGCCAATCCTTTAACACCGGATCGCGCAACCAATCCTCTTGAAAAGAGATTGCCAACCATTTTTTTGTTTTACCAGAATTCGCGCTGCTGTTCGGTCGTTTGTTGTTGTTAGGCAGGCCATCAAGGTTAAAAATAAATGCACTAAAAAAAATCGAAATTGCGAGAAAAAAGGTACAAATTATGACAAAAACAACTAATGGCAAGACCATTTTTGAGAATTTTTCGAACAAAATATAAACAAACCGCTTAAGCTTCCTACGAACGGTACCAAAACGATGTATTAAGAGTATAATAAGCTACCAACGATAAAACACGGATCCAAACAAAGATGTGATAAAGTTACTCACAGTTCAAACGTGCCAAACACTTTTCTAAACAAGAATAAACAACTTAACTAATAAATACACGATGCACGAAGAGACAGCACATTCCTCAGGGACTTAACTTACTTGATAGAAAGAGGTATATACATAGCTGTCTACTAGGCCCACCTGAAAAAAAATTTCGGAATTCTATGTAGAATTACTTCTGGAAAGCCAAATGGCATTACACATGGTTTTACATATGGCATTACATAAAGGGTTTTAGCTTGGTGATGCCATATGTAATTACATATGGAAAAACACATGGAATTGCTGATTGGAAAAAGAAAAATTTCGATCATCTAGAAATAACTGCAAAACACCATAATAAGTTATTTGCGGTCAACAATTAATCTTACCATCGGGATGATAACTCCAAAACAAGGGGGTTCAGCTGAGTTTACTTCTATAGAAAAAAAATTTAATTTTTCTTTTTTTTTTTTTATTCCTAAAATATAACTTGATCTATTAACTTGAATATAACCTCTTGTTTGCGAGTTATCATCCAGATGGTAACACTAATTGTTCACAGTAAATGACGCATTCCAGTATTCTGCAGTTATTTCTAGATGAAAAAATTTTTTTCCTTTTTCCAATTTGTAATTCTATGTATTTTTTCAAATAGAATTACACATGGCATAACCAAGGTAAAACCCCTTATGTAATGCCATACGAAAAACCATATGTGATGCCACATACTTTCCTGAAGGTATTACAGAAGTAATTACACATAGAATTCCGTCTTTTTTTTTCAGATGGGGGCACACATGTTAACGCATCTAAGTTTGTGCGCAAGCATTTATTTGTTTTCGCGCTTATTACAAAAACCACAGAATAATTACAGCCATGTTTTTAATACACGAAAAAAAATATTCCTAAATGAATGCATAAAAATATGATGTACTTAGACCGTTATGTGAAGTCAATAAGATCTCACAGGATACAGTAGCACATGCTGTAATACAAATATACAGTCATACAACTAAATAATAGACGCAGTGTCGCAAACGAATATCTGTTCAGAAGCAAGTCGAGATACGAGTGACAAGCTGCTCGGGATTTTATCACATTGAATAAATAAAAGCACTGGCAAAAAGCGCGTTGGGTCATTGGAGATTAGCTGTTTGGGATATCATTTTATTGAATAAATGAACGCACCAGAAGTAAGCGCGTTGGGTCATTGAGAGTTAGCTGTTTATGGTATCATTTTATTCAATAAATAAACGCACTGGCAGTAAGCGCGTTGGGTCATTGAAGATTAGCTGTTTGGGATATCATTTTATTAAATAAATAAACGCACCAGCAGTAAGCACGTTGGGTTATTGGGGATAAGCTGTTTGAAATATCATTTTGTTGAATAAATAATTGCACCAGGAGTAAGCGCGTTTGATCATTGGGTATTAGCTGTTTGGGTATTAGCTGTTTGGGATATCATTTTATTAAATAAGTAAACGTGCCGGCAGTAAGCGCGTTGGGACATTGGGGATAAGCTGTTTCAAATATCATTTTATTAAATAAATAAAAGTGCCGGCAGTAAGCTCGTTGGGTCATTAAGAATTAACTGTTTCAGGTAACATTATAATAAATAAATAAACGCGCTGGCAGTAAGCGCGTTGGATCATTAGGGATTAGCTGTTTGAGATATTATTTTATTAAATAAATAAACGCGCCAAAAGAAAGAGCGTTGGGTCATTAAGGATTAACTGTTTGGGATATCATGTTATTAAATAAATAAACGCACCAGCAGTTAGCGCATTGGGTCATTAGGGATTAGCTGTTTAAGATATTATTCTATTAAATAAATAAACGCTCCGGCGGTAAGCGCGTTGGGTCGTTGGGGATTATCTGTTTGGGATATTATTTTATTAAATAAATAAACGCACCGGCAGTAAGCGGGTTGGTTCATTAAGGATTAGCTGTTTAGGGTATCATTTTATTAAATAAATAAACGCGCCAGCAGTCAGCGCGTTGGGTCATTAAGGAATAGCTGTTTGAGACATCATTTTATTAAATAAATAAACGCACCAGCAGTCAGCGCGTTGGGTCATTAGGGATTAGCTGTTTAGGATATTATTTTATTAAATAAATAAACGTGCCGGCAGTAAGCGCTTTGGGACATTGGGGATTAACTGTTTAAGATATCATTTTATTAAATAAATAAACGTGCTATAAGTAAGAGCGTTAAGTCATTAAAGATGAGCTGTTTGGGATATCATTTTATTAAATTAATAAACGCACAAGCAGTAAGCGCGTTTCGTTATTGGGGATAAGCTGAGTGAAATATTATTTAATTAAATAAATAAATGCACCAGGAGGAAGCGCGTTTAATTATTGGGTATAAGCTGATTAGTATATCATTTTATTAAAAAAATAAACGCGCCAAAAGTAAGCCCGATTGGTCATTAGGGATTAGCTGTTTAGGACTCATTTTATTAAATAAATAAACGCACTGGCAGTAAGCGCGTTAAGTCATTAGGGTTTAGCTGTTTGAGATATCATTTTATTAAATAAATAAGCGCACTGGCAGTAAGCGAGTTGGGTCATTATGGATAAGCTGTTTAGGATATTATTGTATTAAATAAATAAACGCACCAGCAGTCAGCGCGTTGGGTCATTAGAGATTAGCTGTTTGGGATATTATTTTATTAAATAAAAAAACGCGCCAGAAGTAAGCGCGTTGCGTCATTTGGGATAAGCTGTTTGGAATTCATTATATTAAATAAATAAACAAACCGGCAGTAAGCGCGTTGGGTCGTTGGGGATTAGCTGTTTGAGATATCATTCTAATTAATAAATAAACGCACCGTGAGTAAGCGCGTTAGGTCATTAGAAATAAGCTGTTTAGGATATCATTTTATTGAGTAAATAAATGCGCAAGAAGTAAGCGCGTTGGGTCATGAGGGATTAGCTTTTTGATGAATTATTTTAGTAAATAAATAAACGCACCAGCAGTAAGCGCGTTAGGTCAATAGGGATAAGCTGTTTAGGATATCATTTTATTGAATAAATAAACGCGCCAGAAGTAAGCACGTTGGGTCATTGGGGATTAGCTGTTTGGAATTCATTATATTAAATAAATAAACAAACCGGCAGTAAGCGCGTTGGGTCGTTGGGGATTAGCTGTTTGAGATATCATTCTAATTAATAAATAAACGCACCGTGAGTAAGCGCGTTAGGTCATTGGAAATTAGCTGTTTAGAATATCATTTTATTGAGTAAATAAACGCGCCAGAAGTAAGCGCGTTAAGTCATTGGGGATTAGCTGTTTGGGATATCAATTTATTAAATAAATAAACAGCCAGAAGTAAGAGCGTTGGGTCATTAGGGATAAGATGTTTGGAATATTATTCTATTGAATAAATAAACGCACCAGCAGTAAGCGCATTGGGTCATTGGGGATTCGCTGTTTAAGGAATCATTTTATTGAATAAATAAATGCACCTGGAGTAAGCGCGTTGGATTATTGGGTATAAGCTGTTTAGAATATGATTTTATTAAATAAATAAATGCACCAGCAGTAAGCGCGTTGAGTAATTAGGGATTAGCTGTTTGGGATATTATTTTATTAAATAAATAAACGCACCGGCAGTAAGTGCGTTGGGTCATTGGGGATTAGCTGTTTGGGATATCATTTTATTAAATAAATAAAAGTGCTGGCAGTAAGCTCGTTGGGTCATTGGAGATAAGCTTTTTGGGGTATCATTTTATTAAATACATAAACGCACTGGCAGTGAGCGCGTTGGGTCATTAGGTATGAGCTGTTTCGGATATTATTTTATTAAATAAATAAACACTCCAAAAATAAGAGCGTTGGGTCTTTAAGGATTAGCTGTTTGGAATATAATTTTATTAAATCAATAAACGAACCAGCAGTAAGCACGTTGGGTTATTGGGGATTAGCTGTTTTAGATATCATTTTATTGAATAAAAAAATGCACCAGGAGTAAGCGCGTCTGATCATTGGGTTATAGCAGTTTGGGTATTAGCTGTTTAGGATATTATTATATTAAATAAATAAACGTGCTGGCAGTGAGCACGTTGGATCATTAGGGATTCGCTGTTTGGGATATTATTTTATTAAATAAATATACGTGCCGGCAGAAAGCGCTTCGGGACATTTAAAATTAGCTGTTTGGAATATCATTTTATTAAATAAATAAACGCGCCAGAAGTAAGAGCGTTAAGTCATTAAGAATTAGCTGTTTGGGATATTATTCTATTAAATAAATAGACGCACCAGCAGTAAGCACGTTGGATCATTAGGGATTCGCTGTTTAGGATATTATTTTATTAAATAAATAAACGCCCAGGCAGTAAACGCGTTGGGTCGTTGAGGATTAGCTGTTTGGAATATTATTTTATTAAATGAATAATCGTGTCGGCAGTGAGCTCGTTTTCTCACTAGAGATTAACTGGTTGGGGTTTTATTTTATTAAATAAAGAAATGGGCTGGCAGTAAGCGCGTTGGGTCGTTGGAGATTAGCTGTTTGAGATATCATTCTAATTAATAAATAAACGCACCGTGAGTAAGCGCGTTAGGTCATTGGAAATAAGCTGTTTAGGATATCATTTTATTGAGTAAATAAACGCGCCAGAAGTAAGCGCGTTGGGTCATGAGGGATTAGCTTTTTGATGAATTATTTTAGTAAATAAATAAACGCACCAGCAGTAAGCGCGTTAGGTCAATAGGGATAAGCGGTTTAGGATATTATTTTATTGAATAAATAAACGCGCCAGAAGTAAGCACGTTGGGTCATTGGGGATTAGCTGTTTGGAATTCATTATATTAAATAAATAAACAAACCGGCAGTAAGCGCGTTGGGTCGTTGGGGATTAGCTGTTTGAGATATCATTCTAATTAATAAATAAACGCACCGTGAGTAAGCGCGTTAGGTCATTGGAAATTAGCTGTTTAGGATATCATTTTATTGAGTAAATAAACGCGCCAGAAGTAAGCGCGTTAAGTCATTGGGGATTAGCTGTTTGGGATATCAATTTATTAAATAAATAAACAGCCAGAAGTAAGAGCGTTGGGTCATTAGGGATAAGCTGTTTGGGATATTATTCTATTGAATAAATAAACGCACCAGCAGTAAGCGCATTGGGTCATTGGGGATTCGCTGTTTGAGGAATCATTTTATTGAATAAATAAATGCACCTGGAGTAAGCGCGTTGGATTATTGGGTATAAAGTGTTTAGAATATGATTTTATTAAATAAATAAATGCACCAGCAGTAAGCGCGTTGAGTAATTAGGGATTAGCTGTTTAGGATATTATTTTATTAAATAAATAAACGCCCAGGCAGTAAACGCATTGGGTCGTTGAGGATTAGCTGTTTGGAATATTATTTTATTAAATGAATAATCGTGTCGGCAGTGAGCTCGTTTTCTCACTAGGGATTAACTGGTTGGGGTTGTATTTTATTAAATAAAGAAATGGGCTGGCAGTAAGCGCGTTGGGTCATTAGGGATCAGCTGTTTGGGATATCATTCTATTAAATAAATAAACGCGCTCGCAGTAGGCACGTTGGATCATTGGGGATAAGCTGTTTGGGATATCATTTTGTTAAATAAATAAACGCGCCAGAAGTAAGAGCGTTAAGTCATTAAGGATTAGCTGTTTGGGATTTATTTTATTAAATAAATAAACACACCAGCAGTCAGCGCGTTGGGTCATTAGGGATTAGCTGTTTGGGATATTATTTTATTAAATAAATAAACGCTCCGGCAGTAAGCACGTTGGGTCGTTTGGGATTAGCTGTTTGGGATAATATTTTATTAAATAAATAAACGCACCGATAGTAAGCAGGTTGGTTCATTGAGGATTAGCTATTTAGGATATCATTTTATTAAATAAATAAACGCGCTAGAAGTAAGAGCGTTGGGTCATTAAGTATTAGCTGTTTAGGAAATTATTTTAGTAAATAAATAAACGCACCAGCAGTAAGCGCGTTAGGTTAATGGGTATTAGCTGTTTAGGATATCATTTTATTGAATGAATAAACGCGCAAGAAGTAATCGCGTTAGGTCATTGGGGATTAGCTGTTTGGAATTCATTTTATTAAATAAATAAACACACCGGCAGTAAGCGTGTTGGGTCGTTGGGGATAAGCTGTTTGAGATATCATTCTATTAAATAAATAAACGCACCGTGAGTAAGCGCGTTAGGTCATTGGGGATTTGTTGTTTAGGATATCATTGTATTGAATAAATAAACGCGCCAGCAGTAAGCGCGTTAAGTCATTGGGGATTAGCTGTTTGGGATATCAATTTATTAAATAAATAAACGCGCCAGAAGTAAGCGGGACGAGTCATTAGGAATGAGCTGTTTACGATATCATTTTATTAAATAAATAAACGCACCAGAAGTAAGAGCGTTGGGTCATTAAGAATAAGCTGTTTGGGATATTACTCTATTAAATAATTAAACGCACCAGCAGTAAGCGCATTGGGTCATTGGAGATTCGCTGTTTGGCATATCATTTTATTGAATAAATAAATGCACCACGAGTAAGCGCGTTAGATCATTGGGTATAAGCTGTTTAGGATATGATTTTATTAAATAAAAAAATGCACCAGCAGTAAGCGTGTCGGGTCATTGGGGATTCGCTGTTTGGGATATCATTTCATTAAATAAATAAATGCACCCGGAGTAAGCGCGTTGGATTATTGGGTATTAGCTGTTTGGGATTCATTGTAATAAATAAATAAACACACTGGCAGTAAGCGCGTTGGGTCGTTGGGGATTAGCTTTTTCAGATATCAATCTATTAAATAAATAAACGTACCGTGAGTAAGCGCGTTGGGTCATTAGGGAATAGCTGTTTAGGATATTATTTGAGTAAATAAATAAACGCATTAGCAGTAAGCGCGTTAGGACAATGGGGATAAGCTGTTAAGGATATCATTTTATTGAATAAATAAACACGCCAGAAGTAAGCGCGTTGGGTCATTGGGGATTAGCTGTTTGGGATTTATTTAATTAAATACATAAACACACCGGCAGTAAGCGCGTTATGTCGTTGGGGATTAGCTGTTTGAGATATCATTCTATTAAATAAATAAACGCACCGTGAGTAAGCGCGTTGGGTCATTGGGGATTAGCTGTTAAGGATATCATTTTATTGAATAAATAAACACGCCAGAAGTAAGCGCGTTGGGTCATTGGGGATAAGCTGTTAGGGATATCATTTTATTAAATAAATAAACGTGCTGGCAGTCAGCTTGTTGGGTTATTGGGAATTAGCTTTTTGGGGTATCATTTTATTAAATACATAAACGCACTGGCAGTAAGCGCGTTGGGTCATTGGGGATGAGCTGTTGCGGATATTATTTTATTAAATAAATAAACACACCAGAAATAAAAGCGTTGGGTCATTAAGGATTAGCTGTTTGGATTATAATTTTATCAAATAAATAAACGAACCAGCAGTAAGCACGTTGGGTTATTGGGGATTAGCTGTTCCGGATATCATTTTATTGAATAAAAAAATGCACCAAGAGCAAGCGCGTCTAATCATTGGGTTATAGCTGTTTGGGTATTATTTGTTTAGGATTTTATTTTATTAAATGAATAAACGTGCCGGCAGTAAGCACGTTGGATTATTAGGGATTCGCTGTTTGAGATATTATTTTGTTAAATAAATAAACGCCCCGGCAGTAAACGCGTTGGGTCGTTGGGGATTAGCTGTTTGAAATATTATTTTATTAAATAAATAATCGTGCCGGCAGTGAGCTGGTTTCGTCACTAGGGATTAACTGTTTGGGGTTTCATTTTATTAAATAAATAAATGGGCTGGCAGTAAGCGCGATGGGTCATTAGGGATTAGCTGTTTGGGATATTATTCTATTTAATAAATGAACGCGCTGGCAGTAGGCACGTTGGATCATTGGGGATAAGCTGTATGGGATATCATTTTGTTAAATAAATTAACGCACTAGAAGTAAGAGCCTTAAGTCATTAAGGATTAGCTGTTTGGGATTTATTTTATTAAATAAATAAACACACCAGTAGTCAGTGCGTTGGGTCATTGGGGATTAGCTGTTTGGAATTCATTATATTAAATAAATAAACACACCGGCAGTAAGCGCGTTGGGTCGTTGGGGATTAGCTGTTAGAGATATTATTCTAATTAATAAATAAACGCACCGTGAGTAAGCGAGTTAGGTCATTGGGGATTTGTTGTTTAGGATATCATTTTATTGAATAAATGAACGCGCCAGAAGTAAGCGCGTTAAGTCATTGGGGATAAGCTGTTTGGGATATCAATTTATTAAATAAATAAACGTGCCAGAAGTAAGCGGGACGGGTCATTAGGGATTAGCTGTTTACGATATCATTTTATTAAATAAATAAACGCTCCAGAAGTAAGCACGTTGGGTCATTGGGAATGAGCTGTTCGGGATATTATTCTATTGAATAAATAAACGCACCAGCAGTAAGCGCATTGGGTCATTGGGGATTCGCTGTTTGAGATATCATTTTATTGAATAAATAAATGCACCAGGAGTGAGCGCGTTGGATCATTGGGTATTAGCTGTTTAGGATATGATTTTATTAAATAAATAAATGCACCAGCAGTAAGTTCGTCGGGTCATTGGGGATTCGCTGTTTGGGATATCATTTTATTAAATAAATAAATGCACCAAGAGTGAGCGCGTTGGATCATTGGGTATTAGCTGTTTGGGATATCATTTTATTAAATAAATAAAAGTGCTGGCAGTAAGCTCGTTGGGTCATTAAGGATTAGCTTTTTAAGGTATCATTTTATTAAATACATAAACGCACTGGCAGTGAGCGCGTTGGGTCATTAGGTATGAGCTGTTTTGGATATTATTTTATTAAATAAATAAACACTCCAAAAATAAGAGCGCTGGGTCTTTAAGGATTAGCTGTTTGGAATATAATTTTATTAAATCAATAAACGAACCAGCAGTAAGCACGTTGGGTTATTGAGGATTAGCTGTTTCAGATATCGTTTTATTGAATAAAAAAATGCACCAGGAGTAAGCGCGTCTGATCATTGGGTTATAGCTGTTTGGGTATTAGCTGTTTAGGATATTATTATATTAAATAAATAAACGTGCCGGCAGTAAGCACGTTGGATCATTAGGGATTCGCTGTTTGGAATATTATTTTATTCAATAAATTAACGCTCCGGCAGTAAACGCGTTGGGTCGTTGAGGATAAGCTGTTTGAAAAATTATTTTATTAAATGAATAATCGTGCCGGCAGTAAGCTCGTTGAGTCATTGGGGATTCGCTGTTTGGGATATCAATTTATTAAATAAATAAACGCGCCAGAAGTAAGCGGGACGAGTCATTAGGGATTAGCTGTTTACGATATCATTTTATTAAATAAATAAACGCACCAAAAGTAAGAGCGTTGGGTCATTAAGAATAAGCTGTTTGGGATATTACTCTATTAAATAATTAAACGCACCAGCAGTAAGCGCATTGGGTCATTGGAGATTCGCTGTTTGGCATATCATTTTATTGAATAAATAAATGCACCACGAGTAAGCGCGTTAGATCATTGGGTATTAGCTGTTTAGGATATGATTTTATTAAATAAAAAAATGCACCAGCAGTAAGCGTGTCGGGTCATTGGGGATTCGCTGTTTGGGATATCATTTCATTAAATAAATAAATGCACCCGGAGTAAGCGAGTTGGATCATTGGGTGTTAGCTGTTTGGGATTCATTATACTAAATAAATAAACACACTGGCAGTAAGCGCGTTGGGTCGTTGGGGATTAGCTTTTTCAGATATCAATCTATTAAATAAATAAACGTACCGTGAGTAAGCGCGTTGGGTCATTAGGGAATAGCTGTTTAGGATATTATTTGAGTAAATAAATAAACGCATTAGCAGTAAGCGCGTTAGGACAATGGGGATAAGCTGTTAAGGATATCATTTTATTAAATAAATAAACGCGCCAGAAGTAAGCGCGTTGGGTCATTGGGGATTAGCTGTTTGGGATTCATTTTATTAAATAAATAAACAAACCGGCAGTAAGCGCGTTATGTCGTTGGGGATTAGCTGTTTAGAATATTTTTTCATTAGTAATTGAATGCCCCAGCAGTAAGCGCGTTAGGTCGTTGGGGATAAGCTGTTTGGAATATTATTTTATTAAATAAATAAACGCTCTGTCAGTAAGCGCGTTGGGTCGTTTGTGATTAGCTGTTTGGGATAATATTTTATTGAATAAATAAACGCACCGATACTAAGCGAGTTGGTTTATTGGCGATTAGCTGTTTAGGATATCATTTTATTAAATAAATAAACGCTCCAGAAGTAAGAGCGTTGGGTCATTAAAGATTAGCTGTTTAGGATATTATTTTAGTATATAAATAAACGCATTAGCAGTAAGCGCGTTAGGTCAATGGGGATTAGCTGTTTAGGATATCATTTTATTGAATAAAGAAACGCGCCAGAAGTAAGCGCGTTGGGTCATTGGGGATTAGCTGTTTGGGATTTATTTAATTAAATACATAAACACACCGGCAGTAAGCGCGTTATGTCGTTGGGGATTAGCTGTTTGAGATATCATTCTATTAAATAAATAAACGCACCGTGAGTAAGCGCGTTGGGTCATTGGGGATTAGCTGTTAAGGATATCATTTTATTGAATAAATAAACACGCCAGAAGTAAGCGCGTTGGGTCATTGGGGATAAGCTGTTTGGGATATCATTTTATTAAATGAATAAACGTGCTGGCAGTCAGCTTGTTGGGTTATTGGGAATTAGCTTTTTGGGGTATCATTTTATTAAATACATAAACGCACTGGCAGTAAGCGCGTTGGGTCATTGGGGATGAGCTGTTGCGGATATTATTTTATTAAATAAATAAACACACCAGAAATAAAAGCGTTCGGTCATTAAGGATTAGCTGTTTGGATTATAATTTTATCAAATAAATAAACGAACCAGCAGTAAGCACGTTGGGTTATTGGGGATTAGCTGTTCCGGATATCATTTTATTGAATAAAAAAATGCACCAAGAGCAAGCGCGTCTAATCATTGGGTTATAGCTGTTTGGGTATTATTTGTTTAGGATTTTATTTTATTAAATGAATAAACGTGCCGGCAGTAAGCACGTTGGATTATTAGGGATTCGCTGTTTGAGATATTATTTTGTTAAATAAATAAACGCCCCGGCAGTAAACGCGTTGGGTCGTTGGGGATAAGCTGTTTGAAATATTATTTTATTAAATAAATAATCGTGCCGGCAGTGAGCTCGTTTCGTCACTAGGGATTAACTGTTTGGGGTTTCATTTTATTAAATAAATAAATGGGCTGGCAGTAAGCGCGATGGGTCATTAGGGATTAGCTGTTTGGGATATTATTCTATTTAATAAATGAACGCGCTGGCAGTAGGCACGTTGGATCATTGGGGATAAGCTGTTTGGGATATCATTTTGTTAAATAAATAAACGCACTAGAAGTAAGAGCCTTAAGTCATTAAGGATTAGCTGTTTGGGATTTATTTTATTAAATAAATAAACACACCAGTAGTCAGTGCGTTGGGTCATTGGGGATTAGCTGTTTGGAATTCATTATATTAAATAAATAAACACACCGGCAGTAAGCGCGTTAGGTCGTTGGGGATTAGCTGTTAGAGATATTATTCTAATTAATAAATAAACGCACCGTGAGTAAGCGCGTTAGGTCATTGGGGATTTGTTGTTTAGGATATCATTTTATTGAATAAATGAACGCGCCAGAAGTAAGCGCGTTAAGTCATTGGGGATAAGCTGTTTGGGATATCAATTTATTAAATAAATAAACGTGCCAGAAGTAAGCGGGACGGGTCATTAGGGATTAGCTGTTTACGATATCATTTTATTAAATAAATAAACGCTCCAGAAGTAAGCACGTTGGGTCAGTGGGGATGAGCTGTTCGGGATATTATTCTATTGAATAAATAAACGCACCAGCAGTAAGCGCATTGGGTCATTGGGGATTCGCTGTTTGAGATATCATTTTATTGAATAAATAAATGCACCAGGAGTGAGCGCGTTGGATCATTGGGTATTAGCTGTTTAGGATATGATTTTATTAAATAAATAAATGCACCAGCAGTAAGTTCGTCGGGTCATTGGGGATTCGCTGTTTGGGATATCATTTTATTAAATAAATAAATGCACCAAGAGTAAGCGCGTTGGATCATTGGGTATTAGCTGTTTGGGATATCATTTTATTAAATAAATAAAAGAGCTGGCAGTAAGCTCGTTGGGTCATTAAGGATTAGCTTTTTGATGTATCATTTTATTAAATACATAAACGCACTGGCAGTGAGCGCGTTGGGTCATTAGGTATGAGCTGTTTTGGATATTATTTTATTAAATAAATAAACACTCCAAAAATAAGAGCGCTGGGTCTTTAAGGATTAGCTTTTTGGAATATAATTTTATTAAATCAATAAACGAACCAGCAGTAAGCACGTTGGGTTATTGAGGATTAGCTGTTTCAGATATCGTTTTATTGAATAAAAAAATGCACCAGGAGTAAGCGCGTCTGATCATTGGGTTATAGCTGTTTGGGTATTAGCTGTTTAGGATATTATTATATTAAATAAATAAACGTGCCGGCAGTAAGCACGTTGGATCATTAGGGATTCGCTGTTTGGAATATTATTTTATTCAATAAATTAACGCTCCGGCAGTAAACGCGTTGGGTCGTTGAGGATAAGCTGTTTAAAAAATTATTTTATTAAATGAATAATCGTGCCGGCAGTAAGCTCGTTGAGTCATTGGGGATTCGCTGTTTGGGATATCAATTTATTAAATAAATAAACGCGCCAGAAGTAAGCGGGACGAGTCATTAGGGATTAGCTGTTTACGATATCATTTTATTAAATAAATAAACGCACCAAAAGTAAGAGCGTTGGGTCATTAAGAATAAGCTGTTTGGGATATTACTCTATTAAATAATTAAACGCACCAGCAGTAAGCGCATTGGGTCATTGGAGATTCGCTGTTTGGCATATCATTTTATTAAATAAATAAATGCACCACGAGTAAGCGCGTTAGATCATTGGGTATTAGCTGTTTAGGATATGATTTTATTAAATAAAAAAATGCACCAGCAGTAAGCGTGTCGGGTCATTGGGGATTCGCTGTTTGGGATATCATTTCATTAAATAAATAAATGCACCCGGAGTAAGCGCGTTGGATCATTGGGTATTAGCTGTTTGGGATTCATTGTACTAAATAAATAAACACACTGGCAGTAAGCGCGTTGGGTCGTTGGGGATTAGCTTTTTCAGATATCAATCTATTAAATAAATAAACGTACCGTGAGTAAGCGCGTTGGGTCATTAGGGAATAGCTGTTTAGGATATTATTTTAGTAAATAAATAAACGCATTAGCAGTAAGCGCGTTAGGACAATGGAGATAAGCTGTTAAGGATATCATTTTATTAATCAAATAAACGCGCCAGAAGTAAGCGCGTTGGGTCATTGGGGATTAACTGTTTGGGATTCATTTTATTAAATAAATAAACAAACCGGCAGTAAGCGCGTTATGTCGTTGGGGATTAGCTGTTTAGAATATTTTTTCATTAAATAATTGAATGCCCCAGCAGTAAGCGCGTTAGGTCGTTGGGGATAAGCTGTTTGGAATATTATTTTATTAAATAAATAAACGCTCTTGCAGTAAGCGCGTTGGGTCGTTTGTAATTAGCTGTTTGGGATAATATTTTATTGAATAAATAAACGCACCGATACTAAGCGAGTTGATTTATTGGCGATTAGCTGTTTAGGATATCATTTTATTAAATTAATAAACGCTCCAGAAGTAAGAGCGTTGGGTCATTAAAGATTAGCTGTTTAGGATATTATTTTAGTATATAAATAAACGCATTAGCAGTAAGCGCGTTAGGGCAATGGGGATTAGCTGTTTAGGATATTATTTTATTGAATAAATAAACGCGCCAGAAGTAAGCGCGTTGGGTCATTGGGGATTAGCTGTTTGGGATTCATTTAATTAAATACATAAACACACCGGCAGTAAGCGCGTTATGTCGTTGGGGATTAGCTGTTTGAGATATCATTCTATTAAATAAATAAACGCACCGTGAGTAAGCGTGTTGGGTCATTGGGGATTAGCTGTTAAGGATATCATTTTATTGAATAAAAAAAACACGCCAGAAGTAAGCGCGTTGGGTCATTGGGGATTAGCTGTTTGGGATATCATTTTATTAAATAAATAAACGTGCTGGCAGTCAGCTTGTTAGGTTATTGGGAATTAGCTTTTTGGGGTATCATTTTATTAAATACATAAACGCACTGGCAGTAAGCGCGTTGGGTCATTGGGGATGAGCTGTTGCGGATATTATTTTATTAAATAAATAAACACACCAGAAATGAGAGCGTTGGGTCATTAAGGATTAGCTGTTTGGATTATAATTTTATCAAATAAATAAACGAACCAGCAGTAAGCACGTTGGGTTATTGGGGATTAGCTGTTCCGGATATCATTTTATTGAATAAAAAAATGCACCAAGAGCAAGCGCGTCTAATCATTGGGTTATAGCTGTTTGGGTATTATTTGTTTAGGATTTTATTTTATTAAATGAATAAACGTGCCGGCAGTAAGCACGTTGGATTATTAGGGATTCGCTGTTTGAGATATTATTTTATTAAATAAATAAACGCCCCGGCAGTAAACGCGTTGGGTCGTTGGGGATTAGCTGTTTGAAATATTATTTTATTAAATAAATAATCGTGCCGGCAGTGAGCTCGTTTCGTCACTAGGGATTAACTGTTTGGGGTTTCATTTTATTAAATAAATAAATGGGCTGGCAGTAAGCGCGATGGGTCATTAGGGATTAGCTGTTTGGGATATTATTCTATTTAATAAATGAACGCGCTGGCAGTAGGCACGTTGGATCATTGGGGATAAGCTGTTTGGGATATCATTTTGTTAAATAAATGAACGCGCTAGAAGTAAGAGCCTTAAGTCATTAAGGATTAGCTGTTTGGGATTCATTTTATTAAATAAATAAACACACCAGCAGTCAGATCGTTGGGTCATTAGAGATTAGCTGTTTAGAATATCATTTTATTGAATAAATAAACGCGCCAGAAGTAAGCACGTTGGGTCATTGGGGATTAGCTGTTTGGAATTCATTATATTAAATAAATAAACACACCGGCAGTAAGCGCGTTGGGTCGTTGGGGATTAGCTGTTAGAGATATTATTCTAATTAATGAATAAACGCACCGTGAGTAAGCGCGTTAGGTCATTGGGGATTTGTTGTTTAGGATATCATTTTATTGAATAAATAAACGCTCCAGAAGTAAGCACGTTGGGTCAGTGGGGATGAGCTGTTCGGGATATTATTCTATTGAATAAATAAACGCACCAGCAGTAAGCGCATTGGGTCATTGGGGATTCGCTGTTTGAGATATCATTTTATTGAATAAATAAATGCACCAGGAGTGAGCGCGTTGGATCATTGGGTATTAGCTGTTTAGGATATGATTTTATTAAATAAATAAATGCACCAGCAGTAAGTTCGTCGGGTCATTGGGGATTCGCTGTTTGGGATATCATTTTATTAAATAAATAAATGCACCAAGAGTAAGCGCGTTGGATCATTGGGTATTAGCTGTTTGGGATATCATTTTATTAAATAAATAAAAGAGCTGGCAGTAAGCTCGTTGGGTCATTAAGGATTAGCTTTTTAATGTATCATTTTATTAAATACATAAACGCACTGGCAGTGAGCGCGTTGGGTCATTAGGTATGAGCTGTTTTGGATATTATTTTATTAAATAAATAAACACTCCAAAAATAAGAGCGCTGGGTCTTTAAGGATTAGCTTTTTGGAATATAATTTTATTAAATCAATAAACGAACCAGCAGTAAGCACGTTGGGTTATTGAGGATTAGCTGTTTCAGATATCGTTTTATTGAATAAAAAAATGCACCAGGAGTAAGCGCGTCTGATCATTGGGTTATAGCTGTTTGGGTATTAGCTGTTTAGGATATTATTATATTAAATAAATAAACGTGCCGGCAGTAAGCACGTTGGATCATTAGGGATTCGCTGTTTGGAATATTATTTTATTCAATAAATTAACGCTCCGGCAGTAAACGCGTTGGGTCGTTGAGGATAAGCTGTTTGAAAAATTATTTTATTAAATGAATAATCGTGCCGGCAGTAAGCTCGTTGAGTCATTGGGGATTCGCTGTTTGGGATATCAATTTATTAAATAAATAAACGCGCCAGAAGTAAGCGGGACGAGTCATTAGGGATTAGCTGTTTACGATATCATTTTATTTAATAAATAAACGCACCAAAAGTAAGAGCGTTGGGTCATTAAGAATAAGCTGTTTGGGATATTACTCTATTAAATAATTAAACGCACCAGCAGTAAGCGCATTGGGTCATTGGAGATTCGCTGTTTGGCATATCATTTTATTGAATAAATAAATGCACCACGAGTAAGCGCGTTAGATCATTGGGTATTAGCTGTTTAGGATATGATTTTATTAAATAAAAAAATGCACCAGCAGTAAGCGTGTCGGGTCATTGGGGATTCGCTGTTTGGGATATCATTTCATTAAATAAATAAATGCACCCGGAGTAAGCGCGTTGGATCATTGGGTATTAGCTGTTTGGGATTCATTGTACTAAATAAATAAACACACTGGCAGTAAGCGCGTTGGGTCGTTGGGGATTAGCTTTTTCAGATATCAATCTATTAAATAAATAAACGTACCGTGAGTAAGCGCGTTGGGTCATTAGGGAATAGCTGTTTAGGATATTATTTTAGTAAATAAATAAACGCATTAGCAGTAAGCGCGTTAGGACAGTGGAGATAAGCTGTTAAGGATATCATTTTATTAAATAAATAAACGCGCCAGAAGTAAGCGCGTTGGGTCATTGGGGATTAACTGTTTGGGATTCATTTTATTAAATAAATAAACAAACCGGCAGTAAGCGCGTTATGTCGTTGGGGATTAGCTGTTTAGAATATTTTTTCATTAAATAATTGAATGCCCCAGCAGTAAGCGCGTTAGGTCGTTGGGGATAAGCTGTTTGGAATATTATTTTATTAAATAAATAAACGCTCTGGCAGTAAGCGCGTTGGGTCGTTTGTAATTAGCTGTTTGGGATAATATTTTATTGAATAAATAAACGCACCGATACTAAGCGAGTTGGTTTATTGGCGATTAGCTGTTTAGGATATCATTTTATTAAATTAATAAACGCTCCAGAAGTAAGAGCGTTGGGTCATTAAAGATTAGCTGTTTAGGATATTATTTTAGTATATAAATAAACGCATTAGCAGTAAGCGCGTTAGGGCAATGGGGATTAGCTGTTTAGGATATTATTTTATTGAATAAATAAACGCGCCAGAAGTAAGCGCGTTGGGTCATTGGGGATTAGCTGTTTGGGATTCATTTAATTAAATACATAAACACACCGGCAGTAAGCGCGTTATGTCGTTGGGGATTAGCTGTTTGAGATATCATTCTATTAAATAAATAAACGCACCGTGAGTAAGCGCGTTGGGTCATTGGGGATTAGCTGTTAAGGATATCATTTTATTGAATAAAAAAAACACGCCAGAAGTAAGCGCGTTGGGTCATTGGGGATTAGCTGTTTGGGATATCATATTATTAAATAAATAAACGTGCTGGCAGTCAGCTTGTTAGGTTATTGGGAATTAGCTTTTTGGGGTATCATTTTATTAAATACATAAACGCACTGGCTGTAAGCGCGTTGGGTCATTGGGGATGAGCTGTTGCAGATATTATTTTATTAAATAAATAAACACACCAGAAATAAGAGCGTTGGGTCATTAAGGATTAGCTGTTTGGATTATAATTTTATCAAATAAATAAACGAACCAGCAGTAAGCACGTTGGGTTATTGGGGATTAGCTGTTCCGGATATCATTTTATTGAATAAAAAAATGCACCAAGAGCAAGCGCGTCTAATCATTGGGTTATAGCTGTTTGGGTATTATTTGTTTAGGATTTTATTTTATTAAATGAATAAACGTGCCGGCAGTAAGCACGTTGGATTATTAGGGATTCGCTGTTTGAGATATTATTTTATTAAATAAATAAACGCCCCGGCAGTAAACGCGTTGGGTCGTTGGGGATTAGCTGTTTGAAATATTATTTTATTAAATAAATAATCGTGCCGGCAGTGAGCTCGTTTCGTCACTAGGGATTAACTGTTTGGGGTTTCATTTTATTAAATAAATAAATGGGCTGGCAGTAAGCGCGATGGGTCATTAGGGATTAGCTGTTTGGGATATTATTCTATTTAATAAATGAACGCGCTGGCAGTAGGCACGTTGGATCATTGGGGATAAGCTGTTTGGGATATCATTTTGTTAAATAAATGAACGCGCTAGAAGTAAGAGCCTTAAGTCATTAAGGATTAGCTGTTTGGGATTCATTTTATTAAATAAATAAACACACCAGCAGTCAGATCGTTGGGTCATTAGAGATTAGCTGTTTAGAATATCATTTTATTGAATAAATAAACGCGCCAGAAGTAAGCACGTTGGGTCATTGGGGATTAGCTGTTTGGAATTCATTATATTAAATAAATAAACACACCGGCAGTAAGCGCGTTGGGTCGTTGGGGATTAGCTGTTAGAGATATTATTCTAATTAATGAATAAACGCACCGTGAGTAAGCGCGTTAGGTCATTGGGGATTTGTTGTTTAGGATATCATTTTATTGAATAAATAAACGCGCCAGAAGTAAGCGCGTTAAGTCATTGGGGATAAGCTGTTTGGGATATCAATTTATTAAATAAATAAATGCACCAGCAGTAAGTTCGTCTGGTCATTGGGGATTCGCTGTTTGGGATATCATTTTATTAAATAAATAAATGCACCAAGAGTAAGCACGTTGGATCATTGGGTATTAGCTGTTTGGGATATCATTTTATTAAATAAATAAAAGTGCTGGCAGTAAGCTCGTTGGGTCATTAAGGATTAGCTTTTTAAGGTATCATTTTATTAAATACATAAACGCACTGGCAGTGAGCGCGTTGGGTCATTAGGTATGAGCTGTTTTGGATATTATTTTATTAAATAAATAAACACTCCAAAAATAAGAGCGCTGGGTCTTTAAGGATTAGCTGTTTGGAATATAATTTTATTAAATCAATAAACGAACCAGCAGTAAGCACGTTGGGTTATTTAGGATAAGCTGTTTCAGATATCGTTTTATTGAATAAAAAAATGCACCAGGAGTAAGCGCGTCTGATCATTGGGTTATAGCTGTTTGGGTATTAGCTGTTCAGGATATTATTATATTAAATAAATAAACGTGCCGGCAGTAAGCACGTTGGATCATTAGGGATTCGCTGTTTGGAATATTATTTTATTCAATAAATTAACGCTCCGGCAGTAAACGCGTTGGGTCGTTGAGGATAAGCTGTTTGAAAAATTATTTTATTAAATGAATAATCGTGCCGGCAGTAAGCTCGTTTTCTCACTAGGGATTAACTGTTTGAGGTTTTATTTTATTAAATAAATAAATGGGCTGGCAGTCAGCGCGTTGGGTCATTAGGGATTAGCTGTTTGGGATAATATTTTATTAAATAAATAAATACACCGATAGTAAGCAGGTTGGCTCATTGAGGATAAGCTATTTAGGATATCATTTTATTAAATAAATAAACGCGCTAGAAGTAAGAGCGTTGGGTCATTAAGGATTAGCTGTTTGGAATATTATTCTATTAAATAAATAGACGCACTAGCAGTAAGCCCGTTGGATCAATAGGGATTCGCTGTTTAGGATATCATTTTATTAAATAAATAAACGTGCCGGCAGAAAGCGCTTCGAGACATTTGAAATTAGCTGTTTGGGATATCATTTTATGAAATAAATAAACGCGCCAGAAGTAAGAGCGTTAAGTCATTAAGAATTAGCTGTTTGGAATATTATTCTATTAAATAAATAGACGCACTAGCAGTAAGCCCGTTGGATCAATAGGGATTCGCTGTTTAGGATATTATTTTATTAAATAAATAAACGCCCCGGCAGTAAACGCGTTGGGTCGTTGAGCATTAGCTGTTTGGAATATTATTTTATTAAATGAATAATCGTGCCAGCAGTAAGCTCGTTTTCTCACTAGGGATTAACTGTTTGAGGTTTTATTTTATTAAATAAATAAATGGGCTGGCAGTCAGCGCGTTGGGTCATTAGGGATTAGCTGTTTGGGATAATATTTTATTAAATAAATAAATACACCGATAGTAAGCAGGTTGGCTCATTGAGGATAAGCTATTTAGGATATCATTTTATTAAATAAATAAACGCGCTAGAAGTAAGAGCGTTGGGTCATTAAGGATTAGCTGTTTAGGAAATTATTCTAGTAAATAAATAAACGCACCAGCAGTAAGCGCGTTAGGTTAATGGGGATTAGCTGTTTAGGATATCATTTTATTGAATAAATAAACGCGCCAGAAGTAATCGCGTTAGGTCATTGGGGATTAGCTGTTTGGAATTCATTTTATTGAATAAATAAACACACCGGCAGTAAGCGCGTTAAGTCGTTCGGATTAGCTGTTTGAGATATCATTCTAATAAATAAATAAACGCGCCAGAAGTAAGCGCGTTAAGTCATTGGGGATTAGCTGTTTGGAATATCAATTTATTAAATAAATAAACGCGCCAGAAGTAAGCGGGACGGTTCATTAGGGATTAGCTGTTTACGATATCATTTTATTAAATAAATAAACGCGCCAGAAGTAAGAGCGTTGGGTCATTAAGATTAAGCTGTTTGGGATATTACTCTATTAAATAATTAAACGCACCAGCAGAAAGCGCATTGGGTCATTGGAGATTCGCTGTTTGGCATATCATTTTATTGAATAAATAAATGCACCACGAGTAAGCGCGTTAGATCATTGGGTATTAGCTGTTTAGGATATGATTTCATTAAATAAATAAATGCACCAGCAGTAAGCGTGTCGGGTCATTGGGGATTTACTGTTTGGGATATCATTTCATTAAATAAATAAATGCACCCGGAGTAAGCGCGTTGGATCATTGGGTATTAGCTGTTTAAGATTCATTGTATTAAATAAATAAACACACCGGCAGTAAGCGCGTTGGGTCGTTGGAGATTAGCTGTTTCAGATATCAATCTATTAAATAAATAAACGTACCGTGAGTAAGCGCGTTGGGTCATTAGGGAATAGCTGTTTAGGATATTATTTTAGTAAATAAATAAACGCATTAGCAGTAAGCGCGTTAGGTCAATGGGAATTAGCTGTTTAGGATATCATTTTGGTGAATAAATAAACGCGCCAGAAGTAAGCGCGTTGGGTCATTGGGGATTAGCTGTTTGGGATTCATTTTATTAAATAAATAAACAAACCGGCAGTAAGCGCGTTATGTTGTTGGGGATTAGCTGTTTAGGATATTATTTCATTAAATAATTGAATGCCCCGGCAGTAAGCGCGTTAGGTCGTTGGGGATTAGCTGTTTGGAATATTATTTTATTAAATAAATAAACGCTCTGGTAGTAAGCGCGTTGGGTCGTTTGTGATTAGCTGTTTGGGATAATATTTTATTGAATAAATAAACGCACCGATACTAAGCAAGTTGGTTTATTGGCGATTAGCTGTTTAGGATATCATTTTACTAAATAAATATACGCGCCAGAAGTAAGAACGTTGGGTTATTAAAGATTAGCTGTTTAGGATATTATTTTAGTATATAAATAAACGCATTAGCAGTGAGCGCGTTAGGTCAATGGGGATTAGCTGTTTAGGATATCATTTTATTGAATAAATAAACGCGCTAGAAGTAAGCGCGTTGGGTCATTGGGGAATAGCTGTTTGGGATTTATTTTATTAAATACATAAACACACCGGCAGTAAGCGCTTTGGGTCATTAGGGATGAGCTGTTGCGGATATTATTTTATTAAATAAATAAACACAGCAGAAATAAGAGCGTTGGGTCATTAAGGATTAGCTGTTTGGATTATAATTTTATCAAATAAATAAACGAACCAGCAGTAAGCACGTTGGGTTATTGGGGATTAGCTGTTCCGGATATCATTTTATTGAATAAAAAAATGCACCAGGAGTAAGCGCGTCTAATCATTGGGTATTAGCTGTTTAGGATATGATTTTATTAAATAAATAAATGCACCAGCAGTAAGCTCGTCGGGTCATTGGGGATTCGCTGTTTTGGATATCATTTTATTAAATAAATAAATGCACCAAGAGTAAGCGCGTTGGATCATTGGGTATTAGCTGTTTGGGATATCATTTTATTAAATAAATAAAAGTGCTGGCAGTAAGCTCGTTGGGTCATTAAGGATTAGCTTTTTGGGGTATCATTTTATTAAATACATAAACGCACTGGCAGTGAGCGCGTTGGGTCATTAGGTATGAGCTGTTTGGAATATAATTTTATTAAATCAATAAACGAACCAGCAGTAAGCACGTTGGGTTATTGAGGATTAGCTGTTTCAGATATCGTTTTATTGAATAAAAAAATGCACCAGGAGTAAGCGCGTCTGATCATTGGGTTATAGCTGTTTGGGTATTAGCTGTTTAGGATATTATTATATTAAATAAATAAACGTGCCGGCAGTAAGCACGTTGGATCACCAGGGATTCGCTGTTTGGAATATTATTTTATTTAATAAATTAACGCTCCGGCAGTAAACGCGTTGGGTCGTTGAGGATAAGCTGTTTGAAAAATTATTTTATTAAATGAATAATCGTGCCGGCAGTAAGCTCGTTGAGTCATTGGGGATTCGCTGTTTGGGATATCATTTTATTAAATAAATAAACGTGCCGGCAGAAAGCGCTTCGGGACATTTGAAATTAGCTGTTTGGGATATCATTTTATGAAATAAATAAACGCGCCAGAAGTAAGAGCGTTAAGTCATTAAGAATTAGCTGTTTGGGATATTATTCTATTAAATAAATAGACGCACCAGCAGTAAGCCCGTTGGATCAATAGGGATTCGCTGTTTAGGATATTATTTTATTAAATAAATAAACGCCCCGGCAGTAAACGCGTTGGTTCGTTGAGGATTAGCTGTTTGGAATATTATTTTATTAAATGAATAATCGTGCCAGCAGTAAGCTCGTTTTCTCACTAGAGATTAACTGTTTGGGGTTTTATTTTATTAAATAAATAAATGGGCTGGCAGTCAGCGCGTTGGGTCATTAGGGATTAGCTGTTTGAGATATCATTCTATTAAATAAATAAACGCGCTGGCAGTAGGCACGTTGGATCGTTGGGGATAAGCCCTTTGGGATATCATTTTGTTAAATAAATAAACGCGCCAGAAGTAAGAGCGTTAAGTCATTAAGGATAAGCTGTTTGGAATTTATTTTATTAAATAAATAAACACACCGGCAGTAAGCGCGTTGGGTCGTTGGGGATTAGCTGTTTCAGATATCAATCTATTAAATAAATAAACGTACCGTGAGTAAGCGCGTTGAATCATTAGGGAATAGCCCTTTAGGATATTATTTTAGTAAATAAATAAACGCGTTAGCAGTAAGCGCGTTAGGTCAATGGGAATTAGCTGTTTAGGATATCATTTTATTAAATAAATAAACGCGCCAGAAGTAAGCGCGTTGGGTCATTGGGGATTAGCTGTTTGGGATTCATTTTATTAAATAAATAAACACACCGGCAGTAAGCGCGTTGGGTCGTTGGGGATTAGCTGTTTCAGATATCAATCTATTAAATAAATAAACGTACCGTGAGTAAGCGCGTTGAATCATTAGGGAATAGCCCTTTAGGATATTATTTTAGTAAATAAATAAACGCGTTAGCAGTAAGCGCGTTAGGTCAATGGGAATTAGCTGTTTAGGATATCATTTTATTAAATAAATAAACGCGCCAGAAGTAAGCGCGTTGGGTCATTGGGGATTAGCTGTTTGGGATTCATTTTATTAAATAAATAAACAAACCGGCAGTAAGCGCGTTAAGTTGTTGGAGATTAGCTGTTTAGGATATTATTTCATTAAATAATTGAATGCCCCGGCAGTAAGCGCGATAGGTCGTTGGGGATTAGCTGTTTAGAATATTATTTTATTAAATAAATAAACGCTCTGGCAGTAAGCGCGTTAGGTCGTTTGTGATTAGCTGTTTGGGATAATATTTCATTGAATAAATAAACGCACCGATACTAAGCAAGTTGGTTTATTGGCGATTAGCTGTTTAGGATATCATTTTACTAAATAAATAAACGCGCCAGAAGTAAGAACGTTGGGTTATTAAAGATTAGCTGTTTAGGATATTATTTTAGTATATAAATAAACGCATTAGCAGTGAGCGCGTTAGGTCAATGGGGATTAGCTGTTTAGGATATCATTTTATTGAATAAATAAACGCGCCAGAAGTAAGCGCGTTGGGTCATTGGGGAATAGCTGTTTGGGATTTATTTTATTAAATACATAAACACACCGGCAGTAAGCGCGTTATGTCGTTGGGGATTAGCTGTTTGAGATATCATTCTATTAAATGAATAAACGTGCTGGCAGTCAGCTTGTTGGGTTATTGGGAATGAGCTTTTAGGGGTATCATTTTATTAAATACATAAACGCACTGGCAGTAAGCGCGTTGGGTCATTGGGGATGAGCTGTTGCGGATATTATTTTATTAAATAAATAAACACAGCAGAAATAAGAGCGTTGGGTCATTAAGGATTAGCTGTTTGGATTATAATTTTATCAAATAAATAAACGAACCAGCAGTAAGCACGTTGGGTTATTAGGGATTAGCTGTTCCGGATATCATTTTATTGAATAAAAAAATGCACCAGGAGTAAGCGCGTCTAATCATTGGGTATTAGCTGTTTAGGATATGATTTTATTAAATAAATAAATGCACCAGCAGTAAGTTCGTCGGGTCATTGGGGATTCGCTGTTTGGGATATCATTTTATTAAATAAATAAATGCACCAAGAGTAAGCGCGTTGGATAATTGGGTATTAGCTGTTTGGGATATCATTTTATTAAATAAATAAAAGTGCTGGCAGTAAGCTCGTTGGGTCATTAAGGATTAGCTTTTTGGAATATTATTTTATTTAATAAATTAACGCTCCGGCAGTAAACGCGTTGGGTCGTTGAGGATAAGCTGTTTGAAAAATTATTTTATTAAATGAATAATCGTGCCGGCAGTAAGCTCGTTGAGTCATTGGGGATTCGCTGTTTGGGATATCATTTTATTAAATAAATAAACGTGCCGGCAGAAAGCGCTTCGGGACATTTGAAATTAGCTGTTTGGGATATCATTTTATGAAATAAATAAACGCGCCAGAAGTAAGAGCGATAATTCATTAAGAATTAGCTGTTTGGGATATTATTCTATTAAATAAATAGACGCACCAGCAGTAAGCCCGTTAGATCAATAGGGATTCGCTGTTTAGGATATTATTTCATTAAATAAATAAACGCCCCGGCAGTAAACGCGTTGGGTCGTTGAGGATTAGCTGTTTGGAATATTATTTTATTAAATAAATCATCGTGCCAGCAGAAAGCTCGTTTTCTCACTAGAGATTAACTGTTTGGGGTTTTATCTTATTAAATAAATAAATGGGCTGGCAGTCAGCGCGTTGGGTCATTAGGGATTAGCTGTTTGAGATATCATTTTATTAAATAAATAAACGCGCTGGCAGTAGGCACGTTGGATCCTTGGGGATAAGCTGTTTGGGATATCATTTTGTTAAATAAATAAACGCGCCAGAAGTAAGAGAGTTAAGTCATTAAGGATTAGCTGTTTGGGATTTATTTTATTAAATAAATAAACACACCAGCAGTCAGCTTGTTGGGTCTTTAGGGATTAGCTGTTTGGGATATTATTTTATTAAATAAATAAACGCTTCGGCAGTAAGCACGTTGGGTCGTTTGGGATTAGCTGTTTGGGATAATATTTTATTAAATAAATAAACACACCGATAGTAAGCAGGTTGGCTCATTGAGGATTAGCTATTTAGGATATCATTTTATTAAATAAATAAACGCGCTAGAAGTAAGAGCGTTGGGTCATTAAGGATTAGCTGTTTAGGAAATTATTTTAGTAAATAAATAAACGCACCAGCAGTAAGCGCGATAGGTTAATGGAGATAAGCTGTTTAGGATATCATTTTATTGAATAAATAAACGCGCCAGAAGTAATCGCGTTAGGTCATTGGGGATTAGCTGTTTGGAATTCATTTTATTAAATAAATAAACACACCGGCAGTAAGCGCGTTGGGTCGTTGGGGATTAGCTGTTTGAGATATCATTCTATTAAATAAATAAACGCGCCAGAAGTAAGCGCGTTAAGTCATTGGGGATTAGCTGTTTGAAATATCAATTTATTGAATAAATAAACGCTCCGGCAGTAAGCACGTTGGGTCGTTTGGGATTAGCTGTTTGGGATAATATTTTATTAAATAAATAAACACACCGATAGTAAGCAGGTTGGCTTAATGAGGATTAGCTATTTAGGATATCATTTTATTAAATAAATAAACGCGCTAGAAGTAAGAGCGTTGGGTCATTAAGGATTAGCTGTTTAGGACATTATTTTAGTAAATAAATAAACGCACCAGCAGTAAGCGCGTTAGGTCAATGGGGATTAGCTGTTTAGGATATCATTTGATTAAATAAATAAACGCGCCGGAAGTAAGCGCGTTGGGTCATAGGGGATTAGCTGTTAGAAATTCATTCTATTAAATAAATAAACACACCGGCAGTAAGCGCGTTGGGTCGTTGGGGATTAGCTGTTTAAAATATCATTCTATTAAACAAATAATCGCACCGTGAGTAAGCGCGTTAGGTTATTGGGGATTAGCTGTTTAGGATATCATTTTATTAAATAAATAAACGCGCCACAAGTAAGCGCGTTAAGTCATTGGGAATTAGCTGTTTGGGATATTGATTTTTTAAATAAATAAACGCGCCAGAAGTAAGCGGGATGGGTCATTAGGAATGAGCTGTTTACGATATCATTTGATTAAATAAATTAACGCGCCAGAAGTAAGAGCGTTGGGTCATTAAGGATAAGCTGTTTACGATATTATTTTATTTAATAAATAAACGCACCAGTAGTAAGCGCATTGGGTCATTGAGGATTCGCTGTTTGGGATATCATTTTATTGAATAGATAAATGCACCACGAGTAAGCGCGTTGGTTTATTGGGTATTAGCTGTTTAGGATATCATTTCATCGAATAAATAAACGCGCCAGAAGTAAGCGCGTTGGGTCATTGGGGATTAGCTGTTTGGGATTCATTTTATTAAATAAATAAACGCCCCGGCAGTAAACGCGTTGGGTCGTTGGGGATTAGCTGTTTGAAATATTATTTTATTAAATAAATAATCGTGCCGGCAGTGAGCTCGTTTCGTCACTAGGGATTAACTGTTTGGGGTTTCATTTTATTAAATAAATAAATGGGCTGGCAGTAAGCGCGATGGGTCATTAGAAATTAGCTGTTTGGAATATTATTCTATTTAATTAATAAACGCGCTGGCAGTAGGCACGTTGGATCAATGGGGATAAGCTGTTTGGGATATCATTTTGTTAAATAAATAAACGCGCTAGAAGTAAGAGCGTTAAGTCATTAAGGATTAGCTGTTTGGGATTCATTTTATTAAATAAATAAACACACCGGCAGTCAGCGCGTTATGTAATTAGGGATTAGCTGTTTGGGATATAATTTTATCAAATAAATAAACGCCCCGGCAGTGAGCACGTTTGGTCGTTTGGGATTAGCTGTTTGGGATAATGTTTTATTAAATAAATAAACGCACCGATAGTAAGCGAGTTGGTTTATTGGGGATTAGCTGTTTAGGATATCATTTTATTAAATAAATAAACGCAACAGAAGTAAGAGCGTTGGGTCATTAAGGATTAGCTGTTTAGTAAATTATTTTAGTAAATAAATGAATGCACCAGCAGTAAGCGCGTTAGGTCAATGGGGATTAGCTGTTTAGGATATCATTTGATTAAATAAATAAACGCGCCAGAAGTAAGCGCGTTGGGTCATTGGGGATTAGCTGTTTGAAATTTATTCTATTAAATAAATAAACACACCGGCAGTAAGCGCGTTAGGTCGTTGGGGATTAGCTGTTTAAGATATCATTCTATTAAACAAATAATCGCACCGTGAGTAAGCGCGTTAGGTCATTGGGGATTAGCTGTTTAGGATATCATTTTATTGAATAAATAAACGCGCCACAAGTAAGCGCGTTAAGTCATTGGGAATTAGCTGTTTGGGATATTGATTTATTAAATAAATAAACGCGCCAGAAGTAAGCGGGATGGGTCATTAGGGATTAGCTGTTTACGATATCATTTGATTAAATAAATTAACGCGCCAGAAGTAAGAGCGTTAGGTCATTAAGGATAAGCTGTTTACGATATTATTTTATTTAATAAATAAACGCACCAGCAGTAAGCGCATTGGGTCATTGAGGATTCGCTGTTTGGAATATCATTTTATTGAATAGATAAATGCACCACGAGTAAGCGCGTTGGATCATTGGGTATTAGCTGTTTAGGATATGATTTTATTAAATAAATAAATGCACCAGCAGTAAGCGTGTCAGGTCATTGGGAATTCGCTGTTTGAAATATCATTTTATTAAATAAATAAATGCGACCGGAGTAAGCGCGTTGGATCATTGGGTATTAGCTGTTTGGGATTCATTGTATTAAATAATTAAACACACCGGCAGTAAGCGAGTTGGGTCGTTGAGGATTAGTTAATTCAGATATCAATCTAATAAATAAATAAACGCACCGTGAGTAAGCGCGATGAGTCATTGGGGAATAGCTGTTTAGGATATCATTTTGTTGAATAAATAAATGCGACCGGAGTAAGCGCGTTGGGTCATTGTTAATTAGCTGTTTGGGACTTATTTTATGAAATAAATAAACGCACTGGCAGTCAGCGCGTTGGGTCATTAGGGATTAGCTGTTTGGGATATTATTTTATTAAATAATTGAACATTCCGGCAGTAAGCGCGTTAGGTCGTTGGGAATTAGCTGTTTAAAATATTATTTTATTAAATAAATAAACGCGCCAGAAGTAAGCGCGTTGGGTCATTAAAGATGAGCTGTTTAGGATATTATTATAGAAAATAAATAAACGCACCAGCAGTAAGCGCGTTAGGTCAATGGGGATTAGCTGTTTAGGATATCATTTCATCGAATAAATAAACGCGCCAGAAGTAAGCGCGTTGGGTCATTGGGGATTAGCTGTTTGGGATTCATTTTATTAAATAAATAAACACACCGGCAGTAAGCGCGTTATGTCGTTAGGGATTAGCTGTTTGAGATATCATTCTATTAAATAAGTAAACGCACCGTGAGTAAGCGCGTTGGGTCATTTAGGATAAGCAGTGAAGGATATTATTTTATCGAATAAATAAACACGCCAGAAATAAGAGAGTCGGGTCATTAAGGATTAGCTGTTTGGAATATAATTTTATTAAATAAATAAACAAACCAGCAGTAAGCACGTTGGGTTATTTGGAATTAGCTGTTTCGGATATTATTTTATTGAATAAAAAAATGCACCAGGAGTAAGCGCGTCTGATCATTGGGTTCTAGCTGTTTGGGTATTAGCTGTTTGGGATATTATTTTATTAAATAAATAAACGTGCCGGCAGTAAGCTTGTTTCGTCATTAGGGATTAACTGTTTGGGGCTTCATTCTATTAAATAAATAAATGGGCTGGCAGTAAGCGCGTTGGGTCATTGGGGATTAGCTGTTTGGGATATTATTTTATTGAATAAATAAACGCGCTGGCAGTAGGCACGTAGGATCATTGGGGATAAGCTGTTTGGAATATCATTTTGTTAAATAAATAAACGCGCCAGAAGTAAGAGCGTTAAGTCAGTAGGGATTAGCTGTTTGGGATTTATTTTATTAAATTAATAAACACACCAGCAGTCAGCGCGTTAAGTCATTAGGGATTAGCTGTTTAGAATATTGTTTTATTAAATAAATAAATGCCCCGGCAGTAAGCACGTTGGGTCGTTTGGGATTAGCTGTTTGGGATAATATTTTATAAAATAAATAAACGCACCGGCAGTAAGCGCGTTGGGTCGTTGGGGATTAGCTGTTTGAGATATCATTCTAATTAATAAATAAACGCACCGTAAGTAAGCGCGTTAGGTCATTGGGGATTAGCTGTTTAGGATATCATTTTATTGAATAAATAAACGCGCCAGAAGTAAGCGCGTTAAGTCGTTGGAAATTAGCTGTTTGGGATATCCATTTATTAAATAAATAAACGCGCAAAAAGTAAGCGGGCTGAGTCATTAGGGATTAGCTGTTTACGATATCATTTTATTTAATAAATAAACGCGCCAGAAGTAAGAGCGTTAGGTCATTGAGGATAAGCTGTTTGAGATATTATTCTATTAAATAAATAAACGCACCAGCAGTAAGCGCATTGGGTTATTGGGGATTTGCTGTTTGGGATATCATTTCATTAAATAAATAAATGCACCAGGAGAAAGCGCGTTGGATCATTGGGTGTAAGCTGTTTAGGATATTATTCTATTAAATAAATAAACGCACCAGCAGTAAGCGCATTGGGTTATTGGGGATTTGCTGTTTGGGATATCATTTCATTAAATAAATAAATGCACCAGGAGAAAGCGCGTTGGATCATTGGGTGTAAGCTGTTTAGGATATGATTTTATTAAATAAATAAATGCACCAGCAGTAAGCACGTTGGGTTATTGGGAATTAGCTGTTTCAGATATCATTTTATTAAATAAAAAAAAGCACCAGGAGTAAGCGCGTTTGATCATTGGGTTACAGCTGTTTGGGTATTAGCTGTTTGGGATATTAAATTATTAAATAAATAAATGTGCCAGCAGAGAGCACGTTGGATCATTAGGGATTCGCTGTTTGAAATATTATTTTATTAAATAAATAAACGCTCCGGCAGTAAACCCGTTGGGTCGTTGGGGATTAGCTGTTTGGGATATTATTTATTTAAATAAATAAACGCACCAGAAGTAAGAGCGTTGAGTCATTAAGGATTAGCTGTTTGGGATATTACTCTATTAAATAAATAGACGCACCAGCAGTCAGCGCGTTGGGTCATTAGGGATTAGCTGTTTGGGATATTATTTTATTAAATAAATAAACGCCCTGGCAGTAAGCACGTTGGGTCGTTTGAGATTAGCTGTTTGGGATAAAATTATATTAAATAAATAAACTCACCGATAGTGAGCGGGTTGGTTCATTGGGGATTAGCTGTTTAGGATATCATTTTATTAAATAAATGTACGCGCCAGAAGTAAGAGCGTTGGGTCATTAAAGATAAGCTGTTTGGGATATTATTCTATTAAATAAATAAACGCACAAGCAGTAAGCGCATTGGGTCATTGGGGATTCGCTGTTTGGCATATCATTTTATTGAATAAATAAATGCACGACGAGTAAGCGCGTTGGATCATTGGGTATTAGCTGTTTAGGATATGATTTTATTAAATAAATAAATGCACCAGCAGTAAGCGTGTCGGGTCATTGTGGATTCGCTGTTTGGGATATCATTTTATTAAGTAAATAAATGCATCCGGAGTAAGCGCGTTGGATCATTGGGTATAAGCTGTATGGGATTCATTGTATTAAATAAATAAACACACCGGCAGTAAGCGCGTTGGGTCATTGGGGATTAGCTGTTTCGGATATCAATCTATTAAATAAATAAACGTACCGTGAGTAAGCGCGTTGGGTCATTAGGGAATAGCTGTTTAGGATATCATTTTGTTGAATAAATAAACGCGCCAGAAGTAAGCGCGTTGGGACATTGTTGATTAGCTGTTTGGGAATCATTTTATGGAATAAATAAACGCACTGGCAGTCAGCGCGTTGGGTCATTAGGGATTAGCTGTTTGGGATATTATTTTATTAAATAATTAAATGCCCCGGCAGTAAGCGCGTTAGGTCGTTGGGGATTAGCTGTTTAGAATATTATTTTATTGGATAAATAAACGCCCTGGTAGTAAGCGCGTTGGGTCGTTTGGGATTAGCTGTTTTGGATAACATTTTATTAAATAAATAAACGCACCGATACTAAGCGAGTTGGTTCATTGGCGATTAGCTGTTTAGGATATCATTTTATTAAATAAATAAACATGCCAGAAGTAAGCGCGTTAGGTCATTGGGGATTGATGTTCGGGATTCATTTTATTAAATAAATAAACACACTGGCAGTCAGCGCGTTATGTAATTAGGGATGAGCTGTTTGAGATATCATTCTATTAAATAAATAAACGCACCGTGAGTAAGCGCGTTGGGTAATTGGGGATAAGCTGTTAAGGATATTATTTTATTAAATAAATAAACACGCCAGAAGTAAGCGCGTTGGGCCATTGGGGATTAGCTGTTTGGGATATCATTTTAATAAATAAATAAACGTGCTGGCAGTAAGCTTGTTGGGTTATTTGGAATTAGCTTTTTGGGGTATCATTTTATTAAATACTTAAACGCACTGGCAGTAAGCGCGTTGGGTCATTGGGGATGAGCTGTTTTGGATATTATTTTATTAAATAAATAAACACACCAGAAATAAGAGCGTTGGGTCATTAAGGATTAGCTGTTTGGAATATAATTTTATTAAATAAATAAACGAACCAGTAGTAAGCACGTTGGGTTATTGAAGATTAGCTGTTTCGGATATCATTTTATTGAATAAAAAAATGCACCAGGAGTAAGCGCGTCTAATCATTGGGTTATAGCTGTTTGGGTATTAGCTGTTTAGGATATTATTTTATTAAATAGATAAACGTGCCGGCAGTAAGCACGTTGGATCATTAGGGATTCGCTGTTTGGGATATTATTTTATTAAATAAATAAACGCCTCGGAAGTAAACGCATTGGGTCGTTGGGGATTAGCTGTTTGGAATATTATTCTATTAAATAAACAAACGCTAAGGCAGTAAGCGGGTTGGGACATTGGGGATTAGCTGTTTAGGATATCATTTTATCAAATAAATAAACGCGCCAGAAGTAAAAGGGTTGGGTCATTAAGAATTAGCTGTTTATGATATTATTCTATTAAATAAAAAGACGCACCAGCAGTAAGCGCGTTGGGTCATTGGGGATTCGCTGTTTGGTATATCATTTTATTAAATAAATAAACGTGCCGGCAGAAAGCGCTTTGGGACATTGGGGATTAGCTGTTTGAGATATTGTTTTATTAAATAAATAAACGCCCCGGCAGTAAACGCGTTGGGTCATTGGGGATTCGCTGTTTGGGATATCATTTTATTAAATGAATAAATGCACCAGGAGTAAGCGCGTTGGATCATTGGGTATTAGCTGTTTGGGATTCATTGTATTGAATAAATAAACACACCGGCAGTAAACGCATTGGGTCGTTGAGGATTAGCTGTTTTAGTTATCAATCTATTCAATAAATAAACGCACCGTGAGTAAGCGCGTTAAGTCATTGGGGAATAGCTGTTTAGGATATCATTTTGTTAAATAAATAAACGCGCCAAAAGTAAGCGCGTTGGGTTATTGGGGATTAGCTGTTTGGAATATTATTTTAAATAATAATTAATTGTGCCGGCAGTAGGCTCGTTTCGTCATTAGGGATTAACCGTTTGGGGTTTCATTTCACTAAATAAATAAACGCTCCGGCAGTAAGCACGTTGGGTTGTTTGGGATTAGCTGTTTGGGATAATATTTTATTAAATAAATAAATGCACCGATAGTAAGCGGGTTGGTTTATTGGGGATTAGCTGTTCAGGATATCATTTTATTAAATAAATAAACGCGCCAGAAGTGAGAGCGTTGGGTCATTAAGAATAAGCTGTTTGGGATATTATTCTATTAAATAAATAAACGCACCAGCAGTAAGCGCATTGGGTCATTGGGGATTCGCTGTTTGGGATATTATTTTATTGAATAAATAAATGCACCAGGAGTGAGCGCGTTGGATCATTGGGTATTAGCTGTTTAGGATATGATTTTATTAAATAAATAAATGCACCAGCAGTAAGCTCGTCGGGTCATTGGGGATTCGCTGTTTGAGATATCATTTTATTAAATGAATAAATGCACCAGGAGTAAGCGCGTTGGATCATTGGGTATTAGCTGTTTGGGATTCATTGTATTGAATAAATAAACACACCGGCAGTAAACGCATTGGGTCGTTGAGGATTAGCTGTTTTAGTTATCAATCTATTCAATAAATAAACGCACCGTGAGTAAGCGCGTTAAGTCATTGGGGAATAGCTGTTTAGGATATCATTTTGTTAAATAAATAAACGCGCCAAAAGTAAGCGCGTTGGGTTATTGGGGATTAGCTGTTTGGGACTCATTTTATGGAATAAATAAACGCACTGGCAGTCAGCGCGTTGGGTCATTAGGGATTAGCTGTTTGAGATATTATATTATTAAATAATTAAACGCCCCGGCAGTAAGCGCGTTGGGTCGTTTGGGATTAGCTGTTTGGGATAATATTTTATTAAATAAATAAACGCACCGATACTAAGCGAATTGGTTTATTGGTGATTAGCTGTTTAGGATATCATTTTGTTAAATAAATAAACGCGCCAGAAGTAAGAGCGTTGGGTCATTAAAGATTAGCTGTTTGGATTATTATTTTAGTAAATAAATAAACGCACCAGCAGTAAGCGCGTTAGGTCAATGGGGATTAGCTGTTTAGGATATCATTTTATTTAATAAATAAACGCGCCAGAAGTAAGCGCGTTGGGTCATTGGGGATTAGCTGTTTGGAATTCATTTTATTAAATAAATAAATACACCGGCAGTAAGCACGTTATGTCGTTGGGGATTATCAGTTTAAAATATCATTCTATAAAATAAATAAACGCACCGTGAGTAAGCGCGTTGGGTCATTGGGGATTAGCTGTTTAGGATATCATTTTATTGAATAAATAAACACGCCAGAAGTAAGCGCGTTGGGTCATTGGGGATTAGCTGTTTGGGATATTATTTTATTCAATAAATAAACGCGCCAGAAGTAAGCGGGTTGGGTCATTAAAGATTAGCTGTTCGGAATATTATTTTAGTGAATAAATAAACGCACCAGCAGTAAGCGCGTTAGGTCAATGGGGATTAGCTGTTTGGAATATTACTTCAAATAATAAAAAATCGTGCCGGCAGTAGGCTCGTTTCGTCATTAGGGATTATCTGTTTGGGGTTTTATTTTATTAAATAAATAAACGCGCCAGAAGTAAGAGCGTTGGGTCATTAAGAATAAGCTGTTTGGGATATTATTCTATTAAATAAATAAACGCACCAGCAGTAAGCGCTTTGGGTCATTGGGGATTCGCTGTTTGGGATATCATTTTATTGAATAAATAAATGCACCAGGAGTAGGCACGTTGGATCATTGGGTAGTGGCTGTTTAGGATATGATTTTATTAAATAAATAAATGCACCAGCAGTTAGCTCGTCGGGTCATTGGGGATTCGCTGTTTATGATATCATTTTATTGAATAAATAAATGCACCAGGAGTAAGCGCGTTGGATCATTGGGTATTAGCTGTTTGGGATTGATTGTATTAAATAAATAAACGCACCGTGAGTAAGCGCGTTAAGTCATTGGGAAATAGCTGTTTAAGATATTATTTTGTTAAATAAATAAACGCGCCAGAAGTAAGCACGTTGGGTTATTGGGGATTAGCTGTTTGAGATGTTATTTTATTAAATAATTAAACGCCCCGGCAGTAAGCGCGTTAGGTCGTTGAAGATTAGCTGTTTGGAATATTATTTTATTAAATAAATAAACGCCCTGGCAGTAAGTGCGTTGGGTCGTTTGGGATTAGCTGTTTGGAATCACATTCTATTAAATAAATAAACGCACCGTGAGTAAGCGGGTTGGGTCATTAAAGATTAGCTGTTCGGAATATTATTTTAGTGAATAAATAAACGCACTAGCAGTAAGCGCGTGAGGTCAATGGGGATTAGCTGTTTAGGATATCATTTTAATGAATAAATAAACGCGCCAGAAGTAAGCGCGTTGGGTCGTTGGGGATTAGCTGTTCGGGATTCATTTTGTTAAATAAATAAACACACCGGCAGTAAGCGCGTTATAACGTTGGGGATTAGCTGTTTGAGATATCATTCTATTAAATAAATAAACGCACCGTGAGTAAGCGCGTTGGATCATTGGGGATTAGCTGTTTAGGATATTATTTTATTGAATAAATAAACGCGCTAGAAGTAAGAACGTTGGTTTATTAAAGATTAGCTGTTTGAAATATTATTTTAGTGAATAAATAAACGCACCAGCAGTAAGCGCGTTAGGTCAATGGGAATTAGCTGTTTAGAATATCATTTTATTGAATAAATAAACGCGCCAGAAGTAAGCGCGTTGGGTCATTGGGGATTAGCTGTTTGGGATTCATTTTATTAAATAAATAAACACACCGGCAGTAAGCGCGTTATGTCGTTGGGGATTAGCTGTTTGAGATATCATTTTATTAAATAAATAAATGCACCAGGAGTAAGCGCGTTGGATCATCGGGTATTAGCTGTTTGGGATTCATTGTATTAAATAAACAATCACACCGGCAGTAAGCGCGTTGGGTCGTTGGGGATTAGCTGTTTGAGATATCATTCTATAAAATAAATAAACGCACCGTGAGTAAGCGCATTGGGTCATTGGGGATTCGCTGTTTGGGATATCATTTTATTAAATAAATAAATGCACCAGGAGTAAGCGCGTTGGATCATTGGGTATTAGCTGTTTGGGATATGATTTTACAAATAAATAAACGTGCCGGCAGTAAGCGCTTTGGGACATTGGGGATTAGCTGTTTGGGATTCTTGTTATTAAATATATAAACTTACCGGCAGTAAGCATGTTGGGTCGTTGGGGATTAGCTGTTTCAGATATTATTCTATTAAATAAATAAACGCATCGTGAGTAAGCGCGTTGGGTCATTGGGAATTAGATGTTTAGGATATCATTTTATTGAATAAATAAACGCGCCAGCAGTAAGCGCGTTGGGTCATTGGAGATTAGCTGTTTGGGATATCATTTTATTTAATAAATAAATGCGCCAAAAGTAAGGGCGTTGGGTCATTGGAGATTAGCTGGTTGGGACTCAATTTATTAAATAAATAAACGCACTGCAGTAAGCGCGTTGGGTCATTAGGGATTAGCTGTTAGGGATATTATTTTATTAAATAAATAAACGCACCAGCAGTAAGCGCGTTGGGTCATTAAGGATTAGCTGTTTGGGATATCATTTTATTAAATAAATGAACGTGCTGGCAGTAAGCGCGTTGAGTCATTAGGGATAAGCTGTTTAAGGTATTAGTTTATTAAATAATAAAACGCCCCGGCAGTAAGCGCGTTAGGTAGTTGGGGATTAGCTGTTTAGGATATTACTTTATTAAACAAATAAACGCACCGGCAGTAAGCGGGTTAGTTCATTGGGGATAAGCTGTTTGGGATATTATTTTATTAAATAAATAAACACACCGGCAGAAAGCGCGTTGGGTCGTTGAGGATTAGCTGTTTTAGATATCAATCTATTAAAAAAATAAACGCACCAGGAAAAGGCGCGTTGGATCATTGGGTATTAGCTGTTTAGGATATGATTTTATTAAATAAATAAATGCACCAGCAGTAAGCTCGTCGGGTCAGTAGGAATTCGCTGTTTGGGATATCATTTTATTGAATAAATAAATGCACCAGGAGTAAGCGCGTTGGATCATTGGGTATTAGCTGTTTGGGATTCATTGTTTTAAATAAATAAACACACCGGCAGTAAGCGCGTTGGGTCGTTGAGGATTAGCTGAATAGATATCAATCTATTAAATAAATAAACGCACCGTGAGTAAGCAAGTTAAGTCATTGGGGAATAGCTGTTTAGGATATCATTTTATTGAATAAATAAACGCGCCAGAAGTAAGCGCGTTGGGTCATTGGGAATTAGCTGTTTGGGATTCATTTTATTAAATAAATAAACACACTGGCAGTAAGCGCGTTATGTCGTTGGGGATTAGCTGTTTAAGATATCATTCTATTAAGTAAATAAATGCACCGTAAGTAAGCACGTTAAGTCATTGGGGAATAGCTGTTTAGGAAATCATTTTGTTGAATAAATAAACGCGCCAGAAGTAAGCGCGTTGGGTTATTGGGGATTAGCTGTTTGGGACTCATTTTATGGAATAAATAAACGCACTGGCAGTCAGCGCGTTAGGTCATTAGGGATTAGCTGTTTGGGATATTATTTAATTAAATAATTAAATGCCCCGGCAGTGAGCGCGTTAGGTCGTTGGGGATTAGCTGTTTGGAATATTATTTTATTGGATAAATAAACGCCCTGGCAGTAAGCGCGTTGGGTCGTTTGGGATTAGCTGTTTGGGATAACATTTTATTAAATAAATAAACGCACCGATACTAAGCGAGTTGGTTCATTGGCGATTAGCTGTTTAGGATATCATTTTATTAAATAAATAAACGCGCCAGAAGTAAGCGCGTTGGGTCATTAGGGATTGATGTTTGGAATTCATTCTATCAAATAAATAAACACACCGGCAGTAAGCGCGTTATGTATATAGGAATGAGCTGTTTGAGATATCATTCTATTAAATAAATAAACGCACCGTGAGTAAGCGCGTTGGGTAATTGGGGATAAGCTGTTAAGGATATTATTTTATTAAATAAATAAACACGCCAGAATTAAGCGCGTTGGGTCATTGGGGATTAGCTGTTTGGGATATCATTTTATTAAATAAATAAACGTGCTGGCAGTAAGCTTGTTGGGTTATTTGGAATTAGCTTTTTGGGGTATCATTTTATTAAATACATAAACAAACTGGCAGTAAGCGCGTTGGGTCATTGGGGATGAGCTGTCTTGGATATTATTTCATTAAATAAATAAACACACCAGAAATAAGAGCGTTGGGTCATCAAGGATTAGCTGTTTGGAATATAATTTTATTAAATAAATAAACGAACCAGTAGTAAGCACGTTGGGTTATTAAAGATTAGCTGTTTCAGATATCATTTTATTGAATAAAAAAATGCACTATGAGTATGCGCGTCTAATCATTGGGTTATAGCTGTTTGGGTATTAGCTGTTTAGGATATTATTTTATTAAATAAATAAACGTGCCGGCAGTAAGCACGTTGGATCATTAGGAATTCGCTGTTTGGGATATTATTTTATTAAATAAATAAACGCCTTGGAAGTAAACGCATTGGGTCGTTAGGGATGAGCTGTTTGGAATATTATTCTATTAAATAAACAAACGCACCGGCAGTAAGCGGGTTGGGACATTGGGGATTAGCTGTTTGGGATATCATTTTATCAAATAAATAAACGCGCAAGAAGTAAGAGCGTTGGGTCATTAAGAATTAGCTGTTTATGATATTATTCTATTAAATAAATAGACGCACCAGCAGTAAGCGCGTTGGGTCATTGGGGATTCGCTGTTCGGTATATCATTTTATTAAATAAATGAACGTGCCGGCAAAAAGCGCTTTGGGACATTGGGGATTAGCTGTTTGAGATATTGTTTTATTAAATAAATAAACTCCCTGGCAGTAAACGCGTTGGGTCGTTGGGAATTAGCTGTTTGGAATATTATTTTAAATAATAAATAATCGTGCCGGCAGTAGGCTCGTTTCGTCATTAGGGATTAACTGTTTGGGGTTTCATTTTATTAAATAAATAAACGTGCCGGCAAAAAGCGCTTTGGGACATTGGGGATTAGCTGTTTGAGATATTGTTTTATTAAATAAATAAATGCCCCGGCAGTAAGCACGTTAGGTCGTTTGGGATTAGCTGTTTGGGATAATATTTTATAAAATAAATAAACGCACCGGCAGTAAGCGCGTTGGGTCGTTGGGGATTAGCTGTTTGAGATATCATTCTAATTAATAAATAAACGCACCGTAAGTAAGCGCGTTAGGTCATTGGGGATTAGCTGTTTAGGATATCATTTTATTGAATAAATAAACGCGCCAGAAGTAAGCGCGTTAAGTCGTTGGAAATTAGCTGTTTGGGATATCCATTTATTAAATAAATAAACGCGCAAAAAGTAAGCGGGCTGAGTCATTAGGGATTAGCTGTTTACGATATCATTTTATTTAATAAATAAACGCGCCAGAAGTAAGAGCGTTAGGTCATTGAGGATAAGCTGTTTGAGATAATATTCTATTAAATAAATAAACGCACCAGCAGTAAGCGCATTGGGTCATTGGGGATTCGCTGTTTGGGATGTCATTTTATTAAATAAATAAATGCACCAGGAGAAAGCGCGTTGGATCATTGGGTGTAAGCTGTTTAGGATATGATTTTATTAAATAAATAAATGCACCAGCAGTAAGCGCGTTGAGTAATTGGGAATGAGCTGTTTGGAATATTATTTTATTAAATAAATAAAAGTGCTGGCAGTAAGCTCGTTGAGTCATTGGGGATTAGCTTTTTGGGGTATCATTTTATTCAATACATAAACGCACTGGCAGTAAGCACGTTGGGTCTTTGGGTATGAGCTGTTTCGGATATTATTTTATTAAATAAATAAACACTCCAAAAATAAGAGCGTTAGGTCTTTAAGGATTAGCTGTTTGGAATATAATTTTATTAAATAAATAAACGAACCAGCAGTAAGCACGTTGGGTTATTGGGAATTAGCTGTTTCAGATATCATTTTATTAAATAAAAAAAAGCACCAGGAGTAAGCGCGTTTGATCATTGGGTTACAGCTGTTTGGGTATTAGCTGTTTGGGATATTATTTTATTAAATAAATAAATGTGCCGGCAGAGAGCACGTTGGATTTATAGAGATTCGCTGTTTGAAATATTATTTTATTAAATAAATAAACGCTCCGGCAGTAAACCCGTTGGGTCGTTGAGGATTAGCTGTTTGGAATATTATTTTATCAAATAAATAAACGCTCCGGCAGTAAGCGGGTTGGGACATTGGGGATTAGCTGTTTGGGATATTATTTAATTAAATAAATAAACGCACCAGAAGTAAGAGCGTTGAGTCATTAAGGATTAGCTGTTTGAGATATTATACTATTAAATAAATAAACGCACAAGCAGTAAGCGCATTGGGTCATTGGGGATTCACTGTTTGCCATATCATTTTATTGAATAAATAAATGCACGACGAGTAAGCGCGTTGGATCATTGGGTATTAGCTGTTTAGGATATGATTTTATTAAATAAATAAATGCACCAGCAGTAAGCGTGTCGGGTCATTGTGGATTCGCTGTTTGGGATATCATTTTATTAAGTAAATAAATGCACCCGGAGTAAGCGCGTTGGATCATTGGGTATAAGCTGTATGGGATTCATTGTATTAAATAAATAAACACACCGGCAGTAAGCGCGTTGGGTCATTGGGGATTAGCTGTTTCGGATATCAATCCATTAAATAAATAAACGTACCGTGAGTAAGCTCGTTGGGTTATTAGGGAATAGCTGTTTAGGATATCATTTTGTTGAATAAATAAACGCGCCAGAAGTAAGCGCGTTGGGACATTGTTGATTAGCTGTTTGGGACTCATTTTATGGAATAAATAAACGCACTGGCAGTCAGCGCGTTGGGTCATTAGGGATTAGCTGTTTGGAATATTATTTTATTAAATAATTAAATGCCCCGGCAGTAAGCGCGTTAGGTCGTTGGGGATTAGCTGTTTGGAATATTATTTTATTGGATAAATAAATGCCCTGGCAGTAAGCGCGTTAGGTCGTTTGGGATTAGCTGTTTTGGATAACATTTTATTAAATAAATAAACGCACCGATACTAAGCGAGTTGGTTCATTGGCGATTAGCTGTTTAGGATATCATTTTATTAAATAAATAAACATGCCAGAAGTAAACGCGTTAGGTCATTGGGGATTGATGTTCGGGATTCATTTTATTAAATAAATAAACACACCGGCAGTCAGCGCGTTATGTAATTAGGGATGAGCTGTTTGAGATATCATTCTATTAAATAAATAAACGCACCGTGAGTAAGCGCGTTGGGTCATTGGGGATTAGCTGTTTGGGATATCATTTTAATAAATAAATAAACGTGCTGGCAGTAAGCTTGTTGGGTTATTTGGAATTAGCTTTTTGGGGTATTATTTTATTAAATACATAAACGCACTAGCAGTAAGCGCGTTGGGTCATTGGGGATGAGCTGTTTTGGATATTATTTTATTAAATAAATAAACACACCAGAAATAAGAGCGTTGGGTCATTAAGGATTAGCTGTTTGGAATATAATTTTATTAAATAAATAAACGAACCAGTAGTAAGCACGTTGGGTTATTGAAGATTAGCTGTTTCGGATATCATTTTATTGAATAAAAAAATGCACCAGGAGTAAGCGCGTCTAGTCATTGGGTTATAGCTGTTTGGGTATTAGCTGTTTAGGATATTATTTTATTAAATAAATAAACGTGCCGGCAGTAAGCACGTTGGATCATTAGGGATTCGCTGTTTGGGATATTATTTTATTAAATAAATAAACGCCCCGGAAGTAAACGCATTGGGTCGTTGGGGATTAGCTGTTTGGAATATTATTCTATTAAATAAACAAACGCACCGGCAGTAAGCGGGTTGGGACATTGGGGATTAGCTGTTTGGGATATCATTTTATCAAATAAATAAACGCGCCAGAAGTAAGAGGGTTGGGTCATTAAGAATTAGCTGTTTATGATATTATTCTATTAAATAAATAGACGCACCAGCAGTAAGCGCGTTGGGTCATTGAGGATTCGCTGTTTGGTATATCATTTTATTAAATAAATAAACGTGCCGGCAGAAAGCGCTTTGGGACATTGGGGATTAGCTGTTTGAGATATTGTTTTATTAAATAAATAAACGCTCCGGCAGTAAACGCGTTGGGTCGTTGGGGATTAGCTGTTTGGAATATTATTTTGAATAATAAATAATTGTGCCGGCAGTAGGCTCGTTTTGTCATTAGGGATTAACCGTTTGGGGTTTCATTTTACTAAATAAATAAACGCCCCGGCAGTAAGCACGTTGGGTTGTTTGAGATTAGCTGTTTGGGATAATATTTTATTAAATAAATAAATGCACCGATAGTAAGCGGGTTGGTTTATTGGGGATTAGCTGTTCAGGATATCATTTTATTAAATAAATAAACGCGCCAGAAGTGAGAGCGTTGGGTCATTAAGGATAAGCTGTTTGGGATATTATTCTATTAAATAAATAAACGCACCAGCAGTAAGCGCATTGGGTCATTGGGGATTCGCTGTTTGGGATATCATTTTATTGAATAAATAAATGCACCAGGAGTGAGCGCGTTGGATCATTGGGTATTAGCTGTTCAGGATATGATTTTATTAAATAAATAAATGCACCAGCAGTAAGCTCGTCAGGTCATTGGGGATTCGCTGTTTGGGATATCATTTTATTAAATAAATAAATGCACCAGTAGTAAGCGCGTTGGATCATTGGGTATTAGCTGTTTGGGATTCATTGTATTGAATAAATAAACACACCGGCAGTAAACGCATTGGGTCGTTGAGGATTAGCTGTTTTAGTTATCAATCTATTCAATAAATAAACGCACCGTGAGTAAGCGCGTTAAGTCATTAGGGAATAGCTGTTTAGGATATCATTTTGTTAAATAAATAAACGCGCCAAAAGTAAGCGCGTTGGGTTATTGGGGATTAGCTGTTTAGGATATCATTTTGTTAAATAAATAAACGCGCCAGAAGTAAGAGCGTTGGGTCATTAAAGATTAGCTGTTTGGATTATTATTTTAGTAAATAAATAAATGCACCAGCAGTAAGCGCGTTAGGTCAATGGGGATTAGCTGTTTAGGATATCATTTTATTTAATAAATAAACGCGCCAGAAGTAAGCGCGTTGGGTCATTGGGGATTAGCTGTTTGGGATTCATTTTATTAAATAAATAAACACACCGGCAGTAAGCGCGTTATGTCGTTGGGGATTATCAGTTTAAAATATCATTCTATAAAATAAATAAACGCACCGTGAGTAAGCGCGTTGGGTCATTGGGGATTAGCTGTTTAGGATATCATTTTATTGAATAAATAAACACGCCAGAAGTAAGCGCGTTGGGTCATTGGGGATTAGCTGTTTGGGATATTATTTTATTCAATAAATAAACGCGCCAGAAGTAAGCGGGTTGGGTCATTAAAGATTAGCTGTTCGGAATATTATTTTAGTGAATAAATAAACGCACCAGCAGTAAGAGCGTTAGGTCAATGGGGATTAGCTGTTTGGAATATTACTTTAAATAATAAAAAATCGTGCCGGCAGTAGGCTCGTTTCGTCATTAGAGATTATCTGTTTGGCGTTTCATTTTATTAAATAAATAAACGCGCCAGAAGTAAGAGCGTTGGGTCATTAGGGATAAGCTGTTTGGGATATTATTCTATTAAATAAATAAACGCACCAGCAGTAAGCGCTTTGGGTCATTGGGTATTAGCTGTTTGGGATTCATTGTATTAAATAAATAAACGCACCGTGAGTAAGCGCGTTAAGTCATTGGGAAATAGCTGTTTAAGATATCATTTTGTTAAATAAATAAACGCGCCAGAAATAAGCGCGTTGGGTTTTTGGGGATTAGCTGTTCGGGACTCATTTTATGGAATAAATAAACGCACTGGTAGTCAGCGCGTTGGGTCATTAGGGATTAGCTGTTTGGAATATTATTTTATTAAATAAATAAACGCACCGTGAGTAAGCGCGTTAAGTCATTGGGAAATAGCTGTTTAAGATATCATTTTGTTAAATAAATAAACGCCCCAGCAGTAAGCGCGTTAGGTCGTTGAAGATTAGCTGTTTGGAATATTATTTTATTAAATAAATAAACGCCCTGGCAGTAAGCGCGTTGGGTCGTTTCGGATTAGCTGTTTGGAATCACATTCTATTAAATAAATAAACGCACCGTGAGTAAGCGGGTTGGGTCATTAAAGATTAGCTGTTCGGAATATTATTTTAGTGAATAAATAAACGCACTAGCAGTAAGCGCGTTAGGTCAATGGGGATTAGCTGTTTAGGATATCATTTTAATGAATAAATAAACGCGCCAGAAGTAAGCGCGTTTGGTCGTTGGGGATTAGCTGTTCGGGATTCATTTTATTAAATAAATAAACACACCGGCAGTAAGCGCGTTATCTCGTTGGGGATTAGCTGTTTGAGATATCATTCTATTAAATAAATAAACGCACCGTGAGTAAGTGCGTTGGATCATTGGGGATTAGCTGTTTAGGATATTATTTTATTGAATAAATAAACGCGCTAGAAGTAAGAGCGTTGGTTTATTAAAGATTAGCTGTTTGAAATATTATTTTAGTGAATAAATAAACGCACCAGCAGTAAGCGCGATAGGTCAATGGGAATTAGCTGTTTAGAATATCATTTTATTGAATAAATAAACGCGCCAGAAGTAAGCGCGTTGGGTCATTGGGGATTAGCTGTTTGGGATTCATTTTATTAAATAAATAAACACACTGGCAGTAAGCGCGTTATGTCGTTGGGGATTAGCTGTTTGAGATATCATTTTATTAAATAAATAAATGCACCAGGAGTAAGCGCGTTGAATCATTGGGTATTAGCTGTTTGGGATTCATTGTATTAAATAAACAAACACACCGGCAGTAAGCGCGTTGGGTCGTTGAAGATTAGCTGTTTGAGATATCATTCTATAAAATAAATAAACGCACCGTGAGTAAGCGCATTGGGTCATTGGGGATTCGCTGTTTGGGATATCATTTTATTAAATAAATAAATGCACCAGGAGTAAGCGCGTTGGATCATTGGGTATTAGCTGTTTGGGAGATGATTTTATTGAATAAATAAACGTGCCGGCAGTAAGCGCTTTGGGACATTGGGGATTAGCTGTTTGGGATTCTTTTTATTAAATAAATAAACTTACCGGCAGTAAGCATGTTGGGTCGTTGGTGATTAGCTGTTTCAGATATTATTCTATTAAATAAATAAACGCACCGTGAGTAAGCGCGTTGTGTCATTGGGGATTAGCTGTTTAGGATATCATTTTATTGAATAAATAAACGCGCCAGCAGTAAGCGCGTTTAGTCATTGGAGATTAGCTGTTTGGGATATCATTTTATTTAATAAATAAATGCGCCAAAAGTAAGGGCGTTGGGTCATTGGAGATTAGCTGGTTGGGACTCAATTTATTAAATAAATAAACGCACTGCAGTAAGCGCGTTGGGTCATTAGGGATTAGCTGTTAGGGATATTATTTTATTAAATAAATAAACGCACCAGCAGTAAGCGCGTTGGGTCATTAAGGATTAGCTGTTTGGGATATTATTTTATTAAATAAATGAACGTGCTGGCAGTAAGCGCGTTGAGTCATTAGGGATAAGCTGTTTAAGGTATTAGTTTATTAAATAATAAAACGCCCCGGCAGTAAGCGCGTTAGGTAGTTGGGGATTAGCTGTTTAGGATATCACTTTATTAAACAAATAAACGCACCGGCAGTAAGCGGGTTAGTTTATTGGAGATAAGCTGTTTGGGATATTATTTTATTAAATAAATAAACACACCGGCAGTAAGCGCGTTGGGTCGTTGAGGATTAGCTGTTTTAGATATCAATCTATTAAAAAAATAAACGCACCAGGAGAAGGCGCGTTGGATCATTGGGTATTAGCTGTTTAGGATATGATTTTATTAAATAAATAAATGCACCAGCAGTAAGCTCGTCGGGTCATTAGGAATTCGCTGTTTGGGAAATCATTTTATTGAATAAATAAATGCACCAGGAGTAAGCGCGTTGGATCATTGGGTATTAGCTGTTTGGGATTCATTGTATTAAATAAATAAACACACCGGCAGTAAGCGTGTTGGGTCGTTGAGGATTAGCTGAATAGATATCAATCTATTAAATAAATAAACGCACCGTGAGTAAGCAAGTTAAGTCATTGGGGAATAAATGTTTAGGATATCATTTTATTAAATAAATAAACGCGCCAGAAGTAAGCGCGTTGGGTCATTGGGAATTAGCTGTTTTGGATTCATTTTATTAAATAAATAAACACACTGGCAGTAAGCGCGTTATGTCGTTGGGGATTAGCTGTTTAAGATATCATTCTATTAAGTTAATAAATGCAACGTAAGTAAGCACGTTAAGTCATTGGGGAATAGCTGTTTAGGAAATCATTTTGTTGAATAAATAAACGCGCCAGAAGTAAGCGCGTTGGGTTATTGGGGATTAGCTGTTTGGGACTCATTTTATGGAATAAATAAACGCACTGGCAGTCAGCGCGTTGGGTCATTAGGGATTAGCTGTTTGGGATATTATTTAATTAAATAATTAAATGCCCCGGCAGTGAGCGCGTTAGGTCGTTGGGGATTAGCTGTTTGGAATATTATTTTATTGGATAAATAAACGCCCTGGCAGTAAGCGCGTTGGGTCGTTTGGGATTAGCTGTTTGGGATAACATTTTATTAAATAAATGAACGCACCGATACTAAGCGAGTTGGTTCATTGGCGATTAGCTGTTTAGGATATCATTTTATTAAATAAATAAACGCGCCAGAAGTAAGCGCGTTGGGTCATTAGGGATTGATGTTTGGAATTCATTTTATCAAATAAATAAACACACCGGCAGTAAGCGCGTTATGTAATTAGGAATGAGCTGTTTGAGATATCATTCTATTAAATAAATAAACGCACCGTGAGTAAGCGCGTTGGGTAATTGGGGATAAGCTGTTAAGGATATTATTTTATTAAATAAATAAACACGCCAGAATTAAGCGCGTTGGGTCATTGGGGATTAGTTGTTTGGAATATAATTTTATTAAATAAATAAACGAACCAGTAGTAAGCACGTTGGGTTATTGAAGATTAGCTGTTTCGGATATCATTTTATTGAATAAAAAAATGCACTAGGAGTAAGCGCGTCTAATCATTGGGTTATAGCTGTTTGGGTATTAGCTGTTTAGGATATTATTTTATTAAATAAATAAACGTGCTGGCAGTAAGCTTGTTGGGTTATTTGGAATTAGCTTTTTGGGGTATCATTTTATTAAATACATAAACAAACTGGCAGTAAGCGCGTTGGGTCATTGGGGATGAGCTGTCTTGGATATTATTTTATTAAATAAATAAACACACCAGAAATAAGAGCGTTGGGTCATTAAGGATTAGCTGTTTGGAATATAATTTTATTAAATAAATAAACGAACCAGTAGTAAGCACGTTGGGTTATTGAAGATTAGCTGTTTCGGATATCATTTTATTGAATAAAAAAATGCACTAGGAGTAAGCGCGTCTTATCATTGGGTTATAGCTGTTTGGGTATTAGCTGTTTAGGATATTATTTTATTAAATAAATAAACGTGCCGGCAGTAAGCACGTTGGATCATTAGGGATTCGCTGTTTGGGATATTATTTTATTAAATAAATAAACGCCTTGGAACTAAACGCATTGGGTCGTTAGGGATTAGCTGTTTGGAATATTATTCTATTAAATAAACAAACGCACCGGCAGTAAGCGGGTTGGGACATTGGGGATTAGCTGTTTGGGATATCATTTCATCAAATAAATAAACGCGCAAGAAGTAAGAGCGTTTGGTCATTAAGAATTAGCTGTTTATGATATTATTCTATTAAATAAATAGACGCACCAGCAGTAAGCGCGTTGGGTCATTGGGGATTCGCTGTTCGGTATATCATTTTATTAAATAAACAAACGTGCCGGCAAAAAGCGCTTTGGGACATTGGGGATTAGCTGTTTGAGATATTGTTTTATTAAATAAATAAACGCCCTGGCAGTAAACGCGTTGGGTCGTTGGGGATTAGCTGTTTGGAATATTATTTTAAATAATAAATAATCGTGCCGGCAGTAGGCTCGTTTCGTCATTAGGGATTAACTGTTTGGGGTTTCATTTTAATAAATAAATAAATGGGCTGGCAGTAAGCGCGTTGGGTCATTGGGGATTAGCTGTTTGGGATATTATTCTATTGAATTAATAAACACGCTGGCAGTAGGCACGTTGGATCATTGGGTATTAGCTGTTTGGGATATGAGTTTAATAAATAAATAAATGCACCAGAAGTAAGAGCGTTAAGTCATTAAGGATTAGCTGTTTGAGATTCATTTTATTAAATAAATAAACACACCAGCAGTCAGCGCGGTGGGTCATTAGGGATTAGCTGTTCAGGATATCATTTTATTAAATAAATAAACGCGCCAGAAGTAAGAGCGTTGGGTCATTAAGGATAAGCTGTTTAAGATATTATTCTAATAAATAAATAAACGCACCAGCAGTAAGCGCATTGGGTCATTGGGGATTCGCTGTTTGGGATATCATTTTATTGAATAAATAAATGCACCAGGAGTGAGCGCGTTGGATCATTGGGTATTAGCTGTTTAGGATATGATTTTATTAAATAAATAAATGCACCAGCAGTAAGCTCGTCGGGTCATTGGGGATTCGCTGTTTGGGATATTATTTTATTTAATAAATAAATGCAGCAGGAGTAAGCGCGTTGGATCATTGGGTATTAGCTGTTTGGGATTCATTGTATTGAATAAATAAACACACCGGCAGTAAGCGCATTGGGTCATTGAGGATTAGCTGTTTTAGATATCAATTTATTAAATAAATAAACGCACCGTGAGTAAGCGCGTTAAGTCATTGGGGAATAGCTGTTTAGGATATCATTTTGTTAAATAAATAAACGTGCCAGAAGTAAGCGCGTTAGGTTATTGGGGATTAGCTGTTTGGGACTCATTTTATGGAATAAATAAACGCACTGGCAGTCAGCGCGTTGGGTCATTAGGGATTAGCTGTTTGAGATATTATTTTATTAAATAATTAAACGCCCTGACAGTTAGCGCGTTGGGTCGTTTGGGATTAGCTGTTTGGGATAATATTTTATTAAATAAATAAACGCACCGATACTAAGCGAACTGGTTTATTGGCGATTAGCTGTTTAGGATATCATTTTATTAAATAAATAAACGCGCCAGAAGTAAGAGCGTTGGGTCATTAAAGATTAGCTGTTTGGAATATTATTTTAGTAAATAAATAAACGCACCAGCAGTAAGCGCGTTAGGTCAATGGGGATTAGCTGTTTAGGATATTATTTTATTCAATAAAAAAACGCGCCAGAAGTAAGCGCGTTGGGTCATTGGGGATTAGCTGTTTGGGATTTATTTTATTAAATAAATAAACACACCGGCAGTAGGCGCGTTATGTCGTTGGGGATCATCAGTTTGAAATATCATTCTATAAATAAATAAACGCACCGTGAGTAAGCGCGTTAAGTCATTGGGGAATAGCTGTTTAGGATATTATTTTGTTAAATAAATAAACGCGCCAGAAGTAAGCGCGTTGGGTTATTGGGGATTAGCTGTTTGGGACTCATTTTATGGAATAAATAAACGCACTGGCAGTCAGCGCGTTGGGTCATTAGGGATTAGCTGTTTGAGATATTATTTTATTAAATAATTAAACGCCCTGGCAGTTAGCGCGTTGGGTCGTTTGGGATTAGCTGTTTGGGATAATATTTTATTAAATAAATAAACGCACCGATACTAAGCGAATTGGTTTATTGGCGATTAGCTGTTTAGGATATCATTTTATTAAATAAATAAACGCGCCAGAAGTAAGAGCGTTGGGTCATTAAAGATTAGCTGTTTGGAATATTATTTTAGTAAATAAATAAACGCACCAGCAGTAAGCGCATTGGGTCATTGGGGATTCGCTGTTTGGGATATCATTTTATTGAATAAATAAATGCACCAGGAGTGAGCGCGTTGGATCATTGGGTATTAGCTGTTTAGGATATGATTTTATTAAATAAATAAATGCACCAGCAGTAAGCTCGTCGGGTCATTGGGGATTCGCTGTTTGGGATATTATTTTATTTAATAAATAAATGCAGCAGGAGTAAGCGCGTTGGATCATTGGGTATTAGCTGTTTGGGATTCATTGTATTGAATAAATAAACACACCGGCAGTAAGCGCATTGGGTCATTGAGGATTAGCTGTTTTAGATATCAATTTATTAAATAAATAAACGCACCGTGAGTAAGCGCGTTAAGTCATTGGGGAATAGCTGTTTAGGATATCATTTTGTTAAATAAATAAACGTGCCAGAAGTAAGCGCGTTAGGTTATTGGGGATTAGCTGTTTGGGACTCATTTTATGGAATAAATAAACGCACTGGCAGTCAGCGCGTTGGGTCATTAGGGATTAGCTGTTTGAGATATTATTTTATTAAATAATTAAACGCCCTGACAGTTAGCGCGTTGGGTCGTTTGGGATTAGCTGTTTGGGATAATATTTTATTAAATAAATAAACGCACCGATACTAAGCGAACTGGTTTATTGGCGATTAGCTGTTTAGGATATCATTTTATTAAATAAATAAACGCGCCAGAAGTAAGAGCGTTGGGTCATTAAAGATTAGCTGTTTGGAATATTATTTTAGTAAATAAATAAACGCACCAGCAGTAAGCGCGTTAGGTCAATGGGGATTAGCTGTTTAGGATATTATTTTATTCAATAAAAAAACGCGCCAGAAGTAAGCGCGTTGGGTCATTGGGGATTAGCTGTTTGGGATTTATTTTATTAAATAAATAAACACACCGGCAGTAGGCGCGTTATGTCGTTGGGGATCATCAGTTTGAAATATCATTCTATAAATAAATAAACGCACCGTGAGTAAGCGCGTTAAGTCATTGGGGAATAGCTGTTTAGGATATTATTTTGTTAAATAAATAAACGCGCCAGAAGTAAGCGCGTTGGGTTATTGGGGATTAGCTGTTTGGGACTCATTTTATGGAATAAATAAACGCACTGGCAGTCAGCGCGTTGGGTCATTAGGGATTAGCTGTTTGAGATATTATTTTATTAAATAATTAAACGCCCTGGCAGTTAGCGCGTTGGGTCGTTTGGGATTAGCTGTTTGGGATAATATTTTATTAAATAAATAAACGCACCGATACTAAGCGAATTGGTTTATTGGCGATTAGCTGTTTAGGATATCATTTTATTAAATAAATAAACGCGCCAGAAGTAAGAGCGTTGGGTCATTAAAGATTAGCTGTTTGGAATATTATTTTAGTAAATAAATAAACGCACCAGCAGTAAGCGCGTTAGGTCAATGGGGATTAGCTGTTTAGGATATTATTTTATTCAATAAATAAACGCGCCAGAAGTAAGCGCGTTGGGTCATTGGGGATTAGCTGTTTGGGATTTATTTTATTAAATAAATAAACACACCGGCAGTAGGCGCGTTATGTCGTTGGGGATCATCAGTTTGAAATATCATTCTATAAATAAATAAACGCACCGTGAGTAAGCGCGTTAAGTCATTGGGGAATAGCTGTTTAGGATATCATTTTGTTAAATAAATAAACGCGCCAGAAGTAAGCGCGTTGGGTTATTGGGGATTAGCTGTTTGGGACTCATTTTATGGAATAAATAAACGCACTGGCAGTCAGCGCGTTGGGTCATTAGGGATTAGCTGTTTGAGATATTATTTTATTAAATAATTAAACGCCCTGGCAGTTAGCGCGTTGGGTCGTTTGGGATTAGCTGTTTGGGATAATATTTTATTAAATAAATAAACGCACCGATACTAAGCGAATTGGTTTATTGGCGATTAGCCGTTTAGGATATCATTTTATTAAATAAATAAACGCGCCAGAAGTAAGAGCGTTGGGTCATTAAAGATTAGCTGTTTGGAATATTATTTTAGTAAATAAATAAACGCACCAGCAGTAAGCGCGTTAGGTCAATGGGGATTAGCTGTTTAGGATATTATTTTATTCAATAAATAAACGCGCCAGAAGTAAGCGCGTTGGGTCATTGGGGATTAGCTGTTTGGGATTCATTGTATTAAATAAACAAACACACCGGCAGTAAGCGCGTTGGGTCGTTGAAGATTAGCTGTTTGAGATATCATTCTATAAAATAAATAAACGCACCGTGAGTAAGCGCATTGGGTCATTGGGGATTCGCTGTTTGGGATATCATTTTATTAAATAAATAAATGCACCAGGAGTAAGCGCGTTGGATCATTGGGTATTAGCTGTTTGGGAGATGATTTTATTGAATAAATAAACGTGCCGGCAGTAAGCGCTTTGGGACATTGGGGATTAGCTGTTTGGGATTCTTTTTATTAAATAAATAAACTTACCGGCAGTAAGCATGTTGGGTCGTTGGGGATTAGCTGTTTCAGATATTATTCTATTAAATAAATAAACGCACCGTGAGTAAGCGCGTTGTGTCATTGGGGATTAGCTGTTTAGGATATCATTTTATTGAATAAATAAACGCGCCAGCAGTAAGCGCGTTAAGTCATTGGAGATTAGCTGTTTGGGATATTATTTTATTTAATAAATAAATGCGCCAAAAGTAAGGGCGTTGGGTCATTGGAGATTAGCTGGTTGGGACTCAATTTATTAAATAAATAAACGCACTGCAGTAAGCGCGTTGGGTCATTAGGGATTAGCTGTTAGGGATATTATTTTATTAAATAAATAAACGCACCAGCAGTAAGCGCGTTGGGTCATTAAGGATTAGCTGTTTGGGATATTATTTTATTAAATAAATGAACGTGCTGGCAGTAAGCGCGTTGAGTCATTAGGGATAAGCTGTTTAAGGTATTAGTTTATTAAATAATAAAACGCCCCGGCAGTAAGCGCGTTAGGTAGTTGGGGATTAGCTGTTTAGGATATCACTTTATTAAACAAATAAACGCACCGGCAGTAAGCGGGTTAGTTCATTGGAGATAAGCTGTTTGGGATATTATTTTATTAAATAAATAAACACACCGGCAGTAAGCGCGTTGGGTCGTTGAGGATTAGCTGTTTTAGATATCAATCTATTAAAAAAATAAACGCACCAGGAGAAGGCGCGTTGGATCATTGGGTATTAGCTGTTTAGGATATGATTTTATTAAATAAATAAATGCACCAGCAGTAAGCTCGTCGGGTCATTAGGAATTCGCTGTTTGGGAAATCATTTTATTGAATAAATAAATGCACCAGGAGTAAGCGCGTTGGATCATTGGGTATTAGCTGTTTGGGATTCATTGTATTAAATAAATAAACACACCGGCAGTAAGCGCGTTGGGTCGTTGAGGATTAGCTGAATAGATATCAATCTATTAAATAAATAAACGCACCGTGAGTAAGCAAGTTAAGTCATTGGGGAATAAATGTTTAGGATATCATTTTATTAAATAAATAAACGCGCCAGAAGTAAGCGCGTTGGGTCATTGGGAATTAGCTGTTTTGGATTCATTTTATTAAATAAATAAACACACTGGCAGTAAGCGCGTTATGTCGTTGGGGATTAGCTGTTTAAGATATCATTCTATTAAGTTAATAAATGCAACGTAAGTAAGCACGTTAAGTCATTGGGGAATAGCTGTTTAGGAAATCATTTTGTTGAATAAATAAACGCGCCAGAAGTAAGCGCGTTGGGTTATTGGGGATTAGCTGTTTGGGACTCATTTTATGGAATAAATAAACGCACTGGCAGTCAGCGCGTTGGGTCATTAGGGATTAGCTGTTTGGGATATTATTTAATTAAATAATTAAATGCCCCGGCAGTGAGCGCGTTAGGTCGTTGGGGATTAGCTGTTTGGAATATTATTTTATTGGATAAATAAACGCCCTGGCAGTAAGCGCGTTGGGTCGTTTGGGATTAGCTGTTTGGGATAACATTTTATTAAATAAATGAACGCACCGATACTAAGCGAGTTGGTTCATTGGCGATTAGCTGTTTAGGATATCATTTTATTAAATAAATAAACGCGCCAGAAGTAAGCGCGTTGGGTCATTAGGGATTGATGTTTGGAATTCATTTTATCAAATAAATAAACACACCGGCAGTAAGCGCGTTATGTAATTAGGAATGAGCTGTTTGAGATATCATTCTATTAAATAAATAAACGCACCGTGAGTAAGCGCGTTGGGTAATTGGGGATAAGCTGATAAGGATATTATTTTATTAAATAAATAAACACGCCAGAATTAAGCGCGTTGGGTCATTGGGGATTAGCTGTTTGGAATATAATTTTATTAAATAAATAAACGAACCAGTAGTAAGCACGTTGGGTTATTGAAGATTAGCTGTTTCGGATATCATTTTATTGAATAAAAAAATGCACTAGGAGTAAGCGCGTCTAATCATTGGGTTATAGCTGTTTGGGTATTAGCTGTTTAGGATATTATTTTATTAAATAAATAAACGTGCTGGCAGTAAGCTTGTTGGGTTATTTGGAATTAGCTTTTTGCGGTATCATTTTATTAAATACATAAACAAACTGGCAGTAAGCGCGTTGGGTCATTAGGGATGAGCTGTCTTGGATATTATTTTATTAAATAAATAAACACACCAGAAATAAGAGCGTTGGGTCATTAAGGATTAGCTGTTTGGAATATAATTTTATTAAATAAATAAACGAACCAGTAGTAAGCACGTTGGGTTATTGAAGATTAGCTGTTTCGGATATCATTTTATTGAATAAAAAAATGCACTAGGAGTAAGCGCGTCTTATCATTGGGTTATAGCTGTTTGGGTATTAGCTGTTTAGGATATTATTTTATTAAATAAATAAACGTGCCGGCAGTAAGCACGTTGGATCATTAGGGATTCGCTGTTTGGGATATTATTTTATTAAATAAATAAACGCCTTGGAAGTAAACGCATTGGGTCGTTAGGGATTAGCTGTTTAGAATATTATTCTATTAAATAAACAAACGCACCGGCAGTAAGCGGGTTGGGACATTGGGGATTAGCTGTTTGGGATATCATTTTATCAAATAAATAAACGCGCAAGAAGTAAGAGCGTTGGGTCATTAAGAATTAGCTGTTTATGATATTATTCTATTAAATAAATAGACGCACCAGCAGTAAGCGCGTTGGGTCATTGGGGATTCGCTGTTCGGTATATCATTTTATTAAATAAACAAACGTGCCGGCAAAAAGCGCTTTGGGACATTGGGGATTAGCTGTTTGAGATATTGTTTTATTAAATAAATAAACGCCCTGGCAGTAAACGCGTTGGGTCGTTGGGGATTAGCTGTTTGGAATATTATTTTAAATAATAAATAATCGTGCCGGCAGTAGGCTCGTTTCGTCATCAGGGATTAACTGTTTGGGGTTTCATTTTAATAAATAAATAAATGGGCTGGCAGTAAGCGCGTTGGGTCATTGGGGATTAGCTGTTTGGGATATTATTCTATTGAATGAATAAACACGCTGGCAGTAGGCACGTTGGATCATTGGGTATTAGCTGTTTGGGATATGAGTTTAATAAATAAATAAATGCACCAGAAGTAAGAGCGTTAAGTCATTAAGGATTAGCTGTTTGAGATTCATTTTATTAAATAAATAAACACACCAGCAGTCAGCGCGGTGGGTCATTAGGGATTAGCTGTTCAGGATATCATTTTATTAAATAAATAAACGCGCCAGAAGTAAGAGCGTTGGGTCATTAAGGATAAGCTGTTTAAGATATTATTCTATTAAATAAATAAACGCACCAGCAGTAAGCGCATTGGGTCATTGGGGATTCGCTGTTTGGGATATCATTTTATTGAATAAATAAATGCACCAGGAGTGAGCGCGTTGGATCATTGGGTATTAGCTGTTTAGGATATGATTTTATTAAATAAATAAATGCACCAGCAGTAAGCTCGTCGGGTCATTGTGGATTCGCTGTTTGGGATATTATTTTATTTAATAAATAAATGCACCAGGAGTAAGCGCGTTGGATCATTGGGTATTAGCTGTTTGGGATTCATTGTATTGAATAAATAAACACACCGGCAGTAAGCGCATTGGGTCATTGAGGATTAGCTGTTTTAGATATCAATCTATTAAATAAATAAACGCACCGTGAGTAAGCGCGTTAAGTCATTGGGGAATAGCTGTTTAGGATATCATTTTGTTAAATAAATAATCGTGCCAGAAGTAAGCGCGTTAGGTTATTGGGGATTAGCTGTTTGGGACTCATTTTATGGAATAAATAAACGCACTGGCAGTCAGCGCGTTGGGTCATTAGGGATTAGCTGTTTGAGATATTATTTTATTAAATAATTAAACGCCCTGGCAGTTAGCGCGTTGGGTCGTTTGGGATTAGCTGTTTGGGATAATATTTTATTAAATAAATAAACGCACCGATACTAAGCGAATTGGTTTATTGGCGATTAGCTGTTTAGGATATCATTTTATTAAATAAATAAACGCGCCAGAAGTAAGAGCGTTGGGTCATTAAAGATTAGCTGTTTGGAATATTATTTTAGTACATAAATAAACGCACCAGCAGTAAGCGCGTTAGGTCAATGGGGATTAGCTGTTTAGGATATTATTTTATTCAATAAAAAAACGCGCCAGAAGTAAGCGCGTTGGGTCATTGGGGATTAGCTGTTTGGGATTTATTTTATTAAATAAATAAACACACCGGCAGTAGGCGCGTTATGTCGTTGGGGATCATCAGTTTGAAATATCATTCTATAAATAAATAAACGCACCGTGAGTAAGCGCGTTAAGTCATTGGGGAATAGCTGTTTAGGATATCATTTTGTTAAATAAATAAACGCGCCAGAAGTAAGCGCGTTGGGTTATTGGGGATTAGCTGTTTGGGACTCATTTTATGGAATAAATAAACGCACTGGCAGTCAGCGCGTTGGGTCATTAGGGATTAGCTGTTTGAGATATTATTTTATTAAATAATTAAACGCCCTGGCAGTTAGCGCGTTTGGTCGTTTGGGATTAGCTGTTTGGGATAATATTTTATTAAATAAATAAACGCACCGATACTAAGCGAATTGGTTTATTGGCGATTAGCTGTTTAGGATATCATTTTATTAAATAAATAAACGCGCCAGAAGTAAGAGCGTTGGGTCATTAAAGATTAGCTGTTTGGAATATTATTTTAGTAAATAAATAAACGCACCAGCAGTAAGCGCGTTAGGTCAATGGGGATTAGCTGTTTGGGATATTATTTTATTAAATAAATAAACGCCTTGGAAGTAAACGCATTGGGTCGTTAGGGATTAGCTGTTTGGAATATTATTCTATTAAATAAACAAACGCACCGGCAGTAAGCGGGTTGGGACATTGGGGATTAGCTGTTTGGGATATCATTTTATCAAATAAATAAACGCGCAAGAAGTAAGAGCGTTGGGTCATTAAGAATTAGCTGTTTATGATATTATTCTATTAAATAAATAGACGCACCAGCAGTAAGCGCGTTAGGTCATTGGGGATTCGCTGTTCGGTATATCATTTTATTAAATAAACAAACGTGCCGGCAAAAAGCGCTTTGGGACATTGGGGATTAGCTGTTTGAGATATTGTTTTATTAAATAAATAAACGCCCTGGCAGTAAACGCGTTGGGTCGTTGGGGATTAGCTGTTTGGGATATTATTTTAAATAATAAATAATCGTGCCGGCAGTAGGCTCGTTTCGTCATTAGGGATTAACTGTTTGGGGTTTCATTTTAATAAATAAATAAATGGGCTGGCAGTAAGCGCGTTGGGTCATTGGGGATTAGCTGTTTGGGATATTATTCTATTGAATGAATAAACACGCTGGCAGTAGGCACGTTGGATCATTGGGTATTAGCTGTTTGGGATATGAGTTTAATAAATAAATAAATGCACCAGAAGTAAGAGCGTTAAGTCATTAAGGATTAGCTGTTTGAGATTCATTTTATTAAATAAATAAACACACCAGCAGTCAGCGCGGTGGGTCATTAGGGATTAGCTGTTCAGGATATCATTTTATTAAATAAATAAACGCGCCAGAAGTAAGAGCGTTGGGTCATTAAGGATAAGCTGTTTAAGATATTATTCTATTAAATAAATAAACGCACCAGCAGTAAGCGCATTGGGTCATTGGGGATTCGCTGTTTGGGATATCATTTTATTGAATAAATAAATGCACCAGGAGTGAGCGCGTTGGATCATTGGGTATTAGCTGTTTAGGATATGATTTTATTAAATAAATAAATGCACCAGCAGTAAGCTCGTCGGGTCATTGGGGATTCGCTGTTTGGGATATTATTTTATTTAATAAATAAATGCACCAGGAGTAAGCGCGTTGGATCATTGGGTATTAGCTGTTTGGGATTCATTGTATTGAATAAATAAACACACCGGCAGTAAGCGCATTGGGTCATTGAGGATTAGCTGTTTTAGATATCAATCTATTAAATAAATAAACGCACCGTGAGTAAGCGCGTTAAGTCATTGGGGAATAGCTGTTTAGGATATCATTTTGTTAAATAAATAAACGTGCCAGAAGTAAGCGCGTTAGGTTATTGGGGATTAGCTGTTTGGGACTCATTTTATGGAATAAATAAACGCACTGGCAGTCAGCGCGTTGGGTCATTAGGGATTAGCTGTTTGAGATATTATTTTATTAAATAATTAAACGCCCTGGCAGTTAGCGCGTTGGGTCGTTTGGGATTAGCTGTTTGGGATAATATTTTATTAAATAAATAAACGCACCGATACTAAGCGAATTGGTTTATTGGCGATTAGCTGTTTAGGATATCATTTTATTAAATAAATAAACGCGCCAGAAGTAAGAGCGTTGGGTCATTAAAGATTAGCTGTTTGGAATATTATTTTAGTAAATAAATAAACGCACCAGCAGTAAGCGCGTTAGGTCAATGGGGATTAGCTGTTTAGGATATTATTTTATTCAATAAAAAAACGCGCCAGAAGTAAGCGCGTTGGGTCATTGGGGATAAGCTGTTTGGGATTTATTTTATTAAATAAATAAACACACCGGCAGTAGGCGCGTTATGTCGTTGGGGATCATCAGTTTGAAATATCATTCTATAAATAAATAAACGCACCGTGCGTAAGCGCGTTAAGTCATTGGGGAATAGCTGTTTAGGATATCATTTTGTTAAATAAATAAACGCGCCAGAAGTAAGCGCGTTGGGTTATTGGGGATTAGCTGTTTGGGACTCATTTTATGGAATAAATAAACGCACTGGCAGTCAGCGCGTTGGGTCATTAGGGATTAGCTGTTTGAGATATTATTTTATTAAATAATTAAACGCCCTGGCAGTTAGCGCGTTGGGTCGTTTGGGATTAGCTGTTTGGGATAATATTTTATTAAATAAATAAACGCACCGATACTAAGCGAATTGGTTTATTGGCGATTAGCTGTTTAGGATATCATTTTATTAAATAAATAAACGCGCCAGAAGTAAAAGCGTTGGGTCATTAAAGATTAGCTGTTTGGAATATTATTTTAGTAAATAAATAAACGCACCAGCAGTAAGCGCGTTAGGTCAATGGGGATGAGCTGTTTAGGATATTATTTTATTCAATAAATAAACGCGCCAGAAGTAAGCGCGTTGGGTCATTGGGGATTAGCTGTTTGGGATTTATTTTATTAAATAAATAAACACACCGGCAGTAGGCGCGTTATGTCGTTGGGGATCATCAGTTTGAAATATCATTCTATAAATAAATAAACGCACCGTGAGTAAGCGCGTTAAGTCATTGGGGAATAGCTGTTTAGGATATCATTTTGTTAAATAAATAAACGCGCCAGAAGTAAGCGCGTTGGGTTATTGGGGATTAGCTGTTTGGGACTCATTTTATGGAATAAATAAACGCACTGGCAGTCAGCGCGTTGGGTCATTAGGGATTAGCTGTTTGAGATATTATTTTATTAAATAATTAAACGCCCCGGCAGTAAGCGCGTTAGGTCGTTGGGGATTAGCTGTTTAGAATATTATTTTATTAAATAAATAAACGCCCTGGCAGTAAGCGCGTTGGGTCGTTTGGGATTAGCTGTTTGGGATAATATTTTATTAAATAAATAAACGCACCGATACTAAGCGAATTGGTTTATTAGCGATTAGCTGTTTAGGATATCATTTTATTAAATAAATAAACGCGCCAGAAGTAAGAGCGTTGGGTCATTAAAGATTAGCTGTTTGGAATATTATTTTAGTAAATAAATAAACGCACCAGCAGTAAGCGCGTTAGGTCAATGGGGATTAGCTGTTTAGGATATTATTTTATTAAATAAATAAACACGCCAGAAGTAAGCGCGTTGGGTCATTGGGGATGAGCTGTTTGGGATATTATTTTATTCAATAAATAAACGCGCCAGAAGTAAGCGGGTTGGGTCATTAAAGATTAGCTGTGCGGAATATTATTTCAGTGAATAAATAAACGCACCAGCAGTAAGCGCGTTGGGTCATTAGGGATTAGCTGTTTGGAATATTACTTTAAATAATAAAAAATCATGCCGGCAGTAGGCTCGTTTCGTCATTAGGGATTAACGGTTTGGGGTTTCATTTTATTAAATAAATAAATGGGCTGGCAGTAAGCCCGTTGGGTCATTGGGGACTAGCTGTTTGGAAAATCATTCTATTAAATAAATAAACACGCTGGCAGTAGGCACGTTGGATCATTGGGGATAAGCTGTTTGGGATATCATTTTGTTAAATAAATAAACGCGCCAGAAGTAAGAGCGTTAAGTCATTCAGGATTAGCTGTTTGAGATTCATTTTATTAAATAAATAAACACACCAGCAGTCAGCGCGTTAGGTCATTAGGAATTAGCTGTTTGGGATATTATTTTATTAAATAAATAAACGCCCCGGCAGTAAGCACGTTGGGTTGTTTAGGATTAGCTGTTTGGGATAATATTTTATTAAATAAATAAACGCACCGATAGTGAGCGAGTTGGTTTATTGGGGATTAGCTGTTCAGGATATCATCTTATTAAATAAATAAACGCGCCAGAAGTGAGAGCGTTGGGTCATTAAGGATAAGCTGTTTGGGATATTATTCTATTAAATAAATAAACGCACCAGCAGTAAGCGCATTGGGTCATTAGGGATTCGCTGTATGGGATATAATTTTATTGAATAAATAAATGCACCAGGAGTGAGCGCGTTGGATCATTGGGTATTAGCTGTTTAGGATATGATTTTAATAAATAAATAAATGCACCAGCAGTAAGCGCATTGGGTCATTGAGGATTAGCTGTTTTAGATATCAATCTATTAAATAAATAAACGCACCGTGAGTAAGCGCGTTAAGTCATTGGGGAATAGCTGTTTAGGATATCATTTTGTTAAATAAATAAACGTGCCAGAAGTAAGCGCGTTGGGTTATTGGGGATTAGCTGTTTGGGACTCATTTTATGGAATAAATAAACGCACTGGCAGTCAGCGCGTTGGGTCATTAGGGATTAGCTGTTTGAGATATTATTTTATTAAATAATTAAACGCCCTGGCAGTTAGCGCGTTGGGTCGTTTGGGATTAGCTGTTTGGGATAATATTTTATTAAATAAATAAACGCACCGATACTAAGCAAATTGGTTTATTGGCGATTAGCTGTTTAGGATATCATTTTATTAAATAAATAAACGCGCCAGAAGTAAAAGCGTTGGGTCATTAAAGATTAGCTGTTTGGAATATTATTTTAGTAAATAAATAAACGCACCAGCAGTAAGCGCGTTAGGTCAATGGGGATTAGCTGTTTAGGATATTATTTTATTCAATAAATAAACGCGCCAGAAGTAAGCGCGTTGGGTCATTGGGGATTAGCTGTTTGGGATTTATTTTATTAAATAAATAAACACACCGGCAGTAGGCGCGTTATGTCGTTGGGGATCATCAGTTTGAAATATCATTCTATAAATAAATAAACGCACCGTGAGTAAGCGCGTTAAGTCATTGGGGAATAGCTGTTTAGGATATCATTTTGTTAAATAAATAAACGCGCAAGAAGTAAGCGCGTTGGGTTATTGGGGATTAGCTGTTTGGGACTCATTTTATGGAATAAATAAACGCACTGGCAGTCAGCGCGTTGGGTCATTAGGGATTAGCTGTTTGGGATATTATTTTATTAAATAATTAAACGCCCTGGCAGTTAGCGCGTTGGGTCGTTTGGGATTAGCTGTTTGGGATAATATTTTATTAAATAAATAAACGCACCGATACTAAGCGAATTGGTTTATTGGCGATTAGCTGTTTAGGATATCATTTTATTAAATAAATAAACGCGCCAGAAGTAAGAGCGTTGGGTCATTAAAGATTAGCTGTTTGGAATATTATTTTAGTAAATAAATAAACGCACCAGCAGTAAGCGCGTTAGGTCAATGGGGATTAGCTGTTTAGGATATTATTTTATTCAATAAATAAACGCGCCAGAAGTAAGCGCGTTGGGTCATTGGGGATTAGCTGTTTGGGATTTATTTTATTAAATAAATAAACACACCGGCAGTAGGCGCGTTATGTCGTTGGGGATCATCAGTTTGAAATATCATTCTATAAATAAATAAACGCACCGTGAGTAAGCGCGTTAAGTCATTGGGGAATAGCTGTTTAGGATATCATTTTGTTAAATAAATAAACGCGCCAGAAGTAAGCGCGTTGGGTTATTGGGGATTAGCTGTTTGGGACTCATTTTATGGAATAAATAAACGCACTGGCAGTCAGCGCGTTGGGTCATTAGGGATTAGCTGTTTGAGATATTATTTTATTAAATAATTAAACGCCCCGGCAGTAAGCGCGTTAGGTCGTTGGGGATTAGCTGTTTAGAATATTATTTTATTAAATAAATAAACGCCCTGGCAGTAAGCGCGTTGGGTCGTTTGGGATTAGCTGTTTGGGATAATATTTTATTAAATAAATAAACGCACCGATACTAAGCGAATTGGTTTATTAGCGATTAGCTGTTTAGGATATCATTTTATTAAATAAATAAACGCGCCAGAAGTAAGAGCGTTGGGTCATTAAAGATTAGCTGTTTGGAATATTATTTTAGTAAATAAATAAACGCACCAGCAGTAAGCGCGTTAGGTCAATGGGGATTAGCTGTTTAGGATATTATTTTATTAAATAAATAAACACGCCAGAAGTAAGCGCGTTGGGTCATTGGGGATGAGCTGTTTGGGATATTATTTTATTCAATAAATAAACGCGCCAGAAGTAAGCGGGTTGGGTCATTAAAGATTAGCTGTGCGGAATATTATTTCAGTGAATAAATAAACGCACCAGCAGTAAGCGCGTTGGGTCATTAGGGATTAGCTGTTTGGAATATTACTTTAAATAATAAAAAATCATGCCGGCAGTAGGCTCGTTTCGTCATTAGGGATAAACGGTTTGGGGTTTCATTTTATTAAATAAATAAATGGGCTGGCAGTAAGCCCGTTGGGTCATTGGGGACTAGCTGTTTGGAAAATCATTCTATTAAATAAATAAACACGCTGGCAGTAGGCACGTTGGATCATTGGGGATAAGCTGTTTGGGATATCATTTTGTTAAATAAATAAACGCGCCAGAAGTAAGAGCGTTAAGTCATTCAGGATTAGCTGTTTGAGATTCATTTTATTAAATAAATAAACACACCAGCAGTCAGCGCGTTAGGTCATTAGGGATTAGCTGTTTGGGATATTATTTTATTAAATAAATAAACGCCCCGGCAGTAAGCACGTTGGGTTGTTTAGGATTAGCTGTTTGGGATAATATTTTATTAAATAAATAAACGCACCGATAGTGAGCGAGTTGGTTTATTGGGGATTAGCTGTTCAGGATATCATTTTATTAAATAAATAAACGCGCCAGAAGTAAGAGCGTTGGGTCATTAAGGATAAGCTTATTTGGGATATTATTCTATTAAATAAATAAACGCACCAGCAGTAAGCGCATTGGGTCATTAGGGATTCGCTGTATGGGATATAATTTTATTGAATAAATAAATGCACCAGGAGTGAGCGCGTTGGATCATTGGGTATTAGCTGTTTAGGATATGATTTTAATAAATAAATAAATGCACCAGCAGTAAGCTCGTTGGATCATTGGGTATTAGCTGTTTGGGATTTATTGTATTAAATAAATAAACGCACCGTGAGTAAGCGCGTTAAGTCATTGGGGAATAGCTGTTTAGGATATCATTTTAATAAATAAATAAACGCGCCAGAAGTAAGCGCGTTGGGTCATTGGGGATTAGCTGTTTGGGATTTATTTTATTAAATAAATAAACACACCGGCAGTAGGCGCGTTATGTCGTTGGGGATCATCAGTTTGAAATATCATTCTATAAATAAATAAACGCACCGTGAGTAAGCGCGTTAAGTCATTGGGGAATAGCTGTTTAGGATATCATTTTGTTAAATAAATAAACGCGCCAGAAGTAAGCGCGTTGGGTTATTGGGGATTAGCTGTTTGGGACTCATTTTATGGAATAAATAAACGCACTGGCAGTCAGCGCGTTGGGTCATTAGGGATTAGCTGTTTGAGATATTATTTTATTAAATAATTACACGCCCTGGCAGTTAGCGCGTTGGGTCGTTTGGGATTAGCTGTTTGGGATAATATTTTATTAAATAAATAAACGCACCGATACTAAGCGAATTGGTTTATTGGCGATTAGCTGTTTAGGATATCATTTTATTAAATAAATAAACGCGCCAGAAGTAAGAGCGTTGGGTCATTAAAGATTAGCTGTTTGGAATATTATTTTAGTAAATAAATAAACGCACCAGCAGTAAGCGCGTTAGGTCAATGGGGATTAGCTGTTTAGGATATTATTTTATTCAATAAATAAACGCGCCAGAAGTAAGCGCGTTGGGTCATTGGGGATTAGCTGTTTGGGATTTATTTTATTAAATAAATAAACACACCGGCAGTAGGCGCGTTATGTCGTTGGGGATCATCAGTTTGAAATATCATTCTATAAATAAATGAACGCACCGTGAGTAAGCGCGTTAAGTCATTGGGGAATAGCTGTTTAGGATATCATTTTGTTAAATAAATAAACGCGCCAGAAGTAAGCGCGTTGGGTTATTGGGGATTAGCTGTTTGGGACTCATTTTATGGAATAAATAAACGCACTGGCAGTCAGCGCGTTGGGTCATTAGGGATTAGCTGTTTGAGATATTATTTTATTAAATAATTAAACGCCCCGGCAGTAAGCGCGTTAGGTCGTTGGGGATTAGCTGTTTAGAATATTATTTTATTAAATAAATAAACGCCCTGGCAGTAAGCGCGTTGGGTCGTTTGGGATTAGCTGTTTGGGATAATATTTTATTAAATAAATAAACGCACCGATACTAAGCGAATTGGTTTATTAGCGATTAGCTGTTTAGGATATCATTTTATTAAATAAATAAACGCGCCAGAAGTAAGAGCGTTGGGTCATTAAAGATTAGCTGTTTGGAATATTATTTTAGTAAATAAATAAACGCACCAGCAGTAAGCGCGTTAGGTCAATGGGGATTAGCTGTTTAGGATATAATTTTATTAAATAAATAAACACGCCAGAAGTAAGCGCGTTGGGTCATTGGGGATGAGCTGTTTGGGATATTATTTTATTCAATAAATAAACGCGCCAGAAGTAAGCGGGTTGGGTCATTAAAGATTAGCTGTGCGGAATATTATTTCAGTGAATAAATAAACGCACCAGCAGTAAGCGCGTTGGGTCATTAGGGATTAGCTGTTTGGAATATTACTTTAAATAATAAAAAATCATGCCGGCAGTAGGCTCGTTTCGTCATTAGGGATTAACGGTTTGGGGTTTCATTTTATTAAATAAATAAATGGGCTGGCAGTAAGCCCGTTGGGTCATTGGGGACTAGCTGTTTGGAAAATCATTCTATTAAATAAATAAACACGCTGGCAGTAGGCACGTTGGATCATTGGGGATAAGCTGTTTGGGATATCATTTTGTTAAATAAATAAACGCGCCAGAAGTAAGAGCGTTAAGTCATTCAGGATTAGCTGTTTGAGATTCATTTTATTAAATAAATAAACACACCAGCAGTCAGCGCGTTAGGTCATTAGGGATTAGCTGTTTGGGATATTATTTTATTAAATAAATAAACGCTTCGGCAGTAAGCACGTTGGGTTGTTTAGGATTAGCTGTTTGGGATAATATTTTATTAAATAAATAAACGCACCGATAGTGAGCGAGTTGGTTTATTGGGGATTAGCTGTTCAGGATATCATTTTATTAAATAAATAAACGCGCCAGAAGTAAGAGCGTTGGGTCATTAAGGATAAGCTTATTTGGGATATTATTCTATTAAATAAATAAACGCACCAGCAGTAAGTGCATTGGGTCATTAGGGATTCGCTGTATGGGATATAATTTTATTGAATAAATAAATGCACCAGGAGTGAGCGCGTTGGATCATTGGGTATTAGCTGTTTAGGATATGATTTTAATAAATAAATAAATGCACCAGCAGTAAGCTCGTTGGATCATTGGGTATTAGCTGTTTGGGATTTATTGTATTAAATAAATAAACGCACCGTGAGTAAGCGCGTTAAGTCATTGGGGAATAGCTGTTTAGGATATCATTTTAATAAATAAATAAACGCGCCAGAAGTAAGCGCGTTGGGTTATTGGGGTTTAGCTGTTTGGGACTCATTTTATGGAATAAATAAACGCACTGGTAGTCAGCGCGTTAAGTCATTAGGGATTAGCTGTTTGAGATATTATTTCATTAAATAATCAAACGCCCCGGCAGTAAGCGCGTTAGGTCGTTGGGAATTAGCTGTTTGAAATATTATTATATTAAATAAATAAACGCCCTGGCAGTAAGCGCGTTGGGTCGTTTGGGATTAGCTGTTTGGGATATCATTCTATTAAATAAATAAACGCACCGTGAGTAAGCGCGTTGGGTCATTGGGGATTAGCTGTTTAGGATATCATTTTATTGAATAAATAAACACGCCAGAAGTAAGCGCGTTGAGTCATTGGGGATTAGCTGTTTTGGATATTATTTTATTCAATAAATAAACGCGCCAGAAGTAAGCGGGTTGGGTCATTAAAAAATTAGCTGTTCGGAATATTATTTTAGTGAATAAATAAACGCACCAGCAGTAAGCGCGTTAGGTCAATGGGGATAAGCTGTTTAGGATATCATTTTATTGAATAAATAAACGCGCCAGAAGTAAGCGCGTTGGGTCGTTGGGGATTAGCTGTTTGGGATTCATTTTATTAAATAAATAAACACACCGGCAGTAAGCGCGTTATGTTGTTGGGGATTAGCTGTTTGAGATATCATTCTATTAAATAAATAAACGCACCGTGAGTAAGCGCGTTGGGTCATTGGGGATTAGCTGTTTAGGATATTATTTTATTGAATAAATAAACGCACCAGAAGTAAGAGCCTTGGGTCATTAAAGATTAGCTGTTTGGATTATTATTTTAGTAAATGAATAAACGCACCAGCAGTAAGCGCGTTAGGTCAATGGGAATTAGCTGTTTAGAATATCAAATTATTGAATAAATAAACGCGCCAGAAGTAAGCGCGTTGGGTCATTGGGGATTAGCTGTTTGGGATTCATTTTATTAAATAAATAAACACACCGGCAGTAAGCGCGTTATGTCGTTGGGGATTAGCTGTTTGAGATATCATTTTATTAAATAAATAAATGCACCAGGAGTAAGCGCGTTGGATCATTGGGTATCAGCTGTTTAGGATTCATTGTATTAAATAAACAAACACACCTGCAGTAAGCGCGTTGGGTCATTGGGGATTAGCTGTTTGAGATATCATTTTATGAAATAAATAAACGCACCGTGAGTAAGCGCATTGGGTAATTGGGGATAAGCTGTTTGAGATATTGTTTTATTAAATAAATAAACGCCCCGGCAGTAAACGCGTTGGGTCGTTGGGGATTAGCTGTTTGGAATATTATTTTAAATAATAAATAATTGTGCCGGCAGTAGGCTTGTTTCGTCATTAGGGATTAACCGTTTGGGGTTTCATTTTACTAGATAAATAAACGCCCCGGCAGTAAGCACGTTGGGTTGTTTGGGATTAGCTGTTTGGGATAATATTTTATTAAATAAATAAATGCGACGATAGTGAGCGGGTTGGTTTATTGGGGATTAGCTGTTCAGGATATCATTTTATTAAATAAATAACTGCGCCAAAAGTGAGAGCGTTGGGTCATTAAGGATAAGCTGTTTGGGATATTATTCTATTAAATAAATAAACTTACCAGCAGTAAGCGCATTGGGTCATTGGGGATTCGCTGTTTGGGATATCATTTTATTGAATAAATAAATGCACCAGGAGTGAGCGCGTTGGATCATTGGGTATTAGCTGTTTAGGATATGATTTCATTAAATAAATAAATGCACCAGCAGTAAGCTCGTCGGGTCATTGGGGATTCGCTGTTTGGGATATCATTTTATTAAATAAATAAATGCACCAGGAGTAAGCGCGTTGGATCATTGGGTATTAGCTGTTTGGGATTCATTGTATTGAATAAATAAACACACCGGCAGTAAACGCATTGGGTCGTTGAGGATTAGCTGTTTAAGTTATCAATCTATTCAATAAATAAACGCACCGTGAGTAAGCGCGTTAAGTCATTTGGGAATAGCTGTTTAGGATATCATTTTGTTAAATAAATAAACGCGCCAAAAGTAAGCGCGTTGGGTTATTGGGGATTAGCTGTTTGGGACTCATTTTATGGAATAAATAAACGCACTGGCAGTCAGCGCGTTGGGTCATTAGGGATTAGCTGTTTGAGATATTATTTTATTAAATAATTAAACGCCCCGGCAGTAATCGCGTTAGGTCGTTGGGGATTAGCTGTTTGGAATATTATTTTATTAAATAAATAAACGCCCTGGCAGTAAGCGCGTTGGGTCGTTTGGGATTAGCTGTTTGGGATAATATTCTATTAAATAAATAAACGCACCGATACTAAGCGAATTGGTTTATTGGCGATTAGCTGTTTAGGATATCATTTTGTTAAATAAATAAACGCGCCAGAAGTAAGAGCGTTGGGTCATTAAAGATTAGCTGTTTGGATTATTATTTTAGTAAATAAATAAACGCACCAGCAGTAAGCGCGTTAGGTCAATGGGGATTAGCTGTTTAGGATATCATTTTATTTAATAAATAAACGCGCCAGAAGTAAGCGCGTTGGGTCATTGGGGATTAGCTGTTTGGGATTTATTTTATTAAATAAATAAACACACCGGCAGTAAGCGCGTTATGTCGTTGGGGATTATCAGTTTAAAATATCATTCTATAAAATAAATAAACGCACCGTGAGTAAGCGCGTTGGGTCATTGGGAATTAGCTGTTTAGGATATCATTTTATTGAATAAATAAACACGCCAGAAGTAAGCGCGTTGGGTCATTGGGGATTAGCTGTTTGGGATATTATTTTATTCAATAAATAAACGCGCCAGAAGTAAGCGGGTTGGGTCATTAAAGATTAGCTGTTCGGAATATTATTTTAGTGAATAAATAAACGCACCAGCAGTAAGCGCGTTACGTCAATGGGGATTAGCTGTTTGGAATATTACTTTAAATAATAAAAAATCGTGCCGGCAGTAGGCTCGTTTCGTCATTAGGGATTATCTGTTTGGGGTTTCATTTTATTAAATAAATAAACGCGCCAGAAGTAAGAGCGTTGGGTCATTAAGGATAAGCTGTTTGGGATATTATTCTATTAAATAAATAAACGCACCAGCAGTAAGCGCTTTGGGTCATTGGGTATTAGCTGTTTGGGATTCATTGTATTAAATAAATAAACGCACCGTGAGTAAGCGCGTTAAGTCATTGGGGAATAGCTGTTTAAGATATCATTTTGTTAAATAAATAAACGCGCCAGAAGTAAGCGCGTTGGGTTATTGGGGATTAGCTGTTCGGGACTCATTTTATGGAATAAATAAACGCACTGGTAGTCAGCGCGTTGGGTCATTAGGGATTAGCTGTTTGAGATATTATTTTATTAAATAATTAAACGCCCCGGCAGTAAGCGCGTTAGGTCGTTGAAGATTAGCTGTTTGGAATATTATTTTATTAAATAAATAAACAACCTGGCAGTAAGCGCGTTGGGTCGTTTGGGATTAGCTGTTTGGAATCACATTCTATTAAATAAATAAACGCACCGTGAGTAAGCGGGTTGGGTCATTAAAGATTAGCTGTTCGGAATATTATTTTAGTGAATAAATAAACGCACTAGCAGTAAGCGCGTTATGTCGTTGGAGATTAGCTGTTTGAGATATCATTCTATTAAATAAATAAACGCACCGTGAGTAAGCGCGTTGGATCATTGGGGATTAGCTGTTTAGGATATTATTTTATTGAATAAATAAACGCGCTAGAAGTAAGAGCGTTGGTTTATTAAAGATTAGCTGTTTGGAATATTATTTTAGTGAATAAATAAACGCACCAGCAGTAAGCGCGTTAGGTCAATGGGAATCAGCTGTTTAGAATATCATTTTATTGAATAAATAAACGCGCCAGAAGTAGGCGAGTTGGGTCATTGGGGATTAGCTGTTTGGGATTCATTTTATTAAATAAATAAACACACCGGCAGTAAGCGCGTTATGTCGTTGGGGATTAGCTGTTTGAGATATCATTTTATTAAATAAATAAATGCACCAGGAGTAAGCGCGTTGGATCATTGGGTATTAGCTGTTTGGGATTCATTGTATTAAATAAACAAACACACCGGCAGTAAGCGCGTTGGGTCGTTGAAAATTAGCTGTTTGAGATATCATTCTATAAAATAAATAAACGCACCGTGAGTAAGCGCATTGGGTCATTGGGAATTCGCTGTTTGGGATATCATTTTATTAAATAAATAAATGCACCAGGAGTAAGCGCGTTGGATCATTGGGTATTAGCGCTTTGGGATATGATTTTATTAAATAAATAAACGTGCCGGCAGTAAGCGCGTTGGGTCGTTGGGGATTAGCTGTTTGAGATATCATTTTATAAAATAAATAAACGCACCGTGAGTAAGCGCATTGGGTAATTGGGGATAAGCTGTTTGAGATATTGTTTTATTAAATAAATAAACGCCCCGGCAGTAAACGCGTTGGGTCGTTGGGGATTAGCTGTTTGGAATATTATTTTAAATAATAAATAATTGTGCCGGCAGTAGGCTCGTTTCGTCATTAGGGATTAACCGTTTGGGGTTTCATTTTACTAAATAAATAAACGCCCCGGCAGTAAGCACGTTGGGTTGTTTGGGATTAGCTGTTTGGGATAATATTTTATGAAATAAATAAATGCACCGATAGTGAGCGGGTTGGTTTATTGGGGATTAGCTGTTCAGGATATCATTTTATTAAATAAATAACTGCGCCAGAAGTGAGAGCGTTGGGTCATTAAGGATAAGCTGTTTGGGATATTATTCTATTAAATAAATAAACTTACCAGCAGTAAGCGCATTGGGTCATTGGGGATTCGCTGTTTGGGATATCATTTTATTGAATAAATAAATGCACCAGGAGTGAGCGCGTTGGATCATTGGGTATTAGCTGTTTAGGATATGATTTTATTAAATAAATAAATGCACCAGCAGTAAGCTCGTCGGGTCATTGGGGATTCGCTGTTTGGGATATCATTTTATTAAATAAATAAATGCACCAGGAGTAAGCGCGTTGGATCATTGGGTATTAGCTGTTTGGGATTCATTGTATTGAATAAATAAACACACCGGCAGTAAACGCATTGGGTCGTTGAGGATTAGCTGTTTTAGTTATCAATCTATTCAATAAATAAACGCACCGTGAGTAAGCGCGTTAAGTCATTTGGGAATAGCTGTTTAGGATATCATTTTGTTAAATAAATAAACGCGCCAAAAGTAAGCGCGTTGGGTTATTGGGGATTAGCTGTTTGGGACTTATTTTATGGAATAAATAAACGCACTGGCAGTCAGCGCGTTGGGTCATTAGGGATTAGCTGTTTGAGATATTATTTTATTAAATAATTAAACGCCCCGGCAGTAAGCGCGTTAGGTCGTTGGGGATTAGCTGTTTAGAATATTATTTTATTAAATAAATAAACGCCCTGGCAATAAGCGCGTTGGGTCGTTTGGGATTAGCTGTTTGGGATAATATTTTATTAAATAAATAAACGCACCGATACTAAGCGAATTGGTTTATTGGCGATTAGCTGTTTAGGATATCATTTTGTTAAATAAATAAACGCGCCAGAAGTAAGAGCGTTGGGTCATTAAAGATTAGCTGTTTGGATTATTATTTTAGTAAATAAATAAACGCACCAGCAGTAAGCGCGTTAGGCCAATGGGGATTAGCTGTTTAGGATATCATTTTATTTAATAAATAAACGCGCCAGAAGTAAAAGCGTTGGGTCATTGGGGATTAGCTGTTTGGGATTCATTTTATTAAATAAATAAACACACTGGCAGTAAGCGCGTTATGTCGTTGGGGATTATTAGTTTAAAATATCATTCTATAAAATAAATAAACGCACCGTGAGTAAGCGCGTTGGGTCATTGGGAATTAGCTGTTTAGGATATCATTTTATTGAATAAATAAACACGCCAGAAGTAAGCGCGTTGGGTCATTGGGGATTAGCTGTTTGGGATATTATTTTATTCAATAAATAAACGCGCCAGAAGTAAGCGGGTTGGGTCATTAAAGATAAGCTGTTCGGAATATTATTTTAGTGAATAAATAAACGCACCAGCAGTAAGCGCGTTACGTCAATGGGGATTAGCTGTTTGGAATATTACTTTAAATAATAAAAAATCGTGCCGGCAGTAGGCTCGTTTCGTCATTAGGGATTATCTGTTTAGGGTTTCATTTTATTAAATAAATAAACGCGCCAGAAGTAAGAGCGTTGGGTCATTAAGGATAAGCTGTTTGGGATATTATTCTATTAAATAAATAAACGCACCAGCAGTAAGCGCTTTGGGTCATTGGGTATTAGCTGTTTGGGATTCATTGTATTAAATAAATAAACGCACCGTGAGTAAGCGCGTTAAGTCATTGGGGAATAGCTGTGTAAGATATCATTTTGTTAAATAAATAAACGCGCCAGAAGTAAGCGCGTTGGGTTATTGGGGATTAGCTGTTCGGGACTCATTTTATGGAATAAATAAACGCACTGGTAGTCAGCGCGTTGGGTCATTAGGGATTAGCTGTTTGAGATATTATTTTATTAAATAATTAAACGCCCCGGCAGTAAGCGCGTTAGGTCGTTGAAGATTAGCTGTTTGGAATATTATTTTATTAAATAAATAAACAACCTGGCAGTAAGCGCGTTGGGTCGTTTGGGATTAGCTGTTTGGAATCACATTCTATTAAATAAATAAACGCACCGTGAGTAAGCGGGTTGGGTCATTAAAGATTAGCTGTTCGGAATATTATTTTAGTGAATAAATAAACGCACTAGCAGTAAGCGCGTTAGGTCAATGGGGATTAGCTGTTTAGAATATTATTTTATTGAATAAATAAACGCGCCAGAAGTAAGCGCGTTGGGTCGTTGGGGATTAGCTGTTCGGGATTCATTTTATTAAATAAATAAACACACCGGCAGTAAGCGCGTTATGTCGTTGGGGATTAGCTGTTTGAGATATCATTCTATTAAATAAATAAACGCACCGTGAGTAAGCGCGTTGGATCATTGGGGATTAGCTGTTTAGGATATTATTTTATTGAATAAATAAACGCGCTAGAAGTAAGAGCGTTGGTTTATTAAAGATTAGCTGTTTGGAATATTATTTAAGTAAATAAATAAACGCACCAGCAGTAAGCGCGTTAGGTCAATGGGAATTAGCTGTTTAGAATATCATTTTATTGAATAAATAAACGCGCCAGAAGTAAGCGCGTTGGGTCATTGGGGATTAGCTGTTTGGGATTCATATTATTAAATAAATAAACACACCGGCAGTAAGCGCGTTATGTCGTTGGGGATTAGCTGTTTGAGATATCATTTTATTAAATAAATAAATGCACCAGGAGTGAGCGCGTTGGATCATTGGGTATTAGCTGTTTAGGATATGATTTTATTAAATGAATAAATGCACCAGCAGTAAGCTCGTTGGATCATTGGGTATTAGCTGTTTGGGATTTATTGTATTAGATAAAAAAACGCACCGTGAGTAAGCGCGTTAAGTCATTGGGGAATAGCTGTTTAGGATATCATTTTAATAAATAAATAAACGAGCCAGAAGTAAGCGCGTTGGGTTATTGGGGATTAGCTGTTTGGGACTCATTTTATGGAATAAATAAACGCACTGGTAGTCAGCGCGTTAAGTCATTAGGGATTAGCTGTTTGAGATATTATTTTATTAAATAATTAAACGCCCCGGCAGTAAGCGCGTTAGGTCGTTGGGAATTAGCTGTTTGAAATATTATTTTATTAAATAAATAAACGCCCTGGCAGTAAGCGCGTTGGGTCGTTTGGGATTAGCTGTTTGGGATATCATTCTATTAAATAAATAAGCGCACCGTGAGTAAGCGCGTTGGGTCATTGGGGATTAGCTGTTTAGGATATTATTTTATTGAATAAATAAACACGCCAGAAGTAAGCGCGTTGAGTCATTGGGGATTAGCTGTTTGGGATATTATTTTATTCAATAAATAAACGCGCCAGAAGTAAGCGGGTTGGGTCATTAAAAAGTTAGCTGTTCGGAATATTATTTTAGTGAATAAATAAACGCACCAGCAGTAAGCGCGTTAGGTCAATGGGGATAAGCTGTTTAGGATATCATTTTATTGAATAAATAAACGCGCCAGAAGTAAGCGCGTTGGGTCGTTGGGGATTAGCTGTTTGGGATTCATTTTATTAAATAAATAAACACACCGGCAGTAAGCGCGTTATGTTGTTGGGGATTAGCTGTTTGAGATATCATTCTATTAAATAAATAAACGCACCGTGAGTAAGCGCGTTGGGTCATTGGGGATTAGCTGTTTAGGATATTATTTTATTGAATAAATAAACGCACCAGAAGTAAGAGCCTTGGGTCATTAAAGATTAGCTGTTTGGAATATTATTTTAGTAAATAAATAAACGCACCAGCAGTAAGCGCGTTAGGTCAATGGGAATTAGCTGTTTAGAATATCAAATTATTGAATAAATAAACGCGCCAGAAGTAAGCGCGTTGGGTCATTGGGGATTAGCTGTTTGGGATTCATTTTATTAAATAAATAAACACACCGGCAGTAAGCGCGTTATGTCGTTGGGGATTAGCTGTTTGAGATATCATTTTATTAAATAAATAAATGCACCAGGAGTGAGCGCGTTGGATCATTGGGTATCAGCTGTTTGGGATTCATTGTATTAAATAAACAAACACACCTGCAGTAAGCGCGTTGGGTCGTTGGGGATTAGCTGTTTGAGATATCATTTTATAAAATAAATAAACGCACCGTGAGTAAGCGCATTGGGTAATTGGGAATTCGCTGTTTGGGATATCATTTTATTAAATAAATAAATGCACCAGGAGTAAGCGCGTTGGATCATTGGGTATTAGCTGTTTGGGATATGATTTTATTGAATAAATAAACGTGCCGGCAGTAAGCGCTTTGGGACATTGGGAATTAGCTGTTTGGAATTCATTTATTAAATAAATAAACACACCGGCAGTAAGCATGTTGGGTCATTGGGGATTAGCTGTTTAAAATATCATTCTATTAAATGAATAAACGTACCGTGAGAAAGCGCGTTGGGTCATTGGGGATTAGCTGTTTAGGATATCATTTTATTGAATAAATAAACGCGCCAGAAGTAAGCGCGTTGGGTCATTGGAGATAAGCTGTTTGGGATATCATTTTATTTAATAAATAAATGCGCCAAAAGTAAGGGCGTTGGGTCATTGGAGATTAGCTGGTTGGGATATTACTTTAATAAATAAATAAACGCACCGACAGTAAGCGGGTTAGTTCATTAAGGATAAGCTGTTTGGGATAGTATTTTATCAAATAAATAAACGCACCGGCAGTAAGCGCGTTTGGTCATTAACGATTAGCTGTTTGGGATATCATTTTATTAAATAAATGAACGTGCTGGCAGTAAGCACGTTGAGTCATTAGGGATAAGCTGTTTAAGGTATTATTTTATTAAATAATTAAACGCTTCGGCAGTAAGCGCGTTAGGTCGTTGGGGATTAGCTGTTTGGGATATAACTTTATTAAATAAATAAACGCACCGGCAGTAAGCGGGTTAGTTCATTGGGGATAAGCTGTTTGGGATATTGTTCTATTAAATAAATAAACACACCGGCAGTAAGCGCGTTGGGTCGTTGAGGATTAGCTGTTTTAGATATCAATCTATTAAAAAAATAAACGCACCAGGAGAAGGCGCGTTGGATCATTGGGTATTAGCTGTTTAGGATATGATTTTTTTAAATAAATAAATGCACCATCAGTAAGCTCGTCAAGTCATTAGGAATTCGCTGTTTGGGATATCATTTTATTGAATGAATAGATGCACCAGGAGTAAGCGCGTTGGATCATTGGGTATTAGCTGTTTGGGATTCATTGTATTAAATAGATAAACACACCGGCAGTAAGCGCGTTGGGTCGTTGAGGATTAGCTGAATAGATATCAATCTATTAAATAAATAAACGCACCGTGAGTAAGCAAGTTAAGTCATTGGGGAATAGCTGTTAAGGATATCATTATATTGAATAAATAAACGCGCCAGAAGTAAGCGCGTTGGGTCATTGGGAATTAGCTGTTTAGGATATCATTTTATTGAATAAATAAACACGCCAGAAGTAAGCGCGTTGGGTCATTGGGGATTAGCTGTTTGGGATATTATTTTATTCAATAAATAAACGCGCCAGAAGTCAGCGGGTTGGGTCATTAAAGATTAGCTGTTCGGAATATTATTTTAGTAAATAAATAAACGCACCAGCAGTAAGCGCGTTAGGTTAATGGGGATTAGCTGTTTGGAATATTACTTTAAATAATAAAAAATGGTGCCGGCAGTAGGCTCGTTTCGTCATTAGGGATTAACTGTTGAGGCTTCATTTTATTAAATAAATAAATGGGCTGGCAGTAGGCGCGTTGGGTCATTGGGGATTAGCTGTTTGGGATATCATTCTATTGAATAAATAAACATGCTGGCAGTAGGCACGTTGGATCATTGGGGATAAGCTGTTTGGGATATCATTTTGTTAAATAAATAAACGCGCCAGAAGTAAGAGCGTTAAGTCATTCAGGATTAGCTGTTTGAGATTCATTTTATTAAATAAATAAACACACCAGCAGTCAGCGCGTTGGGTCATTAGGAAAAAGCTGTTTGGGATATTATTTCATTAAATAAATAAACGCCCCGGCAGTAAGCACGGTGGGTTGTTTGGGATTAGCTGTTTGGGATAATATTTTATTAAATAAATAAACGCACCGATAGTGAGCGGGTTGGTTTATTGGGGATTAGCTGTTCAGGATATCATTTTATTAAATAAATAAACGCGCCAGAAGTAAGAGCGTTGGGTCATTTAGGATAAGCTGTTTGAAATATTATTCTATTAAATAAATAAACGCACCAGCAGTAAGCGCATTGGGTCATTGGGGATTCGCTGTTTGGGATATCATTTTATTGAATAAATAAATGCACCAGGAGTAAGCGCGTTGGATGATTGGGTATTAGCTGTTTAGGACATGATTTTATTAAATAAATAAATGCACCAGCAGTAAGCTCTTTGGGTTATTGGGGATCCGCTGTTTATGATATCATTTTATTGAATAAATAAATGCACCAGGAGTAAGCGCGTTGGATCATTGGGTATAAGCTGTTTAGGATTTATTGTATTAAATAAATAAACGCACCGTGAGAAAGCGCGTTAAGTCATTGGGGAATAGCTGTTTAGGATATCATTTTGTTAAATAAATAAACGCGCCAGAAGTAAGCGCGTTGGGTTATTGGGGATTAGCTGTTTGGGACTCATTTTATGGAATAAATAAACGCACTGGTAGTCAGCGCGTTGGGTCATTAGGGATTAGCTGTTTGAGATATTATTTTATTAAATAATTAAACGCCCCGGCAGTAAGCGCGTTAGGTCGTTAGGAATTAGCTGTTTGGAATATTATTTTATTAAATAAATAAACGCCCTGGCAGTAAGCGCGTTGGGTCGTTTGGGATTAGCTGTTTGAGATATCATTCTATTAAATAAATAAACGCACCGTAAGTAAGCGCGTTGGGTCATTGGGGATTAGCTGTTTAGGATAACATTTTATTGAATAAATAAACACGCCAGAAGTAAGCGCGTTGGGTCATTGGGGATTAGCTGTTTGGGATATTATTTTATTCATTAAATAAACGCGCCAGAAGTCAGCGGGTTGGGTCATTAAAAATTAGCTGTTCGGAATATTATTTAAGTAAATAAATAAACGCACCAGCAGTAAGCGCGTTAGGTCAATGGGGATTAGCTGTTTGGAATATTACTTTAAATAATAAAAAATCGTGCCGGCAGAAGGCTCGTTTCGTCATTAGGGATTAACTGTTTGGGGTTTCATTTTATTAAATAAATAAATGGGCTGGCAGTAGGCGCGTTGGGTCATTGGGGATTAGCTGTTTGGGATATCATTCTATTGAATAAATAAACACGCTGGCAGTAGGCACGTTGGATCATTGGGGATAAGCTATTTGGGATATCATTTTGTTAAATAAATAAACGCGCCAGAAGTAAGAGCGTTAAGTGATTCAGGATTAGCTGTTTGAGATTTATTTTATTAAATAAATAAACACACCAGCAGTCAGCGCGTTGGGTCATTAGGGATAAGCTGTTTGGGATATTATTTTATTAAATGAATAAACGCCCCGGCAGTAAGCACGGTGGGTTGTTTGAGATTAGCTGTTTGGGATAATATTTTATTAAATAAATAAACGCACCGATAGTGAGCGGGTTGGTTTATTGGGGATTAGCTGTTCAGGATATCATTTTATTAAATAAATAAACGCGCCAGAAGTAAGAGCGTTGGGTCATTTAGGATAAGCTGTTTGGGATATTATTCTATTAAATAAATAAACGCACCAGCAGTAAGCGCATTGGGTCATTGGGGATTCGCTGTTTGGGATATCATTTTATTGAATAAATAAATGCACCAGGAGTAAGCGCGTTGGATGATTGGGTATTAGCTGTTGAGGACATGATTTTATTAAATAAATAAATGCACCAGCAGTAAGCTCTTTGGGTCATCGGGGATTCGCTGTTTATGATCTCATTTTATTGAATAAATAAATGCACCAGGAGTAAGCGCGTTGGATCATTGGGTATTAGCTGTTTGGGATTTATTGTATTAAATAAATAAACGCACCGTGAGTAAGCGCGTTAAGTTATTGGGCAATAACTGTTTAGGATATAATTCTGTTAAATAAATAAACGCGCCAGAAGTAAGCGCGTTGGGTTATTGGGGATTAGCTGTTTGGGACTCATTTTATGGAATAAATAAACGCACTGGTAGTCAGCGCGTTGGGTCATTAGGGATTAGCTGTTTGAGATATTATTTTATTGAATAATTTAACCCCCCGGCAGTAAGCGCGTTAGGTCGTTAGGAATTAGCTGTTTGGAATATTATTTTATTAAACAAATAAACGCCCTGGCAGTAAGCGCGTTGGGTCGTTTGGGATGAGCTGTTTGGGATATCATTCTATTAAATAAATAAACGCACCGTAAGTAAGCGCGTTGGGTCATTGAGGATTAGCTGTTTAGGATATCATTTTATTGAATAAATAAACACGCCAGAAGTAAGCGCGTTGGGTCATTGGGGATTAGCTGTTTGGGATATTATTTTATTCAATAAATAAACGCGCCAGAAGTAAGCGGGTTGGGTCATTAAAGATTAGCTGTTCGGAATTTTATTTTAGTGAATAAATAAACGCACCAGCAGTAAGCGCGTTAGGTCAATGGGGATAAGCTGTTTAGGATATCATTTTATTGAATAAATAAACGCGCCAGAAGTAAGCGCGTTGGGTCGTTGGGGATTAGCTGTTTGGAATTCATTTTATTAAATAAATAAACACACCGGCAGTAAGCGCGTTATGTCGTTGGGGATTAGCTGTTTGAGATATCATTCTATTAAATAAATAAACGCACCGTGAGTAAGCGCGTTGGGTCATTGGGGATTAGCTGTTTAGGATATTATTTAATTAAATAAATAAACGCGCCAGAAGTAAGAGCGTTGATCATTAAAGATTAGCTGTTTGGAATATTATTTTAGTAAATAAATAAACGCACCAGCAGTAAGCGCGTTAGGTCAATGGGAATTAGCTGTTTAGGATATCATTTTATTGAATAAATAAACGCGCCAGAAGTAAGCGCGTTGGGTCATTGGGGATTAGCTGTTTGGGATTTATTTTATTAAATAAATAAACACACCGTCAGTAAGCGCGTTATGTCGTTGGGGATTAGCTGTTTAAGATATCATTTTATTAAATAAAAGAATGCACCAGGAGTAAGCGCGTTGGATCATTGGGTATTAGCTGTTTGGGATTCATTGTATTAAATAAACAAACACACCGACAGTAAGCGCGTTGGGTCGTTGGGGAATAGCTGTTTAAGATATCAATTTATAAAATAAATAAACGCACCGTGAGTAAGCGCATTGGTTCATTGGGGATTCGCTGTTTGGGATATCATTTTATTAAATAAATAAATGCACCAGGAGTAAGCGCGTTGGATCATTGGGTATTAGCTGTTTGGGATATGATTTTATTAAATAAATAAACGTGCTGGCAGTAAGCTCTTTGGGACATTGGGGATTAGCTGTTTGGAATTAATTTTATTAAATAAATAAACACACCGGCAGTAAGCATGTTGGGTCGTTGGGGATTAGCTGTTTCAGATATCATTCTATTAAATAAATAAACGCACCGTGAGTAAGCGCGTTGGGTCATTGGGGATTAGCTGTTTAGGATATCATTTTATTGAATAAATAAACGCGCCAGAAGTAAGCGCGTTGGGTCCTTGGAGATTAGCTGTTTAGGATATCATTTTATTTAATAAATAAATGCGCCAAAAGTGAGGGCGTTTGGTTATTGGAGATTAGCTGGTTGGGACTCAATTTATTAAATAAATAAACGCACTGCAGTAAGCACGTTGGGTCATTAGGGATTAGCTGTTTGGGATATTATTTTATTAAATAAATAAACGCACCGGCAGTAAGCGCGTTGGGTCATTAAGGATTAGCTGTTTGGGATATCATTTTATTTAAAAAATGAACGTGCTGGCAGTAAGCGCGTTGAGTCATTAGGGATAAGCTGTTTAAGGTATTATTTTATTAAATAATTAAACGCCCCGGCAGTAAGCGCGTTAGGTCGTTGGGGATTAGCTGTTTGGGATATTACTTTATTGAATAAATAAACGCACCGGCAGTAAGCGGGTTAGTTCATTGGGGATAAGCTATTTGGGATATTATTCTATTAAATAAATAAACACACCGGCAGTAAGCGCGTTGGGTCGTTGAAGATTAGCTGTTTTAGATATCAATCTATTAAAAAAATAAACGCACCAAGGGAAGGCGCGTTGGATCATTGGGTATTAGCTGTTCAGGATATGATTTTATTAAATAAATAAATGCACCAGCAGTAAGCTCGTCGGGTCATTAGGAATTCGCTGTTTGGGATATCATTTTATTGAATAAATAAATGCACCAGGAGTAAGCGCGTTGGATCATTAAGTATTAGCTGTTTGAGATTCATTGTATTAAATAGATAAACACACCGGCAGTAAGCGCGTTGGGTCGTTGAGGATTAGCTGAATAGATATCAATCTATTAAATAAATAAACGCACTGTGAGTAAGCAAGTTAAGTCATTTGGGAATAGCTGTTTAGGATATCATTTTATTGAATAAATAAACGCGCCAGAAGTAAGCGCGTTGGGTCATTGGGAATTAGCTGTTTGGGATTCATTTTATTAAATAAATTAACCCACTGGCAGTAAGCGCGTTATGTCGTTAGGGATTAGCTGTTTAAGATATCATTCTATTAAATAAATAAACGCACCGTAAGTAAGCGCGTTAAGTCATTAGGGAATAGCTGTTTAGGAAATCATTTTGTTGAATAAATAAAAGCGCCAGAAGTAAGCGCGTTGGGTTATTGGGGATTAGCTGTTTGGGACTCATTTTATGGAATAAATAAACGCACTGGCAGTCAGCGCGTTGGGTCATTAGGGATTAGCTGTTTGGGATATTATTTTATTAAATAATAAAATGCCCTGGCAGTAAGCGCGTTAGGTCGTTGGAAATTAGCTGTTGGGAATGTTATTTTATTGGATAAATAAACGCACCGATACTAAGCGAGTTGGTTCATTGGCGATTAGCTGTTTAGGATATCATTTTATTAAATAAATAAACGCGCCAGAAGTAAGCGCGTTGGGTCATTGGGGATTGATGTTTGGGATTCATTTTATTAAATAAATAAACACACCGACAGTAAGCGCGTTATGTAATTGGGGATGAGCTGTTTGAGATATCATTCTATTAAATAAATGAACGCACCGTAAGTAAGCGCGTTGGGTAATTGGGGATAAGCTGTTAAAGATATTATTTTATTAAATAAATAAACACGCCAGAAGTAAGCGCGTTGGGTCATTGGGGATTAGCTGTTTGGGATATAATTTTATTAAATAAATAAACGTGCTGGCAGTAAGCTTGTTGGGTTATTTAGAATTAGCTTTTTGGGGTATCATTTTATTGAATACATAAACGCACTGGCAGTAAGCACGTTGGGTCATTGGGGATGAGCTGTCTTGGATATTATTTTATTAAATAAATAAACACACCAGAAATAAGAGCGTTGGGTCATTAAGGATTAGCTGTTTGAAATATAATTTTATTAAATAAATAAACGAACCAGTAGTAAGCACGTTGGGTAATTGAAGATTAGCTGTTTCGGATATCATTTTATTGAATAAAAAAATGCACCAGGAGTAAGCGCGTCTAATCATTGGGTTATAGCTGTCTGGGTATTAGCTGTTTAGGATATTATTTTATTAAATAAATAGACGCACTAGCAGTAAGCACGTTAGGTCATTGGGGATTTGCTGTTTGGTATATCATTTTTTTAAATAAATAAACGTGCCGGCAGAAAGCGCTTTGGGACATTGGGGATTAGCTGTTTGAGATATTGTTTTATTAAATAAATAAACGCCCCGGCAGTAAACACGTTGGGTCGTTGGAGATTAGCTGTTTGGAATATTATTGTAAATAATAAATAATCGTGCCGGCAGTAGGCTCGTTTCGTCATTAGGGATTAACTGTTTAGGGTTTAATTTTATTAAATAAATAAATGGGCTGGCAGTAAGCGCATTGGGTCATTGGGGATTAGCTGTTTGGGATATCATTTTATTGAATAAATAAACGCGCTGGCAGTAGACACGTTGGATCATTGGGAATAAGCTGTTTGGGATATCATTTTGTTAAATAAATAAACGCGCCAGAAGTAAGTGCGTTAAGTCATTAAGGATTAGCTGTTTGAGATTCATTTTATTAAATAAATAAACACACCAGCAGTCAGCGCGTCGAGTCATTAGGAATTAGCTGTTTGGGATATTATTCTATTAAATAAATAAACGCACCAGCAGTAAGCACATTGGGTCATTAGGGATTCGCTGTTTGGGATATCATTTTATTGAATAAATAAATGCACCAGGAGTGAGCGCGTTGGATCATTGGGTATTAGCTGTTTAGGATATAATTTTATTAATTAAATAAATGCACCAGCAGTAAGCTCGTCGGGTCATTGGGGATTCGCTGTTTAGGATATCATTATATTAAATAAATAAATGCACCAGGAGTAAGCGCGTTGGATTATTGGGTATTAGCTGTTTGGGATTCATTGTATTGAATAAATAAACACACCGGCAGTAAGCGCATTGTGTCGTTGAGGATTAGCTGTTTTAGATATCAATCTATTAAATAAATAAACGCACCGTAAGTAAGCGCGTTTAGTCATTGGGGAATAGCTGTTTAGGATATCATTTTGTTAAATAAATAAACGCGCCAGAAGTTAGCGCGTTGGGTTATTGGGGATTAGCTGTTTGGGACTTATTTTATGGAATAAATAAACGCACTGGCAGTTAGCGCGTTGGGTCATTAGGGATTAGCTGTTTGGGATATTATTTTATTAAATAATTAAATGCCCTGGCAGTAAGCGCGTTAGGTCGTTGGAAATTAGCTGTTTGGAATGTTATTTTATTGGATAAATAAACGCACCGATACTAAGCGAGTTGGTTCATTGGCGATTAGCTGTTTAGGATATCATTTTATTAAAAAAATAAACGCGCCAGAAGTAAGCGCGTTGGGTCATTGGGGATTGATGTTTGGGATTCATTTTATTAAATAAATAAACACACCGACAGTAAGCGCGTTATAAAATTGGGGATGAGCTGTTTGAGATATCATTCTATTAAATAAATGAACGCACCGTGAGTAAGCGCGTTGGGTAATTGGGGATAAGCTGTTAAGGATATTATTTTATTAAATAAATAAACACGCCAGAAGTAAGCGCGTTGGGTCATTGGGGATTAGCTGTTTGGGATATAATTTTATTAAATAAATAAACGTGCTGGCAGTAAGCTTGTTGGGTTATTTAGAATTAGCTTTTTGGGGTATCATTTCATTAAATACATAAACGCACTGGCAGTAAGCACGTTGGGTCATTGGGGATGAGCTGTCTTGGATATTATTTTATTAAATAAATAAACACACCAGAAATAAGAGCGTTGAGTCATTAAGGATTAGCTGTTTGAAATATAATTTTATTAAATAAATAAACGAACCAGTAGTAAGCACGTTGGGTAATTGAAGATTAGCTGTTTCGGATATCATTTTATTGAATAAAAAAATGCACCAGGAGTGAGCGCGTTGGATCATTGGGTATTAGCTGTTTAGGATATGATTTTATTAAATAAATAAACGCACCAGCAGTAAGCACATTGGGTCATTAGGGATTCGCTGTTTGGGATATCATTTTATTGAATAAATAAATGCACCAGGAGTGAGCGCGTTGGATCATTGGGTATTAGCTGTTTAGGATATGATTTTATTAATTAAATAAATGCACTAGCAGTAAGCTCGTCGGGTCATTGGGGATTCGCTGTTTAGGATATCATTATATTAAATAAATAAATGCACCAGGAGTAAGCGCGTTGGATTATTGGGTATTAGCTGTTTGGGATTCATTGTATTGAATAAATAAACACACCGGCAGTAAGCGCATTGTGTCGTTGAGGATTAGCTGTTTTAGATATCAATCTATTAAATAAATAAACGCACCGTAAGTAAGCGCGTTTAGTCATTGGGGAATAGCTGTTTAGGATATCATTTTGTTAAATAAATAAACGCGCCAGAAGTTAGCGCGTTGGGTTATTGGGGATTAGCTGTTTGGGACTTATTTTATGGAATAAATAAACGCACTGGCAGTCAGCGCGTTGGGTCATTAGGGATTAGCTGTTTGAGATATTATTTTATTAAATAATTAATCGCCCCGGCAGTAAGTGCGTTAGGTCGTTGGGGATTAGCTGTTTGGAATATTATTTTATTAAATAAATAAACGCCCTGGCAGTAAGCGCGTTGGGTCGTTTGGAATTAGCTGTTTGGGATAATATTTTATTAAATAAATAAACGCACCGATACTAAGCGGGTTGGTTTATTGGCGATTAGCTGTTTAGGATATCATTTTATTGAATTAATAAACACGCCAGAAGTAAGAGCGTTGGGTCATTAAAGATAAGCTGTTTGGAATATTATTTTAGTGAATAAATAAACGCACTAGCAGTAAGCGCGTTAGGTCAATGGGGATTAGCTGTTTAGGATATCATTTTATTTAATAAATAAACGCGCCAGAAGTAAGCGCGTTGGGTCATTGGGGATTAGCTGTTTGAGATATCATTCTATTAAATAAATAAACGCACCGTGAGTAAGCGCGTTGGGTCATTGGGGATTAGCTGTTGAGGATATTATTTAATTAAATAAATAAACGCGCCAGAAGTAAGAGCGTTGATCATTAAAGATTAGCTGTTTGGAATATTATTTTGGGTCATTGGGGATTAGCTGTTTGGGATTCATTTTATTAAATAAATAAACACACCGTCAGTAAGCGCGTTATGTCGTTGGGGATTAGCTGTTTAAGATATCATTTTATTAAATAAAAAAATGCACCAGGAGTAAGCGCGTTGGATCATTGGGTATTAGCTGTTTGGGATTCATTGTATTAAATAAACAAACACACCGGCAGTAAGCGCGTTGGGTCGTTGGGGAATAGCTGTTTGAGATATCATTTTATAAAATAAATAAACGCACCGTGAGTAAGCGCATTGGTTCATTGGGGATTCGCTGTTTGGGATATCATTTTATTAAATAAATAAATGCACCAGGAGTAAGCGCGTTGGATCATTAGGTATTAGCTGTTTGGGATATGATTTTATTAAATAAATAAACGAGCTGGCAGTAAGCGCTTTGGGACATTGGGGATTAGCTGTTTGGAATTAATTTTATTAAATAAATAAACACACCGGCAGTAAGCATGTTGGGTCGTTGGGGATTAGCTGTTTCAGATATCATTCTATTAAATAAATAAATGCACCGTGAGTAAGCGCGTTGGGTCATTGGGGATTAGCTGTTTAGGATATCATTTTATTGAATAAATAAACGCGCCAGAAGTAAGCGCGTTGGGTCCTTGGAGATTAGCTGTTTAGGATATCATTTTATTTAATAAATAAATGCGCCAAAAGTAAGGGCGTTTGGTTATTGGAGATTAGCTGGTTGGGACTCAATTTATTAAATAAATAAACGCACTGCAGTAAGCGCGTTGGGTCATTAGGGATTAGCTGTTTGGGATATTATTTTATTAAATGAATAAACGCACCGGCAGTAAGCGCGTTGGGTCATTAAGGATTAGCTGTTTGGGATATCATTTTATTTAATAAATGAACGTGCTGGCAGTAAGCGCGTTGAGTCATTAGGGATAAGCTGTTTAAGGTATTATTTTATTAAATAATTAAACGCCCCGGCAGTAAGCGCGTTAGGTCGTTGGGGATAAGCTGTTTGGGATATTACTTTATTAAATAAATAAACGCACCGGCAGTAAGCGGGTTAGTTCATTGGGGATAAGCTATTTGGGATATTATTCTATTAAATAAATAAACACACCGGCAGTAAGCGCGTTGGGTCGTTGAAGATTAGCTGTTTTAGATATCAATCTATTAAAAAAATAAACGCACCAAGGGAAGGCGCGTTGGATCATTGGGTATTAGCTGTTCAGGATATGATTTTATTAAATAAACAAATGCACCAGCAGTAAGCTCGTCGGGTCATTAGGAATTCGCTGTTTGGGATATCATTTTATTGAATAAATAAATGCACCAGGAGTAAGCGCGTTGGATCATTAAGTATTAGCTGTTTGAGATTCATTGTATTAAATAGATAAACACACCGGCAGTAAGCGCGTTGGGTCGTTGAGGATTAGCTGAATAGATATCAATCTATTAAATAAATAAACGCACTGTGAGTAAGCAAGTTAAGTCATTTGGGAATAGCTGTTTAGGATATCATTTTATTGAATAAATAAACGCGCCAGAAGTAAGCGCGTTGGGTCATTGGGAATTAGCTGTTTGGGATTCATTTTATTAAATAAATTAACCCACTGGCAGTAAGCGCGTTATGTCGTTGGGGATTAGCTGTTTAAGATATCATTCTATTAAATAAATAAACGCACCGTAAGTAAGCGCGTTAAGTCATTAGGGAATAGCTGTTTAGGAAATCATTTTGTTGAATAAATAAAAGCGCCAGAAGTAAGCGCGTTGGGTTATTGGGGATTAGCTGTTTCGGACTCATTTTATGGAATAAATAAACGCACTGGCAGTCAGCGCGTTGTGTCATTAGGGATTAGCTGTTTGGGATATTATTTTATTAAATAATTAAATGCCCTGGCAGTAAGCGCGTTAGGTCGTTGGAAATTAGCTGTTTGGAATGTTATTTCATTGGATAAATAAACGCACCGATACTAAGCGAGTTGGTTCATTGGCGATTAGCTGTTTAGGATATCATTTTATTAAATAAATAAACGCGCCAGAAGTAAGCGCGTTGGGTCATTGGGGATTGATGTTTGGGATTCATTTTATTAAATAAATAAACACACCGACAGTAAGCGCGTTATGTAATTGGGGATGAGCTGTTTGAGATATCATTCTATTAAATAAATGAACGCACCGTGAGTAAGCGCGTTGGGTAATTGGGGATAAGCTGTTAAGGATATTATTTTATTAAATAAATAAACACGCCAGAAGTAAGCGCGTTGGGTCATTGAGGATTAGCTGTTTGGGATATAATTTTATTAAATAAATAAACGTGCTGGCAGTAAGCTTGTTGGGTTATTTAGAATTAGCTTTTTGGGGTATCATTTTATTAAATACATAAACGCACTGGCAGTAAGCACGTTGGGTCATTGGGGATGAGCTGTCTTGGATATTATTTTATTAAATAAATAAACACACCAGAAATAAGAGCGTTGGGTCATTAAGGATTAGCTGTTTGAAATATAATTTTATTAAATAAATAAACGAACCAGTAGTAAGCACGTTGGGTAATTGAAGATTAGCTGTTTCGGATATCATTTTATTGAATAAAAAAATGCACCAGGAGTAAGCGCGTCTAATCATTGGGTTATAGCTGTCTGGGTATTAGCTGTTTAGGATATTATTTTATTAAATAAATAGACGCACTAGCAGTAAGCACGTTGGGTCATTGGGGATTTGCTGTTTGGTATATCATTTTTTTAAATAAATAAACGTGCCGGCAGAAAGCGCTTTGGGACATTGGGGATTAGCTGTTTGAGATATTGTTTTATTAGATAAATAAACGCCCCGGCAGTAAACACGTTGGGTCGTTGGAGATTAGCTGTTTGAAATATTATTGTAAATAATAAATAATCGTGCCAGCAGTAGGCTCGTTTCGTCATTAGGGATTAACTGTTTGGGGTTTAATTTTATTAAATAAATAAATGGGCTGGCAGTAAGCGCATTGGGTCATTGGGGATTAGCTGTTTGGGATATCATTTTATTGAATAAATAAACGCGCTGGCAGTAGACACGTTGGATCATTGGGAATAAGCTGTTTGGGATATCATTTTGTTAAATAAATAAACGCGCCAGAAGTAAGTGCGTTAAGTCATTAAGGATTAGCTGTTTGAGATTCATTTTATTAAATAAATAAACACACCAGCAGTCAGCGCGTCGAGTCATTAGGAATTAGCTGTTTGGGATATTATTCTATTAAATAAATAAACGCACCAGCAGTAAGCACATTGGGTCATTAGGGATTCGCTGTTTGGGATATCATTTTATTGAATAAATAAATGCACCAGGAGTGAGCGCGTTGGATCATTGGGTATTAGCTGTTTAGGATATGATTTTATTAATTAAATAAATGCACCAGCAGTAAGCTCGTCGGGTCATTGGGGATTCGCTGTTTAGGATATCATTATATTAAATAAATAAATGCACCAGGAGTAAGCGCGTTGGATTATTGGGTATTAGCTGTTTGGGATTCATTGTATTGAATAAATAAACACACCGGCAGTAAGCGCATTGTGTCGTTGAGGATTAGCTGTTTTAGATATCAATCTATTAAATAAATAAACGCACCGTAAGTAAGCGCGTTTAGTCATTGGGAAATAGCTGTTTAGGATATCATTTTGTTAAATAAATAAACGCGCCAGAAGTTAGCGCGTTGGGTTATTGGGGATGAGCTGTTTGGGACTTATTTTATGGAATAAATAAACGCACTGGCAGTTAGCGCGTTGGGTCATTAGGGATTAGCTGTTTGGGATATTATTTTATTAAATAATTAAATGCCCTGGCAGTAAGCGCGTTAGGTCGTTGGAAATTAGCTGTTTGGAATGTTATTTTATTGGATAAATAAACGCACCGATACTAAGCGAGTTGGTTCATTGGCGATTAGCTGTTTAGGATATCATTTTATTAAAAAAATAAACGCGCCAGAAGTAAGCGCGTTGGGTCATTGGGGATTGATGTTTGGGATTCATTTTATTAAATAAATAAACACACCGACAGTAAGCGCGTTATGTAATTGGGGATAAGCTGTTTGAGATATCATTCTATTAAATAAATGAACGCACCGTGAGTAAGCGCGTTGGGTAATTGGGGATAAGCTGTTAAGGATATTATTTTATTAAATAAATAAACACGCCAGAAGTAAGCGCGTTGGGTCATTGGGGATTAGCTGTTTGGGATATAATTTTATTAAATAAATAAACGTGCTGGCAGTAAGCTTGTTGGGTTATTTAGAATTAGCTTTTTGGGGTATCATTTCATTAAATACATAAACGCACTGGCAGTAAGCACGTTGGGTCATTGGGGATGAGCTGTCTTGGATATTATTTTATTAAATAAATAAACACACCAGAAATAAGAGCGTTGAGTCATTAAGGATTAGCTGTTTGAAATATAATTTTATTAAATAAATAAACGAACCAGTAGTAAGCACGTTGGGTAATTGAAGATTAGCTGTTTCGGATATCATTTTATTGAATAAAAAAATGCACCAGGAGTAAGCGCGTCTAATTATTGGGTTATAGCTGTCTGGGTATTAGCTGTTTAGGATATTATTTTATTAAATAAATAGACGCACTAGCAGTAAGCACGTTGGGTCATTGGGGATTTGCTGTTTGGTATATCATTTTTTTAAATAAATAAACGTGCCGGCAGAAAGCGCTTTGGGACATTGGGGATTAGCTGTTTGAGATATTGTTTTATTAAATAAATAAACGCCCCGGCAGTAAACACGTTGGGTCGTTGGAGATTAGCTGTTTGGAATATTATTGTAAATAATAAATAATCGTGCCGGCAGTAGGCTCGTTTCGTCATTAGGGATTAACTGTTTGGGGTTTAATTTTATTAAATAAATAAATGGGCTGGCAGTAAGCGCATTGGGTCATTGGGGATTAGCTGTTTGGGATATCATTTTATTGAATAAATAAACGCGCTGGCAGTAGACACGTTGGATCATTGGGAATAAGCTGTTTGGGATATCATTTTGTTAAATAAATAAACGCGCCAGAAGTAAGTGCGTTAAGTCATTAAGGATTAGCTGTTTGAGATTCATTTTATTAAATAAATAAACACACCAGCAGTCAGCGCGTCGAGTCATTAGGAATTAGCTGTTTGGGATATTATTCTATTAAATAAATAAACGCACCAGCAGTAAGCACATTGGGTCATTAGGGATTCGCTGTTTGGGATATCATTTTATTGAATAAATAAATGCACCAGGAGTGAGCGCGTTGGATCATTGGGTATTAGCTGTTTAGGATATGATTTTATTAGTTAAATAAATGCACCAGCAGTAAGCTCGTCGGGACATTGGGGATTCGCTGTTTAGAATATCATTATATTAAATAAATAAATGCACCAGGAGTAAGCGCGTTGGATTATTGGGTATTAGCTGTTTGGGATTCATTGTATTGAATAAATAAACACACCGGCAGTAAGCGCATTGTGTCGTTGAGGATTAGCTGTTTTAGATATCAATCTATTAAATAAATAAACGCACCGTAAGTAAGCGCGTTTAGTCATTGGGGAATAGCTGTTTAGGATATCATTTTGTTAAATAAATAAACGCGCCAGAAGTTAGCGCGTTGGGTTATTGGGGATTAGCTGTTTAGGACTTATTTTATGGAATAAATAAACGCACTGGCAGTCAGCGCGTTGGGTCATTAGGGATTAGCTGTTTGAGATATTATTTTATTAAATAATTAATCGCCCCGGCAGTAAGTGCGTTAGGTCGTTGGGGATTAGCTGTTTGGAATATTATTTTATTAAATAAATAAACGCCCTGGCAGTAAGCGCGTTGGGTCGTTTGGAATTAGCTGTTTGGGATAATATTTTATTAAATAAATAAACGCACCGATACTAAGCGGGTTGGTTTATTGGCGATTAGCTGTTTAGGATATCATTTTATTAAATTAATAAACACGCCAGAAGTAAGAGCGTTGGGTCATTAAAGATAAGCTGTTTGGAATATTATTTTAGTGAATAAATAAACGCACCAGCAGTAAGCGCGTTAGGTCAATGGGGATTAGCTGTTTAGAATATCATTTTATTTAATAAATAAACGCGCCAGAAGTAAGCGCGTTGGGTCATTGGGGATTAGCTGTTTGGGATTCATTTTATTAAATAAATAAACACACCGGCAGTAAGCGCGTTATGTCGTTGGGGATTATCTGTTTGAAATATCATTCTATTGAATAAATAAACGCACCGTGAGTAAGCGCGTTGGGTCATTGGGGATTAGCTTTTTAGGATATCATTTTATTAAATAAATAAACACGCCAGAAGTAAGCGCGTTGGGTCATTGGGGATTAGCTGTTTGGGATATTATTTTATTCAATAAATAAACGCGCCAGAAGTAAGTGGGTTGGGTCATTAAAGATTAGCTGTTTGGAATATTATTTTAGTGAATAAATAAACGCACCAGCAGTAAGCGCGTTAGGTCAATGGGGATTAGCTGTTTGGAATATTATTTTAAATAATAAATAATCGTGCCGGCAGTAGGCTCGATTCGTCATTAGGGATCAACTGTTTGGGGTTTCATTTTATTAAATAAATAAATGGGCTAGCAGTAAGCGCGTTGGGTCATTGGGGATTAGCTGTTTGGGATATCATTCTATTGAATAAATAAACGCGCTGGCAGTAGGCACGTTGGATCATTGGGGATAAGCTGTTTGCGATATCATTTTGTTAAATAAATAAACGCACCAGCAGTAAGCGCGTTAGGTCAATGGGAATTAGCTGTTTAGAATATCATTTTATTGAATAAATAAACGCCCCAGAAGTAAGCGCGTTGAGTCATTGGGGATTAGATGTTTGGGATTCATTTTATTAAATAAATAAACACACCGGCAGTAAGCGCGTTATGTCGTTGGGGATTGGCTGTTTGAGATATCATTCTATTCAATAAATAAATGCACCAGGAGTAAGCGCGTTGCATCATTGGGTATTAGCTGTTTGGGTATAAGCTGTTTGGGATATTATTTTATTAAATACATAAACGTGCCGGCAGTGAGCGCGTTGGGTCATTAAAGATTCGCTGTTTAGGATATTATTTTATTAAATAAATAAATGCACCAGGAGTAAGCGCGTTGGATCATTGGGTATTAGCTGTTTGGGATTCATTGTATTAAATAAACAAACACACCGGCAGTAAGCGCGTTGGGTCGTTGGGGATTAGCTGTTTGAGATATCATTCTATAAAATAAATAAACGCACCGTGAGTAAGCGCATTGGGTCATTGGGGATTCGCTGTTTGGGATATCATTTTATTAAATAAATAAATGCACCAGGAGTAAGCGCGTTGGATCATTGGGTATTAGCTGTTTGGGATATGATTTTATTAAATAAATAAACGTGCCGGCAGTAAGCGCTTTGGGACATTGGGGATTAGCTGTTTGGGATTCATTTTATTAAATAAATAAACACACCGGCAGTAAGCATTTTGGGTCGTTGGGGATTAGCTGTTTCAGATATCATTCTATTAAATAAATAAACGCACCGTGAGTAAGCGCGTTGGGTCATTGGGGATTAGCTGTTTAGGATATCATTTTATTGAATAAATAAACGCGCCAAAAGTAAGCGCGTTGGGTCATTGGAGATTCCCTGTTTGGGATATCATTTTATTTAATAAATAAATGCGCCAAAAGTAAGGGCGTTGGGTCATTGGAGATTAGCTGGTTGGGACTTATTTTATTAAATAAATAAACGCACCGGCAGTAAGCGCGTTGGGTCATTAAGGATTAGCTGTTTAAGATATCATTTTAATAAATAAATAAACGTGCTGGCAGTAAGCGCGTTGAGTCATTAGGGATTAGCTGTTTGGGATATTATTTTATTAAATAATTAAACGCCGCGGCAGTAAGCGCGTTCGATCGTTGGGGATTAGCTGTTTGGGATATTACTTTATTAAATAAATAAACGCACTGGCAGTAAGCGGGTTAGTTTATTGGGGATAAGCTGTTTGGGATATTATTCTATTAAATAAATAAACACACCGGCAGTAAGCGCGTTGGGTCGTTGAGGATTAGCTGTTTTAGATATCAATCTATTAAATAAATAAACGCACCAGGAAAAGGCGCGTTGGATCATTGGGTATTAGCTGTTTAGGATATGATTTTATTAAATAAATAAATGCACCAGCAGTAAGCTCGTCGAATTATCAGGGATTCGCTGTTTGGGATATCATTTTATTGAATAAATAAATGCACCAGGAGTAAGCGCGTTGGGTCATTAGGGATTAGCTGTTTGAGATATTATTTTATTAAATAATTAAACGCCTCGGCAGTAAGCGCGTTGGGTCGTTGGAGATTAGCTGTTTGAAATATTATTTTATTAATTAAACAAACGCCCTGGCAGTAAGCGCGTTGGGTCGTTTGGGATTAGCTGTTTGGGATAATATTTTATCAAATAAATAAACGCACCGATACTAAGCGGGTTGGTTTATTGGAAAATAGCTGCTTAGGATATCATTTTATAAAATAAATAAACGCGCCAGAAGTAAGAGCGTTGGGTCATTAAAAATAAGCTGTTTGAAATATTATTTTAGTGAATAAATAAACGCACCAGCAGTAAGCGCGTAAGGTCAATGGGGATTAGCTGTTTAGGATATCGTTTTATTAAATAAATAAAAGCGCCAGAAGTAAGCGCGTTAGGTCGTTGGGGATAAGCTGTTTGGGATTCATTTTATTAAATAAATAAACACACCGGCAGTAAGCGCGTTGGGTCATTAAGGATTAGCTGTTTAAGATATCATTTTATTAAATAAATAAACGTGCTGGCAGTAAGCGCGTTGAGTCATTAGGGATTAGCTGTTTGGGATATTATTTTATTAAATAATTAAACGCCCCGGCAGTAAGCGCGTTCGATCGTTGGGGATTAGCTGTTTGGGATATTACTTTATTAAATAAATAAACGCACTGGCAGTAAGCGGGTTAGTTTATTGGGGATAAGCTGTTTGGGATATTATTCTATCAAATAAATAAACACACCGGCAGTAAGCGCGTTGGGTCGTTGAGGATTAGCTGTTTTAGATATCAATCTATTAAATAAATAAACGCACCAGGAAAAGGTGCGTTGGATCATTGGGTATTAGCTGTTTAGGATATGATTTTATTAAATAAATAAATGCACCAGCAGTAAGCTCGTCGAATTATCAGGGATTCGCTGTTTGGGATATCATTTTATTGAATAAATAAATGCACCAGGAGTAAGCGCGTTGGGTCATTAGGGATTAGCTGTTTGAGATATTATTTTATTAAATAATTAAACGCCTCGGCAGTAAGCGCGTTGGGTCGTTGGAGATTAGCTGTTTGAAATATTATTTTATTAAATAAACAAACGCCCTGGCAGTAAGCGCGTTGGGTCGTTTGGGATTAGCTGTTTGGGATAATATTTTATGAAATAAATAAACGCACCGATACTAAGCGGGTTGGTTTATTGGCAAATAGCTGTTTAGGATATCATTTTATAAAATAAATAAACGCGCCAGAAGTAAGAGCGTTGGGTCATTAAAAATAAGCTGTTTGAAATATTATTTTAGTGAATAAATAAACACACCAGCAGTAAGCGCGTAAGGTCAATGGGGATTAGCTGTTTAGGATATCGTTTTATTAAATAAATAAAAGCGCCAGAAGTAAGCGGGATAGTTCATTGGGGATAAGCTATTTGGGATATTATTCTATTAAATAAATAAACACACCGGCAGTAAGCGCGTTGGGTCGTTGAAGATTAGCTGTTTTAGATATCAATCTATTAAAAAAATAAACGCACCAAGGGAAGGCGCGTTGGATCATTGGGTATTAGCTGTTCAGGATATGATTTTATTAAATAAATAAATGCACCAGCAGTAAGCTCGTCGGGTCATTAGGAATTCGCTGTTTGGGATATCATTTTATTGAATAAATAAATGCACCAGGAGTAAGCGCGTTGGATCATTAAGTATTAGCTGTTTGAGATTCATTGTATTAAATAGATAAACACACCGGCAGTAAGCGCGTTGGGTCGTTGAGGATTAGCTGAATAGATATCATCTATTAAATAAATAAACGCACTGTGAGTAAGCAAGTTAAGTCATTTGGGAATAGCTGTTTAGGATATCATTTTATTGAATAAATAAACGCGCCAGAAGTAAGCGCGTTGGGTAATTGGGAATTAGCTGTTTGGGATTCATTTTATTAAATAAATTAACCCACTGGCAGTAAGCGCGTTATGTCGTTGGGGATTAGCTGTTTAAGATATCATTCTATTAAATAAATAAACGCACGGTAAGTAAGCGCGTTAAGTCATTAGGGAATAGCTGTTTAGGAAATCATTTTGTTGAATAAATAAAAGCGCCAGAAGTAAGCGCGTTGGGTTATTGGGGATTAGCTGTTTGGGACTCATTTTATGGAATAAATAAACGCACTGGCAGTCAGCGCGTTGGGTCATTAGGGATTAGCTGTTTGGGATATTATTTTATTAAATAATTAAATGCCCTGGCAGTAAGCGCGTTAGGTCGTTGGAAATTAGCTGTTTGGAATGTTATTTTATTGGATAAATAAACGCACCGATACTAAGCGAGTTGGTTCATTGGCGATTAGCTGTTTAGGATATCATTTTATTAAATAAATAAACGCGCCAGAAGTAAGCGCGTTGGGTCATTGGGGATTGATGTTTGGGATTCATTTTATTAAATAAATAAACACACCGACAGTAAGCGCGTTATGTAATTGGGGATGAGCTGTTTGAGATATCATTCTATTAAATAAATGAACGCACCGTGAGTAAGCGCGTTGGGTAATTGGGAATAAGCTGTTAAGGATATTATTTTATTAAATAAATAAACACGCCAGAAGTAAGCGCGTTGGGTCATTGGGGATTAGCTGTTTGGGATATAATTTTATTAAATAAATAAACGTGCTGGCAGTAAGCTTGTTGGGTTATTTAGAATTAGCTTTTTGGGGTATCATTTTATTAAATACATAAACGCACTGGCAGTAAGCACGTTGGGTCATTGGGGATGAGCTGTCTTGGATATTATTTTATTAAATAAATGAACACACCAGAAATAAGAGCGTTGGGTCATTAAGGATTAGCTGTTTGAAATATAATTTTATTAAATAAATAAACGAACCAGTAGTAAGCACGTTGGGTAATTGAAGATTAGCTGTTTCGGATATCATTTTATTGAATAAAAAAATGCACCAGGAGTAAGCGCGTCTAATCATTGGGTTATAGCTGTCTGGGTATTAGCTGTTTAGGATATTATTTTATTAAATAAATAGACGCACTAGCAGTAAGCTCGTCGGGTCATTAGGAATTCGCTGTTTGGGATATCATTTTATTGAATAAATAAATGCACCAGGAGTAAGCGCGTTGGATCATTAAGTATTAGCTGTTTGAGATTCATTGTATTAAATAGATAAACACACCGGCAGTAAGCGCGTTGGGTCGTTGAGGATTAGCTGAATAGATATCATCTATTAAATAAATAAACGCACTGTGAGTAAGCAAGTTAAGTCATTTGGGAATAGCTGTTTAGGATATCATTTTATTGAATAAATAAACGCGCCAGAAGTAAGCGCGTTGGGTAATTGGGAATTAGCTGTTTGGGATTCATTTTATTAAATAAATTAACCCACTGGCAGTAAGCGCGTTATGTCGTTGGGGATTAGCTGTTTAAGATATCATTCTATTAAATAAATAAACGCACGGTAAGTAAGCGCGTTAAGTCATTAGGGAATAGCTGTTTAGGAAATCATTTTGTTGAATAAATAAAAGCGCCAGAAGTAAGCGCGTTGGGTTATTGGGGATTAGCTGTTTGGGACTCATTTTATGGAATAAATAAACGCACTGGCAGTCAGCGCGTTGGGTCATTAGGGATTAGCTGTTTGGGATATTATTTTATTAAATAATTAAATGCCCTGGCAGTAAGCGCGTTAGGTCGTTGGAAATTAGCTGTTTGGAATGTTATTTTATTGGATAAATAAACGCACCGATACTAAGCGAGTTGGTTCATTGGCGATTAGCTGTTTAGGATATCATTTTATTAAATAAATAAACGCGCCAGAAGTAAGCGCGTTGGGTCATTGGGGATTGATGTTTGGGATTCATTTTATTAAATAAATAAACACACCGACAGTAAGCGCGTTATGTAATTGGGGATGAGCTGTTTGAGATATCATTCTATTAAATAAATGAACGCACCGTGAGTAAGCGCGTTGGGTAATTGGGAATAAGCTGTTAAGGATATTATTTTATTAAATAAATAAACACGCCAGAAGTAAGCGCGTTGGGTCATTGGGGATTAGCTGTTTGGGATATAATTTTATTAAATAAATAAACGTGCTGGCAGTAAGCTTGTTGGGTTATTTAGAATTAGCTTTTTGGGGTATCATTTTATTAAATACATAAACGCACTGGCAGTAAGCACGTTGGGTCATTGGGGATGAGCTGTCTTGGATATTATTTTATTAAATAAATGAACACACCAGAAATAAGAGCGTTGGGTCATTAAGGATTAGCTGTTTGAAATATAATTTAATAAATAAATAAACGAACCAGTAGTAAGCACGTTGGGTAATTGAAGATTAGCTGTTTCGGATATCATTTTATTGAATAAAAAAATGCACCAGGAGTAAGCGCGTCTAATCATTGGGTTATAGCTGTCTGGGTATTAGCTGTTTAGGATATTATTTTATTAAATAAATAGACGCACTAGCAGTAAGCACGTTGGGTCATTGGGGATTTGCTGTTTGGTATATCATTTTTTTAAATAAATAAACGTGCCGGCAGAAAGCGCTTTGGGACATTGGGGATTAGCTGTTTGGGATATTATTCTATTAAATAAATAAACGCACCAGCAGTAAGCACATTGGGTCATTAGGGATTCGCTGTTTGGGATATCATTTTATTGAATAAATAAATGCACCAGGAGTGAGCGCGTTGGATCATTGGGTATTAGCTGTTTAGGATATGATTTTATTTATTAAATAAATGCACCAGCAGTAAGCTCGTCGGGTCATTGGGGATGAGCTGTCTTGGATATTATTTTATTAAATAAATAAACACACCAGAAATAAGAGCGTTGGGTCATTAAGGATTAGCTGTTTGAAATATAATTTTATTAAATAAATAAACGCCCCGGCAGTAAACACGTTGGGTCGTTGGAGATTAGCTGTTTGGAATATTATTGTAAATAATAAATAATCGTGCCGGCAGTAGGCTCGTTTCGTCATTAGGGATTAACTGTTTGGGGTTTAATTTTATTAAATAAATAAATGGGCTGGCAGTAAGCGCATTGGGTCATTGGGGATTAGCTGTTTGGGATATCATTTTATTGAATAAATAAACGCGCTGGCAGTAGACACGTTGGATCATTGGGAATAAGCTGTTTGGGATATCATTTTGTTAAATAAATAAACGCGCCAGAAGTAAGTGCGTTAAGTCATTGAGGATTAGCTGTTTGAGATTCATTTTATTAAATAAATAAACACACCAGCAGTCAGCGCGTCGAGTCATTAGGAATAAGCTGTTTGGGATATTATTCTATTAAATAAATAAACGCACCAGCAGTAAGCACATTGGGTCATTAGGGATTCGCTGTTTGGGATATCATTTTATTGAATAAATAAATGCACCAGGAGTGAGCGCGTTGGATCATTGGGTATTAGCTGTTTAGGATATGATTTTATTTATTAAATAAATGCACCAGCAGTAAGCTCGTCGGGTCATTGGGGATTTGCTGTTTAGGATATCATTATATTAAATAAATAAATGCACCAGGAGTAAGCGCGTTGGATTATTGGGTATTAGCTGTTTGGGATTCATTGTATTGAATAAATAAACACACCGGCAGTAAGCGCATTGTGTCGTTGAGGATTAGCTGTTTTAGATATCAATCTATTAAATAAATAAACGCACCGTAAGTAAGCGCGTTTAGTCATTGGGGAATAGCTGTTTAGGATATCATTTTGTTAAATAAATAAACGCGCCAGAAGTTAGCGCGTTGGGTTATTGGGGATTAGCTGATTGGGACTTATTTTATGGAATAAATAAACGCACTGGCAGTCAGCGCGTTGGGTTATTAGGGATTAGCTGTTTGAGATATTATTTTATTAAATAATTAATCGCCCCGGCAGTAAGTGCGTTAGGTCGTTGGGGATTAGCTGTTTGGAATATTATTTTATTAAATAAATAAACGCCCTGGCAGTAAGCGCGTTGGGTCGTTTGGAATTAGCTGTTTGGGATAATATTTTATTAAATAAATAAACGCACCGATACTAAGCGGGTTGGTTTATTGGCGATTAGCTGTTTAGGATATCATTTTATTAAATTAATAAACACGCCAGAAGTAAGAGCGTTGGGTCATTAAAGATAAGCTGCTTGGAATATTATTTTAGCGAATAAATAAACGCACCAGCAGTAAGCGCGTTAGGTCAATGGGGATTAGCTGTTTAGGATATCATTTTATTTAATAAATAAACGCGCCAGAAGTAAGCGCGTTGGGTCATTGGGGATTAGCTGTTTGGGATTCATTTTATTAAATAAATAAACACACCGGCAGTAAGCGCGTTATGTCGTTGGGGATTATCTGTTTGAAATATCATTCTATTGAATAAATAAACGCACCGTGAGTAAGCGCGTTGGGTCATTGGGGATTAGCTTTTTAGGATATCATTTTATTGAATAAATAAACACGCCAGAAGTAAGCGCGTTGGGTCATTGGGGATTAGCTGTTTGGGATATTAATTTATTCAATAAATAAACGCGCCAGAAGTAAGCAAGTTGGGTCATTAAAGATTAGCTGTTTGGAATATTATTTTAGTGAATAAATAAACGCACCAGCAGTAAGCGCGTTAGGTCAATGGGGATTAGCTGTTTGGAATATTATTTTAAATAATAAATAATCGTGCCGGCAGTAGGCTCGATTTGTCATTAGGGATCAACTGTTTGGGGTTTCATTTTATTAAATAAATAAATGGGCTAGCAGTAAGCGCGTTGGGTCATTGGGGATTAGCTGTTTGGGATATCATTCTATTGAATAAATAAACGCGCTGGCAGTAGGCACGTTGGATCATTGGGGATAAGCTGTTTGGGATATCATTTTGTTAAATAAATAAACGCACCAGCAGTAAGCGCGTTAGGTCAATGGGAATTAGCTGTTTAGAATATCATTTTATTGAATAAATAAACGCCCCAGAAGTAAGCGCGTTGAGTCATTGGGGATTAGATGTTTAGGATTCATTTTATTAAATAAATAAACACACCGGCAGTAAGCGCGTTATGTCGTTGGGGATTAGCTGTTTGAGATATCATTTTATAAAATAAATAAACGCGCCAGAAGTAAGAGCGTTGGGTCATTAAAAATAAGCTGTTTGAAATATTATTTTAGTGAATAAATAAACGCACCAGCAGTAAGCGCGTAAGGTCAATGGGGATTAGCTGTTTAGGATATCGTTTTATTAAATAAATAAAAGCGCCAGAAGTAAGCGCGTTAGGTCATTGGAGATTAGCTGGTTGGGACTTATTTTATTAAATAAATAAACGCACCGGCAGTAAGCGCGTTGGGTCGTTGAGGATAAGCTGTTTTAGATATCAATCTATTAAATAAATAAACGCACCAGGAAAAGGCGCGTTGGATCATTGGGTATTAGCTGTTTAGGATATGATTTTATTAAATAAATAAATGCACCAGCAGTAAGCGCGTTGGGTCATTAGGGATTAGCTGTTTGAGATATTATTTTATTAAATAATTAAACGCCTCGGCAGTAAGCGCGTTGGGTCGTTGGAGATTAGCTGTTTGAAATATTATTTTATTAAATAAACAAACGCCCTGGCAGTAAGCGCTTTGGGTCGTTTGGGATTAGCTGTTTGGGATAATATTTTATCAAATAAATAAACGCACCGATACTAAGCGGGTTGGTTTATTGGCAAATAGCTGTTTAGGATATCATTTTATAAAATAAATAAACGCGCCAGAAGTAAGAGCGTTGGGTCATTAAAAATAAGCTGTTTGAAATATTATTTTAGTGAATAAATAAACGCACCAGCAGTCAGCGCGTAAGGTCAATGGGGATTAGCTGTTTAGGATATCGTTTTATTAAATAAATAAAAGCGCCAGAAGTAAGCGGGTTAGTTCATTGGGGATAAGCTATTTGGGATATTATTCTATTAAATAAATAAACACACCGGCAGTAAGCGCGTTGGGTCGTTGAAGATTAGCTGTTTTAGATATCAATCTATTAAAAAAATAAACGCACCAAGGGAAGGCGCGTTGGATCATTGGGTATTAGCTGTTCAGGATATGATTTTATTAAATAAATAAATGCACCAGCAGTAAGCTTGTCGGGTCATTAGGAATTCGCTGTTTGGGATATCATTTTATTGAATAAATAAATGCACCAGGAGTAAGCGCGTTGGATCATTAAGTATTAGCTGTTTGAGATTCATTGTATTAAATAGATAAACACACCGGCAGTAAGCGCGTTGGGTCGTTGAGGATTAGCTGAATAGATATCAATCTATTAAATAAATAAACGCACTGTGAGTGAGCAAGTTAAGTCATTTGGGAATAGCTGTTTAGGATATTATTTTATTGAATAAATAAACGCGCCAGAAGTAAGCGCGTTGGGTCATTGGGAATTAGCTGTTTGGGATTCATTTTATTAAATAAATTAACCCACTGGCAGTAAGCGCGTTATGTCGTTGAGGATTAGCTGTTTAAGATATCATTCTATTAAATAAATAAACGCACCGTAATGTCGTTGGGGATTAGCTGTTTGGGATAATATTTTATCAAATAAATAAACGCACCGATACTAAGCGGGTTGGTTTATTGGCAAATAGCTGTTTAGGACATCATTTTGTTAAATAAATAAACGCGCCAGAAGTAAGCGCTTTGGGTCATTGGGGATTAGCTGTTTGGGACTCATTTTATTAAATAAATAAATGCACTGGCAGTAAGCGCGTTGGGTCATTAGAGATAAGCTGTTTGGGATATCATTTTAGTAAATAAATAAACGCACCGGCAGTAAGCGCGTTAGGTCATTGAGGATTAGCTGTTTGGGATATCATTTTATTAAATAAATAAACGCGCCAAAATTAAGCGCGTTGGGTCATTGGAGATAAGCTGTTTGGGATGTCATTTTATTAAATAAATAAACGCGCCAAAAGTAAGCGCGTTATGTCATTGGGGATTAGCTGGTTGGGACTCGATTTATTAAATAAATAAACACACTGGCAGTAAGCGCGTTGGGTCATTAGAGATAAGCTGTTTGGGATATCATTTTAGTAAATAAATAAACGCACCGGCAGTAAGCGCGTTAGGTCATTGAGGATTAGCTGTTTGGGATATCATTTTATTAAATAAATAAACGCGCCAGAAGTAAGCGCGTTGGGTCATTGGGGAATAGCTGTTTGGGATATCATTTTGTTAAATAAATAAACGCGCCAGAAGTAAGCGCTTTGGGTCATTGGGGATTAGCTGTTTGGGACTCATTTTATTAAATAAATAAACACACCGGCAGTAAGCGCGTTGGGTCGTTGGGGATTAGCTGTTTTAGATATCATTCTATTTAATAAATAAACGCACTATGAGGAAGCGCGTTAAGTCATTGGGTATTAGCTGTTTAGGATATTATTTTATTAAATAAATAAACGCGCCAGAAGTAAGCGCTTTGGGACATTAGGGATTAGCTGTTTGGGATATTATTTTATTAAATAAATAAACGCCCCGGCAGTAAGCACGTTGAATTGTTTGGGATTAGCTGTTTGGGATAATATTTTATTATATAAATAAACGCACCGATAGTGAGCGGGTTGGTTTATTGGGGATAAGCTGTGCAGGATATCATTTTATTAAATAAATAAACGCTTCAGAAGTAAGAGCGTTGGGTCATTAAGGATAAGCTGTTTGGGATATTATTCTATTAAATAAATAAACGCACCAGCAGTAAGCGCATTGGTTCATTGGGGATTCGCTGTTTGGGATATCATTTTATTGAATAAATAAATGCACCAGGAGTGAGCGCGTTGGATCATTGGGTATTAGCTGTTTAGGATATGATTTTATTAATTAAATAAACGCACCAGCAGTAAGCTCGTCGGGTCATTAGGGATTCGCTGTTTAGGATATCATTATATTAAATAAATAAATGCACCAGGAGTAAGCGCGTTAGATTATTGGGTATTAGCTGTTTGGGATTCATTGTATTGAATAAATAAACACACCGGCAGTAAGCGCATTGGGTCGTTGAGGATTAGCTGTTTTAGATATCAATCTATTAAATAAATAAACGCACCGTGAGTAAGCGCGTTAAGTCATTGGGGAATAGCTGTTTCGGATATCATTTTGTTAAATAAATAAACGCGCCAGAAGTAAGCGCGTTGGGTTATTGGGGATTAGCTGTTTGGGACTCATTTTATGGAATAAATAAACGCACTGGCAGTCAGCGCGTTGGGTCATTAGGGATAAGCTGTTTGAGATATTATTTTATTAAATAATCAATCGCCCCGGCAGTAAGCGCGTTAGGTCGTTGGGGATTAGCTGTTTGGAATATTATTTTATTAAATAAATAAACGCCCTGGCAGTAAGCGCGTTGGGTCGTTTGGGATTAGCTGTTTGGGATAGTATTTTATTAAATAAATAAACGCACCGATACTAAGCGAGTTGGTTTATTAGCGATTAGCTGTTTAGGATATCATTTTATTAAATAAATAAACACGCCAGAAGTAAGAGCGTTAGGTCATTAAAGATAAGCTGTTTGGAATATTATTTTAGTGAATAAATGAACGCACCAGCAGTAAGCGCGTTAGGTCAATGGGGATTAGCTGTTTAGGATATCATTTTATTTAATAAATAAACGCGCCAGGAGTAAGCGCGTTGGGTCATTGGGGATTAGCTGTTTGGGATTCATTTTATTAAATAAATAAACACAACGGCAGTAAGCGCGTTATGTCGTTGGGGATTATCTGTTTGAAATATCATTCTATCAAATAAATAAACGCACCGTGAGTAAGCGCGTTGTGTCATTGGGGATTAGCTGTTTAGGATATCGTTTTATTGAATAAATAAACACGCCAGAAGTAAGCGCGTTGGGTCATTGGGGATTAGCTGTTTGGGATATTATTTTATTCAATAAATAAACGCGCCAGAAGTAAGCGGGTTGGGCCATTAAAGATTAGCTATTTGGAATATTATTTTAGTGAATAAATAAACGCACTAGCAGTAAGCGCGTTAGGTCAATGGGGATTAGCTGTTTGGAATATTATTTTAAATAATAAATAATCGTGCCGGCAGTAGGCTTGATTCGTCATTAGGGATCAACTGTTTGGGGTTTCATTTTATTAAATAAATAAATGGGCTGGCAGTAAGCGCGTTGGGTCATTGGGGATTAGCTGTTTGGGATATCATTCTATTGAATAAATAAACGCGCTGGCAGTAGGCACGTTGGATCATTGGGGATAAGCTGTTTGGGATATCATTTTGTTAAATAAATAAACGCGCCAGAAGTAAGAGCGTTGGGTCATTAAAAATTAGCTGTTTGGAATATTATTTTAGTGAATAAATAAACGCACCAGCAGTAAGCGCGTTAGGTCAATGGGAATTAGCTGTTTAGAATATCATTTTATTGAATAAATAAACGCGCCAGAAGTAAGCGCGTTGGGTCATTGGGGATTAGATGTTTGGGATTCATTTTATTAAATAAATAAACACACCGGCAGTAAGCGCGTTATGTCGTTGGGGATTAGCTGTTTGAGATATCATTCTATTAAATAAATGAATGCACCAGGAGTAAGCGCGTTGCATCATTGGGTATTAGCTGTTTGGGTATAAGCTGTTTGGGATATTATTTTATTAAATAAATAAACGTGCCGGCAGTGAGCGCGTTGGGTCATTAAAGATTCGCTGTTTAGGATATCATTTTATTAAATAAATAAATGCACCAGGAGTAAGCGCGTTGGATCTGTGATGTATTGAAGTAGAGTAGTGGGCTTAAATAGAATACCGGTTAAACTGAAGTTTCATATAATAACGTATAACTTTATTCAAGGTAACTATAAGTATAAATATTATGTACACATTATATTTATACTTATAGTTACCTTGAATAAAGTTATACGTTATTATATGAAACTTCAGTTTAACCGGTATTCTATTTAAGCCCACTACTCTACTTCAATACATCACAAATGGCGACGAGGATGATTTTCTAAAGGACTATGACGCGTGAGGTGTATGGAAAGAGAAACCGCGTTCAAATTGTAGAAAGGTACTTTTGAACTATCAGTGAAGTCGTGTATAAATGTAGAAAGGTGCATTTATATAAGTAATCGATCGAAATAGTGCAATAAGAAGTGAAATGGGGGTATGACTGATAAAAGTGGAACTAGCTGGATACAAAATCTTAGTAAACAGCAGATAATAGAAGAACTAAAAAATCGTAATATACAGAGTGATGATCAAGAGAAATATGAGGTACTTCGTGAGCGATTACGAAGAGTTTTAAAATCCTCAGTAGCTAAGCCGACCGGTGTCGAAAACATAAGTGAAAAAGAAGAAGAACAATCTTCGGAGAGCTCAAGTGAAGACTCAGAAACAAATAGCACGATGTCGAGTGAGAGTGTGAAACTGCAATTTTGTCTTGAACGTGATGATTGGGAAACTTTTATAGAACAATTTGAGTTTTTTATAATTGAAAAAGACATTAAAGATGATAAACGGAAAGTATCGACGCTAATGACGCGTATAGATCAGGAGGCGTTTAAATTAGTTAAGCAGTTAGTGGCTCCCGACAAAATAGTAGATCAAAAATTTGAGGATTTAGTGAAAATTGTGTCAACACATTTTAAACCAAAGCCTTCGGTAGCAATGGAGCGTTGCAATTTTCATCAGGCTAAGCAGGAAGCTAGTGAGTCGGTTGCTGATTATGCTGCCAAGTTGAAAAAGCTGTCTTTAAATTGTAAGTTTGATGATATAAAAGTAGCCTTACATGACCAATTAGTTTGTGGTATAAGAGATAAGGATATACGAGTGAAGTTATTTGAAGATGATAGTCTAGATTATGATAAAGCGGTAAAGGTGGCAATGGCACATGAATCTGCTGTTAAAAATGCTGCAGCGTCATCGAACGCACTAGAAAATAAATACAAAAAATCAGAGGTTTTTTATACACGCCGAGAACACGAAAGTCCACGTAATAGAGGCGGCAAAAATAGCAAGAGAGTTAGGGGTAGACCCGATACAGAGCATCGAAACTCCAAACCTACGACTCAGTGGAAAGGAACAGAAAGAGATAGTACACAATGTTCGAGCACAGCATATCAAGGAACGGTGTGTTATTGTTGCGGTAAAAACAATCATATCAGGAAAGACTGCCGTTTTCGTGATTATACGTGCAATTATTGTAGTAAAAAAGGACATATCGAAAAGGCATGTCGCAAGAAAGAAGAATCTCAACAGTCCAAAAGAGCGGTAAAATTGATGTCATGGCAAGAGGATCAAGGTGATATCCAGGCCGAACAAACACATCAAGAGGATTTCTTTAATTTAACGATGAATGCGTGTGAGTGTGAGAAAGAATGTGTGAATATCGAGTCGAATGATAAAGTTGGCGATAAGGTAGTTAACATAAACAAAGTTTTTGAGAACCGAGTAATCGTAAGTTCGGACAAAACATATAATTCTGAAAATCAGATTAAATACCTTCATAATACGGAACCTATGTATATGAACGTAACTGTAAATAAACAAAGATTAAAATTTGAAATTGATACGGGAACTTTTGCGACGGTGATTTCGGAGAAAATTTACATTAAATACTTTAGCGATCTTAGACTCTCAAAAACTAATGTTAAATTAAATGCTTACGGCGGAACACCTGTACAAGCGATAGGCAAACTTACTGAATTGTTGGTAACATTTAATAATAAATCGAGCGTACTTGAATGTTTTGTTTTACCTGGTCAGGGACCGCCGTTGATTGGTAGACAATGGTTAAATTGCTTTGAATTATGGCCGCTAATATTACCAGGAATAAGCAATATCGACGTAAATAAGCTAGACTTTGAAAATTTATCAAGCTACTTGATGGATAAATACAAAGAATTATTTAGTGATGAGCCTGGCCTATATAATAAAAGTACGACGAAAATTCATCTATCAGACAAGGCACGGCCGATTGCGTTGAAATGTAGGCACGTCGCGCATGCCATTAAGCCACTTATAGAAAAAGAACTTGATCGTTTAGTTTCATTAGGTCATTTGAAGCCCGTAGAAGTAAGTGAATGGGTTACACCGATCGTCCCCATATTTAGGTATTAGCTGTTTGGGTATTAGCTGTTTGGGATTCATTGTATTAAATAAACAAACACACTGGCAGTAAGCGCGTTGGGTCGTTGGGGATTAGCTGTTTGAGATATCATTCTATAAAATAAATAAACGCACCGTGAGTAAGCGCATTGGGTCATTGGGGATTCGCTGTTTGGGATATCATTTTATTAAATAAATAAATGCACCAGGAGTAAGCGCGTTGGATCATTGGGTATTAGCTGTTTGGGATATGATTTTATTAAATAAATAAACGTGCCGGCAGTAAGCGGTTTGGGACATTGGGGATTAGCTGTTTGGGATTCATTTTATTAAATAAATAAATGCACCAGGAGTAAGCGAGTTGGATCATTGGGTATTAGCTGTTTCAGATATCATTCTATTAAATAAATAAACGCACCGTGAGTAAGCGCGTTGGGTCATTGGGAATTAGCTGTTTAGGATATCATTTTATTGAATGAATAAACGCGCCAGAAGTAAGCGCGTTGGGTCATTGGAGATTCCCTGTTTGGGATATCATTTTATTTAATAATTAAATGCGCCAAAAGTAAGGGCGTTGGGTCATTGGAGATTAGCTGGTTGGGACTCATTTTATTAAATAAATAAACGCACTGGCAGTAAGCGCGTTGGGTCATTAGGGATTAGCTGTTTGGGATATTATTTTATTAAATAAATAAACGCACCGGCAGTAAGCGCGTTGGGTCATTAAGGATTAGCTGTTTGGGATATCATTTTATTAAATAAATGAACGTGCTGGCAGTAAGCGCGTTGGGTCATTGGGGATTAGCTGTTTGGGATATCATTTTATTCAATAAATAAACGCGCCAGAAGTAAGCGGGTTGGGTCATTAGAGATAAGCTGTTTATGATATCATATTATTAAATAAATAAATGCACCAGGAGTAAGCGCGTTGCATCATTGGGTATTAGCTGTTTGGGTATAAGCTGTTTGGGATATCATTTTATTAAATAAATAAACGTGCCGGCAGTGAGCGCGTTGGGTCGTTGGGGATTAGCTGTGTGAGATATCATTCTATAAAATAAATAAACGCACCGTGAGTAAGCGCATCAAGTCATTGGGGATTCGCTGTTTGGGATATCATTTTATTAAATGAATAAATGCACCAGAAGTAAGCGCGTTGGATCATTGGGTATTAGCTGTTTGAAATATGATTTTATTAAATAAATAAACGTGCCGGCAGTAAGCGCTTTGGGACATTGGGGATTAGCTGTTTGGGATTCATTTTATTAAATAAATAAACACACCGGCAGTAAGCATGTTGAGTCGTTGGGGATAAGCTGTTTCAGATATCATTCTATTAAATAAATAAACGAATTGTGAGTAAGGGCGTTGGGTCATTGGGTATTAGCTGTTTAGGATATCATTTTATTGAATAAATAAACGCGCTAGAAGTAAGCGCGTTGGATCATTGGAGATTAGCTGTTTGGGATATCATATTATTTAATAAATAAATGCGCCAAAAGTAAGCGTGTTGGGTCATTGGAGATTAGCTGGTTGGGACTCAATTTATTGAATAAATAAACGCACTGGCAGTAAGCGCGTTGGGTCATTAGGGATTAGCTGTTTGGAATTTATTATTTTATTGAATAAATAAACGCACTGGCAGTAAGCGCGTTGGGTCATTAAGGATTAGCTGTTTGGGATATCATTTTATTAAATAAATGAACGTGCTGGCAGTAAGCGCGTTGGGTCATTAGGGATTAGCTGTTTGGGACTCATTTTATTAAATAAATAAATGCACTGGCATTAAGCGCGTTGGGTCGTTTGGGATTAGCTGTTTGGGATAATATTTTATTAAATGGATAAACGCACCGATACTAAGCCGGTTGGTTCACTGGGGATTAGCTGTTTAGGATATTATTTTATTCAATAAATAAACGCACCAGAAGTAAGAGCGTTGGGTCATTAAAGAATAGCTGTTTGGAATATTATTTTATTAAATAAATGAACGTGCTGGCAGTAAGCGCGTTGGGTCATTAGGGATTAGCTGTTTGGGATATTAATTTTATTAAATAATTGAACGCCCCGGCAGTGAGCGCGTTGGGTCGTTAAGGATTAGCTGTGTCAGATATTAATCTAATAAATAAATAAACGCACCGATACTAAGCGGGTTAGTTCATTGGCGATTAGCTGTTTAGGATATCATTTTATTAAATAAATAAACGCGCCAGAAGTAAGCGCGTTGGGTCATTGGGAAATAGCTGTTTGGGATATCATTTTGTTAAATAAATAAACGCGCCAGAAGTAAGCGCTATGGGTCATTGAGGATTAGCTGTTTTGGATATCATTTTATTAAATAAATAAATGCGCCAGAAGTAAGCGCGTTGGGTCATTGGGGAATAGCTGTTTGGGACATCATTTTGTTAAATAAATAAACGCGCCAGAAGTAAGCGCTTTGGGTCATTGGGGATTAGCTGTTTGGGACTCATTTTATTAAATAAATAAACGCACCAGAAGTAAGAGCGTTGGGTCATTAAGGATTAGCTGTTTGGAATATTATTTTAGTGAATGAATAAACGCATCATAAGTAAGCGCGTTAGGTCAATAGGGATTAGCTGTTTGGGACTCATTTTATTAAATAAATAAACGCGCCAGAAGTAAGTGCTTTGGGTCATTGGGGATTAGCTGTTTGGGACTCATTTTGTTAAATAAATAAACGAGCCAGAAGTAAGCGCTTTGGGTCATTGGGGATTAGCTGTTTGGGACTCATTTTGTTAAATAAATAAACGCGCCAGAAGTAAGCCCGTTGGGTCATTGGGGATTAGCTGTTTGGGATTCATTTTATTAAATGAATAAACACACCGGCAGTAAACACGTTGGGTCGTTGGGGATTAGCTGTTTGAAATATCAATTTATTAAATAAATAAACGCACCGTGAGTAAGCGCGTTGAGTCATTGGGGATTAGCTTTTTGGGGTATTATCTTTTTAAATACATAAACGCACTAGCAGCAGGCGCGTAGGGTCATTGGGGATAAGCTGTTTGGGATATCATTTCATTAAATAAATAATCGCACCGGCAGTAAGCGCGTTGGGTCATTGGGGATTAGCTGTTTGGAATATCATTCTATTTAATAAATAAACGTGCTGGCAGTAAGCGCGTTGGGTCATTGGGGATTAGCTTTTTAGGGTATTATCTTTTTAAATACATAAACGCACTAGCAGCAGGCGCGTTGGGTCATTGGGGATAAGCTGTTTGGGATATCATTTCATTAAATAAATAAACGCACCGGCAGTAAGCGCGTTGGGTCATTGAGAATTAGCTGTTTGGGATATCATTTTATTAAATAAATAAACGCGCCAGAAGTAAGCGCGTTGCGTCATTGGGAAATAGCTGTTTGAGATATTATTTTATTAAATAAATAAACGCGCCAGAAGTAAGCGCTTTGGGTCATTGGGGATTAGCTGTTTGGGACTCATTTTATTAAATAAATAAATGCACTGGCAGTAAGCGCGTTGGGTCATTGGAGATTAGCTGTTTGGGATATTATTTCATTTAATAAATAAACGCACCGGCAGTAAGCGCGTTATGTCATTCGGGATTAGCTGTTTGAAGTATCAGTTTATTAAATAAATAAACATGCTGGCAGTAAGCACGTTGGGTCATTGAAGATTAGCTTTTTAGGGTATTATCTTTTTGAATACATAAACGCACTAGCAGCAGGCGCGTAGGGTCATTGGGGATAAGCTGTTTGGGACATCATTTTATTAAATAAATAAACGCGCTAAAAGTAAGCGCGTTGGGTCATTGGGGATTCGCTGTTTGGGATATCATTTTATTAAATAAATAAATGCACCAGGAGTAAGCGCGTTGGATCATTGGGTATTAGCCGTTTGGGATATGATTTTATTAAATAAATAAACGTGCCAGCAGTAAGCGCTTTGGGACATTGGGGATTAGCTGTTTGGGATTCATTTTATTAAATAAATAAACACACCGGCAGTAAGCGCGTTGGGTCGTTGGGGATTAGCTGTTTTAGATATCATTCTATTTGATAAATAAACGCACCGTAAGTAAGCGCGTTAAGTCATTGGGAATTAGCTGTTTAGGATATCATTTTATTAAATAAATAAACGCGCCAAAATTAAGCGCGTTGGGTCATTGGAGATTAGCTGTTTGGGATATCATTTTATTAAATAAAAAAACGCGCCAAAAGTAAGCGCGTTAAGTCATTGGGGATTAGCTGGTTGGGACTCATTTTATTAAATAAATAAACACACTGGCAGTAAGCGCGTTGGGTCATTAGAGATAAGCTGTTTGGGATATCATTTTAGTAAATAAATAAACGCACCGGCAGTAAGCGCGTTAGGTCATTGAGGATCAGCTGTTTGGGATATCATTTTATTAAATAAATAAACGCGCCAGAAGTAAGCGCGTTGGGTCATTGGGGAATAGCTGTTTGAAATATCATTTTATTAAATAAATAAACGTGCTGGCAGTAAGCGCGTTAGGTCATTGGGGATTAGCTTGTTGGGGTATTATCATTTTAAATACTTAAACGCACTAGCAGCAAGCACGTAGGGTCATTTAGGATAAGCTGTTTAGGATATCATTTTATTAAATAAATAAACGCGCCAAAAGTAAGCGCGTTGGGTCATTGGGGATTTGCTGTTTGAGATATTATTTTATTAAATAAATAAATGCACCAGGAGTAAGCGCGTTGGATCATTGGGTATTAGCTGTTTGGGATGTGATTTTATTAAATAAATAAACGTGCCGACAGTAAGCGCTTTGTTACATTGGGGAATAGCTGTTTGGGATTCATTTTATCAAATAAATAGACACACCGGCAGTATGCGCGTTGGGTCGTTGGGGATTAGCTGTTTCAGATATTATTCTATTAAATAAATAAACGCACCGTGAGTAAGCGCGTTGAGTCATTGGGGATTCGCTGTTTATGATATCATTTTATTAAATAAATAAATGCACCAGAAGTAAGCGCGTTGGATCATTGGGTATTAGCTGTTTGAAATATGATTTTATTAAATAAATAAACGTGCCAGCAGTAAGCGCTTTGGGACATTGGGGATTAGCTGTTTGGGATTCATTTTATTAAATAAATAAACACACCGGCAGTAAGCATGTTGAGTCGTTGGGGATAAGCTGTTTCAGATATCATTCTATTAAATAAATAAACGCACCGTGAGTAAGCGCGTTGAGTCATTGGGGATTCACTGTTTGGAATATCATTTTATTAAATAAATAAATGCACCAGGAGTAAGCGCGTTGGGTCATTGGGAATTAGATTTTGGGGTATTATCCTTTTAAATACATAAACGCACTAGCAGCAGGCGCGTAGGGTCATTGGGAATAAGCTGTTTGGGATATCATTTTATTAAATAAATAAACGCGCTAAAAGTAAGCGCGTTGGGTCATTGGGGATTCGCTGTTTGGGATATTATTTTATTAAATAAATAAATGCACCAGGACTAAGCGCGTTGGATTATTGGGTATTAGCTGTTTGGGTTTCATTTTATTAAATAAATAAACACACCGGCAGTAAGCGCGTTGGGTCGTTGGGGATTAGCTGTTTTAGATATCATTCTATTTAATAAATAAACGCACCGTGAGTAAGCGCGTTAAGTCAATGGGGATTAGCTGTTTGGGATATCATTTTATTAAATAAATAAACGCGCCAGAAGTAAGCGCTTTGGGTCATTGGGGATTAGCTGTTTGGGACTTATTTTATTAAATAAATAAATGCACTGGCAGTAAGCGCGTTTGGTCATTATGGATTAGCTGTTCATGATATCATTTCATTAAATAAATAAACGCACCAGCAGTAAGCGCGTTAGGTCATTGGGGATTAGCTGTTTGGAATATCATTTTATTAAATAAATAAACGTTCTGGCAGTAAGCGCGTTGGGTGATTGGGGATTAGCTTTTTAGGGTATTATCTTTTTAAATACATAAACGCACTAGCAGCAGGCGCGTAGGGTCATTGGGGATAAGCTGTTTGGGATATCATTTCATTAAATAAATAAACGCACCGGCAGTAAGCGCGTTGGGTCATTGGGGATTAGCTGTTTGGGATATCATTTTATTAAATAAATAAACGCGCTAAAAGTAAGCGCGTTGGATCATTTGGGATTAGCTGTTTGGGATTCATTTTATTAAATAAATAAACGCGCCAGACATAAGCGCTTTGGGTCATTGGGGATTAGCTGTTTGGGACTCATTTTATTAAATAAATAAATGCACTGGCAGTAAGCGCGTTGGGTCATTGGGGATAAGCTGTTTGGGATATCATTTCATTAAATAAATAAACGCACAGGCAGTAAGCGCGTTAGGTCATTGGGAATTAGCTGTTTGGAATATCATTTTATTAAATAAATATACGTGCTGGCAGTAAGCGCGTTGGGTCATTGAGGATTAGCTTTTTGGGGTATTATCTTCTTAAATACATAAACGCACTAGCAGCAGGCGCGTAGGGTCATTGGGAATAAGCTGTTTGGAATATCATTTTATTAAATAAATAAACGCGCTAAAAGTAAGTGCGTTGGGTCATTGGGGATTCGCTGTTTGGGATATCATTTTATTAAATAAATAAATGCACCAGGAGTAAGCGCGTTAGATCATTGGGTATTAGCTGTTTGGGATATGATTTTATTAAATAAATAAACGTGCCGGCAGTAAGCGCTTTGGGACATTGGAGATTAGCTGTTTGGGATTCATTTTATTAAATAAATAAAAACACCGGCAGTAAGCGCGTTGGGTCGTTGGGGATTAGCTGTTTAAAATATCATTCTATTAAATAAATAAACGCACCGTGAGTAAGCGCGTTAAGTCAATGGGGATTAGCTGTTTGGGATATCATTTTATTAAATGAATAAACGCGCCAGAAGTAAGCCCGTTGGATCATTGGGGATTAGCTGTTTGGGATTCATTTTATTAAATAAATAAACACACCGGCAGTAAGCGCGTTGGGTCGTTGGGGATTAGCTGTTTGAGATATCAATTTATTAAAAAAATAAACGCACCGTGAGTAAGTGCGTTAAGTCCTTGGGGATTAGCTGTTCAGGATATTATTTTATTGAACAAATTAACGCGCCAGGAGTAAGCGCGTTGGGTCATTGGGGATTAGCTGTTTGGAATATCATTTTATTAAATAAATAAACGTGCTGGCAGTAAGCGCGTTGGGTCATTGGGGATAAGCTTTTTGGGGTATTAATTTTTTAAATACATAAACGCACTAGCAGCAGGCGCGTAAGGTCATTGGGGATAAGCTTTTTGGGATATCATTTCATTAAATAAATAAACGCACCGGCAGTAAGCACGTTGGATCATTGGGGATTAGCTGTTTGGGATATCATTTTATTAAATAAATAAACGCACTAAAAGTAAGCGCGTTGGGTCATTGGGGATTAGCTGTTTGGGATTCATTTTATTAAATAAATAAACGCGCCAGAAGTAATTGCTTTGGGTCATTGGGGATTAGCTGTTTGGGACTCATTTTATTATATAAATAAATGCACTGGCAGTAAGCGCGTTGGGTCATTGGGGATTAGCTGTTTGAAATATCATTTCATTAAATAAATAAACGCACCGGCAGTAAGCGCGTTAGGTCATTGGGGATTAGCTGTTTGGAATATCAGTTTATTAAATAAATATACGTGCTGGCAGTAAGCGCGTTGGGTCATTGAGGATTAGCTTTTTGGGGTATTATCTTTTTAAATACATAAACGCACTAGCAGCAGGCGCGTAGGGTCATTGGGGATAAGCTGTTTGGGACATCATTTTATTAAATAAATAAACGCGCTAAAAGTAAGCGCGTTGGGTCATTGGGGATTCGCTGTTTGGGATATCATTTTATTAAATAAATAAATGCACCAGGAGTAAGCGCGTTGGATCATTGGGTATTAGCCGTTTGGGATATGATTTTATTAAATAAATAAACGTGCCAGCAGGAAGCGCTTTTGGACATTGGGGATTAGCTGTTTGGGATTCATTTTATTAAATAAATAAACACACCGGCAGTAAGCGCGTTGGGTCGTTGGGGATTAGCTGTTTTAGATATCATTCTATTTAATAAATAAACGCACCGTGAGGAAGCGCGTTAAGTCATTGGGAATTAGCTGTTTAGGATATCATTTTATTAAATAAATAAACGCGCCAAAATTAAGCGCGTTGGGTCATTGGAGATTAGCTGTTTGGGATATCATTTTATTAAATGAAAAAACGCGCCAAAAGTAAGCGCGTTATGTCATTGGGGATTAGCTGGTTGGGACTCATTTTATTAAATAAATAAATACACTGGCAGTAAGCGCGTTGGGTCATTAGAGATAAGCTGTTTGGGATATCATTTTAGTAAATAAATAAACGCACCGGCAGTAAGCGCGTTAGGTCATTGAGGATTAGCTGTTTGGGATATCATTTTATTAAATAAATAAACGCGCCAGAAGTAAGCGCGTTGAGTCATTGGGGAATAGCTGTTTGGGATATTATTTTGTTAAATAAATAAACGCGCCAAAAGTAAGCGCTTTGGGTCATTGACGATTAGCTGTTTGGGACTCATTTTATTAAATAAATAAATGCACTGGCAGTAAGCGCGTTGAGTCATTGGGGATTAGCTGTTTGAGATATCATTTCAATAAATAAATAAACGCACCGGCAGTAAGCGCGTTAGGTCATTGGGGATTAGCTGTTTGGGATTCATTTTATTAAATAAATAAACACACCGGCAGTAAGCGCGTTGGGTCGTTGGGGATTAGCTGTTTGAGATATCAATTTATTAAATAAATAAACGCACCGTAAGTAAGCGCGTTAAGTCAATGGGGATTAGCTGTTTGGGATATCATTTTATTAAATAAATAAACGCGCCAGAAGTAAGCGCTTTGGGTCATTGGGGATTAGCTGTTTGGGACTTATTTTATTAAATAAATAAATGCACTGGCAGTAAGCGCGTTTGGTCATTATGGATTAGCTGTTCATGATATCATTTCATTAAATAAATAAACGCACCAGCAGTAAGCGCGTTAGGTCATTGGGGATTAGCTGTTTGGAATATCATTTTATTAAATAAATAAACGTTCTGGCAGTAAGCGCGTTGGGTGATTGGGGATTAGCTTTTTAGGGTATTATCTTTTTAAATACATAAACGCACTAGCAGCAGGCGCGTAGGGTCATTGGGGATAAGCTGTTTGGGATATCATTTCATTAAATAAATAAACGCACCGGCAGTAAGCGCGTTGGGTCATTGGGGATTAGCTGTTTGGGATATCATTTTATTAAATAAATAAACGCGCTAAAAGTAAGCGCGTTGGATCATTTGGGATTAGCTGTTTGGGATTCATTTTATTAAATAAATAAACGCGCCAGACATAAGCGCTTTGGGTCATTGGGGATTAGCTGTTTGGGACTCATTTTATTAAATAAATAAATGCACTGGCAGTAAGCGCGTTGGGTCATTGGGGATAAGCTGTTTGGGATATCATTTCATTAAATAAATAAACGCACAGGCAGTAAGCGCGTTAGGTCATTGGGAATTAGCTGTTTGGAATATCATTTTATTAAATAAATATACGTGCTGGCAGTAAGCGCGTTGGGTCATTGAGGATTAGCTTTTTGGGGTATTATCTTCTTAAATACATAAACGCACTAGCAGCAGGCGCGTAGGGTCATTGGGAATAAGCTGTTTGGAATATCATTTTATTAAATAAATAAACGCGCTAAAAGTAAGTGCGTTGGGTCATTGGGGATTCGCTGTTTGGGATATCATTTTATTAAATAAATAAATGCACCAGGAGTAAGCGCGTTGGATCATTGGGTATTAGCTGTTTGGGATATGATTTTATTAAATAAATAAACGTGCCGGCAGTAAGCGCTTTGGGACATTGGAGATTAGCTGTTTGGGATTCATTTTATTAAATAAATAAAAACACCGGCAGTAAGCGCGTTGGGTCGTTGGGGATTAGCTGTTTAAAATATCATTCTATTAAATAAATAAACGCACCGTGAGTAAGCGCGTTAAGTCAATGGGGATTAGCTGTTTGGGATATCATTTTATTAAATGAATAAACGCGCCAGAAGTAAGCCCGTTGGATCATTGGCGATTAGCTGTTTGGGATTCATTTTATTAAATAAATAAACACACCGGCAGTAAGCGCGTTGGGTCGTTGGGGATTAGCTGTTTGAGATATCAATTTATTAAAAAAATAAACGCACCGTGAGTAAGTGCGTTAAGTCCTTGGGGATTAGCTGTTCAGGATATTATTTTATTGAACAAATTAACGCGCCAGGAGTAAGCGCGTTGGGTCATTGGGGATTAGCTGTTTGGAATATCATTTTATTAAATAAATAAACGTGCTGGCAGTAAGCGCGTTGGGTCATTGGGGATAAGCTTTTTGGGGTATTAATTTTTTAAATACATAAACGCACTAGCAGCAGGCGCGTAAGGTCATTGGGGATAAGCTTTTTGGGATATCATTTCATTAAATAAATAAACGCACCGGCAGTAAGCACGTTGGATCATTGGGGATTAGCTGTTTGGGATATCATTTTATTAAATAAATAAACGCACTAAAAGTAAGCGCGTTGGGTCATTGGGGATTAGCTGTTTGGGATTCATTTTATTAAATAAATAAACGCGCCAGAAGTAATTGCTTTGGGTCATTGGGGATTAGCTGTTTGGGACTCATTTTATTATATAAATAAATGCACTGGCAGTAAGCGCGTTGGGTCATTGGGGATTAGCTGTTTGGGATATCATTTCATTAAATAAATAAACGCACCGGCAGTAAGCGCGTTAGGTCATTGGGGATTAGCTGTTTGGAATATCAGTTTATTAAATAAATATACGTGCTGGCAGTAAGCGCGTTGGGTCATTGAGGATTAGCTTTTTGGGGTATTATCTTTTTAAATACATAAACGCACTAGCAGCAGGCGCGTAGGGTCATTGGGGATAAGCTGTTTGGGACATCATTTTATTAAATAAATAAACGCGCTAAAAGTAAGCGCGTTGGGTCATTGGGGATTCGCTGTTTGGGATATCATTTTATTAAATAAATAAATGCACCAGGAGTAAGCGCGTTGGATCATTGGGTATTAGCCGTTTGGGATATGATTTTATTAAATAAATAAACGTGCCAGCAGGAAGCGCTTTTGGACATTGGGGATTAGCTGTTTGGGATTCATTTTATTAAATAAATAAACACACCGGCAGTAAGCGCGTTGGGTCGTTGGGGATTAGCTGTTTTAGATATCATTCTATTTAATAAATAAACGCACCGTGAGGAAGCGCGTTAAGTCATTGGGAATTAGCTGTTTAGGATATCATTTTATTAAATAAATAAACGCGCCAAAATTAAGCGCGTTGGGTCATTGGAGATTAGCTGTTTGGGATATCATTTTATTAAATGAAAAAACGCGCCAAAAGTAAGCGCGTTATGTCATTGGGGATTAGCTGGTTGGGACTCATTTTATTAAATAAATAAATACACTGGCAGTAAGCGCGTTGGGTCATTAGAGATAAGCTGTTTGGGATATCATTTTAGTAAATAAATAAACGCACCGGCAGTAAGCGCGTTAGGTCATTGAGGATTAGCTGTTTGGGATATCATTTTATTAAATAAATAAACGCGCCAGAAGTAAGCGCGTTGAGTCATTGGGGAATAGCTGTTTGGGATATTATTTTGTTAAATAAATAAACGCGCCAAAAGTAAGCGCTTTGGGTCATTGACGATTAGCTGTTTGGGACTCATTTTATTAAATAAATAAATGCACTGGCAGTAAGCGCGTTGAGTCATTGGGGATTAGCTGTTTGAGATATCATTTCAATAAATAAATAAACGCACCGGCAGTAAGCGCGTTAGGTCATTGGGGATTAGCTGTTTGGGATTCATTTTATTAAATAAATAAACACACCGGCAGTAAGCGCGTTGGGTCGTTGGGGATTAGCTGTTTGAGATATCAATTTATTAAATAAATAAACGCACCGTAAGTAAGCGCGTTAAGTCAATGGGGATTAGCTGTTTGGGATATCATTTTATTAAATAAATAAACGCGCCAGAAGTAAGCGCTTTGGGTCATTGGGGATTAGCTGTTTGGGACTTATTTTATTAAATAAATAAATGCACTGGCAGTAAGCGCGTTTGGTCATTATGGATTAGCTGTTCATGATATCATTTCATTAAATAAATAAACGCACCAGCAGTAAGCGCGTTAGGTCATTGGGGATTAGCTGTTTGGAATATCATTTTATTAAATAAATAAACGTTCTGGCAGTAAGCGCGTTGGGTGATTGGGGATTAGCTTTTTAGGGTATTATCTTTTTAAATACATAAACGCACTAGCAGCAGGCGCGTAGGGTCATTGGGGATAAGCTGTTTGGGATATCATTTCATTAAATAAATAAACGCACCGGCAGTAAGCGCGTTGGGTCATTGGGGATTAGCTGTTTGGGATATCATTTTATTAAATAAATAAACGCGCTAAAAGTAAGCGCGTTGGATCATTTGGGATTAGCTGTTTGGGATTCATTTTATTAAATAAATAAACGCGCCAGACATAAGCGCTTTGGGTCATTGGGGATTAGCTGTTTGGGACTCATTTTATTAAATAAATAAATGCACTGGCAGTAAGCGCGTTGGGTCATTGGGGATAAGCTGTTTGGGATATCATTTCATTAAATAAATAAACGCACAGGCAGTAAGCGCGTTAGGTCATTGGGAATTAGCTGTTTGGAATATCATTTTATTAAATAAATATACGTGCTGGCAGTAAGCGCGTTGGGTCATTGAGGATTAGCTTTTTGGGGTATTATCTTCTTAAATACATAAACGCACTAGCAGCAGGCGCGTAGGGTCATTGGGAATAAGCTGTTTGGAATATCATTTTATTAAATAAATAAACGCGCTAAAAGTAAGTGCGTTGGGTCATTGGGGATTCGCTGTTTGGGATATCATTTTATTAAATAAATAAATGCACCAGGAGTAAGCGCGTTGGATCATTGGGTATTAGCTGTTTGGGATATGATTTTATTAAATAAATAAACGTGCCGGCAGTAAGCGCTTTGGGACATTGGAGATTAGCTGTTTGGGATTCATTTTATTAAATAAATAAAAACACCGGCAGTAAGCGCGTTGGGTCGTTGGGGATTAGCTGTTTAAAATATCATTCTATTAAATAAATAAACGCACCGTGAGTAAGCGCGTTAAGTCAATGGGGATTAGCTGTTTGGGATATCATTTTATTAAATGAATAAACGCGCCAGAAGTAAGCCCGTTGGATCATTGGCGATTAGCTGTTTGGGATTCATTTTATTAAATAAATAAACACACCGGCAGTAAGCGCGTTGGGTCGTTGGGGATTAGCTGTTTGAGATATCAATTTATTAAAAAAATAAACGCACCGTGAGTAAGTGCGTTAAGTCCTTGGGGATTAGCTGTTCAGGATATTATTTTATTGAACAAATTAACGCGCCAGGAGTAAGCGCGTTGGGTCATTGGGGATTAGCTGTTTGGAATATCATTTTATTAAATAAATAAACGTGCTGGCAGTAAGCGCGTTGGGTCATTGGGGATAAGCTTTTTGGGGTATTAATTTTTTAAATACATAAACGCACTAGCAGCAGGCGCGTAAGGTCATTGGGGATAAGCTTTTTGGGATATCATTTCATTAAATAAATAAACGCACCGGCAGTAAGCACGTTGGATCATTGGGGATTAGCTGTTTGGGATATCATTTTATTAAATAAATAAACGCACTAAAAGTAAGCGCGTTGGGTCATTGGGGATTAGCTGTTTGGGATTCATTTTATTAAATAAATAAACGCGCCAGAAGTAATTGCTTTGGGTCATTGGGGATTAGCTGTTTGGGACTCATTTTATTATATAAATAAATGCACTGGCAGTAAGCGCGTTGGGTCATTGGGGATTAGCTGTTTGGGATATCATTTCATTAAATAAATAAACGCACCGGCAGTAAGCGCGTTAGGTCATTGGGGATTAGCTGTTTGGAATATCAGTTTATTAAATAAATATACGTGCTGGCAGTAAGCGCGTTGGGTCATTGAGGATTAGCTTTTTGGGGTATTATCTTTTTAAATACATAAACGCACTAGCAGCAGGCGCGTAGGGTCATTGGGGATAAGCTGTTTGGGACATCATTTTATTAAATAAATAAACGCGCTAAAAGTAAGCGCGTTGGGTCATTGGGGATTCGCTGTTTGGGATATCATTTTATTAAATAAATAAATGCACCAGGAGTAAGCGCGTTGGATCATTGGGTATTAGCCGTTTGGGATATGATTTTATTAAATAAATAAACGTGCCAGCAGGAAGCGCTTTTGGACATTGGGGATTAGCTGTTTGGGATTCATTTTATTAAATAAATAAACACACCGGCAGTAAAAGCGTTGGGTCGTTGGGGATTAGCTGTTTTAGATATCATTCTATTTAATAAATAAACGCACCGTGAGGAAGCGCGTTAAGTCATTGGGAATTAGCTGTTTAGGATATCATTTTATTAAATAAATAAACGCGCCAAAATTAAGCGCGTTGGGTCATTGGAGATTAGCTGTTTGGGATATCATTTTATTAAATGAAAAAACGCGCCAAAAGTAAGCGCGTTATGTCATTGGGGATTAGCTGGTTGGGACTCATTTTATTAAATAAATAAATACACTGGCAGTAAGCGCGTTGGGTCATTAGAGATAAGCTGTTTGGGATATCATTTTAGTAAATAAATAAACGCACCGGCAGTAAGCGCGTTAGGTCATTGAGGATTAGCTGTTTGGGATATCATTTTATTAAATAAATAAACGCGCCAGAAGTAAGCGCGTTGAGTCATTGGGGAATAGCTGTTTGGGATATTATTTTGTTAAATAAATAAACGCGCCAAAAGTAAGCGCTTTGGGTCATTGACGATTAGCTGTTTGGGACTCATTTTATTAAATAAATAAATGCACTGGCAGTAAGCGCGTTGAGTCATTGGGGATTAGCTGTTTGAGATATCATTTCAATAAATAAATAAACGCACCGGCAGTAAGCGCGTTGGGTCATTAAGGATTAGCTGTTTGGAATATCATTTTATTAAATAAATAAACGTGCTGGCAGTAAGCGCGTTAGGTCATTGGGGATTAGCTTGTTGGGGTATGATCTTTTTAAATACTTAAACGCACTAGCAGCAAGCGCGTAGGGTCATTGGAGATAAGCTGTTTAGGATATCATTTTATTAAATAAATAAACGCGCCAAAAGTAAGCGCGTTGGGTCATTGGGGATTTGCTGTTTGAGATATTATTTTATTAAATAAATAAATGCACCAGGAGTAAGCGCGTTGGATTATTGGGTATTAGCTGTTTTGGATGTGATTTTATTAAATAAATAAACGTGCCGGCAGTAAGCGCTTTGTTACATTAGGGAATAGCTGTTTGGGATTCATTTTATTAAATAAATAAACACACCGGCAGTAAGCGCGTTGGGTCGTTGGGGATGAGCTGTTTTAGATATCATTCTATTAAATAAATAAACGCAACGTGAGTAAGCGCGTTGAGTCATTGGGGATTAGCTGTTTAGGATATCATTTTATTGAATAAATAAACGCGCCAGAAGTAAGCGCGTTGGATCATTGGGTATTAAATGTTTGGGATATGATTTTATTAAATAAATAAACGTGCCGGCAGTAAGCGCTTTGGGACATTGGGGATTAGCTGTTTGAGATTCATTATATTTAATAAATAAACACACCGGCAGTAAGCATGTTGGATCGTTGGGGATTAGCTGTTTCAGATATCATTCTATTAAATAAATAAACGCACCGTGAGTAAGCGCGTTTGGTCATTGGGGATAAGCTGTTTAGGATATCTTTTTATTGAATAAATAAACGCGCCAGAAGTAAGCGCGTTGTTTCATTGGAGATAAGCTGTTTGGGATATCATATTATTAAATAAATAATCGCATCATAAGTAAGCGCGTTAGGTCAATAGGGATTAGCTGTTTAGGAAATTATTTTATTCAATAAATGAACGCGCCAGAAGTAGGCCCGTTGGATCATTGGGGATTAGCTGTTTGGGATTCATTTTATTGAATAAATAAACACACAGGCAGTAAGCGCGTTGGGTCGTTGGGGATTAGCTGTTTGAAATATCAATTTATTAAAAGAATAAACGCACCGTGAGTAAGCGCGTTGAGTCATTGGGGATTAGCTGTTTAGGATATTATTTTATTGAATGAATAAACGCGCCAGAAGTAAGCGCGTTGGGTCATTGGGGATTAGCTGTATGAAATATCATTTTATTAAATAAATAAACGTGCTGGCAGTAAGCGCGTTGGGTCATTGGGGATTAGCTTTTTGGGGTATTATCTTTTCAAATACATAAACGCACTAGCAGCAGGCGCGTAGGGTCATTGGGGATAAGCTGTTTGGGATATCATTTCATTAAATAAATAAACGCACCGGCAGTAAGCGCGTTGGGTCATTGGGGATTAGCTGTTTGGGATATCATTTTATTAAATAAATAAACGCGCTAAAAGTAAGCGCGTTGGGTCATTATGGATTAGCTGTTTGGGATTCATTTTATTGAATAAATAAACGCGCCAGAAGTAAGCGCTTTGGGTCATTGGGGATTAGCTGTTTGGGACTCATTTTATTAAATAAATAAATGCACCAGCAGTAAACGCGTTGGGTCATTGGGGATTAGCTGTTTGGGATATCATTTCATTAAATAAATAAACGCACCGGCAGTAAGCGCGTTAGGTCATTGGGGATTAGCTGTTTGGAATATCATTTTATTAAATGAATATACGTGCTGGCAGTAAGCGCGTTGGGTCATTGGGAATTAGCTTTTTGGGGTTTTATCTTTTTAAATACATAAACTCACTAGCAGCAGGCGCGTAGGGTCATTGGGAATAAGCTGTTTGGGATATCATTTTATTAAATAAATAAACGCGCTAAAAGTAAGCGCGTTGGGTCATTGGGGATTCGCTGTTTAGGATATCATTATATTAAATAAATAAATGCACCAGGAGTAAGCGCGTTGGATCATTGGGTATTAGCTGTTTGAGATATGATTTTATTAAATAAATAAACGTGCCGGCAGTAAGCGCTTTAAGACATTGGGGATTAGCTGTTTGGGATTCATTTTATTAAATAAATAAACACACCGGCAGTAAGCGCGTTTGGTCGTTGGGGATAAGCTGTTTTAGATATTATTCTATTAAATAAATAAACGCACCGTGAGTAAGCGCGTGGAGTCATTGAGGATTAGCTGTTTAAGATATCATTTTATTGAATAAATAAACGCGCCAGAAGTAAGCACGTTGGATCATTGGGTATTAAATGTTTGGGATATGATTTTATTAAATAATTAAACGTTCCGGCAGTAAGCGCTTTGGGACATTGGGAATTAGCTGTTTGGGATTCATTCTATTAAAAAAATAAACGCACCGTGAGTAAGCGCGTTGGGTCATTGGGGATTAGCTGTTTAGGATATGATTTTATTGAATAAATAAACGCGCCAGAAGTAAGCGCGTTGGGTCATTGGAGATAAGCTGTTTGGGATATCATTTTATTTAATAAATAAATGCGCCAAAAGTAAGCGCGTTGGGTCATTGGAGATTAGCTGGTTGGGACTTAATTTATTAAATAAATAAACGCACTGGCAGTAAGCGCGTTGGGTCATTAGGGATAAGCTGTTTGGGAGAGCATTTTATTAAATAAATAAACGCACCGGCAGTGAGCGCGTTGGGTCATTAAGGATTAGCTGTTCGGGATATTATTTTATTAAATAATTAAACGCCCCGGCAATAAGCTTGTTAGGTCGTTGGGGATTAGCTGTTTGGGATATTACTTTATTAAATAAATAAACGCACCGGCAAAAAGCGGGTTAGTTCATTGGAAATAAGCTGTTTGGGATATCATATTATTAAATGAATAAACGCACCATAAGTAAGCGCGTTAGGTCAATAGGGATTAGCTGTTTAGGATATTAATTTATTAAATAAATAAACGCGCCAGAAGTGAGCGCTTTGGGTCATTGGTGATTAGCTGTTTGGGACTCATTTTATTAAATAAATAAATGCACTGGCAGTAAGCGCGTTGGGTCATTGGGGATTAGCTGTTTGGGATATCATTTCATTAAATAAATAAACGCACAGGCAGTAAGCGCGTTAGGTCATTGGGGATTAGCTGTTTGGAATATTATTTTATTAAATAAATATAAGTGCTGGCAGTAAGCGCGTTGGGTCATTGGGGATAAGCTTTTTGGGGTATTATCTTTTGAAATACATAAACGCACTAGCAGCAGGCGCGTAGGGTCATTGGGAATAAGCTGTTTGGGATATCATTTTATTAAATAAATAAACGCGCCAGAAGTAAGCGCTTTGGGTCATTGGAGATTAGCTGTTTGGGACTCATTTTATTAAATAAATAAATGCACTGGCAGTAAGCGCGTTAGGTCGTTGGGGATTAGCTGTTTGAGATATCAATTTATTAAAAAAATAAACGCACCGTGAGTAAGCGCGTTGAGTCATTGGGAATTAGCTGTTTAGGATATTATTTAATTGAATGAATAAACGCGCCAGAAGTAAGCGCGTTGGGTCATTGGGGATAAGCTGTTTGGAATATCATTTTATTAAATAAATAAACGTGCTGGCAGTAAGCGCGTTGGGTTATTGGGAATTAGCTTTTTGGGGTATTATCTTTTTAAATACATAAACGCACTAGCAGCAGGCGCGTAGGGTCATTGGGGATAAGCTGTTTGGGATATTATTTCATTAAATAAATAAACGCACCGGCAGTAAGCGCGTTGGGTCATTGGGGATTAGCTGTTTGGGATATCATTTTATTAAATAAATAAACGCGCTAAAAGTAAGCGCGTTGGGTCATTGGGGATTAGCTGTTTGGGATTCATTTTATTAAATAAATAAACGCGCCAGAAGTAAGCGCTTTGGGTCATTGGGAATTAGCTGTTTGGGACTCATTTTATTAAATAAATGAATGCACTGGCAGTAAGCGCGTTGGGTCATTGAGGATTAGCTGTTTGGGATATCATTTTAGTAAATAAATAAACGCACCAGCAGTAAGCACGTTAGGTCATTGGGGATTAGCTGTTTGGAATATCATTTTATTAAATAAATATACGTGCTGGCAGTAAGCGCGTTGGGTCATTGGGGATTAGCTTTTTGGGGTATTAACTTTTTAAATACATAAACGCACTAGCAGCAGGCGCGTAAGGTCATTGGGAATAAGCTGCTTGGGATATCATTTTATTAAATAAATAAACGCGCTAAAAGTAAGCGCGTTGGGTCATTGGGGATTCGCTATTTGGAATATCATTTTATTAAATAAATAAATGCACCAGGAGTAAGCGCGTTGGATCATTGGGTATTAGCTGTTTAAGATATGATTTTATTAAATAAATAAACGTGCCGGCAGTAAGCGCTTTGGGACATTGGGGATTAGCTGTTTGGGATTCATTTTATTAAATAAATAAACACACCGGCAGTAAGCGCGTTGGTTCGTTGGGGATTAGCTGTTTTAGATATTATTCTATTAAATAAATAAACGCACCGTGAGTAAGCGCGTTAAGTCAATGGGGATAAGCTGTTTGGGATATCATTTTATTAAATAAATAAACGCGCCAGAAGTAAGCGCTTTTAGTCATTGGGGATTAGCTGTTTGGGACTCATTTTATTAAATAAATAAATGCACTGGCAGTAAGCGCGTTGGGTCATTGGGGATTAGCTGTTCATGATATCATTTTATTAAATAAATAAACGCACCAGCAGTAAGCGCGTCAGGTCATTGGGGATTAGCTGTTTGGATTATCATTTTATTAAATAAATAAACGTGCTGGCAGTAAGCGCGTTGGGTCATTGGGGATTAGCTTTTTGGGGTATTATCTTTTTAAATACATAAACGCACTAGCAGCAGGCGCGTAGGGTCATTGGGGATAAGCTGTTTGGGATATCATTTCATTAAATAAATAAACGCACCGGCAGTAAGCGCGTTGGGTCATTGGGGATTAGCTGTTTGGGATATCTTTTTATTAAATAAATAAACGCGCTAAAAGTAAGCCCGTTGGGTCATTGGGGATTAGCTGTTTGGGATTCATTTTATTAAATAAATAAACACGCCAGAAGTAAGCGCTTTGGGTCATTGGAGATTAGCTGTTTGGGACTCATTTTATTAAATAAATAAATGCACTGGCAGAAAGCGCGTTGGGTCAGTGGGGATTAGCTGTTTGGGATATCATTTCATTAAATAAATAAACGCACAGGCAGTAAGCGCGTTAGGTCATTGGGGATTAGCTGTTTGGAATATTATTTTATTAAATAAATATAAGTGCTGGCAGTAAGCGCGTTGGGTCATTGGGGATAAGCTTTTTGGGGTATTATCTTTTGAAATACATAAACGCACTAGCAGCAGGCGCGTAGGGTCATTGGGAATAAGCTGTTTGGGATATCATTTTATTAAATAAATAAACGCGCTAAAAGTAAGCGCGTTGGGTTATTGGGGATTCGCTGTTTGGGATATCATTTTATTAAATAAATAAACGCACCGTGAGTAAACGCGTTAAGTCAATGGGGATTAGCTGTTTGGAATATCATTTTATTAAATAAATAAACGCGCCAGAAGTAAGCCCGTTGGATCATTGGGGATTAGCTGTTTGGGATTCATTTTATTAAATAAATAAACACACCGGCAGTAAGCGCGTTAGGTCGTTGGGGATTAGCTGTTTGAGATATCAATTTATTAAAAAAATAAACGCACCGTGAGTAAGCGCGTTGAGTCATTGGGAATTAGCTGTTTAGGATATTATTTAATTGAATGAATAAACGCGCCAGAAGTAAGCGCGTTAGGTCATTGGGGATAAGCTGTTTGGAATATCATTTTATTAAATAAATAAACGTGCTGGCAGTAAGCGCGTTGGGTTATTGGGAATAAGCTTTTTGGGGTATTATCTTTTTAAATACATAAACGCACTAGCAGCAGGCGCGTAGGGTCATTGGGGATAAGCTGTTTGGGATATCATTTCATTAAATAAATAAACGCACCGGCAGTAAGCGCGTTGGGTCATTGGGGATTAGCTGCTTGGGATATCATTTTATTAAATAAATAAACGCGCTAAAAGTAAGCGCGTTGGGTCATTGGGGATTAGCTGTTTGGGATTCATTTTATTAAATAAATAAACGCGCCAGAAGTAAGCGCTTTGGGTCAATGGGGATTAGCTGTTTGGGACTCATTTTATTAAATAAATAAATGCACTGGCAGTAAGCGCGTTGGGTCATTGGAGATTAGCTGTTTGGGATATCATTTTAGTAAATAAATAAACGCAGCGGCAGTAAGCACGTTAGGTCATTGGGGATTAGCTGGTTGGAATATCATTTTATTAAATAAATATACGTGCTGGCAGTAAGCGCGTTGGGTCATTGGGGATTCGCTGTTTGGAATATCATTTTATTAAATAAATAAATGCATTAGGAGTTAGCGCGTTGGATCATTGGGTATTAGCTGTTTGAGATTTGATTTTATTAAATAAATAAACGTGCCGGCAGTAAGCGCTTTGGGACATTGGGGATTAGCTGTTTGGGATTCATTTTATTAAATAAATAAACACACTGGCAGTAAGCGCGTTGGGTCGTTGGGGATTAGCTGTTTTAGATATCATTCTATTAAATAAATAAACGCACCGTGAGTAAGCGCGTTAAGTCAATGGGGATAAGCTGTTTGGGATATCATTTTATTAAATAAATAAACGCGCCAGAAGTAAGCGCTTTGGGTCATTGGGGATTAGCTGTTTGGGACTCATTTTATTAAATAAATAAATGCACTGGCAGTAAGCGCGTTGGGTCATTGGGGATTAGCTGTTCATGATATCATTTCATTAAATAAATAAACGCACCAGCAGTAAGCGCGTTAGGTCATTGGGGATGAGCTGTTTAGAATATCATTTTATTAAATAAATAAACGTGCTGGCAGTAAGCGCGTTGGGTCATTGGGGATTAGCTTATTGGGGTATTATCTTTTTAAATACATAAACGCACTAGCAGCAGGCGCGTAGGGTCATTGGGGATAAGCTGTTTGGGATATCATTTCATTAAATAAATAAACGCACCGGCAGTAAGCGCGTTGGGTCATTAGGGATTAGCTGTTTGGGATATCATTTTATTAAATAAATAAACGCGCTAAAAGTAAGCGCGTTAAGTCATTGGGTATTAGCTGTTTGGGATTCATTTTATTAAATAAATAAACGCGCCAGGAGTAAGCGCTTTGAGTCATTGGGGATTAGCTGTTTGGGACTCATTTTATTACATAAATAAATGCACTGGCAGTAAGCGCGTTGGGTCATTGGGAATTAGCTGTTTGGGATATCATTTCATTAAATAAATAAACGCACCGGCAGTAAGCATGTTAGGTCATTAGGGATTAGCTGTTTGGAATATCATTTTATTAAATAAATATACGTGCTGGCAGTAAGCGCGTTGGGTCATTGGGGATTAGCTTTTTGGGGTATTATCTTTTTAAATACATAAACGCACTAGCAGCAGGTGCGTAGGGTCATTGGGAATAAGCTGTTTGGGATATCATTTTATTAAATAAATAAACGCGCTAAAAGTAAGCGCGTTGGGTCATTGGGGATTCGCTGTTTGGGATATTATTTTATTAAAGAAATAAATGCACCAGGAGTAAGCGCGTTGGATCATTGGGTATTAGCTGTTTGGGATATGATTCTATTAAATAAATAAACGTGCCGGCAGTAAGCGCTTTGGGACATTGGGGATTAGCTGTTTGGGATTCATTTTATTAAATAAATAAACACACTGGCAGTAAGCGCGTTGGGTCGTTGGGGATTAGCTGTTTTAGATATCATTCTATTAAATAAATAAACGCACCGTGAGTAAGCGCGTTAAGTCAATGGGGATTAGCTGTTTGGGATATCATTTTATCAAATAAATAAACGCGCCAGAAGTAAGCGCTTTCGGTCATTGGGGATTAGCTGTTTGGGACTCATTTTATTAAATAAATAAATGCACTGGCAGTAAGCGCGTTGGGTCATTGGGGATTAGCTGTTCATGATATCATCCTATCTTAAAATTTTCATGGCCTGAAAGTGAAGCCTCAATAGCATTGGCTGAATCTAAGACGTGGTCAACGAGTGATTGGTCATTACCTCAAAAGCGCGCTATTTTTGAATTTGATTTTTTAATTTAGTTCAATGTTCAGTTTTAATTTTTACATACATAATACAAGTTTTGTTATTTAAATATTATTTAACACATCTAACAATCTAATACAGATTTTTATTCAATTAATTGTATAAATAAATTGAAATAATAGTTTTATCTTTTTCAGTTTTATTAGTTACAAAAAATAAATTAAAAAGTTTTTATATTTAAATTTACTTTGATATGCAGTTTTACACTATCAATAATTACAGTATTTGACACTTAAAAACTAACATTTATTTTTACATTATATGAAATAAAATTAAGAAAAACTAAAATTAATACATAACATTGATTATAATATGATGGGTAAGTAACATGCCAATCTGGTCAAATGGTGGCGGTTCGTATAAAGCGCGATAATTGGTTTAGTGTTAATTGTCTCCACAAGGTGTCACGTGCACGAATGAGCGGCATGAGGTGATTGAGTTAAACATATATCATACTGTCTATACTGAAGAAAAAAAGCGGTTATTTCCGATTGAGTGGTACCAGTGAATGGACGTCAAGACGTGCCATTAGATAAATACAGCGACCATCCACGTGCTTCACTACTGTGGCCCCGCTACATCTCAGCAGGAGAATCGAGTACAAGTAAGGTTTTTTATTATTTTTTACAAAATAAAACGTGAGAGTTAATTGAGCATGTGGGTTTACAATAGACGCGGTATTGTAGGTTTTAATCGTGTGCAGGGTGTGACGTGATTTTTGTGTGATTTTGGGCAAGGGGTATATTTGACATGAAAACGAAAAACGTTCGTCGATCAGTTAGTCAGTATTAAGAAGAAGGCTTGACTGTCACCTATAATCGGTTATCGTAAATGTGTTCGAGGGGAAGGCGTACGTTGACTGGTGCGTGTTAATGTTTGTCATTTGTGCCTAAGTATTAATTTGTGTACGTAAGGTGATGTGCGTGGATGTGAGAGAGAGTGCAGGGTAGTGCCATGTGCCAGTCTCGTGCATGCATGTCAAAGCATATTTGTTTTGTTTCCGTAAAAAAAAAAAAAAAATATAAAAACGTACTGGGGACGAAGGCTTAAGTAGGTTAATTAATCGTTGCAATCTGGTGCGTGTAAAAGTATGTTCAAGGAGAAGGCGTTTGTATCATGCGTGAGTTTGTATGGGTGCGTGTGTATATATGTTAAGGATAAGAGCACGTGGTTCCAATAGTGTGCATGCATGTCAGCTGTTTCTTGCATCAGTCAGTCGGTCAATTGTACATAAGGTATGTTCGGGGTCCAAGATTCGGCTGCCGTGGGCGGCCCGCGGTAGCCCGAGATCGCCCGAAGTTAACCAAAGAACGAGCGTTTTTTGGGCGAGTTCGGGCGACCCACGGCGACCCACGGCTGAAAATCAGCTGTGATATTACAATTTTTTCATTTCTTTTATTTCGCAGGTTATTATTGAGGAAAAACTATGGCGATCCCGTTTTCTTCAAACGAACTTTTTACTGAGATATCTGACAAGGACACAAACGCGTAAGTTAATTAAAAAAAAAAGTTTTTAATATGTTTATTTTTATTTTTTATTGGTTTTTGTATTATTTTTGTTACAGCGAAATTATAGGGTACATCGACGAAGTGACAGCTCCATATGATGTTGGTACGAACAAAAAATGGAAACTAATGAAGTTCATTGTCAGTAATGGAACTGGCAAAAAAATTCAATGTTTAATATGGGGTAACGATCTTATTTCAAAGTACAAGGATGACATCTCAGTTTGTAAGGTAAAAATAAAATGTAATTCTTATTATATGCACTCTTGATAAATACTCATTATTATAGTTATCGTCCAATTTTTTGTTTTAATTTACAGATCATCCACATTGAACGTGGGTACACCAAAGCAACGAAGTCCTCATACTCTGCGCAAGAGTTAGTCCCATTTGAATTAATAATTCAGAATCACACAAACATTGAATTTTTGGGTATGCATAATACAGAAGTGCCGGAGGAGCCACATGAAATTCAGGATGTCAATTTTGAAACCATCAAGGATGAAGACACTGGCTCTCTTATTCGTAAGTATAAAAAAAATACTAATACCCATAATTGTATGAAGTATGGTAAAAATTATTTTCCTTTGTTTATTAAACTTTTTTTCAATACCATTTTATTTGCATTTTTTAATGTTATCAGGCATTAGAGGCTTTATTCGAACTACGTTTGAAGCTGTCCCATGTCGCTTTGGCAATTCGACGTATGGATCAGGAGCGATAACAGATCTGTCTCACAAGATAACGGTAAACGTAACTAACTATTCACCTCTTAATTTTCAAAAGGGACACCACGTTTGTGTTACTGGCACTGTAAAAGATACAGGTAAATTTATGGTAATTTACACTTTACGACATTCTTTTTATATATTACATTGTTTAAATATTTTTCAGATGCCCCAATAATCATAATGTGCAAAGATTCTTCAGGAGTAATACTGGATAATTCTGTTGAAGATGTTTCTGCAATGGACGTGCTTCAAGGAATAAGGACTCCTAAAAGAAGGATTCGCGAATCCTAAGAGTTCAAGTCATTTTTTTACATAACTTTACTCTGTTTATATCATAACTAAAACATTTTTTTTTATTTAAAGTTTTTTATGATTTTCATGGATAAATTAAGTTTTTCGACTAATTAATTTTCTACTTATTTTCTAAAAATTCTCAGTTCCTACTCATTAAGACTAAAAGCACATTAGCTTTTATTAATATGTATAACAAACAGTAGGAAGACTGACTAAACTTAATGCGTGTTCATTAATAATAATAATAATATATGTATGGAAAGATTATAAAAATAAAAAATGTAATTTAATTACATCATAATATAAAATGTTATGTGTTTCATCTTCCAGGCTTAGCTCCTTTTGTATTTAAATAAAATTATACTTTGAAGTTATTGTTTACTTTATTCATTTATGTCAATTGTACAGTTAATACGAAAAAAAAAAATATCAGAAGGGCAGTGACCCAGATTTCAGCCTGTATAAGTGAGTGATATGAATACAACTTTTTCTCTCTTTCGATGAGCTTTAATGCAGCACTCTTAACCTAGACACCCAACCTAACCGTATGTAAAAGGATAGTTTTTTAAATATTGGCCCTGACTACGAGAGACAGAAGAAGGAAGGATTGGAGGGGGTACGGGGTGACTAACAACCTTCTACAACTGTTTCGCATTTGCCAGGCCGGGTCCTATTCGATGCGACTTGCTGCCAGAAGACAAACACAGAGTGGTTCAGAGATAAAACCTACGAAGGTATCAGCTGGCATTAAAAGGGTTGCATCACTTTAATTGTTTGTGTGGACAGACTCGAGTTTAAGAGAAAAATCCGATAACTTGAAAAGCAGTCATAAACAACGAGTACTGCGTGTTGACGTCAAAAGACAACAAAATTAAAGGTAAAAATAGACATAATTTTAATAAACATAACCTACGTATGAGTGGCAGTATCGGTATGCTATCATGCAAACTGGAAGAATTTGATTACATTTTTCATGAAATGTGTCATCATTAAACAGCATGACATATTTTTTTACTTTTCTTCTTCGTTTGCTAGCTTGACAGCCATGATTATATTGATAAAATTTAATGTGTATATAAAATTTAGTGTGTATACAAAAGCAGTCTATCATAAAAATTTTTGAGATTCTTTGTTTCGATTGTAAGATGATAGCTTAATTTCAAATGCCTCATTACTAAAGAATAAGGGTTCTTACTTTTTTTATGAACAAAGTAAAATTAAATACTTGATTTATGCTGTCTTGATTGACAAGATACTTTTGAAATCAAAGTATCATTTCAAAATCATAAATTTTACTTCACTAGAATTTTTAAACAAAATATAATATAATTCAATACCATACAACAAATTTAGTCTGAGATTTGAAGTTTAGACTATTTCTCTTCACTCGATGGCTCAACATCCATGAGGATGTTGAAATATCAGACGAGTTTTAGTGTTTAGTTTAATTAGAGTTTTAGCTATACACAGGGCAGAATCAGTCTGTCAATGTCAGTTTTGAAACTTTTTAAGTTTTTAATGATGATAGTTTCAAGTAGAATATTACTGTCATAATAGAAATAAGCTCATGCCTTTTTCTATTTTTCATGCAAAATCATCATAAAATAATATCCAATAAGTTTACTTTCACTGTGACATTTACAATATCGACCGTTTTCTTTATTTTCTTTCTTGACACCCACGAGGATGATAAAATTGATTTAGATGCTCAGTTTTAACCTGTACGTAAGCCAATACCAGTAGTCTATCATTGTCAGTTCTGAAACTTATCAAGTTTTTAATTATGATAGCTTAGCTTTAAGTGTCTTATTGTAATCATACATACGACTGGCTCAAGTGATATTAAACAAATACGTCAATCTTGGGAACTATGTATAATAATGATAAAATGATAACATCAGCAAATAATATTTTTTTGTGTTCGTATACCAAAAGGATTTATATTATCACTTATAAGTTGGAAATTATAATCAATATACTCTCTCAATGTCCAAATCATGTGCCTTTTCAGGCTACCGTAACTGACACAAATACGCATTTGGATGTTAATGAATTTTAATATTCGTGTATTGCATTATTTTTTTAATTATAAATATTCCTTTTCAGGTATCCATCATACTCCGTGGTAGCTGCTTCAATATAAGTTTTTTTTTAATAATTATATTATATTTACAAAACAAACTTATGTAATTATGTACAAATAAAATTATACTCTACTTATAATATAAGAATTTATTTTTTTCATAATTTTATACTCTACTTATAATATAAGAATTCATTTTTCTCATAATTTTATTCACAATCTCATTGCAATTTAAGGAAACTTTTACCTAACTTTTACCAATTTTTTACCAAACTTTTACCAAACTTTTACTATATTTACCAAACTTGACCAAAATTTAAAGCCTAAACAAAATTTACAACCTAACAAATTTTAACTTTCAAAAATTAAACTAAAATTGCAGCCACAATTTACATATCAACAACAGAATTAGTAACCATAACTGAAATTACAACCTCAACTGAATTAAAAACCACAACTACCATAATCGTTACCTAAATCACCACAACTGAATTAAAAACCACAATTACCATAATCGTTACCTAATCATTGCTTCAATTGAAATCATAAGCATAGTCTAAATCACCATAATAACTGAATTTTATTATTTTCTATTTTTCTTTGAGCATTCATTGCACTAAATTGATGATTAGAATTAAATTAATGACAAGTTTTTACAAAAAATATTACGTTTATTAATATACTTCTGTTGTTACTATCTTTAGTCATTAATTTGTTTTTTTCCTCTTTAATTACATTTCATTTGGTAAATTGACAGTTTAAAGAGAAATATACAAAAAATCTTACTTTTATTTTAAACAATAATTACAGGATTAATTTTAAATATACGTCATTATAATACGATAAGTTTTCAATACTTTTATAAATATTAAAATCAATATGCCACATTTATCAAATCGCACACAAGAACAACAACAAGAGTTTCTAAGAGAAAGGCGAGATCGCCGTGCAGAGAATCAGCGTCAACGAAGACAAGCTGCTCGACAGCTTGTTATTGATAATAATCGTGCAACAGAAGATTATTTAGGTCTCATGGATGTTCTTTGCTTACATTGTAATGCAAAACACTTTAAAGATGAAAAAATTTCAAATAAAGGATTATCTTTTAGCGATTGTTGCAGTCACGGTTCTGTCACTTTAAGCCCGTTACCAGATTTTCCTCAAGATTTATTAAAACTATTTAAAGGGGAAAGTGATAAGTCCACTCTTTTTTTTGAGCGTATTCGTTACTACAATAATTCTTTATCTTTTGCTTCTTTCAACGCTAATTTAGTGAATTTCCAATCTCGACGTCCTGGACCATATTGTTTTAAAATTCAAGGCCAAATATATTATCAAATTAATACTTCTTTGCATCCTCCTAATACTGACTCCCCAACTAACGGACAACTTTTTATTATTGACCAAGAAGAAGCTGTGCGTTATAGGATGATTGAGAATCCTGTTTTAGATTACGAACTTATATCTATGTTAGATTCTATTATTCGTAATAATAATATCTTTGCTAAATCCTATGAAATGATGAAGCAAGAAATAGATGCTCAACTTCTGTTGAATAGCGATATGCAACAGCCTGAGTTGCACTTGTTATTTTCATTGAAACCAGGTCAAGACATACGAAGATACAATTCTCAAAGAGTTAATGAAGTTGCAGCTATCTTTAGTACAACAGCTGATGGAGAAATTCCAGAATCTTATATTACTGTGCGGAACAAGAACACAAAACAATTAGAGTTGGTAAGTTCTATGGATCCAAATGTCGAACCATGGATATATCCTTTATTTTATCCATATGGTACACAAGGTTGGCACAGAAATATGATTCGAAACAATGATCATCGACGTATAACTCGAATGGCTTACACCAGATATCGAATGGCTATTAGATCTAACGAATTCAATCCTTTTATAATGGGCCGTAGATTGTATCAGCAATGGGTAGTTGACCATTATGTTAAAATAGAAAAAGATAGAATTCAATATTGCAAAGATCACCAAAAACAACTAAAGGCTGATACGTACAAAGGTTTACATGATTATATACAAACGTCTGCTCGTGATTTATCGGCTAACGTGGGTAAAACGGTAATTCTTCCTTCCTCATTTAATGGATCTCCTCGCCATATGCAACAATGTTACCAAGATGCCATGGCAATCGTTAATAGAAAAGGTAAACCAGATATTTTTCTCACAATGACATGTAATCCAAACTGGCGTGAAATTAAAGAAAATCTCTTACCAGGACAACAAGTTTCTGATAGACCAGATATCGTTGGACGAGTATTTCATTTAAAAAAAGATCGTTTACTTGATCTTATTATTAAAAAAAATTATTTCGGAAAAGTTGCGGGTTTCGTGTATGTTGTTGAATTCCAAAAGCGAGGCTTGCCTCACATGCATTTATTAATTACATTAGAACGTGGTTACAAAATTACTACATCCGACATAGTTGATAAATTTATATCTGCTGAAATCCCTGATCAAACTTCTAATCCTACATTACATGAAATAGTTATGAAAAACATGATACATGGTCCATGTGGGGATTGGTGTACTGTGAGTGATAAGTGCTCCAAAAAGTTTCCTAAGCAATTTCAAAATGAAACTACGTTAGATGAAAATGGGTATCCTAATTACCGTAGAAGAAACACTGGTATAACCTATGAACGGCCAGGAAATCATTTAGTAGATAATAAATGGGTTGTTCCTTATTGTCCAGAACTATTAGAAATTTTTAACTGTCATATGAATGTTGAAGTTGTTTCTAGCATTTTAGCAGTTAAATATTTATATAAGTATATTTATAAAGGTCATGATGCTGCTACTGTAATTATAAGAGAAACAGACGAAAGTAATACTATTAATCACGACGAAATTCATAATTTCATTGAAACTCGTTACGTTGGTCCAGTAGAAGCGTGTTATCGTATATTGAGTAAAACATTGCAAGATAAAAGTCATGCTATTATTAGATTGCCAATACATTTACCAAATGAACAATGCGTTATAATTCCAGATGCTGCTGAGGACGCAGTTGTTATTGATAACTTGAATACTTCAAGTAGTATGTTACTTGATTATTTCAAATTGAACGAAAGTTGTGAGGAAGCGAGACAATATTTTTATACAGAAATCCCAAGTTATTTTACGCATAAGAAAACAAAAGTTAATAATATTACTATAACTTCTTGGAATATTCGAAAAAAACAATTTAACTGTATAGGTCGCATGTTTTCTGTCAGCCCAACTCAAACAGAATTATTTCATTTAAGACTGCTATTACTTCATGTGAAAGCTGCAAAAAGTTACACCGATCTTAAAACAGTAAATAATATCTTACAACCATCTTTTTCGGCAACTTGCTTAGCACTCGGACTTATAGAAGATGATGAAGAATGGATTAAAGCAATGGAAGAAGCAACGCTTTGGATGATGCCTCAAAGACTTCGTCTTTTATTTGTTCGTATACTTATACACTGTCAACCGATTCACCCTGAAGAATTGTGGGAGGCATATAAACATGCAATGTCTGAAGATTTTTTGCGAACAAACGAACGTGAAGCAAGTTATCAAATGGCTTACTCTGAAATAAACAAGTTATTACAGAATGAAGGTCGAAGCTTAGTTGATTTTCCTACAATGGAACAATCTGTAATAAACACATATCATAACTGTCCCATATTATCACAACACTCATTTGAGGAAAATGAACGTCAATATAACCAGTTGAATGCAGAACAAAAAGAAATAGTGGATATCGTACTTAAAGCCGCCCAGGATGAAAATTACAATGGTTGTACTTGTTTTTATTTAGATGGACAAGGAGGATCTGGAAAAACTTTTGTATACACTACCATTTACAATAGACTAATTCTAAAAAACATTAAAATTTGTTCGATGGCCTTCACCGGAATCGCCGCAATTTTACTACCAAATGGAAAAACTGTTCATAAAACTTTTGGCTTACCAGTTCCTATATTTCAGGATTCTTCGTCACATATTAAGGCACAATCAAAAGAGGGTAAATTATTGAAAGATACCAAAGTTTTTATCTGGGATGAAGCACCAATGGCACCGAGATATGCTTTAGAAGTAGTAGATCGGACCTTAAAACATATTATGAATAGCAATTTGCCTTTTGGGGGAAAAATTATGCTTTTAGGTGGAGACTTTAGACAACTTCTCCCTATTAAAAATCATGGAACTCGAAGTGAAATATTAAATTTATCTATTAAGTATAGTTCATTATGGCATCATTTTTCGAAATTTCAATTAAAAACAAATATGAGGGTCTTACCGCAAGAGCTTGAATTCGCTCAGTTTTTATTAGCTGTAGGAAATGGTACCTTAAATGACTTGAATGATAATATTCAACTCCCTAATCGTTGTATACTACCAGTAGAAAGGTGTATTGTTCAAGAAGTGTTTGGAAAACTTATAGAAGAAAAAAATTTCGAAGAAATGAGTAAGTGTGCTATTTTATCTGCTAGAAATGTTGATGTCGATGACATTAATGATCAAGTTACTAATTTATTAGAAAAATCTACTGAAAATATTTATACTGGGATTGATAGTATTGAAAACTGCAATAATGGTGAGCTTACTGATCTTCTCTTACCAGAATACCTCAATACTTTAAATCCACCATCACTGCCTCCTTATACATTACGTTTAAGGAAAAATTGCATTATTATTTTGATTAGAAATATAAGTATCAATGAAGGCTTATGTAATGGCACAAGACTGCTGGTTATTGATTTTTCTAATCATTTATTAAAATGTAAGGTTTTGACAGGAGACAAATGTAACAATATTGTATTTTTAAATCGTATTACCCTTTACTGTGAGAATGAATATCCATTTACTTTTAAAAGAAGGCAATTCCCAGTAAAATTAGCCTTCGCAATGACTATAAACAAATCTCAAGGACAAACGTTTAAAAGAATAGGGATCGATCTCAGAAGAGATGTCTTCAATCATGGACAATTATATGTAGCTATGTCTCGGGTAAGATCATGGGACTCTCTAACAATTTATCTTGGATTCCAAAGACAAAACATGTATGTAAAAAATTACGTTTACAAAGAATTATATCTGTAATATTTAATAATGGTGAAATTATTGAATGTATACCAATAATATATTATTTAATCTTCTAATATTAGAAAACATTCAGCTTAAGGAGGTTCCGGCAAAAAATATAAAATGTTACATAACGCTGTAATTGTTGAAAAAAGGTACAGATTGTTTAATTCATGCAAAACGCGCGTCTTGACATACATGTGCTTTTTTCATGTATTTTCTAACTGAAGCGACATCCCAAAGATAATGAATTTGCATGGAACGATTGAATCTCTATAACATTCTTCTGTGTTATTTTCTAATAATAATAGGTTCATAAATAGAACGCATCGTTGCTTAATAATTTATACTAAATATTTATTTCGGCGCGCGTAGCGCGCTAATGAAATCTAGTTTCATTAAATAATCAAACGCACCAGCAGTGAGGGCGTTAGGTCATTGGGGATTAGCTGTTTGGAATATCATTTTATTAAATAAATAAACGTGCTGGCAGTAAGCGCGTTGGGTCATTAGGGATTAGCTTTTTGGGGTATTATCTTTTTAAATACATAAACGCACTAGCAGCAGGCGCGTAGGGTCATTGGGGATAAGCTGTTTGGGATATCATTTCATTCAATAAATAAACGCGCCAAAATTGAGCGCGTCGGGTCATTGGAGATTAGCTGTTTGAGATATCATTTTATTAAATAAAAAAACGCGCCAAAAGTAAGCGCGTTGGGTCATTGGGAATTAGCTGGTTGGAACTTATTTTATTAAATAAATAAACGCACTGGCAGTAAGCGCGTTGGGTCATTAGGAATAAGCTGTTTGGGATATCATTTTAGTAAATAAATAAACGCACCGGCAGTAAGCGCGTTGGGTCATTGAGGATTAGCTGTTTGGGATATTATTTTATTAAATAAATAAACGCGCCAGAAGTAAGCGCGTTGGGTCATTGGGGAATAGCTGTTCGGGATATCATTTTGTTAAATAAATAAACGCGCCAGAAGTAAGCGCGTTGGGTCATTGGGGATTAGCTGTTTGGGATATCATTTTATTAAATAAATAAACGCGCTAAAAGTAAGCGCGTTAAGTCATTGGGTATTAGCTATTTGGGATTCATTTTATTAAATAAATAAACGCGCCAGGAGTAAGCGCGTTAAGTCAATGGGGATAAGCTGTTTGGGATATCATTTTATCAAATAAATAAACGCGCCAGAAGTAAGCGCTTTCGGTCATTGGGGATTAGCTGTTTGGGACTCATTTTATTAAATGAATAAATGCACTGGCAGTAAGCGCGTTGGGTCATTGGGGATTAGCTGTTCATGATATCATTTCATTAAATAAATAAACGCACCAGCAGTGAGGGCGTTAGGTCATTAGAGATTAGCTGTTTGGAATATCATTTTATTAAATAAATAAACGTGCTGGCAGTAAGCGCGTTGGGTCATTGGGGATTAGCTTTTTGGGGTATTATCTTTTTAAATACATAAACGCACTAGCAGCAGGCGCGTAGGGTCATTGGGGATAAGCTGTTTGGGATATCATTTTATTCAATAAATAAACGCGCCAAAATTGAGCGCGTCGGGTCATTGGAGATTAGCTGTTTGAGATATCATTTTATTAAATAAAAAAACGCGCCAAAAGTAAGCGCGTTGGGTCATTGGGAATTAGCTGGTTGGAACTTATTTTATTAAATAAATAAACGCACTGGCAGTAAGCGCGTTAAGTCATTAGGAATAAGCTGTTTGGGATATCATTTTAGTAAATAAATAAATGCACCGGCAGTAAGCGCGTTGGGTCATTGAGGATTAGCTGTTTGGGATATTATTTTATTAAATAAATAAACGCGCCAGAAGTAAGCGCGTTGGGTCATTGGGGAATAGCTGTTCGGGATATCATTTTGTTGAATAAATAAACGCGCCAGAAGTAAGCGCGTTAGGTCATAAGGGATTAGCTGTTTCAGATATTATTTTATTGAATAAATAAATGCACCAGGAGTAAGCGCGTTGGATCATTGGGTATTAGCTGTTTAGGTATTAGCTGTTTGGGATATCATTTTAGTAAATAAATAAACGCACCGGCAGTAAGCGCGTTAGGTCATTGAGGATTAGCTGTTTGGGATATCATTTTATTAAATAAATAAACGCGCCAGAAGTAGGCGCGTTGGGTCATTGGGAAATAGCTGTTCGTGGTATCATTTTGTTAAATAAATAAACGTGCCGGCAGTAAGCGCGTTGGGACATTAGGAATTAGCTGTTTGGGATATCATTTTATTAAATAAATAAACGTGCCGGCAGTAAGCTTGTTCAATCACTGGGAATTAACTGTTTGAGGTATCATTTTATTAAATAAATAAATGCACCAGGAGTAAGCGCGTTGGATTATTGGGTATTAGCTGTTTGGGTTATTATTTTATTAAATAAGTAAACGCACCAGCAGTAAACGCGTTGGGTCATTGGGGATTAGCTGTTTGGGATATCATTTTATTAAATAAATAAACGTGCTGGCAGTAAGCGCGTTAAGTCATTGGGGATTAGCTTTTTGGGGTACCATTTTATTGATTAAATAAACGCACGAGCAGTAAGCGCGTTGGGTCATAGGGAATTAGCTGTTTCGGATATTATTTTATTGGATAAATAAATGCACCAGGAGTAAGCGCGTTGGATCATTGCGTATTAGCTGTTTGAGTATTAGCTGTTTGGGATATCATTTTATTAAATAAATAAACGTGCCGGCAGTAAGCGCGTTGGGACATTGGGGATTAGCTGTTTGGAATATTATTTTATTAAATAAATAAACGTGCCGGCAGTAAGCTCGTTCGGTCATTAGGGATTAACTGTTTGGGGTATCATTTTATTTAATAAATAAACGCGCTGGCAGTAAGCACGTTGGGTCAATGGGAAATAGCTAATTGGTATATCATTTAACAACATAAATAAACACGCTAGAAGTAAGAGCGTTGGGTCATTAAGGATTAGCTGTTTGGGATATCATTTTATTAAATAAATAAACGCACCAGCAGTTAGCGCGTTGGGTCATTAGGGACTAGCTGTTTGGAATATTATTATATTAAATAAATAAACGCCCCGGCAGTAAGCGCGTTGGGTCGTTGGTAATAAGCTGTTTGGGATATCATTTTATTAAATAAATAAATGCACCAGGAGTAAGCGCGTTGGATCATTGGGTATTAGCTGTTTAGGTTATTATTTTATTTAATAAATAAACGCACCAGCAGTTAACGCGTTGGGTCATTGGGAATTAGCTGTTTGGGATATCATTTTATTAAATAAATAAACGCCCTGGCAGTAAGCGTGTTGGGTCGTTGGGGATTAGCTGTTTGGGATATCATTTTATTAAATAAATAAACGTGCTAGCAGTAAGCGCGTTGAGTCATTAGGGATTAGCTTTTTGGGGTAGCATTTTATTGAATAAATAAATGCACGAGCAGTAAGCGCGTTGGGTCATAGGGGATTAGCTGTTTCGGATATTATTTTATTGGATAACTAAATGCACCAGGAGTAAGCGCGTTGGATCATTGGGTACTAGCTGTTGGGGTTATTTTATGAAATAAGTAAACGCATCAGCAGTAAGCGCGTTGGGTCATTGGGGATAAGCTGTTTGGGATATCATTTTATTCAATAAATTAATGCACCTGAAGTGAGCGCGTTAGATCATTGGGTATTAGCTGTTTGGGTATTAGCTGCCTGAGATATCATTTTATTCAATAAATAAACGCACCAGCAGTAAGCGCGTTGGGTCATTGGGGATTAGCTGTTTAGGATATCATTTTATTAAATAAATAAACGCCCCGGCAGTAAGCGCGTTGGGTCGTTTGGGATTAGCTGTTTGGGATATCATTTTATTGAATAAATAAATGCACCAGGAGTAAGCGCGTTGGATCATTGGGTATTAGCTTTTTGGGTAATTATTTTAATTAAATAAATAAACGTGCTGGCAGCAAGCGCGTCGGGTTATGGGGGATTAGCTTTTTGGGGTACCGTTTTATTAAATAAATAAACGCACCGGCAGTAAGCGCGTTGGGTCATTGAGGATTAGCTGTTTGGGATATCAGTTTATTAAATAAATAAACGCGCCAGAAGTAAGCGCGTTGGGTCATTGGGAAATAGCTGTTTGGGATATCGTTTTATTAAATAAATAAACGCACCAGCAGTTAGCGCGTTGGGTCATTAGGGATAAGCTGTTTGAAACTCATTTTATCAAATAAATAAACGCACTGACAGTAAGCGGGTTGGGTCATTGAGGATTAGCTGTTTATGATATTATTTCATTAAATAAATAAACGCACCGGCAGTAAGCGGGTTAGGTCATTGGGGATTAGCTGTTTAGAGTATCATATTATTAAATAAATAAACATGCTGGCAGTAAGCGCGTTGGGTCATTGGGAATTAGCTTTTTAGGGTATTATCTTTTTATATACATAAACGCACTAGCAGCAGGCGCGTAGGGTCATTGGGGATTCGCTGTTTAGGATATTATTTTATTAAATCAATAAATGCACTAGGAGTAAGCGCGTTGGATTATTGGGTATTAGCTGTTTGGGATATGATTTTATTAAATAAATAAACGTGCCAGCAGTAAGCGCGCTGAGTCGTTGGGGATTAGCTGTTTGGAATATCATTTTATTAACTAAATAAACGTGCTGGCAGTAAGCGCGTTGGGTCATTGGGGATTAGCTTTTTGGGGTATTATCTTTTCAAATACATAAACGCACTAGCAGCAGGCGCGTAGGGTCATTGGGGATAAGCTGTTCGGAATATCATTTTATTAACTTAATAAAGGTGCTGGCAGTAAGCGCGTTCGGTCATTGGTAATAAGCTGTTTGAGATATCATTTTATTAAATAAATAAATGCACCAGGAGTAAGCGCGTTGGATCATTGGGTATTAGCTGTTTGGGTTATTAATTTATTTAATAAATAAACGCACCAGCAGTAAACGCGTTGGGTCATTGGGGATTAGCTGTTTGGGATATCATTTTATTAAATAAATAAACGCGCTAAAAGTAAGCGCGTTGGGTCATTGGGGATTAGCTGTTAGGGATTTATTTTATTAAATAAATAAACGCGCCAGAAGTAAGCGCTTTGGGTCATTGGGGATTAGCTGTTTGGGACTCATTTTATTAAATAAATAAATGCACTGGCAGTAAGCGCGTTGGGTCATTGAAGATTAGCTGTTTGGGATATCATTTCATTAAATAAATAAACGCACCAGCAGTAAGCGCGTTGGGTCATTGGGGATTAGCTGTTCGGGATATTATTTTATTAAATACATAAACGCACTAAAAGTAAGCGCGTTGGGTCATTGGGGATTAGCTGTTAGGGATTTATTTTATTAAATAAATAAACGCGCCAGAAGTAAGCGCTTTGGGTCATTGGGGATTAGCTGTTTAGGATATCATTTCATTAAATAAATAAACGCACCGGCAGTAAGCGCGTTGGGTCATTGGGGATTAGCTGTTTGGGATATCATTTTATTAAATAAATAAACGCGCTAGAAGTAAGCGCGTTGGGTCATTGGGGATTAGCTGTTAGGGATTTATTTTATCAAATAAATAAACGCGCCAGAAGTAAGCGCTTTGGGTCATTGGGGATTAGCTGTTTAGGACTTATTTTATTAAATAAATAAATGCACTGGCAGTAAGCGCGTTGGGTCATTGGGGATTAGAAAATTGGAATATCATTTCATTAAATAAATAAACGCACCGGCAGTAAGCGCGTTAGGTCATTGGGGATTAGCTGTTTGGAATATCATTCTATTAAATAAATAAACGCACCGTGAGTAAGCGCGTTAAGTCATTGGGGATAAGCTGATTAGGATATCATTTTATTGAATAAATAAACGCGCCAAAATTAAGCGCGTTGGGTTATTGGATATTAGCTGTTTGGGATATCATTTTAGTAAATAAATAAACGCACCGGCAGTAAGCGCGTTTGGTCATTAAGGATGAGCTGTTTGGGATATCATTTTATTAAATAAATAAACGCGCCAGAAGTAAGCGCGTTGGGTCATTGGGAAATAGCTGTTCGGGATATCATTTTGTTAAATAAATAAACGCGCCAGAAGTAAGCGCTTTGGGTCATTGGGAATTAGCTGTTTGGGACTCATTTCATTAAATGAATAAATCCACTGGCAGTAAGCGCGTTGGGTCATTGGGGATTAGCTGTTTGAGATATCATTTCATTAAATAACTAAACGCACCGGCAGTAAGCGCGTTGGGTCATTAAGGATTAGCTGTTTGGAATATCATTTTATTAAATAAATAAACGTGCTGGCAGTAAGAGCGTTAAGTCATTGGGGATTAGCTGTTTGGGATATCATTTCATTAAATAAATAAACGCACCGGCAGTAAGCGCGTTGCGTCATTGGGGATTAGCTGTTTGGGATATCATTTTATGAAATAAATAAACGCGCCAAAAGTAAGCGCGTTGGGTCATTGGGGATTCGCTGTTTGGGATATCATTTCATTAAATAAATAAACGCACCAGCAGTAAGCGCGTTCGGTCATTGGGGATTCGCTGTTTGGGATATCATTTCATTAAATAAATAAACGCACCAGCAGTAAGCGCGTTCGGTCATTGGGGATTAGCTGTTTGGGATATCATTTTATTAAATAAATAAACGCACCAGCAGTAAGCGCGTTGGGTCATTGGGGATTAGCTGTTCGGGATATCATTTTATTAAATTCATTAACGCGCTAAAAGTAAGCGCGTTGGGTCATTGGGGATTAGCTGTTAGGGATTTATTTTATTAAATAAATAAACGCGCCAGAAGTAAGCGCTTTGGGTCATTGGGAATTAGCTGTTTGGGATATCATTTCATTAAATAAATAAACGCACCGGCAGTAAGCGCGTTGCGTCATTGGGGATTAGCTGTTTGGGATATCATTTTATCAAATAAATAAACGCGCTAGAAGTAAGCGCGTTGGGTCATTGGGGATTAGCTGTTTGGGACTCATTTTATTAAATAAATAAATGCACTGGCAGTAAGCGCGTTGGGTCATTGGGGATTAGAAGTTTGGGATATCATTTCATTAAATGAATAAACGCACCGGCAGTAAGCGCGTTAGGTCATTGGGGATTAGCTGTTTGGAATATCATTCTATTAAATAAATAAACGCACCGTGAGTAAGCGCGTTGGGTCATTGGGGATTAGCTGTTAGGGATTTATTTTATTAAATAAATAAACGCGCCAGAAGTAAGCGCGTTGGGTCATTGGGGATTAGCTGTTTGAGATATCATTTCATTAAATAACTAAACGCACCGGCAGTAAGCGCGTTGGGTCATTGGGGATTAGCTGTTAGGGATTTATTTTATTAAATAAATAAACGCGCCAGAAGTAAGCGCGTTGGGTCATTGGGGATTAGCTGTTTGAGATATCATTTCATTAAATAACTAAACGCACCGGCAGTAAGCGCGTTGGGTCATTAAGGATTAGCTGTTTGGAATATCATTTTATTAAATAAATAAACGTGCTGGCAGTAAAAGCGTTAGGTCATTAGGGATTAGCTTGTTGGTGTATTATCTTTTTAAATACTTAAACGCACTAGCAGCAAGCGCGTAGGGTCATTGGGGATAAACTGTTTAGGACATCATTTTATTAAATAAATAAACGCGCCAAAAGTAAGCGCGTTGGGTCATTGGGGATTTGCTGTTTGGGATATCATTTTATTAAATAAATAAATGCACCAGAAGTAAGCGCGTTAGATCATTGGGTATTAGCTGTTTAGGATGTGATTTTATTAAATAAATAAACGTGCCGGAAGTAAGCGCTTTGTAACATTGGGGATTAGCTGTTTGGGATTCATTTTATTAAATAAATAAACACAACGGCAGTAATCGCGTTAGGTCGTTAGGGATTAGCTGTTTGAGATATCAATATATTAAATAAATAAACGCACCGTGAGTAAGCGCGTTGAGTCATTGGGGATTAGCTGTTTAGGATATCATTTTATTGAATAAATAAACGCGCCAGAAGTAAGCGCGTTGAGTCGTTGGGGATAAGCTGTTTAAAATATCATTTTATTAACTAAATAAACGTGCTGGCAGTAAGCGCGTTGGGTCATTGGGGATTAGCTTTTTGGGGTATTATCTTTTCAAATACATAAACGCACTAGCAGCAGGCGCGTAGGGTCATTGGGGATAAGTTGTTCGGAATATCATTTTATTAACTCAATAAAGGTGCTGGCAGTAAGCGCGTTGGGTCATTGGGGATTAGCTTTTTGGGGTATTATCTTTTTAAATACATAAACGCACTAGCAGCAGGCACGTGGGGTCATTTGGGATAAGCTGTTTGGGATATCATTTCATTAAATGAATAAACGCACCGGCAGTAAGCGCGTTGGGTCATTGGGGATTAGCTGTTTGGGATATCATTCTATTAAATAAATAAACGCGCTAAAAGTAAGCGCGTTGGGTTATTGAGGATTAGCTGTTAGGGATTTATTTTATTAAATAAATAAACGCGCCAGAAGTAAGCGCTTTGGGTCATTGGGGATTAGCTGTTTGGGACTCATTTTATTAAATAAATAAATGCACTGGCAGTAAGCGCGTTGGGTCATTGAAGATTAGCTGTTTGAGATATCATTTCATTAAATAAATAAACGCACCAGCAGTAAGCGCGTTAGGTCATTGGGGATTAGCTGTTCGGGATATCATTTTATTAAATACATAAACGCGCTAAAAGTAAGCGCGTTGGGTCATTGGGGATTAGCTGTTAGGGATTTATTTAATCAAATAAATAAACGCGCCAGAAGTAAGCGCTTTGGGTCATTGGGGATTAGCTGTTTGGGATATCATTTCATTAAATAAATAAACGCACCGGCAGTAAGCGCGTTGGGTCATTGGGGATTAGCTGTTTGGGATATCATTTTATTAAATAAATAAACGCGCTAGAAGTAAGCACGTTGGGTCATTGGGGATTAGCTGTTAGGGATTTATTTTATCAAATAAATAAACGCGACAGAAGTAAGCGCTTTGGGTCATTGGGGATTAGCTGTTTGGGACTCATTTTATTAAATAAATAAATGCACTGGCAGTAAGCGCGTTGGGTCATTGGGAATTAGAAGTTTGGGATATCATTTCATTAAATAACTAAACGCACCGGCAGTAAGCGCGTTGGGTCATTGGGGATTAGCTGTTAGGGATTTATTTTATTAAATAAATAAACGCGCCAGAAGTAAGCGCGTTGGGTCATTGGGGATTAGCTGTTTAAGATATCATTTCATTAAATAACTAAACGCACCGGCAGTAAGCGCGTTGGGTCATTAAGGATTAGCTGTTTGGAATATCATTTTATTAAATAAATAAACGTGCTGGCAGTAAGAGCGTTAGGTCATTGGGGATTAGCTTGTTGGGGTATTATCTTTTTAAATACTTAAACGCACTAGCAGCAAGCGCGTAGGGTCATTGGGGATAAACTGTTTAGGACATCATTTTATGAAATAAATAAACGCGCCAAAAGTAAGCGCGTTGGGTCATTGGGGATTCGCTGTTTGGGATATCATTTTATTAAATAAATAAATGCACCCGAAGTAAGCGCGTTAGATCATTGGGTATTAGCTGTTTGGGATGTGATTTTATTAAATAAATAAACGTGCCGGCAGTAAGCGCTTTGTAATATTGGGGATTAGCTGTTTGGGATTCATTTTATTAAATAAATAAACACAACGGCAGTAATCGCGTTAGGTCGTTGGGGATTAGCTGTTTGAGATATCAATATATTAAATAAATAAACGCACCGTGAGTAAGCGCGTTGAGTCATTGGGGATTAGCTGTTTAGGATATCATTTTATTGAATAAATAAACGCGCCAGAAGTAAGCGCGTTGAGTCGTTGGGGATTAGCTGTTTGGAATATCATTTTATTAACTTAATAAACGTGCTGGCAGTAAGCGCGTTGGGTCATTGGGGATTAGCTTTTTGGTGTATTATCTTTTCAAATACATAAACGCACTAGCAGTAGGCGCGTAGGGTCATTGGGGATAAGCTGTTCGGAATATCATTTTATTAACTCAATAAAGGTGCTGGCAGTAAGCGCGTTGGGTCATTGGGGATTAGCTTTTTGGGGTATTATCTTTTTAAATACATAAACGCACTAGCAGCAGGCGCGTGGGGTCATTTGGGATAAGCTGTTTGGGATATCATTTCATTAAATGAATAAACGCACCGGCAGTAAGCGCGTTGGGTCATTGGGGATTAGCTGTTTGGGATATCATTCTATTAAATAAATAAACGCGCTAAAAGTAAGCGCGTTGGGTCATTGGGGATTAGCTGTTAGGGATTTATTTTATTAAATAAATAAACGCGCCAGAAGTAAGCGCTTTGGGTCATTGGGGATTAGCTGTTTGGGACTCATTTTATTAAATAAATAAATGCACTGGCAGTAAGCGCGTTGGGTCATTAAAGATTAGCTGTTTGGGATATCATTTCATTAAATAAATAAACGCACCGGCAGTAAGCGCGTTGGGTCATTGGGGATTAGCTGTTAGGGATTTATTTTATTAAATAAATAAACGCGCCAGAAGTAAGCGCGTTGGGTCATTGGGGATTAGCTGTTTGAGATATCATTTCATTAAATAACTAAACGCACCGGCAGTAAGCGCGTTGGGTCATTAAGGATTAGCTGTTTGGAATATCATTTTATTAAATAAATAAACGTGCTGGCAGTAAAAGCGTTAGGTCATTAGGGATTAGCTTGTTGGTGTATTATCTTTTTAAATACTTAAACGCACTAGCAGCAAGCGCGTAGGGTCATTGGGGATAAACTGTTTAGGACATCATTTTATTAAATAAATAAACGCGCCAAAAGTAAGCGCGTTGGGTCATTGGGGATTTGCTGTTTGGGATATCATTTTATTAAATAAATAAATGCACCAGAAGTAAGCGCGTTAGATCATTGGGTATTAGCTGTTTAGGATGTGATTTTATTAAATAAATAAACGTGCCGGAAGTAAGCGCTTTGTAACATTGGGGATTAGCTGTTTGGGATTCATTTTATTAAATAAATAAACACAACGGCAGTAATCGCGTTAGGTCGTTAGGGATTAGCTGTTTGAGATATCAATATATTAAATAAATAAACGCACCGTGAGTAAGCGCGTTGAGTCATTGGGGATTAGCTGTTTAGGATATCATTTTATTGAATAAATAAACGCGCCAGAAGTAAGCGCGTTGAGTCGTTGGGGATTAGCTGTTTAAAATATCATTTTATTAACTAAATAAACGTGCTGGCAGTAAGCGCGTTGGGTCATTGGGGATTAGCTTTTTGGGGTATTATCTTTTCAAATACATAAACGCACTAGCAGCAGGCGCGTAGGGTCATTGGGGATAAGTTGTTCGGAATATCATTTTATTAACTCAATAAAGGTGCTGGCAGTAAGCGCGTTGGGTCATTGGGGATTAGCTTTTTGGGGTATTATCTTTTTAAATACATAAACGCACTAGCAGCAGGCACGTGGGGTCATTTGGGATAAGCTGTTTGGGATATCATTTCATTAAATGAATAAACGCACCGGCAGTAAGCGCGTTGGGTCATTGGGGATTAGCTGTTTGGGATATCATTCTATTAAATAAATAAACGCGCTAAAAGTAAGCGCGTTGGGTTATTAAGGATTAGCTGTTAGGGATTTATTTTATTAAATAAATAAACGCGCCAGAAGTAAGCGCTTTGGGTCATTGGGGATTAGCTGTTTGGGACTCATTTTATTAAATAAATAAATGCACTGGCAGTAAGCGCGTTGGGTCATTGAAGATTAGCTGTTTGGGATATCATTTCATTAAATAAATAAACGCACCAGCAGTAAGCGCGTTAGGTCATTGGGGATTAGCTGTTCGGGATATCATTTTATTAAATACATAAACGCGCTAAAAGTAAGCGCGTTGGGTCATTGGGGATTAGCTGTTAGGGATTTATTTTATCAAATAAATAAACGCGCCAGAAGTAAGCGCTTTGGGTCATTGGGGATTAGCTGTTTGGGATATCATTTCATTAAATAAATAAACGCACCGGCAGTAAGCGCGTTGGGTCATTGGGGATTAGCTGTTTGGGATATCATTTTATTAAATAAATAAACGCGCTAGAAGTAAGCGCGTTGGGTCATTGGGGATTAGCTGTTAGGGATTTATTTTATCAAATAAATAAACGCGACAGAAGTAAGCGCTTTGGGTCATTGGGGATTAGCTGTTTGGGACTCATTTTATTAAATAAATAAATGCACTGGCAGTAAGCGCGTTGGGTCATTGGGGATTAGAAGTTTGGGATATCATTTCATTAAATAACTAAACGCACCGGCAGTAAGCGCGTTGGGTCATTGGGGATTAGCTGTTAGGGATTTATTTTATTAAATAAATAAACGCGCCAGAAGTAAGCGCGTTGGGTCATTGGGGATTAGCTGTTTAAGATATCATTTCATTAAATAACTAAACGCACCGGCAGTAAGCGCGTTGGGTCATTAAGGATTAGCTGTTTGGAATATCATTTTATTAAATAAATAAACGTGCTGGCAGTAAGAGCGTTAGGTCATTGGGGATTAGCTTGTTGAGGTATTATCTTTTTAAATACTTAAACGCACTAGCAGCAAGCGCGTAGGGTCATTGGGGATAAACTGTTTAGGACATCATTTTATGAAATAAATAAACGCGCCAAAAGTAAGCGCGTTGGGTCATTGGGGATTCGCTGTTTGGGATATCATTTTATTAAATAAATAAATGCACCCGAAGTAAGCGCGTTAGATCATTGGGTATTAGCTGTTTGGGATGTGATTTTATTAAATAAATAAACGTGCCGGCAGTAAGCGCTTTGTAATATTGGGGATTAGCTGTTTGGGATTCATTTTATTAAATAAATAAACACAACGGCAGTAATCGCGTTAGGTCGTTGGGGATTAGCTGTTTGAGATATCAATATATTAAATAAATAAACGCACCGTGAGTAAGCGCGTTGAGTCATTGGGGATTAGCTGTTTAGGATATCATTTTATTGAATAAATAAACGCGCCAGAAGTAAGCGCGTTGAGTCGTTGGGGATTAGCTGTTTGGAATATCATTTTATTAACTTAATAAACGTGCTGGCAGTAAGCGCGTTGGGTCATTGGGGATTAGCTTTTTGGTGTATTATCTTTTCAAATACATAAACGCACTAGCAGTAGGCGCGTAGGGTCATTGGGGATAAGCTGTTCGGAATATCATTTTATTAACTCAATAAAGGTGCTGGCAGTAAGCGCGTTGGGTCATTGGGGATTAGCTTTTTGGGGTATTATCTTTTTAAATACATAAACGCACTAGCAGCAGGCGCGTGGGGTCATTTGGGATAAGCTGTTTGGGATATCATTTCATTAAATGAATAAACGCACCGGCAGTAAGCGCGTTGGGTCATTGGGGATTAGCTGTTTGGGATATCATTCTATTAAATAAATAAACGCGCTAAAAGTAAGCGCGTTGGGTCATTGGGGATTAGCTGTTAGGGATTTATTTTATTAAATAAATAAACGCGCCAGAAGTAAGCGCTTTGGGTCATTGGGGATTAGCTGTTTGGGACTCATTTTATTAAATAAATAAATGCACTGGCAGTAAGCGCGTTGGGTCATTAAAGATTAGCTGTTTGGGATATCATTTCATTAAATAAATAAACGCACCAGCAGTAAGCGCGTTGGGTCATTGGGGATTAGCTGTTCGGGATATCATTTTATTAAATACATAAACGCGCTAAAAGTAAGCGCGTTGGGTCATTGGGGATTAGCTGTTAGGGATTTATTTTATTAAATAAATAAACGCGCCAGAAGTAAGCGCTTTGGGTCATTGGGGATTAGCTGTTTGGGATATCATTTCATTAAATAAATAAACGCACCGGCAGTAAGCGCGTTGGGTCATTGGGGATTAGCTGTTTGGGATATCATTTTATTAAATAAATAAACGCGCTAGAAGTAAGCGCGTTGGGTCATTGGGGATTAGCTGTTAGGGATTTATTTTATCAAATAAATAAACGCGCCAGAAGTAAGCGCTTTGGGTCATTGGGGATTAGCTGTTTGGGACTCATTTTATTAAATAAATAAATGCACTGGCAGTAAGCGCGTTGGGTCATTGGGGATTAGAAGTTTGGGATATCATTTCATTAAATAAATAAACGCACCGGCAGTAAGCGCGTTAGGTCATTGGGGATTAGCTGTTTGGAATATCATTCTATTAAATAAATAAACGCACCGTGAGTAAGCGCGTTAAGTCATTGGGGATAAGCTGTTTAGGATATCATTTTATTGAATAAATAAACGCGCCAAAATTAAGCGCGTTGAGTTATTGGATATTAGCTGTTTGGGATATCATTTTAGTAAATAAATAAACGCACCGGCAGTAAGCGCGTTTGGTCATTAAGGATTAGCTGTTTGGGATATCATTTTATTAAATAAATAAACGCGCCAGAAGTAAGCGCGTTGGGTCATTGGGAAATAGCTGTTCAGGATATCATTTTGTTAAATAAATAAACGCGCCAGAAGTAAGCGCTTTGGGTCATTGGAAATTAGCTGTTTAGGACTCATTTCATTAAATGAATAAATCCACTGGCAGTAAGCGCGTTGGGTCATTGGGGATTAGCTGTTTGAGATATCATTTCATTAAATAACTAAACGCACCGGCAGTAAGCGCGTTGGGTCATTAAGGATTAGCTGTTTGGAATATCATTTTATTAAATAAATAAACGTGCTGGCAGTAAGAGCGTTAGGTCATTGGGGATTAGCTTGTTGGGGTATTATCTTTTTAAATACTTAAACGCACTAGCAGCAAGCGCGTAGGGTCATTGGGGATAAGCTGTTTAGGACATCATTTTATGAAATAAATAAACGCGCCAAAAGCAAGCGCGTTGGGTCATTGGGGATTCGCTGTTTGGGATATCATTTCATTAAAAAAATAAACGCACCAGCAGTAAGCGCGTTGGGTCATTGGAGATTAGCTGTTCGGGATATCATTTTATTAAATAAATAAACGCGCTAAAAGTAAGCGCGTTGGGTCATTGGGGATGAGCTGTTAGGGATTTATTTTATTAAATGAATAAACGCGCTAGAAGTAAGCGCTTTGGGTCATTGGGGATTAGCTGTTTGGGATATCATTTCATTAAATGAATAAACGCGCTAAAAGTAAGCGCGTTGGGTCATTGGGGATGAGCTGTTAGGGATTTATTTTATTAAATGAATAAACGCGCCAGAAGTAAGCGCTTTGGGTCATTGGGGATTAGCTGTTTGGGATATCATTTCATTAAATGAATAAACGCACCGGCAGTAAGCGCGTTGGGTCATTGGGGATTAGCTGTTTGGGATATCATTCTATTAAATAAATAAACGCGCTAAAAGTAAGCGCGTTGGGTCATTGGGGATTAGCTGTTAGGAATTTATTTTATTAAATAAATAAACGCGCCAGAAGTAAGCGCTCTGGGTCATTGGGGATTAGCTGTTTGGGACTCATTTTATTAAATAAATAAATGCACTGGCAGTAAGCGCGTTGGGTCATTGAAGATTAGCTGTTTGGGATATCATTTCATTGAATAAATAAACGCACCAGCAGTAAGCGCGTTGGGTCATTGGGGATTAGCTGTTCGGGATATCATTTTATTAAATACATAAACGCGCTAAAAGTAAGCGCGTTGGGTCATTGGGGATTAGCTGTTTGGGATATCATTTTATTAAATAAATAAACGCGCTAGAAGTAAGCGCGTTGGGTCATTGGGGATTAGCTGTTAGGGATTTATTTTATCAAATAAATAAACGCGCCAGAAGTAAGCGCTTTGGGTCATTGGGGATTAGCTGTTTGGGACTCATTTTATTAAATAAATAAATGCACTGGCAGTAAGCGCGTTGGGTCATTGGGGATTAGAAGTTTGGGATATCATTTCATTAAATAAATAAACGCAGCGGCAGTAAGCGCGTTAGGTCATTGGGGATTAGCTGTTTGGAATATCATTCTATTAAATAAATAAACGCACCGTGAGTAAGCGCGTTAAGTCATTGGGGATAAGCTGTTTAGGATATCATTTTATTGAATAAATAAACGCGCCAAAATTAAGCGCGTTGGGTTATTGGATATTAGCTGTTTGGGATATCATTTTAGTAAATAAATAAACGCACCGTGAGTAAGCGCATTGAGTCATTGGGGATAAGCTGTTTAGGATATCATTTTATTAAATAAATAAACGCGCCAGAAGTAAGCGCGTTGAGTCGTTGGGGATAAGCTGTTTGAAATATCATTTTATTAACTAAATAAACGTGCTGGCAGTAAGCGCGTTGGGTCATTGGGGACTAGCTGTTCGGGATATCATTTTATTAAATACATAAACGCGCTAAAAGTAAGCGCGTTGGGTCATTGGGGATTAGCTGTTAGGGATTTATTTTATTAAATAAATAAACGCGCCAGAAGTAAGCGCTTTGGGTCATTGGGGATTAGCTGTTTGGGATATCATTTCATTAAATAAATAAACGCACCGGCAGTAAGCGCGTTGGGTCATTGGGGATTAGCTGTTTGGGATATCATTTTATCAAATAAATAAACGCGCCAGAAGTAAGCGCTTTGGGTCATTGGGGATTAGCTGTTTGGGACTCATTTTATTAAATAAATAAATGCACTGGCAGTAAGCGCGTTGAGTCATTGGGGATTAGAAGTTTGGGATATCATTTCATTAAATAAATAAACGCACCGGCAGTAAGCGCGTTAGGTCATTGGGGATTAGCTGTTTGGAATATCATTCTATTAAATAAATAAACGCACCGTGAGTAAGCGCGTTAAGTCATTGGGGATAAGCTGTTTAGGATATCATTTTATTGAATAAATAAACGCGCCAAAATTAAGCGCGTTGGGTTATTGGATATAAGCTGTTTGGGATATCATTTTAGTAAATAAATAAACGCACCGGCAGTAAGCGCGTTTGGTCATTAAGGATTAGCTGTTTGGGATATCATTTTATTAAATAAATAAACGCGCCAGAAGTAAGCGCGTTGGGTCATTGGGAAATAGCTGTTCGGGTTATCATTTTGTTAAATAAATAAACGCGCCAGAAGTAAGCGCTTTGTGTCATTGGGAATTAGCCTTTTGGGACTCATTTCATTAAATGAATAAATCCACTGGCAGTAAGCGCGTTGGGTCATTGGGGATTAGCTGTTTGAGATATCATTTCATTAAATAACTAAACGCACCGGCAGTAAGCGCGTTGGGTCATTAAGGATTAGCTGTTTGGAATATCATTTTATTAAATAAATAAACGTGCTGGCAGTAAGAGCGTTAGGTCATTGGGGATTAGCTTGTTGGGGTATTATCTTTTTAAATACTTAAACGCACTAGCAGCAAGCGCGTAGGGTCATTGGGGATAAGCTGTTTAGGACATCATTTTATGAAATAAATAAACGCGCCAAAAGCAAGCGCGTTGGGTCATTGGGGATTCGCTGTTTGGGATATCATTTTATTAAATAAATAAATGCACCAGAAGTAAGCGCGTTAGATCATTGGGGATTAGCTGTTTGGGATTCATTTTATTAAATAAATAAACAAACCGGCAGTAAGCGCGTTTGGTCGTTGGGGATTAGCTGTTTTAGATATCATTCTATTAAATAAATAAACGCACCGTGAGTAAGCGCGTTGAGTCATTTGGGATTAGCTGTTTAGGATATTATTTTATTGAATAAATAAACGCGTCAGAAGTAAGCGCGTTGGATCATTGGGTATTAAATGTTTGGGATATGATTTTATTAAATAAATAAACGTGCCGGCAGTAAGCGCTTTGGGACATTGGGGATTAGCTGTTTTGGATTCATTTTATTAAATAAATAAACACACCGGCAGTAAGCATGTTGGGTCGTTGGGGTTCAGCTATTTCAGATATCATTCTATTAAATAAATAAACGCACCGTGAGTAAGCGCGTTGGGTCATTGGAGATTAGCTGTTTGGGATATCATTTTATTTAATAAATAAATGCGCTAAAAGTAAGCGCGTTGGGTCATTGGAGATTAGCTGGTTGGGACTCAATTTATTAAATAAATAAACGCGCCAGAAGTAAGCGCTTTAGGTCATTGGGGATTAGCTGTTTGGGACTCATTTTATTAAATAAATAAATGCACTGGCAGTAAGCGCGTTGGGTCATTGAAGAATAGCTGTTTGGGATATCATTTCATTAAAAAAATAAACGCACCAGCAGTAAGCGCGTTGGGTCATTGGAGATTAGCTGTTCGGGATATCATTTTATTAAATAAATAAACGCGCTAAAAGTAAGCGCGTTGGGTCATTGGGGATGAGCTGTTAGGGATTTATTTTATTAAATAAATAAACGCGCCAGAAGTAAGCGCTTTGGGTCATTGGGGATAAGCTGTTTGGGATATCATTTCATTAAATGAATAAACGCACCAGCAGTAAGCGCGTTGGGTCATTGGGGATTAGCTGTTTGGGATATCATTCTATTAAATAAATAAACGCGCCAGAAGTAAGCGCGTTAGGTCATTGGGGATTAGCTGTTAGGGATTTATTTTATTAAATAAATAAACGCGCCAGAAGTAAGCGCTTTGGGTCATTGGGGATTAGCTGTTTGGGACTCATTTTATTAAATAAATAAATGCACTGGCAGTAAGCGCGTTGGGTCATTGAAGATTAGCTGTTTGGGATATCATTTTATTAAATAAATAAACGCACCAGCAGTAAGCGCGTTGGGTCATTGGGGATTAGCTGTTCGGGATATCATTTTATTAAATACATAAACGCGCTAAAAGTAAGCGCTTTGGGTCATTGGGGATTAGCTGTTTGGGATTTATTTTATCAAATAAATAAACGCGCCAGAAGTAAGCGCTTTGGGTCATTGGGGATTAGCTGTTTGGGACTCATTTTATTAAATAAATAAATGCACTGGCAGTAAGCGCGTTGGGTCATTGGGGATTAGAAGTTTGGGATATCATTTCATTAAATAAATAAACGCAGCGGCAGTAAGCGCGTTAGGTCATTGGGGATTAGCTGTTTGGAATATCATTCTATTAAATAAATAAACGCACCGTGAGTAAGCGCGTTAAGTCATTGGGGATAAGCTGTTTAGGATATCATTTTATTGAATAAATAAACGCGCCAAAATTAAGCGCGTTGGGTTATTGGATATTAGCTGTTTGGGATATCATTTTAGTAAATAAATAAACGCACCGTGAGTAAGCGCGTTGAGTCATTGGGGATTAGCTGTTTAGGATATCATTTTATTGAATAAATAAACGCGCCAGAAGTAAGCGCGTTGAGTCGTTGGGGATAAGCTGTTTGGAATATCATTTTATTAACTAAATAAACGTGCTGGCAGTAAGCGCGTTGGGTCAGTGGGGATTAGCTTTTTGGGGTATTATCTTTTCAAATACATAAACGCACTAGCAGCAGGCGCGTAGGGTCATTGGGAATAAGCTGTTCGGAATATCATTTTATTAACTCAATAAAGGTGCTGGCAGTAAGCGCGTTGGGTCATTGGGGATTAGCTTTTTGGAATTCATTTTATTAAATAAATAAACACACCGGCAGTAAGCGCGTTGGGTCGTTGGGGATTAGCTGTTTGAGATATCAATTTATTAAAAAAATAAACGCACCGTGAGTAAGCGCGTTAAGTCATTGGAGATTAGCTGTTTGGGATATCATTTTATTTAATAAATAAATGCGCTAAAAGTAAGCGCGTTGGATCATTGGAGATTAGCTGGTTGGGACTCAATTTATTGAATAAATAAACGCACTGGCAGTAAGCGCGTTGGGTCATTAGGGATAAGCTGTTTGGGAGAGCATTTTATTAAATAAATAAACGCACCCGCAGTGAGCGCGTTGGGTCATTAGGGATTAGCTGTTTGGAATATTATTTTATTAAATAATTAAACGCCCCGGCAGTAAGCTTGTTAGGTCGTTGGGAATTAGCTGTTTGGAATATTACTTTATTAAATAAATAAACGCACCGGCAGAAAGCGGGTTAGTTCATTGGGAATAAGCTGTTTGGGATATCATTTTATTAAATAAATAAACGCACCGGCAGTAAGCGCGTTGGGTCGTTGGGGATTAGCTGTTTTAGATATCATTCTATTAAATAAATAAACGCACCGTGAGTAAGCGCGTTAAGTCAATGGGGATTAGCTGTTTAGGAAATTATTTTATTCAATAAATAAACGCGCCAGAAGTAAGCCCGTTGGGTCATTGGGGATTAGCTGTTTGGAATTCATTTTATTAAATAAATAAACACACCGGCAGTAAGCGCGTTGGGTCGTTGGGGATTAGCTGTTTGAGATATCAATTTATTAAAAAAATAAACGCACCGTGAGTAAGCGCGTTGAGTCATTGGGGATTAGCTGTTTAGGATATTATTTTATTGAATAAATAAACGCGCCAGAAGTAAGCGCGTTGGGTCATTGGAGATTAGCTGTTTGAAATATCATTTTATTAAATAAATAAACGTTCTGGCAGTAAGCGCGTTGGGTCATTGGGGATTAGCTTTTTGGGGTATTATTTTTTTAAATACATAAACGCACTAGCAGCAGGCGCGTAGGGTCATTGGAGATAAGCTGTTTGGGATATCATTTCATTAAATAAATAAACACACCGGCAGTAAGCGCGTTGGGTCATTGGGGATTAGCTGTTTGGGATATTATTTTTTCAAATAAATAAACGCGGTAAAAGTAAGCGCGTTGGGTCGTTGGGGATTAGCTGTTTGGGATTCATTTTATTAAATAAATAAACGCGCCAGAAGTAAGCGCTTTGGGTCATTGGGGATTAGCTGTTTGGGACTCATTTTATTAATAAATAAATGCACTGGCAATAAGCGCGTTGGGTCATTGGGAATTAGCTGTTTGCGATATCATTTCATTAAATAAATAAACGCACCGGCAGTAAGCGCGTTAGGTCATTGGGGATTAGCTGTTTGGAATATCATTTTATTAAATAAATATACGCGCTGGCAGTAAGCGCGTTGGGTCATTGGGGATTAGCTTTTTGGGGTATTATCTTTTTAAATACATAAACGCACTAGCAGCAGGCACGTAGGGTCATTGGGGATGAGCTGTTTGGGATATCATTTTATTTAATAAATAAACGCGCTAAAAGTAAGCGCGTTGGGTCATTGGGAATTCGCTGTTTGGGATACGATTTATTAAATAAATAAACGTGCCGGCAGTAAGCGCTTTGGGACATTGGGGATTAGCTGTTTCGGATCCATTTTATTAAATAAATAAACACACCTGCAGTAAGCGCGTTGGGTTGTTGGGGATTAGCTGTTTTAGATATCATTTTATTAAATAAATAAACGCACCGCGAGTAAGCGCGTTAAGTGAATGGGGATTTGCTGTTTAGGATATTACTTTATTCAATAAATAAACGCGCCAGAAGTAAGTCCGTTGGGTCATTAAGGATAAGCTGTTTGGGATTCATTTTATTAAATAAATAAACACAACGGCAGTAAGCGCGTTGGGTCGTTGGGGATTAGCTGTTTGAGATATCAATTTATTAAATAAATAAACGCACCGTGAGTAAGCGCGTTGAGTCATTGGGGATTAGCTGTTTAGGATATCATTTTATTGAATAAATAAACGCGCCAGAAGTAAGCGCGTTGGGTCATTGGGGATTAGCTGTTTGGAATATCATTTTATTAACTTAATAAACGTGCTGGCAGTAAGCGCGTTGGGTCATTGGGGATTAGCTTTTTGGGGTATTATCTTTTTAAATACATAAACGCACTAGCAGCAGGCGCGTAGGGTCATTGGGGATAAGCTGTTTGGAATATCATTTTATTAACTAAATAAAGGTGCTGGCAGTAAGCGCGTTAGATCATTGGGTATTAGCTGTTTATGATGTGATTTTATTAAATAGATAAACGTGCCGGCAGTAAACGCTTTGTAACATTGGGGATTAGCTGTTTGGGATTCATATTATTAAATAAATAAACACACCGGCAGTAAGCGCGTTTGGTCGTTGGGGATTAGCTGTTTTAGATATTATTCTATTAAATAAATAAACGCACCGTGAGTAAGCGCGTTGAGTCATTGGGGATTAGCTGTTTAGGATATTATTTTATTGAATAAATAAACGCGCCAGAAGTAAGAACGTTGGATCATTGGGTATTAAATGTTTGGGATATGATTTTATTAAATAAATAAACGTGCCGGCAGTAAGCGCTTTGGGACATTGGGGATTAGCTGTTTTGGATTCATTTTATTAAATAAATAAACACACCGGCAGTAAGCATGTTGGGTCGTTGGGGTTCAGCTATTTCAGATATCATTCTATTAAATAAATAAACGCACCGTGAGTAAGCGCGTTGGGTCATTGGAGATTAGCTGTTTGGGATATCATTTTATTTAATAAATAAATGCGCTAAAAGTAAGCGCGTTGGGTCATTGGAGATTAGCTGGTTGGGACTCAATTTATTGAATAAATAAACGCACTGGCAGTAAGCGCGTTGGGTCATTAGGGAAAAGCTGTTTGGGAGAGCATTTTATTAAATAAATAAACGCACCCGCAGTGAGCGCGTTGGGTCATTAGGGATTAGCTGTTTGGAATATTATTTTATTGAATAATTAAACGCCCCGGCAGTAAGCTTGTTAGGTCGTTGGGAATTAGCTGTTTGGGATATTACTTTATTAAATAAATAAACGCACCGGCAGAAAGCGGGTTAGTTCATTGGGAATAAGCTGTTTGGGATATCATTTTATTAAATAAATAAACGCACCGGCAGTAAGCGCGTTGGGTCCTTGGGGATTAGCTGTTTTAGATATCATTCTATTAAATAAATAAACGCACCGTGAGTAAGCGCGTTAAGTCAATGGGGATTAGCTGTTTAGGATATTATTTTATTTAATAAATAAACGCGCCAGAAGTAAGCCCGTTGGGTCATTGGGGATTAGCTGTTTGGAATTCATTTTATTAAATAAATAAACGCACCGTGAGTAAGCGCGTTGAGTCATTGGGGATTAGCTGTTTAGGATATCATTTTATTGAATAAATAAACGCGCCAGAAGTAAGCGCGTTGGGTCATTGGAGATAAGCTGTTTGAAATATCATTTTATTAAATAAATAAACGTTCTGGCAGTAAGCGCGTTGGGTCATTGGGGATTAGCTTTTTGGGGTATTATTTTTTTAAATACATAAACGCACTAGCAGCAGGCGCGTAGGGTCATTGGAGATAAGCTGTTCGGGATATCATTTCATTAAATAAATAAACACACCGGCAGTAAGCGCGTTGGGTCATTGGGGATTAGCTGTTTGGGATATTATTTTTTCAAATAAATAAACGCGGTAAAAGTAAGCGCGTTGGGTCATTGGGGATTAGCTGTTTGGGATTCATTTTATTAAATAAATAAACGCGCCAGAAGTAAGCGCTTTGGGTCATTGGGGATTAGCTGTTTGGGACTCATTTTATTGAATAAATAAATGCACTGGCAATAAGCGCGTTGGGTCATTGGGAATTAGCTGTTTGGGATATCATTTCATTAAATAAATAAACGCACCGGCAGTAAGCGCGTTAGGTCATTGGGGATTAGCTGTTTGGAATATCATTTTATTAAATAAATATACGCGCCAGAAGTAAGCGCGTTGGGTCATTGGAGATTAGCTGTTTGAAATATCATTTTATTAAATAAATAAACGTTCTGGCAGTAAGCGCGTTGGGTCATTGGGGATTAGCTTTTTGGGGTATTATTTTTTTAAATACATAAACGCACTAGCAGCAGGCGCGTAGGGTCATTGGAGATAAGCTGTTTGGGATATCATTTCATTAAATAAATAAACACACCGGCAGTAAGCGCGTTGGGTCATTGGGGATTAGCTGAATGGGATATTATTTTTTCAAATAAATAAACGCGGTAAAAGTAAGCGCGTTGGGTCGTTGGGGATTAGCTGTTTGGGATTCATTTTATTAAATAAATAAACGCGCCAGAAGTAAGCGCTTTGGGTCATTGGGGATTAGCTGTTTGGGACTCATTTTATTAATAAATAAATGCACTGGCAATAAGCGCGTTGGGTCATTGGGAATTAGCTGTTTGCGATATCATTTCATTAAATAAATAAACGCACCGGCAGTAAGCGCGTTAGGTCATTGGGGATTAGCTGTTTGGAATATCATTTTATTAAATAAATATACGCGCTGGCAGTAAGCGCGTTGGGTCATTGGGGATTAGCTTTTTGGGGTATTATCTTTTTAAATACATAAACGCACTAGCAGCAGGCACGTAGGGTCATTGGGGATGAGCTGTTTGGGATATCATTTTATTTAATAAATAAACGCGCTAAAAGTAAGCGCGTTGGGTCATTGGGAATTCGCTGTTTGGGATACGATTTATTAAATAAATAAACGTGCCGGCAGTAAGCGCTTTGGGACATTGGGGATTAGCTGTTTCGGATCCATTTTATTAAATAAATAAACACACCTGCAGTAAGCGCGTTGGGTTGTTGGGGATTAGCTGTTTTAGATATCATTTTATTAAATAAATAAACGCACCGCGAGTAAGCGCGTTAAGTGAATGGGGATTTGCTGTTTAGGATATTACTTTATTCAATAAATAAACGCGCCAGAAGTAAGTCCGTTGGGTCATTGGGGATAAGCTGTTTGGGATTCATTTTATTAAATAAATAAACACAACGGCAGTAAGCGCGTTGGGTCGTTGGGGATTAGCTGTTTGAGATATCAATTTATTAAATAAATAAACGCACCGTGAGTAAGCGCGTTGAGTCATTGGGGATTAGCTGTTTAGGATATCATTTTATTGAATAAATAAACGCGCCAGAAGTAAGCGCGTTGGGTCATTGGGGATTAGCTGTTTGGAATATCATTTTATTAACTTAATAAACGTGCTGGCAGTAAGCGCGTTGGGTCATTGGGGATTAGCTTTTTGGGGTATTATCTTTTTAAATACATAAACGCACTAGCAGCAGGCGCGTAGGGTCATTGGGGATAAGCTGTTTGGAATATCATTTTATTAACTAAATAAAGGTGCTGGCAGTAAGCGCGTTAGATCATTGGGTATTAGCTGTTTATGATGTGATTTTATTAAATAGATAAACGTGCCGGCAGTAAGCGCTTTGTAACATTGGGGATTAGCTGTTTGGGATTCATATTATTAAATAAATAAACACACCGGCAGTAAGCGCGTTTGGTCGTTGAGGATTAGCTGTTTTAGATATCATTCTATTAAATAAATAAACGCACCGTGAGTAAGCGCGTTGAGTCATTGGGGATTAGCTGTTTAGGATATTATTTTATTGAATAAATAAACGCGCCAGAAGTAAGAACGTTGGATCATTGGGTATTAAATGTTTGGGATATGATTTTATTAAATAAATAAACGTGCCGGCAGTAAGCGCTTTGGGACATTGGGGATTAGCTGTTTTGGATTCATTTTATTAAATAAATAAACACACCGGCAGTAAGCATGTTGGGTCGTTGGGGTTCAGCTATTTCAGATATCATTCTATTAAATAAATAAACGCATCGTGAGTAAGGGCGTTGGGTCATTGGAGATTAGCTGTTTGGGATATCATTTTATTTAATAAATAAATGCGCTAAAAGTAAGCGCGTTGGGTCATTGGAGATTAGCTGGTTGGGACTCAATTTATTGAATAAATAAACGCACTGGCAGTAAGCGCGTTGGGTCATTAGGGATAAGCTGTTTGGGAGAGCATTTTATTAAATAAATAAACGCACCCGCAGTGAGCGCGTTGGGTCATTAGGGATTAGCTGTTTGGAATATTATTTTATTGAATAATTAAACGCCCCGGCAGTAAGCTTGTTAGGTCGTTGGGAATTAGCTGTTTGGGATATTACTTTATTAAATAAATAAACGCACCGGCAGAAAGCGGGTTAGTTCATTGGGAATAAGCTGTTTGGGATATCATTTTATTAAATAAATAAACGCACCGGCAGTAAGCGCGTTGGGTCCTTGGGGATTAGCTGTTTTAGATATCATTCTATTAAATAAATAAACGCACCGTGAGTAAGCGCGTTAAGTCAATGGGGATTAGCTGTTTAGGATATTATTTTATTTAATAAATAAACGCGCCAGAAGTAAGCCCGTTGGGTCATTGGGGATTAGCTGTTTGGAATTCATTTTATTAAATAAATAAACGCACCGTGAGTAAGCGCGTTGAGTCATTGGGGATTAGCTGTTTAGGATATTATTTTATTGAATAAATAAACGCGCCAGAAGTAAGCGCGTTGGGTCATTGGAGATAAGCTGTTTGAAATATCATTTTATTAAATAAATAAACGTTCTGGCAGTAAGCGCGTTGGGTCATTGGGGATTAGCTTTTTGGGGTATTATTTTTTTAAATACATAAACGCACTAGCAGCAGGCGCGTAGGGTCATTGGAGATAAGCTGTTCGGGATATCATTTCATTAAATAAATAAACACACCGGCAGTAAGCGCGTTGAGTCATTGGGGATTAGCTGTTTGGGATATTATTTTTTCAAATAAATAAACGCGGTAAAAGTAAGCGCGTTGGGTCATTGGGGATTAGCTGTTTGGGATTCATTTTATTAAATAAATAAACGCGCCAGAAGTAAGCGCTTTGGGTCATTGGGGATTAGCTGTTTGGGACTCATTTTATTGAATAAATAAATGCACTGGCAATAAGCGCGTTGGGTCATTGGGAATAAGCTGTTTGGGATATCATTTCATTAAATAAATAAACGCACCGGCAGTAAGCGCGTTAGGTCATTGGGGATTAGCTGTTTGGAATATCATTTTATTAAATAAATATACGCGCTGGCAGTAAGCGCGTTGGGTCATTGGGGATTAGCTTTATGGGGTATTATCTTTTTAAATACATAAACGCACTAGCAGCAGGCACGTAGGGTCATTGGGGATGAGCTGTTTGGGATATCATTTTATTAAATAAATAAACGCGCTAAAAGTAAGCGCGTTGGGTCATTGGGAATTCGCTGTTTGGGATATGATTTATTAAATAAATAAACGTGCCGGCAGTAAGCGCTTTGGGACATTGGGGATAAGCTGTTTCGGATCCATTTTATTAAATAAATAAACACACCGGCAGTAAGCGCGTTGGGTTGTTGGGGATTAGCTGTTTTAGATATCATTTTATTAAATAAATAAACGCACCGCGAGTAAGCGCGTTAAGTCAATGAGGATTAGCTGTTTAGGATATTACTTTATTCAATAAATAAACGCGCCAGAAGTAAGTCCGTTGGGTCATTGATGATAAGCTGTTTGGGATTCATTTTATTAAATAAATAAACACAACGGCAGTAATCGCGTTGGGTCGTTGGGGATTAGCTGTTTGAGATATCAATTTATTAAATAAATAAACGCACCGTGAGTAAGCGCGTTGAGTCATTGGGGATTAGCTGTTTAGGATATCATTTTATTGAATAAATAAACGCGCCAGAAGTAAGCGCGTTGGGTCATTGGGGATTAGCTGTTTGGAATATCATTTTATTAACTTAATAAACGTGCTGGCAGTAAGCGCGTTGGGTCATTGGGGATTAGCTTTTTGGGGTATTATCTTTTTAAATACATAAACGCACTAGCAGCAGGCGCGTAGGGTCATTGGGGATAAGCTGTTTGGAATATCATTTTATTAACTAAATAAAGGTGCTGGCAGTAAGCGCGTTAGATCATTGGGTATTAGCTGTTTGGGATGTGATTTTATTAAATAGATAAACGTGCCGGCAGTAAGCGCTTTGTAACATTGGGGATTAGCTGTTTGGGATTCATATTATTAAATAAATAAACACACCGGCAGTAAACGCGTTTGGTCGTTGGGGATTAGCTGTTTTAGATATCATTCTATTGAATAAATAAACGCACCGTGAGTAAGCGCGTTGAGTCATTGGGGATTAGCTGTTTAGGATATTATTTTATTGAATAAATAAACGCGCCAGAAGTAAGCACGTTGGATCATTGGGTATTAAATGTTTGGGATATGATTTTATTAAATAAATAAACGTGCCGGCAGTAAGCGCTTTGGGACATTGGGGATTAGCTGTTTTGGATTCATTTTATTAAATAAATAAACACACCGGCAGTAAGCATGTTGGGTCGTTGGGGTTCAGCTATTTCAGATATCATTCTATTAAATAAATAAACGCACCGTGAGTAAGCGCGTTGGGTCATTGGAGATTAGCTGTTTGGGATATCATTTTATTTAATAAATAAATGCGCTAAAAGTAAGCGCGTTGGATCATTGGAGATTAGCTGGTTGGGACTCAATTTATTGAATAAATAAACGCACTGGCAGTAAGCGCGTTGGGTCATTAGGGATAAGCTGTTTGGGAGAGCATTTTATTAAATAAATAAACGCACCCGCAGTGAGCGCGTTGGGTCATTAGGGATTAGCTGTTTGGAATATTATTTTATTAAATAATGAAACGCCCCGGCAGTAAGCTTGTTAGGTCGTTGGGAATTAGCTGTTTAGAATATTACTTTATTAAATAAATAAACGCACCGGCAGAAAGCGGGTTAGTTCATTGGGAATAAGCTGTTTGGGATATCATTTTATTAAATAAATAAACGCACCGGCAGTAAGCGCGTTGGGTCGTTGGGGATTAGCTGTTTTAGATATCATTCTATTAAATAAATAAACGCACCGTGAGTAAGCGCGTTAAGTCAATGGGGATTAGCTGTTTAGGATATTATTTTATTCAATAAATAAACGCGCCAGAAGTAAGCCCGTTGGGTCATTGGGGATTAGCTGTTTGGAATTCATTTTATTAAATAAATAAACACACCGGCAGTAAGCGCGTTGGGTCGTTGGGGATTAGCTGTTTGAGATATCAATTTATTAAAAAAATAAACGCACCGTGAGTAAGCGCGTTGAGTCATTGGGGATTAGCTGTTTAGGATATTATTTTATTGAATAAATAAACGCGCCAGAAGTAAGCGCGTTGGGTCATTGGAGATTAGCTGTTTGAAATATCATTTTATTAAATAAATAAACGTTCTGGCAGTAAGCGCGTTGGGTCATTGGGGATTAGCTTTTTGGGGTATTATTTTTTTAAATACATAAACGCACTAGCAGCAGGCGCGTAGGGTCATTGGAGATAAGCTGTTTGGGATATCATTTCATTAAATAAATAAACACACCGGCAGTAAGCGCGTTGGGTCATTGGGGATTAGCTGTTTGGGATATTATTTTTTCAAATAAATAAACGCGGTAAAAGTAAGCGCGTTGGGTCGTTGGGGATTAGCTGTTTGGGATTCATTTTATTAAATAAATAAACGCGCCAGTAGTAAGCGCTTTGGGTCGTTGGGGATTAGCTGTTTGGGACTCATTTTATTAATAAATAAATGCACTGGCAATAAGCGCGTTGGGTCATTGGGAATTAGCTGTTTGCGATATCATTTCATTAAATAAATAAACGCACCGGCAGTAAGCGCGTTAGGTCATTGGGGATTAGCTGTTTGGAATATCATTTTATTAAATAAATATACGCGCTGGCAGTAAGCGCGTTGGGTCATTGGGGATTAGCTTTTTGGGGTATTATCTTTTTAAATACATAAACGCACTAGCAGCAGGCACGTAGGGTCATTGGGGATGAGCTGTTTGGGATATCATTTTATTTAATAAATAAACGCGCTAAAAGTAAGCGCGTTGGGTCATTGGGAATTCGCTGTTTGGGATACGATTTATTAAATAAATAAACGTGCCGGCAGTAAGCGCTTTGGGACATTGGGGATTAGCTGTTTCGGATCCATTTTATTAAATAAATAAACACACCTGCAGTAAGCGCGTTGGGTTGTTGGGGATTAGCTGTTTTAGATATCATTTTATTAAATAAATAAACGCACCGCGAGTAAGCGCGTTAAGTGAATGGGGATTTGCTGTTTAGGATATTACTTTATTCAATAAATAAACGCGCCAGAAGTAAGTCCGTTGGGTCATTGTGGATAAGCTGTTTGGGATTCATTTTATTAAATAAATAAACACAACGGCAGTAAGCGCGTTGGGTCGTTGGGGATTAGCTGTTTGAGATATCAATTTATTAAATAAATAAACGCACCGTGAGTAAGCGCGTTGAGTCATTGGGGATTAGCTGTTTAGGATATCATTTTATTGAATAAATAAACGCGCCAAAAGTAAGCGCGTTGGGTCATTGGGGATTAGCTGTTTGGAATATCATTTTATTAACTTAATAAACGTGCTGGCAGTAAGCGCGTTGGGTCATTGGGGATTAGCTTTTTGGGGTATTATCTTTTTGAATACATAAACGCACTAGCAGCAGGCGCGTAGGGTCATTGGGGATAAGCTGTTTGGAATATCATTTTATTAACTAAATAAAGGTGCTGGAAGTAAGCGCGTTAGATCATTGGGTATTAGCTGTTTGGGATGTGATTTTATTAAATAGATAAACGTGCCGGCAGTAAGCGCTTTGTAACATTGGGGATTAGCTGTTTGGGATTCATATTATTAAATAAATAAACACACCGGCAGTAAGCGCGTTTGGTCGTTGGGGATTAGCTGTTTTAGATATCATTCTATTAAATAAATAAACGCACCGTGAGTAAGCGCGTTGAGTCATTGGGGATTAGCTGTTTAGGATATTATTTTATTGAATAAATAAACGCGCCAGAAGTAAGAACGTTGGATCATTGGGTATTAAATGTTTGGGATATGATTTTATTAAATAAATAAACGTGCCGGCAGTAAGCGCTTTGGGACATTAGGGATTAGCTGTTTTGGATTCATTTTATTAAATAAATAAACACACCGGCAGTAAGCATGTTGGGTCGTTGGGGTTCAGCTATTTCAGATATCATTCTATTAAATAAATAAACGCACCGTGAGTAAGCGCGTTGGGTCATTGGAGATTAGCTGTTTGGGATATCATTTTATTTAATAAATAAATGCGCTAAAAGTAAGCGCGTTGGGTCATTGGAGATTAGCTGGTTGGGACTCAATTTATTGAATAAATAAACGCACTGGCAGTAAGCGCGTTGGGTCATTAGGGATAAGCTGTTTGGGAGAGCATTTTATTAAATAAATAAACGCACCCGCAGTGAGCGCGTTGGGTCATTAGGGATTAGCTGTTTGGAATATTATTTTATTAAATAATTAAACGCCCCGGCAGTAAGCTTGTTAGGTCGTTGGGAATTAGCTGTTTGGGATATTACTTTATTAAATAAATAAACGCACCGGCAGAAAGCGGGTTAGTTCATTGGGAATAAGCTGTTTGGGATATCATTTTATTAAATAAATAAACGCACCGGCAGTAAGCGCGTTGGGTCCTTGGGGATAAGCTGTTTTAGATATCATTCTATTAAATAAATAAACGCACCGTGAGTAAGCGCGTTAAGTCAATGGGGATTAGCTGTTTAGGATATTATTTTATTTAATAAATAAACGCGCCAGAAGTAAGCCCGTTGGGTCATTGGGGATTAGCTGTTTGGAATTCATTTTATTAAATAAATAAACGCACCGTGAGTAAGCGCGTTGAGTCATTGGGGATTAGCTGTTTAGGATATTATTTTATTGAATAAATAAACGCGCCAGAAGTAAGCGCGTTGGGTCATTGGAGATAAGCTGTTTGAAATATCATTTTATTAAATAAATAAACGTTCTGGCAGTAAGCGCGTTGGGTCATTGGGGATTAGCTTTTTGGGGTATTATTTTTTTAAATACATAAACGCACTAGCAGCAGGCGCGTAGGGTCATTGGAGATAAGCTGTTCGGGATATCATTTCATTAAATAAATAAACACACCGGCAGTAAGCGCGTTGGGTCATTGGGGATTAGCTGTTTGGGATATTATTTTTTCAAATAAATAAACGCGGTAAAAGTAAGCGCGTTGGGTCATTGGGGATTAGCTGTTTGGGATTCATTTTATTAAATAAATAAACGCGCCAGAAGTAAGCGCTTTGGGTCATTGAGGATTAGCTGTTTGGGACTCATTTTATTGAATAAATAAATGCACTGGCAATAAGCGCGTTGGGTCATTGGGAATTAGCTGTTTGGGATATCATTTCATTAAATAAATAAACGCACCGGCAGTAAGCGCGTTAGGTCATTGGGGATTAGCTGTTTGGAATATCATTTTATTAAATAAATATACGCGCTGGCAGTAAGCGCGTTGGGTCATTGGGGATTAGCTTTATGGGGTATTATCTTTTTAAATACATAAACGCACTAGCAGCAGGCACGTAGGGTCATTGGGGATGAGCTGTTTGGGATATCATTTTATTAAATAAATAAACGCACCGCGAGTAAGCGCGTTAAGTGAATGGGGATTTGCTGTTTAGGATATTACTTTATTCAATAAATAAACGCGCCAGAAGTAAGTCCGTTGGGTCATTGGGGATAAGCTGTTTGGGATTCATTTTATTAAATAAATAAACACAACGGCAGTAAGCGCGTTGGGTCGTTGGGGATTAGCTGTTTGAGATATCAATTTATTAAATAAATAAACGCACCGTGAGTAAGCGCGTTGAGTCATTGGGGATTAGCTGTTTAGGATATCATTTTATTGAATAAATAAACGCGCCAGAAGTAAGTCCGTTGGGTCATTGGGGATAAGCTGTTTGGGATTCATTTTATTAAATAAATAAACACAACGGCAGTAAGCGCGTTGGGTCGTTGGGGATTAGCTGTTTGAGATATCAATTTATTAAATAAATAAACGCACCGTGAGTAAGCGCGTTGAGTCATTGGGGATTAGCTGTTTAGGATATCATTTTATTGAATAAATAAACGCGCCAGAAGTAAGCGCGTTGGGTCATTGGGGATTAGCTGTTTGGAATATCATTTTATTAACTAAATAAACGTGCTGGCATTAAGCGCGTTGAGTCATTGGGGATTAGCTTTTTGGGGTATTATCTTTTTAAATACATAAACGCACTAGCAGCAGGCGCGTAGGGTCATTGGGGATAAGCTGTTTGGGATATTATTTCATTAAATAAATAAACGCACCGGCAGTAAGCGCGTTGGGTCATTGGGGATTAGCTGTCTGAGATATCATTCTATTAAATAAATAAACGCGCTAAAAGTAAGCGCGTTGGGTCATTGGGGATTAGCTTTTTGGGGTATTATCTTTTTAAATACATAAACGCACTAGCAGCAGGCGCGTAGGGTCATTGGGGATAAGCTGTTTGGAATATTATTTTATTAAATAAATAAACGCGCCAGAAGTAAGCGCTTTGGGTCATTGGGGATTAGCTGTTTGGGACTCATTTTATTAAATAAATAAATGCACTGGCAGTAAGCGCGTTGGGTCATTGGGGATTAGCTGTTTGGGATTTCATTTCATTAAATAAATAAACGCACCAGCAGTAAGCGCATTGGGTCATTGGGGATTAGCTGTTTGGGATATCATTTTATTAAATAAATAAACGCGCTAAAAGTAAGCGCGTTGGGTCATTGGGGATTAGCTGTTAGGGATTTATTTTATTAAATAAATAAACGCGCCAGAAGTAAGCGCTTTGGGTCTTTGGGGATTAGCTGTTTGGGATATCATTTCATTAAATAAATAAACGCACCGGCAGTAAGCGCGTTGGGTCATTGGGGATTAGCTGTTTAAGATATCATTTTATTAAATAAATAAACGCGCTAAAAGTAAGCGCGTTGGGTTATTGGGGATTAGCTGTTAGGGATTCATTTTATCAAATAAATAAACGCGCCAGAAGTAAGCGCTTTGGGTCATTGGGGATTAGCTGTTTGGGACTCATTTTATTAAATAAATAAATGCACTGGCAGTAAGCGCGTTGGGTCATTGGGAATTAGCTGTTTGGGATATTATTTTATTAAATAAATAAACGCACCGGCAGTAAGCGCGTTAGGTCATTGGGGATTAGCTGTTTGGAATATCATTTTATTAAATAAATAAACGTGCTGGCAGTAAGCGCCTTGGGTCATTGGGGATTAGCTTTTTGGGGTATTATCTTTTTAAATACATAAACGCACTAGCAGCAGGCGCGTAGGGTCATTGGGGATAAGCTGTTTGGGATATTATTATATTAAATAAATAAACGCGCTAAAAGTAAGCGCGTTAGGTCATTGGGGATTCGCTGTTTGGGATATCATTTTATTAAATAAATAAATGCACCAGAAGTAAGCGCGTTGGATCATTGGGTATTAGCTGTTTGGGATATGATTTTATTAAATAAATAGACGTGCCGGCAGTAAGTTCTTTGGGACATTGGAGATTAGCTGTTTGGGATTCATTTCATTTAATAAATAAACACACCGGCAGTAAGCGCGTTGGGTCGTTGTGGATTAGCTGTTTAAGATATCAATTTATTAAAAAAATAAACGCACCGTGAGTAAGCATGTTGAGTCATTGGGGATTAGCTGTTTAGGATATTATTTTATTGAATAAATAAACGAGCCAGAAGTAAGCGCGTTGGATCATTGGAGATTAGCTTTTTGGGGTATTATTTTTTCAAATACATAAACGCACTAGCAGCAGGCGCGTAGGGTCATTGGGGATAAGCTGTTTGGGATATAATTTCATTAAATAAATAAACGCACCGGCAGTAAGCGCGTTGGGTCATTAGGGATGAGCTGTTTGGAATATCATTTTATTAACTAAATAAACGTGCTGGCAGTAAGCGCGTTGGGTCATTGGGGATTAGCTTTTTGGGGTATCATCTTTTTAAATACATAAACGCACTAGCAGCAGGCGCGTAGGGTCATTGGGGATTAGCTGTTTGGAATATCATTTTATGAACTAAATAAAGGTGCTGGCAGTAAGCGCGTTGGGTCATTGGGGATTAGCTTTTTGGGGTATTATCTTTTTAAATACATAAAGGCACTAGCAGCAGGCGCGTAGGGTCATTGGGGATAAGCTGTTTGGGATATTATTTTATTAAATAAATAAACGCACCGGCAGTAAGCGCGTTGGGTTATAGGGGATTAGCTGTCTGATATATCATTCTATTAAATAAATAAACGCACTAAAAGTAAGCGCGTTGGGTCATTGGGGATTAGCTGTTAGGGATTTATTTTATTAAATAAATAAACGCGCCAGAAGTAAGCGCTTTAGGTCATTGGGGATTAGCTGTTTGGGACTCATTTTATTAAATAAATAAATGCACTAGCAGTGAGCGCGTTGGGTCATTGGGGATTAGCTGTTTGGGATTTCATTTCATTAAATAAATAAACGCACCAGCAGTAAGCGCATTGGGTCATTGGGGATTAGCTGTTTGGGATATCATTTTATTAAATAAATAAACGCGCTAAAAGTAAGCGCGTTGAGTCATTGGGGATTAGCTGTTTGGAATATCATTTTATTAAATAAATATACGCGCTGGCAGTAAGCGCGTTGGGTCATTGGGGATTAGCTTTTTGGGGTATTATCTTTTTAAATACATAAACGCACTAGCAGCAGGCACGTAGGGTCATTGGGGATGAGCTGTTTGGGATATCATTTTATTTAATAAATAAACGCGCTAAAAGTAAGCGCGTTGGGTCATTGGGAATTCGCTGTTTGGGATATGATTTATTAAATAAATAAACGTGCCGGCAGTAAGCGCTTTGGGACATTGGGGATTAGCTGTTTCGGATCCATTTTATTAAATAAATAAACACACCGGCAGTAAGCGCGTTGGGTTGTTGGGGATTAGCTGTTTTAGATATCATTTTATTAAATAAATAAACGCACCGCGAGTAAGCGCGTTAAGTGAATGGGGATTTGCTGTTTAGGATATTACTTTATTCAATAAATAAACGCGCCAGAAGTAAGTCCGTTGGGTCATTGGGGATAAGCTGTTTGGGATTCATTTTATTAAATAAATAAACACAACGGCAGTAAGCGCGTTGGGTCGTTGGGGATTAGCTGTTTGAGATATCAATTTATTAAATAAATAAACGCACCGTGAGTAAGCGCGTTGAGTCATTGGGGATTAGCTGTTTAGGATATCATTTTATTGAATAAATAAACGCGCCAGAAGTAAGCGCGTTGGGTCATTGGGGATTAGCTGTTTGGAATATCATTTTATTAACTAAATAAACGTGCTGGCAGTAAGCGCGTTGGGTCATTGGGGATTAGCTTTTTGGGGTATTATCTTTTTAAATACATAAACGCACTAGCAGCAGGCGCGTAGGGTCATTGGGGATAAGCTGTTTGGGATATTATTTCATTAAATAAATAAACGCACCGGCAGTAAGCGCGTTGGGTCATTGGGGATTAGCTGTCTAAGATATCATTCTATTAAATAAATAAACGCGCTAAAAGTAAGCGCGTTGGGTCATTGGGGATTAGCTTTTTGGGGTATTATCTTTTTAAATACATAAACGCACTAGCAGCAGGCGCGTAGGGTCATTGGGGATAAGCTGTTTGGGATATTATTTTATTAAATAAATAAACGCGCCAGAAGTAAGCGCTTTGGGTCATTGGGGATTAGCTGTTTGGGACTCATTTTATTAAATAAATAAATGCACTGGCAGTAAGCGCGTTGGGTCATTGGGGATTAGCTGTTTGGGATTTCATTTCATTAAATAAATAAACGCACCAGCAGTAAGCGCATTGGGTCATTGGGGATTAGCTGTTTGGGATATCATTTTATTAAATAAATAAACGCGCTAAAAGTAAGCGCGTTGGGTCATTGGGGATTAGCTGTTAGGGATTTATTTTATTAAATAAATAAACGCGCCAGAAGTAAGCGCTTTGGGTCTTTGGGGATTAGCTGTTTGGGATATCATTTCATTAAATAAATAAACGCACCGGCAGTAAGCGCGTTGGGTCATTGGGGATTAGCTGTTTGAGATATCATTTTATTAAATAAATAAACGCGCTAAAAGTAAGCGCGTTGGGTTATTGGGGATTAGCTGTTAGGGATTCATTTTATCAAATAAATAAACGCGCCAGAAGTAAGCGCTTTGGGTCATTGGGGATTAGCTGTTTGGGACTCATTTTATTAAATAAATAAATGCACTGGCAGTAAGCGCGTTGGGTCATTGGGAATTAGCTGTTTGGGATATTATTTTATTAAATAAATAAACGCACCGGCAGTAAGCGCGTTAGGTCATTGGGGATTAGCTGTTTGGAATATCATTTTATTAAATAAATAAACGTGCTGGCAGTAAGCGCCTTGGGTCATTGGGGATTAGCTTTTTGGGGTATTATCTTTTTAAATACATAAACGCACTAGCAGCAGGCGCGTAGGGTCATTGGGGATAAGCTGTTTGGGATATTATTATATTAAATAAATAAACGCGCTAAAAGTAAGCGCGTTAGGTCATTGGGGATTCGCTGTTTGGGATATCATTTTATTAAATAAATAAATGCACCAGAAGTAAGCGCGTTGGATCATTGGGTATTAGCTATTTGGGATATGATTTTATTAAATAAATAGACGTGCCGGCAGTAAGCGCTTTGGGACTTTGGAGATTAGCTGTTTGGGATTCATTTCATTTAATAAATAAACACACCGGCAGTAAGCGCGTTGGGTCGTTGTGGATTAGCTGTTTAAGATATCAATTTATTAAAAAAATAAACGCACCGTGAGTAAGCATGTTGAGTCATTGGGGATTAGCTGTTTAGGATATTATTTTATTGAATAAATAAACGAGCCAGAAGTAAGCGCGTTGGATCATTGGAGATTAGCTTTTTGGGGTATTATTTTTTCAAATACATAAACGCACTATTAGCAGGCGCGTACGGTCATTGGGGATAAGCTGTTTAGGATATAATTTCATTAAATAAATAAACGCACCGGCAGTAAGCGCGTTGGGTCATTAGGGATGAGCTGTTAAGAATATCATTTTATTAACTAAATAAACGTGCTGGCAGTAAGCGCGTTGGGTCATTGGGGATTAGCTTTTTGGGGTATCATCTTTTTAAATACATAAACGCACTAGCAGCAGGCGCGTAGGGTCATTGGGGATAAGCTGTTTGGAATATCATTTTATGAACTAAATAAAGGTGCTGGCAGTAAGCGCGTTGGGTCATTGGGGATTAGCTTTTTGGGGTATTATCTTTTTAAATACATAAAGGCACTAGCAGCAGGCGCGTAGGGTCATTGGGGATAAGCTGTTTGGGATATTATTTTATTAAATAAATAAACGCACCGGCAGTAAGCGCGTTGGGTCATAGGGGATTAGCTGTCTGATATATCATTCTATTAAATAAATAAACGCACTAAAAGTAAGCGCGTTGGGTCATTGGGGATTAGCTGTTAGGGATTTATTTTATTAAATAAATAAACGCGCCAGAAGTAAGCGCTTTAGGTCATTGGGGATTAGCTGTTTGGGACTCATTTTATTAAATAAATAAATGCACTAGCAGTGAGCGCGTTGGGTCATTGGGGATTAGCTGTTTGGGATTTTATTTCATTAAATAAATAAACGCACCAGCAGTAAGCGCATTGGGTCATTGGGGATTAGCTGTTTGGGATATCATTTTATTAAATAAATAAACGCGCTAAAAGTAAGCGCGTTGAGTCATTGGGGATTAGCTGTTTGGAATATCATTTTATTAAATAAATATACGCGCTGGCAGTAAGCGCGTTGGGTCATTGGGGATTAGCTTTTTGGGGTATTATCTTTTTAAATACATAAACGCACTAGCAGCAGGCACGTAGGGTCATTGGGGATGAGCTGTTTGGGATATCATTTTATTTAATAAATAAACGCGCTAAAAGTAAGCGCGTTGGGTCATTGGGAATTCGCTGTTTGGGATATGATTTATTAAATAAATAAACGTGCCGGCAGTAAGCGCTTTGGGACATTGGGGATTAGCTGTTTCGGATCCATTTTATTAAATAAATAAACACACCGGCAGTAAGCGCGTTGGGTTGTTGGGGATTAGCTGTTTTAGATATCATTTTATTAAATAAATAAACGCACCGCGAGTAAGCGCGTTAAGTGAATGGGGATTTGCTGTTTAGGATATTACTTTATTCAATAAATAAACGCGCCAGAAGTAAGTCCGTTGGGTCATTGGGGATAAGCTGTTTGGGATTCATTTTATTAAATAAATAAACACAACGGCAGTAAGCGCGTTGGGTCGTTGGGGATTAGCTGTTTGAGATATCAATTTATTAAATAAATAAACGCACCGTGAGTAAGCGCGTTGAGTCATTGGGGATTAGCTGTTTAGGATATCATTTTATTGAATAAATAAACGCGCCAGAAGTAAGCGCGTTGGGTCATTGGGGATTAGCTGTTTGGAATATCATTTTATTAACTAAATAAACGTGCTGGCAGTAAGCGCGTTGGGTCATTGGGGATTAGCTTTTTGGGGTATTATCTTTTTAAATACATAAACGCACTAGCAGCAGGCGCGTAGGGTCATTGGGGATAAGCTGTTTGGAATATCATTTTATTAACTAAATAAAGGTGCTGGCAGTAAGCGCGTTGGGTCATTGGGGATTAGCTTTTTGGGGTATTATCTTTTTAAATACATAAACGCACTAGCAGCAGGCGCGTAGGGTCATTGGGGATAAGCTGTTTGGGATATTATTTCATTAAATAAATAAACGCACCGGCAGTAAGCGCGTTGGGTCATTGGGGATTAGCTGTCTGAGATATCATTCTATTAAATAAATGAACGCGCTAAAAGTAAGCGCGTTGGGTCATTGGGAATTAGCTGTTAGGGATTTATTTTATTAAATAAATAAACGCGCCCGAAGTAAGCGCTTTGGGTCTTTGGGGATTAGCTGTTAGGGGATTATTTCATTAAATAAATAAACGCGCCAGAAGTAAGCACTTTGGGTCATTGGGGATTAGCTGTTTGGGACTCATTTTATTAAATAAATAAATGCACTGGCAGTAAGCGCGTTGGGTCATTGGGGATTAGCTGTTTGGGATTTCATTTCATTAAATAAATAAACGCACCAGCAGTAAGCGCATTGGGTCATTGGGGATTAGCTGTTTGGGATATAATTTTATTAAATAAATAAACGCGCTAAAAGTAAGCGCGTTGGGTCATTGGGGATTAGCTGTTAGGGATTTATTTTATTAAATAAATAAACGCGCCAGAAGTAAGCGCTTTGGGTCTTTGGGGATTAGCTGTTTGGGATATCATTTCATTAAATAAATAAACGCACCGGCAGTAAGCGCGTTGGGTCATTAGGGATTAGCTGTTTGGGATATCATTTTATTAAATAAATAAACGCGCTAAAAGTAAGCGCTTTGGGTCATTGGGGATTAGCTGTTTGGGACTTATTTTATTAAATAAATAAATGCACTGGCAGTAAGCGCGTTGGGTCATTGGGGATTAGCTGTTTGGGATATCATTTTATTAAATAAATAAACGCACCGGCAGTAAGCGCGTTAGGTCATTGGGGATTAGCTGTTTGGAATATCATTTTATTAAATAAATAAACGTGCTGGCAGTAAGCGCCTTGGGTCATTGGGGATTAGCTTTTTGGGGTATTATCTTTTTAAATACATAAACGCACTAGCAGCAGGCGCGTAGGGTCATTGGGGATAAGCTGTTTGGGATATTATTTTATTAAATAAATAAACGCGCTAAAAGTAAGCGCGTTAGGTCATTGGGGATTCGCTGTTTGGGATATCATTTTATTAAATAAATAAATGCACCAGAAGTAAGCGCGTTGGATCATTGGGTATTAGCTGTTTGGGATATGAGTTTATTAAATAAATAGACGTGCCGGCAGTAAGCGCTTTGGGACATTGGAGATTAGCTGTTTAGGATTCATTTCATTAAATATATAAACACACCGGCAGTAAGCGCGTTGGGTCGTTGTGGATTAGCTGTTTAAGATATCAATTTATTAAAAAAATAAACGCACCGTGAGTAAGCATGTTGAGTCATTGGGGATTAGCTGTTTAGGATATTATTTTATTGAATAAATAAACGCGCCAGAAGTAAGCGCTTTGGGTCTTTGGGGATTAGCTGTTTGGAATATCATTTTATTAAATAAATAAACGTTCTGGCAGTAAGCGCGTTGGGTCATTGGGGATTAGCTTTTTGGGGTATTATTTTTTCAAATACATAAACGTACTAGCAGCAGGCGCGTAGGGTCATTGGGGATAAGCTGTTTGGGATATAATTTCATTAAATAAATAAACGCACCGGCAGTAAGCGCGTTGGGTCATTGGGGATTAGCTGTTTGGAATATCATTTTATTAACTAAATTAACGTGCTGGCAGTAAGCGCGTTGGGTCATTGGGAATTTGCTTTTTGGGGTATCATCTTTTTAAATACATAAACGCACTAGCAGCAGGCGCGTAGGGTCATTGGGGATAAGCTGTTTGGAATATCATTTTATTAACTAAATAAAGGTGCTGGCAGTAAGCGCGTTGGGTCATTGGGGATTAGCTTTTTGGGGTATTATCTTTCTAAATACATAAACGCACTAGCAGCAGGCACGTAGGGTCATTGGGGATGAGCTGTTTGGGATATCATTTTATTTAATAAATAAACGCGCTAAAAGTAAGCGCGTTGGGTCATTGGGAATTAGCTTTTTGGGGTATTATCTTTTTAAATACATAAACGCACTAGCAGCAGGCACGTAGGGTCATTAGGGATGAGCTGTTTGGGATATCATTTTATTTAATAAATAAACGCGCTAAAAGTAAGCGCGTTGGGTCATTGGGAATTCGCTGTTTGGGATATGATTTATTAAATAAATAAACGTGCCGGCAGTAAGCGCTTTGGGACATTGGGGATTAGCTTTTTGGGGTATTATCTTTTTAAATACATAAGCGCACTAGCAGCAGGCACGTAGGGTCATTGGGGATGAGCTGTTTGGGATATCATTTTATTTAATAAATAAACGCGCTAAAAGTAAGCGCGTTCGGTCATTGGGAATTCGCTGTTTGGGATATGATTTATAAAATAAATAAACGTGCCGGCAGTAAGCGCTTTGGGACATTGGGGATTAGCTGTTTCAGATCCATTTTATTAAATAAATAAACACACCGGCAGTAAGCGCGTTGGGTTGTTGGGGATTAGCTGTTTTAGATATCATTTTATTAAATAAATAAACGCACCGCGAGTAAACGCGTTAAGTGAATGGGGATTTGCTGTTTAGGATATTACTTTATTCAATAAATAAACGCGCCAGAAGTAAGTCCGTTGGGTCATCGGGGATAAGCTGTTTGGGATTCATTTTATTAAATAAATAAACACAACGGCAGTAAGCGCGTTGGGTCGTTGGGGATTAGCTGTTTGAGATATCAATTTATTAAATAAATAAACGCACCGGCAGTAAGCGCGTTGGGTCATTGGGGATTAGCTGTCTGAGATATCATTCTATTAAATAAATGAACGCGCTAAAAGTAAGCGCGTTGGGTGATTGGGGATTAGCTGTTAGGGATTTATTTTATTAAATAAATAAACGCGCCCGAAGTAAGCGCTTTGGGTCATTGGGGATTAGCTGTTAGGGATTTATTTCATTAAATAAATAAACGCGCCAGAAGTAAGCGCTTTGGGTCATTGGGGATTAGCTGTTTGGGACTCATTTTATTAAATAAATAAATGCACTGGCAGTAAGCGCGTTGGGTCATTGGGGATTAGCTGTTTGGGATTTCATTTCATTAAATAAATAAACGCACCAGCAGTAAGCGCATTGGGTCATTGGGGATTAGCTGTTTGGGATATCATTTTATTAAATAAATAAACGCGCTAAAAGTAAGCGCGTTGGGTCATTGGGGATTAGCTGTTAGGGATTTATTTTATTAAATAAATAAACGCGCCAGAAGTAAGTCCGTTGGGTCATCGGGGATAAGCTGTTTGGGATTCATTTTATTAAATAAATAAACACAACGGCAGTAAGCGCGTTGGGTCGTTGGGGATTAGCTGTTTGAGATATCAATTTATTAAATAAATAAACGCACCGTGAGTAAGCGCGTTGAGTCATTGGGGATAAGCTGTTTAGGATATCATTTTATTGAATAAATAAACGCGCCAGAAGTAAGCGCGTTGGGTCATTGGGGATTAGCTGTTTGGAATATCATTTTATTAACTAAATAAACGTGCTGGCAGTAAGCGCGTTGGGTAATTGGGGATTAGCTTTTTGGGGTATTATCTTTTTAAATACATTAACGCACTAGCAGCAGGCGCGTAGGGTCATTGGGGATAAGCTGTTTGGAATATCATTTTATTAACTAAATAAAGGTGCTGGCAGTAAGCGCGTTGGGTCATTGGGGATTAGCTTTTTGGGGTATTATCTTTTTAAATACATAAACGCACTAGCAGCAGGCGCGTAGGGTCATTGGGGATAAGCTGTTTGGGATATTATTTTATTAAATAAATAAACGCGCTAAAAGTTAGCGCGTTAGGTCATTGGGGATTCGCTGTTTAGGATATCATTTTATTAAATAAATAAATGCACCAGAAGTAAGCGCGTTGGATCATTGGGTATTAGCTGTTTGGGATATGAGTTTATTAAATAAATAGACGTGCCGGCAGTAAGCGCTTTGGGACATTGGAGATTAGCTGTTTAGGATTCATTTCATTAAATATATAAACACACCGGCAGTAAGCGCGTTGGGTCGTTGTGGATTAGCTGTTTAAGATATCAATTTATTAAAAAAATAAACGCACCGTGAGTAAGCATGTTGAGTCTTTGGGGATTAGCTGTTTAGGATATTATTTTATTGAATAAATAAACGCGCCAGAAGTAAGCGCTTTGGGTCTTTGGGGATTAGCTGTTTGGAATATTATTTTATTAAATAAATAAACGTTCTGGCAGTAAGCGCGTTGGGTCATTGGGGATTAGCTTTTTGGGGTATTATTTTTTCAAATACATAAACGTACTAGCAGCAGGCACGTAGGGTCATTGGGGATAAGCTGTTTGGGATATAATTTCATTAAATAAATAAACGCACCGGCAGTAAGCGCGTTGGGTCATTGGGGATTAGCTGTTTGGAATATCATTTTATTAACTAAATTAACGTGCTGGCAGTAAGCGAGTTAGGTCATTGGGGATTAGCTTTTTGGGGTATCATCTTTTTAAATACATAAACGCACTAGCAGCAGGCGCGTAGGGTCATTGGGGATAAGCTGTTTGGAATATCATTTTATTAACTAAATAAAGGTGCTGGCAGTAAGCGCGTTGGGTCATTGGGGATTAGCTTTTTGGGGTATTATCTTTCTAAATACATAAACGCACTAGCAGCAGGCACGTAGGGTCATTGGGGATGAGCTGTTTGGGATATCATTTTATTTAATAAATAAACGCGCTAAAAGTAAGCGCGTTGGGTCATTGGGAATTAGCTTTTTGGGGTATTATCTTTTTAAATACATAAACGCACTAGCAGCAGGCACGTAGGGTCATTAGGGATGAGCTGTTTGGGATATCATTTTATTTAATAAATAAACGCGCTAAAAGTAAGCGCGTTGGGTCATTGGGAATTCGCTGTTTGGGATATGATTAATTAAATAAATAAACGTGCCGGCAGTAAGCGCTTTGGGACATTGGGGATTAGCTTTTTGGGGTATTATCTTTTTAAATACATAAGCGCACTAGCAGCAGGCACGTAGGGTCATTGGGGATGAGCTGTTTGGGATATCATTTTATTTAATAAATAAACGCGCTAAAAGTAAGCGCGTTCGGTCATTGGGAATTCGCTGTTTGGGATATGATTTATAAAATAAATAAACGTGCCGGCAGTAAGCGCTTTGGGACATTGGGGATTAGCTGTTTCAGATCCATTTTGATAAATAAATAAACACACCGGCAGTAAGCGCGTTGGGTTGTTGGGGATTAGCTGTTTTAGATATCATTTTATTAAATAAATAAACGCACCGCGAGTAAGCGCGTTAAGTGAATGGGGATTTGCTGTTTAGGATATTACTTTATTCAATAAATAAACGCGCCAGAAGTAAGTCCGTTGGGTCATCGGGGATAAGCTGTTTGGGATTCATTTTATTAAATAAATAAACACAACGGCAGTAAGCGCGTTGGGTCGTTGGGGATTAGCTGTTTGAGATATCAATTTATTAAATAAATAAACGCACCGTGAGTAAGCGCGTTGAGTCATTGGGGATAAGCTGTTTAGGATATCATTTTATTGAATAAATAAACGCGCCAGAAGTAAGCGCGTTGGGTCATTGGGGATTAGCTGTTTGGAATATCATTTTATTAACTAAATAAACGTGCTGGCAGTAAGCGCGTTGGGTAATTGGGGATTAGCTTTTTGGGGTATTATCTTTTTAAATACATTAACGCACTAGCAGCAGGCGCGTAGGGTCATTGGGGATAAGCTGTTTGGAATATCATTTTATTAACTAAATAAAGGTGCTGGCAGTAAGCGCGTTGGGTCATTGGGGATAAGCTTTTTGGGGTATTATCTTTTTAAATACATAAACGCACTAGCAGCAGGCGCGTAGGGTCATTGGGGATAAAGTGTTTGGGATATTATTTCATTAAATAAATAAACGCACCGGCAGTAAGCGCGTTGGGTCATTGGGGATTAGCTGTCTGAGATATCATTCTACTAAATAAATAAACGCGCTAAAAGTAAGCGCGTTGGGTCATTGGGGATTAGCTGTTAGGGATTTATTTTATTAAATAAATAAACGCGCCAGAAGTAAGCGCTTTGGGTCTTTGGGGATTAGCTGTTTGGGATATCATTTCATTGAATAAATAAACGCACCGGCAGTAAGCGCGTTGGGTCATTGGGGATTAGCTGTTTGGGATATCATTTTATTAAATAAATAAACGCGCTAAAAGTAAGCGCGTTGGGTCATTGGGGATTAGCTGTTAGGGATTCATTTTATCAAATAAATAAACGCGCCAGAAGTAAGCGCTTTGGGTCATTGGGGATTAGCTGTTTGGGACTCATTTTATTAAATTAATAAATGCACTGGCAGTAAGCGCGTTGGGTCATTGGGGATTAGCTGTTTGGGATATCATTTTATTAAATAAATAAACGCACCGGCAGTAAGTGCGTTAGGTCATTGAGGATTAGCTGTTTGGAATATCATTTTATTAAATAAATAAACGTGCTGGCAATAAGCGCCTTGGGTCATTGGGGATTAGCTTTTTGGGGTATTATCTTTTTAAATACATAAACGCACTAGCAGCAGGCGCGTAGGGTCATTGGGGATAAGCTGTTTGGGATATTATTTTATTAAATAAATAAACGCGCTAAAAGTAAGCGCGTTAGGTCATTGGGGATTTGCTGTTTGGGATATCATTTTATTAAATAAATAAATGCACCAGGAGTAAGCGCGTTGGATCATTGGGTATTAGCTGTTTGGGATATGATTTTATTAAATAAATAGACGTGCCGGCAGTAAGCGCTTTGGGACATTGGAGATTAGCTGTTTGGGATTCATTTCATTAAATAAATAAACACACCGGCAGTAAGCGCGTTGGGTCGTTGTGGATTAGCTGTTTGAGATATCAATTTATTAAAAAAATAAACGCACCGTGAGTAAGCATGTTAAGTCATTGGGGATTAGCTGTTTAGGATGTTATTTTATTGAATAAATAAACGCGCCAGAAGTAAGCGCGTTGGGTCATTGGAGATTAGCTGTTTGGAATATCATTTTATTAAATAAATAAACGTTCTGGCAGTAAGCGCGTTGGGTCATTGGGGATTAGCTTTTTGGGGTATTATTTTTTCAAATACATAAACGCACTAGCAGCAGGCGCGTAGGGTCATTGGGGATAAGCTGTTTGGGATATAATTTCATTAAATAAATAAACGCACCGGCAGTAAGCGCGTTAGGTCATTGGGGATTAGCTGTTTGGAATATCATTTTATTAACTAAATAAACGTGCTGGCAGTAAGCGCGTTGGGTCATTGGGGATTAGCTTTTTGGAGTATCATCTTTTTAAATACATAAACGCACTAGCAGCAGGCGCGTAGGGTCATTGGGGATAAGCTGTTTGGAATATCATTTTATTAACTAAATAAAGGTGCTGGCAGTAAGCGCGTTGGGTCATTAAGGATTAGCTTTTTGGGGTATCATCTTTTTAAATAAATAAACGCACCGGCAGTAAGCGCGTTGGGTCATTGGGGATTAGCTGTTTGGAATATCATTTTATTAACTAAATAAACGTGCTGGCAGTAAGCGCGTTGGGTCATTGGGGATTAGCTTTTTGGGGTATCATCTTTTTAAATACATAAACGCACTAGCAGCAGGCGCGTAGGGTCATTGGGGATAAGCTCTTTGGGATATTATTTCATTAAATAAATAAACGCACCGGCAGTAAGCGCGTTGGGTCATTGGGGATTAGCTGTCTGGGATATCATTCTATTAAATAAATAAACGCGCTAAAAGTAAGCGCGTTGGGTCATTGGGGATTAGATGTTAGGGATTTATTTGATTAAATAAATAAACGCGCCAGAAGTAAGCGCTTTGGGTCATTGGGGATTAGCTGTTTGGGACTCGTTTTATTAAATAAATAAATGCACTGGCAGTAAGCGCGTTGGGTCATTGGGGATTAGCTGTTTGGGATTTCATTTTATTAAATAAATAAACGCACCAGCAGTAAGCGCGTTGGGTCATTGGGGATTAGCTGTTTGGGATATCATTTTATTAAATAAATAAACGCGCTAAAAGTAACCGCGTTGGGTCATTGGGGATTAGCTGTTAGGGATTTATTTTATTAAATAAATAAACGCGCCAGAAGTAAGCGCTTTGGGTCTTTGGGGATTAGCTGTTTGGGATATCATTTCATTAAATAAATAAACGCACCGGCAGTAAGCGCGTTGGGTCATTGGGGATTAGCTGTTTGGGATATCATTTTATTAAATAAATAAACGCGCTAAAAGTAAGCGCGTTGGATCATTGGGGATTAGCTGTTAGGGATTCATTTTATCAAATAAATAAACGCGCCAGAAGTAAGCGCTTTGGGTCATTGGGGATTAGCTGTTTAGGACTCATTTTATTAAATAAATAAATGCACTGGCAGTAAGCGCGTTGGGTCATTGGGGATTAGCTGTTTGGGATATCATTTTATTAAATAAATAAACGCACCGGCAGTAAGCGCGTTAGGTCATTGGGGATTAGCTGTTTGGAATATCATTTTATTAAATAAATAAACGTGCTGGCAGTAAGCGCCTTGGGTCATTGGAGATTAGCTTTCTGGGGTATTATTTTTTCAAATACATAAACGCACTAGCAGCAGGCGCGTAGGGTCATTGGGAATAAGCTGTTTGGGATATAATTTCATTAAATAAATAAACGGACCGGCAGTAAGCGCGTTGGGTCATTGGGGATTAGCTGTTTGGGATATCATTTTATTAAATAAATAAAGGTGCTGGCAGTAAGCGCGTTGGGTCATTGGGGATTAGCTGTTTGGAATATCATTTTATTAACTAAATAAACGTGCTGGCAGTAAGCGCGTTGGGTCATTGGGGATTAGCTTCTTGGGGTATTATCTTTTTAAATACATAAACGCACTAGCAGCAGGCGCGTAGGGTCATTAGGTATAAGCTGTTTGGAATATCATTTTATTAACTAAATAAAGGTGCTGGCAGTAAGCGCGTTGGGTCATTGGGGATTAGCTGTTTGGAATATCATTTTATTAACTAAATAAACGTGCTGGCAGTAAGCGCGTTGGGTCATTGGGGATTAGCTGTTAGGGATTTATTTTATTAAATAAATAAACGCGCCAGAAGTAAGCGCTTTGGGTCATTGGGGATTAGCTGTTTGGGATATCATTTCATTATATAAATAAACGCACCGGCAGTAAGCGCGTTAAGTCATTAGGGATTAGCTGTTTGGGATATCATTTCATTATATAAATAAACGCACCGGCAGTAAGCGCGTTGGGTCATTGGGGATTAGCTTTTTGGGGTATTATCTTTTTAAATACATAAACGCACTAGCAGCAGGCACGTAGGGTCATTGGGGATGAGCTGTTTGGGATATCATTTTATTTAATAAATAAACGCGCTAAAAGTAAGCGCGTTGGGTCATTGGGAATTCGCTGTTTGGGATATGATTTATTAAATAAATAAACGTGCCGGCAGTAAGCGCTTTGGGACAATGGGGATTAGCTTTTTGGGGTATTATCTTTTTAAATACATAAGCGCACTAGCAGCAGGCACGTAGGGTCATTGGGGATGAGCTGTTTGGGATATCATTTTATTAAATAAATAAACGCGCTAAAAGTAAGCGCGTTCGGTCATTGGGAATTCGCTGTTTGGGATATGATTTATTAAATAAATAAACGTGCCGGCAGTAAGCGCTTTGGGACATTGGGGATTAGCTGTTTCGGATCCATTTTATTAAATAAATAAACACACCGGCAGTAAGCGCGTTGGGTTGTTGGGGATTAGCTGTTTTAGATATCATTTTATTAAATAAATAAACGCACCGCGAGTAAGCGCGTTAAGTGAATGGGGATTTGCTGTTTAGGATATTACTTTATTCAATAAATAAACGCGCCAGAAGTAAGTCCGTTGGGTCATTGGGGATAAGCTGTTTGGGATTCATTTTATTAAATAAATAAACACAACGGCAGTAAGCGCGTTGGGTCGTTGGGGATTAGCTGTTTGAGATATCAATTTAATAAATAAATAAACGCACCGTGAGTAAGCGCGTTGAGTCATTGGGGATTAGCTGTTTAGGATATCATTTTATTGAATAAATAAACGCGCCAGAAGTAAGCCTGTTGGGTCATTGGGGATTAGCTGTTTGGAATATCATTTTATTAACTAAATAAACGTGCTGGCAGTAAGCGCGTTGGGTCATTGGGGATTAGCTTTTTGGGGTATTATCTTTTTAAATACATAAACGCACTAGCAGCAGGCGCGTAGGGTCATTGGGGATAAGCTGTTTGGAATATCATTTTATTTACTAAATAAAGGTGCTGGCAGTAAGCGCGTTGGGTCATTGGGGATTAGCTTTTTGGGGTATTATCTTTTTAAATACATAAACGCACTAGCAGCAGGCGCGTAGGGTCATTGGGGATAAGCTGTTTGGGATATTATTCCATTAAATAAATAAACGCACCGGCAGTAAGCGCGTTGGGTCATTGGGGATTAGCTGTCTGAGATATCATTCTACTAAATAAATAAACGCGCTAAAAGTAAGCGCGTTGGATCATTGGGGATTAGCTGTTAGGGATTTATTTTATTAAATAAATAAACGCGCCAGAAGTAAGCGCTTTGGGTCATTGGGGATTAGCTGTTTGGGACTTTTTTTATTAAATAAATAAATGCACTGGCAGTAAGCGCGTTGGGTCATTGGGGATTAGCTGTTTGGGATTTCATTTCATTAAATAAATAAACGCACCAGCAGTAAGCGCATTGGGTCATTGGGGATTAGCTGTTTGGGATATCATTTTATTAAATAAATAAACGCGCTAAAAGTAAGCGCGTTGGGTCATTGGGAATTAGCTGTTAGGGATTTATTTTATTAAATAAATAAACGCGCCAGAAGTAAGCGCTTTAGGTCTTTGGGGATTAGCTGTTTGGGATATCATTTCATTAAATAAATAAACGCACCGGCAGTAAGCGCGTTGGGTCATTGGGGATTAGCTGTTTGGGATATCATTTTATTAAATAAATAAACGCGCTAAAAGTAAGCGCGTTGGGTCATTGGGGATTAGCTGTTAGGGATTCATTTTATCAAATAAATAAACGCGCCAGAAGTAAGCGCTTTGGGTCATTGGGGATTAGCTGTTTGGGACTCATTTTATTAAATAAATAAATGCACTGGCAGTAAGCGCGTTGGGTCATTGGGGATTAGCTGTTTGGGATATCATTTTATTAAATAAATAAACGCACCGGCAGTAAGCGCGTTAGGTCATTGGGGATTAGCTGTTTGGAATATCATTTTATTAAATAAATAAACGTGCTGGCAGTAAGCGTCTTGGGTCATTGGGGATTAGCTTTTTGGGGTATTATCTTTTTAAATACATAAACGCACTAGCAGCAGGCGCGTAGGGTCATTGGGGATAAGCTGTTTGGGATATTATTTTATTAAATAAATAAACGCGCTAAAAGTAAGCGCGTTAGGTCATTGGGAATTCGCTGTTTGGGATATCATTTTATTAAATAAATAAATGCACCAGGAGTAAGCTCGTTGGATCATTGGGTATTAGCTGTTTGGGATATGATTTTATTAAATAAATAGACGTGCCGGCAGTAAGCGCTTTGGGACATTAGAGATTAGCTGTTTGGGATTCATTTCATTAAATAAATAAACACACCGGCAGTAAGCGCGTTGGGTCGTTGTGGATTAGCTGTTTGAGATATCAATTTATTAAAAAAATAAACGCACCGTGAGTAAGCATGTTGAGTCATTGGGGATTAGCTGTTTAGGATATTATTTTATTGAATAAATAAATGCGCCAGAAGTAAGTGCGTTGGGTCATTGGAGATTAGCTGTTTGGTATATCATTTTATTAAATAAATAAACGTTCTGGCAGTAAGCACGTTGGGTCATTGGGGATTAGCTTTTTAGGGTATTATTTTTTCAAATACATAAACGCACTAGCAGCAGGCGCGTAGGGTCATTGGGGATAAGCTGTTTGGGATATAATTTCATTAAATAAATAAACGCACCGGCAGTAAGCGCGTTGGGTCATTGGGGATTAGCTGTTTGGAATATCATTTTATTAACTAAATAATTGTGCTGGCAGTAAGCGCGTTGGGTCATTGGGGATTAGCTTTTTGGGGTATCATCTTTTTAAATACATAAACGCACTAGCAGCAGGCGCGTAGGGTCATTGGGGATAAGCTGTTTAAAATATCATTTTATTAACTAAATAAAGGTGCTGGCAGTAAGCGCGTTGGGTCATTGGGGATTAGCTTTTTGGGGTATTATCTTTTTAAATACATAAACGCACTAGCAGCAGGCGCGTAGGGTCATTGGGGATAAGCTGTTTGGGATATTATTTCATTAAATAAATAAACGCACCGGCAGTAAGCACGTTGGGTCATTGGGGATTAGCTGTCTGGGATATCATTCTATTAAATAAATAAACGCGCTAAAAGTAAGCGCGTTGGGTCATTGGGGATTAGCTGTTTGGGATTCATTTTATTAAATAAATAAATGAACTGGCAGTAAGCGCGTTGGGTCATTGGGGATTAGCTGTTTGGGATTTCATTTCATTAAATAAATAAACGCACCAGCAGTAAGCGCATTGGGTCATTGGGGATTAGCTGTTTGGGATATAATTTCATTAAATAAATAAACGCATCGGCAGTAAGCGCGTTGGGTCATTGGGGATTAGCTGTTTGAAATATCATTTTATTAACTAAATAATTGTGCTGGCAGTAAGCGCGTTGGGTCATTGGGGATTAGCTTTTTGGGGTATCATCTTTTTAAATACATAAACGCACTAGCAGCAGGCGCGTAGGGTCATTGGGGATAAGCTGTTTGGAATATCATTTTATTAACTAAATAAAGGTGCTGGCAGTAAGCGCGTTGGGTCATTTTGGATTACCTTTTGGGGTATTATCTTCTTAAATACATAAACGCACTAGCAGCAGGCGCGTAGGGTCATTAGGGATAAGCTGTTTGGAATATTATTTCATTAAATAAATAAACGCACCGGCAGAAAGCGCGTTGGGTCATTGGGGATTAGCTGTCTGGGATATAATTCTATTAAATAAATAAACGCGCTAAAAGTAAGCGCGTTGGGTCATTGGGGATTAGATGTTAGGGATTTATTTGATTAAATAAATAAACGCGCCAGAAGTAAGCGCTTTGGGTCATTGGGGATTAGCTGTTTGGGACTCATTTTATTAAATAAATAAATGCACTGGCAGTAAGCGCGTTGGGTCATTGGGGATTAGCTGTTTGGGATTTCATTTTATTAAATAAATGAACGCACCAGCAGTAAGCGCGTTGGGTCATTAGGGATTAGCTGTTTGGGATATCATTTTATTAAATAAATAAACGCGCTAAAAGTAAGCGCGTTGGGTCATTGGGGATTATGTGTTAGGGATTTATTTTATAAAATAAATAAACGCGCCAGAAGTAAGCGCTTTGGGTCTTTGGGGATTAGCTGTTTGGGATATCATTTCATTAAATAAATAAACGCACCGGCAGTAAGCGCGTTGGGTCATTGGGGATTAGCTGTTTGGGATATCATTTTATTAAATAAATAAACGCGCTAAAAGTGAGCGCGTTGGATCATTGGGGATTAGCTGTTAGGGATTCATTTTATCAAATAAATAAACGCGCCAGAAGTAAGCGCTTTGGGTCATTGGGGATTAGCTGTTTAGGACTCATTTTATTAAATAAATAAATGCACTGGCAGTAAGCGCGTTGGGTCATCTGGGATTAGCTGTTTGGGATATCATTTTATTAAATAAATAAACGCACCGGCAGTAAGCGCGTTAGGTCATTGGGGATTAGCTGTTTGGAATATCATTTTATTAAATAAATAAACGTGCTGGCAGTAAGCGCCTTGGGTCATTGGGGATTAGCTTTTAGGGGTATTATCTTTTTAAATACATAAACGCACTAGCAGCAGGCGCGTAGGGTCGTTGGGGATAAGCTGTTTGGGATATTATTTTATTAAATAAATAAACGCGCTAAAAGTAAGCGCGTTAGGTCATTGGGGATTCGCTGTTTGGGATATCATTTTATTAAATAAATAAATGCACCAGGAGTAAGCGCGTTGGATCATTGGGTATTAGCTGTTTGGGATATGATTTTATTAAATAAATAGACGTTCCGGCAGTAAGCACTTTGGGACATTGGAGATTAGCTGTTTGGGATTCATTTCATCAAATAAATAAACACACCGGCAGTAAGCGCGTTGGGTCGTTGTGGATTAGCTGTTTGAGATATCAATTTATTAAAAAAATAAACGCACCGTGAGTAAGCATGTTGAGTCATTGGGGATTAGCTGTTTAGGATATTATTTTATTGAATAAATAAACGCGCCAGAAGTAAGCGCGTTGGGTCATTGGAGATTAGCTTTTTGGGGTATTATTTTTTCAAATACATAAACGCACTAGCAGCAGGCGCGTAGGGTCATTGGGAATAAGCTGTTTGGGATATAATTTCATTTAATAAATAAACGCACCGGCAGTAAGCGCGTTGGGTCATTGGGGATTAGCTGTTTGGGATATCATTTTATTAAATAAATAAAGGTGCTGGCAGTAAGCGCGTTGGGTCATTGGGGATTAGCTGTTTGGAATATCATTTTATTAACTAAATAAACGTGCTGGCAGTAAGCGCGTTGGGTCATTGGGGATTAGCTGTTAGGGATTTATTTTATTAAATAAATAAACGCGCCAGAAGTAAGCGCTTTGGGTCATTGGGGATTAGCTGTTTGGGATATCATTTCATTATATAAATAAACGCACCAGCAGTAAGCGCGTTGGATCATTGGGGATTAGGTGTTTGGGATATCATTTCATTATATAAATAAACGCACCGGCAGTAAGCGCGTTGGGTCATTGGGGATTAGCTGTTTGGGATATCATTTTATTAAATAAATAAACGCGCTAAAAGTAAGCGCGTTGGGTCATTGGGGATTAGCTGTTAGGGATTTATTTTATCAAATAAATAAACGCGCCAGAAGTAAGCGCTTTAGGTCATTGGAGATTAGCTGTTTGGGACTCATTTTATTAAATAAATAAATGCACTGGCAGTAAGCGCGTTGAGTCATTGGGGATAAGCTGTTTGGAATATCATTTTATTAACTAAATAAAGGTGCTGGCAGTAAGCGCGTTGGGTCATTGGGGATTAGCTTTTTGGGGTATTATCTTTTTAAATACATAAACGCACTAGCAGCAGGCGCGTAGGGTCATTGGGGATAAGCTGTTTGGGATATTATTTCATTAAATAAATAAACGCACCGGCAGTGAGCGCGTTGGGTCATTGGGGATTAGCTGTCTGGGATATCATTCTATTAAATAAATAAACGCGCTAAAAGTAAGCGCGTTGGGTCATTGGGGATTAGCTGTTAGGGATTTATTTTATTAAATCAATAAACGCGCCAGAAGTAAGCACTTTGGGTCATTGGGGATTAGCTGTTTGGGACTCATTTTATTAAATAAATAAATGCACTGGCAGTAAGCGCGTTGGGTCATTGGGGATTAGCTGTTTGGGATTTCATTTCATTAAATAAATAAACGCACCAGCAGTAAGCGCATTGGGTCATTGGGGATTAGCTGTTTGGGATATCATTTTATTAAATGAATAAACGCGCTAAAAGTAAGCGCGTTGGGTCATTGGGGATTAGCTGTTAGGGATTCATTTTATCAAATAAATAAACGCGCCAGAAGTAAGCGCTTTGGGTCATTGGGGATTAGCTGTTTGGGACTCATTTTATTAAATAAATAAATGCACTGGCAGTAAGCGCGTTGGGTCATTGGGGATAAGCTGTTTGGGGTATTATCTTTTTAAATACATAAACGCACTAGCAGCAGGCGCGTAGGGTCATTGGGGATAAGCTGTTTGGGATATTATTTTATTAAATAAATAAACGCGCTAAAAGTAAGCGCGTTAGGTCATTGGGGATTCGCTGTTTGGGATATCATTTTATTAAATAAATAAATGCACCAGGAGTAAGCACGTTGGATCATTGGGTTTTAGCTGTTTGGGATATGATTTCATTAAATAAATAGACGTGCCGGCAGTAAGCGCGTTGGGTCATTGGGGATTAGCTGTTTGGAATATCATTTTATTAACTAAATAAACGTGCTGGCAGTAAGCGCGTTGGGTCATTGGGGATTAGCTTCTTGGGGTATTATCTTTTTAAATACATAAACGCACTAGCAGCAGGCGCGTAGGGTCATTAGGTATAAGCTGTTTGGAATATCATTTTATTAACTAAATAAAGGTGCTGGCAGTAAGCGCGTTGGGTCATTGGGGATTAGCTGTTTGGAATATCATTTTATTAACTAAATAAACGTGCTGGCAGTAAGCGCGTTGGGTCATTGGGGATTAGCTGTTAGGGATTTATTTTATTAAATAAATAAACGCGCCAGAAGTAAGCGCTTTGGGTCATTGGAGATTAGCTGTTTAGAATATCATTTCATTATATAAATAAACGCACCGGCAGTAAGCGCGTTGGGTCATTGGGGATTAGCTGTTTGATATATCATTTCATTATATAAATAAACGCACCGGCAGTAAGCGCGTTGGGTCATTGGGGATTAGCTGTTTGGGATATAATTTTATTAAATAAATAAACGCGCTAAAAGTAAGCGCGTTGGGTCATTGGGGATTAGCTGTTAGGGATTTATTTTATCAAATAAATAAACGCGCCAGAAGTAAGCGCTTTGGGTCATTGGAGATTAGCTGTTTGGGACTCATTTTATTAAATAAATAAATGCACTGGCAGTAAGCGCGTTGGGTCATTGGGGATAAGCTGTTTGGAATATCATTTTATTAACTAAATAAAGGTGCTGGCAGTAAGCGCGTTGGGTCATTGGGGATTAGCTTTTTGGGGTATTATCTTTTTAAATACATAAACGCACTAGCAGCAGGCGCGTAGGGTCATTGGGGATAAGCTGTTTGGGATATTATTTCATTAAATAAATAAACGCACCGGCAGTAAGCGCGTTGGGTCATTGGGGATTAGCTGTCTGGGATATCATTCTATTAAATAAATAAACGCGCTAAAAGTAAGCGCGTTGGGTCATTGGGGATTAGCTGTTAGGGATTTATTTTATTAAATAAATAAACGTGCCAGAAGGAAGCGCTTTGGGTCATTGGGGATTAGCTGTTTGGGACTCATTTTATTAAATAAATGAATGCACTGGCAGTAAGCGCGTTGGGTCATTGGGGATTAGCTGTTTGGGATTTCATTTCATTAAATAAATAAACGCACCAGCAGTAAGCGCATTGGGTCATTGGGGATTAGCTGTTTGGGATATCATTTTATTAAATAAATAAACGCGCTAAAAGTAAGCGCGTTGGGTCATTGGGGATTAGCTGTTAGGGATTCATTTTATCAAATAAATAAACGCGCCAGAAGTAAACGCTTTGGGTCATTGGGGATTAGCTGTTTGGGACTCATTTTATTAAATAAATAAATGCACTGGCAGTAAGCGCGTTGGGTCATTGGGGATTAGCTGTTTGGGATATCATTTTATTAAATAAATAAACGCACCGGCAGTAAGCGCGTTAGGTCATTGGGGATTAGATGTTTGGAATATCATTTTATTAAATAAATAAACGTGCTGGCAGTAAGCGCCTTGGGTCATTGGGGATTAGCTTTTTGGGGTATTATCTTTTTAAATACATAAACGCACTAGCAGCAGGCGCGTAGGGTCATTGGGGATAAGCTATTTGGGATATTATTTTATTAAATAAATAAACGCGCTAAAAGTAAGCGCGTTATGTCATTGGGGATTCGCTGTTTGGGATATCATTTTATTAAATAAATAAATGCACCAGAAGTAAGCGCGTTGGATCATTGGGTATTAGCTGTTTGGGATATGATTTTATTAAATAAATAGACGTGCCGGCAGTAAGCGCGTTGGGTCATTGGGGATTAGCTGTTTGGAATATCATTTTATTAACTAAATAAAGGTGCTGGCAGTAAGCGCGTTGGGTCATTGGGGATTAGCTTTTTGGGGTATTATCTTTTTAAATACATAAACGCACTAGCAGCAGGCGCGTAGGGTCATTGGGGATAAGCTGTTTGGGATATTATTTCATTAAATAAATAAACGCACCGGCAGTGAGCGCGTTGGGTCATTGGGGATTAGCTGTCTGGGATATCATTCTATTAAATAAATAAACGCGCTAAAAGTAAGCGCGTTGGGTCATTGGGGATTAGCTGTTAGGGATTTATTTTATTAAATCAATAAACGCGCCAGAAGTAAGCACTTTGGGTCATTGGGGATTAGCTGTTTGGGACTCATTTTATTAAATAAATAAATGCACTGGCAGTAAGCGCGTTGGGTCATTGGGGATTAGCTGTTTGGGATTTCATTTCATTAAATAAATAAACGCACCAGCAGTAAGCGCATTGGGTCATTGGGGATTAGCTGTTTGGGATATCATTTTATTAAATAAATAAACGCGCTAAAAGTAAGCGCGTTGGGTCATTGGGGATTAGCTGTTAGGGATTCATTTTATCAAATAAATAAACGCGCCAGAAGTAAGCGCTTTGGGTCATTGGGGATTAGCTGTTTGGGACTCATTTTATTAAATAAATAAATGCACTGGCAGTAAGCGCGTTGGGTCATTGGGGATAAGCTGTTTGGGGTATTATCTTTTTAAATACATAAACGCACTAGCAGCAGGCGCGTAGGGTCATTGGGGATAAGCTGTTGGGGATATTATTTTATTAAATAAATAAACGCGCTAAAAGTAAGCGCGTTAGGTCATTGGGGATTCGCTGTTAGGGATTTATTTTATCAAATAAATAAACGCGCCAGAAGTAAGCGCTTTGGGTCATTAGAGATTAGCTGTTTGGGACTCATTTTATTAAATAAATAAATGCACTGGCAGTAAGCGCGTTGGGTCATTGGGGATTAGCTGTTTGGAATATCATTTTATTAACTAAATAAAGGTGCTGGCAGTAAGCACGTTGGGTCATTGGGGATTAGCTTTTTGGGGTATTATCTTTTTAAATACATAAACGCACTAGCAGCAGGCGCGTAGGGTCATTGGGGATAAGCTGTTTGGGATATTATTTCATTAAATAAATAAACGCACCGGCAGTGAGCGCGTTGGGTCATTGGGGATTAGCTGTCTGGGATATCATTCTATTAAATAAATAAACGCGCTAAAAGTAAGCGCGTTGGGTCATTGGGGATTAGCTGTTAGGGATTTATTTTATTAAATCAATAAACGCGCCAGAAGTAAGCACTTTGAGTCATTGGGGATTAGCTGTTTGGGACTTATTTTATTAAATAAATAAATGCACTGGCAGTAAGCGCGTTGGGTCATTGGGGATTAGCTGTTTGGGATTTCATTTCATTAAATAAATAAACGCACCAGCAGTAAGCGCATTGGGTCATTGGGGATTAGCTGTTTGGGATATTATTTTATTAAATAAATAAACGCGCTAACAGTAAGCCCGTTGGGTCATTGGGGATTAGCTGTTAGGGATTCATTTTATCAAATAAATAAACGCGCCAGAAGTAAGCGCTTTGGGTCATTGGGGATTAGCTGTTTGGGACTCATTTTATTAAATAAATAAATGCACTGGCAGTAAGCGTGTTGGGTCATTGGGGATAAGCTGTTTGGGATATCATTTTATTAAATAAATAAACGCACCGGCAGTAAGCGCGTTAGGTCATTGGGGATTAGCTGTTTGGAATATCATTTTATTAAATAAATAAACGTGCTGGCAGTAAGCGCCTTGGGTCATTGGGGATTAGCTTTTTGGGGTATTATCTTTTTAAATACATAAACGCACTAGCAGCAGGCGCGTAGGGTCATTGGGGATAAGCTGTTTGGGATATTATTTTATTAAATAAATAAACGCGCTAAAAGTAAGCGCGTTAGGTCATTGGGGATTCGCTGTTTGGGATATCATTTTATTAAATAAATAAATGCACCAGGAGTAAGCACGTTGGATCATTGGGTTTTAGCTGTTTGGGATATGATTTCATTAAATAAATAGACGTGCCGGCAGTAAGCGCGTTGGGTCATTGGGGATTAGCTGTTTGGAATATCATTTTATTAACTAAATAAACGTGCTGGCAGTAAGCGCGTTGGGTCATTGGGGATTAGCTTCTTGGGGTATTATCTTTTTAAATACATAAACGCACTAGCAGCAGGCGCGTAGGGTCATTAGGTATAAGCTGTTTGGAATATCATTTTATTAACTAAATAAAGGTGCTGGCAGTAAGCGCGTTGGGTCATTGGGGATTAGCTGTTTGGAATATCATTTTATTAACTAAATAAACGCACCGGCAGTAAGCGCGTTGGGTCATTGGGGATTAGCTGTTAGGGATATGATTTTATTAAATAAATAGACGTGCCGGCAGTAAGCGCTTTGGGACATTGGAGATTAGCTGTTTGGGATTCATTTCATCAAATAAATAAACACACCGGCAGTAAGCGCGTTGGGTCGTTGTGGATTAGCTGTTTGAGATATCAATTTATTAAAAAAATAAACGCACCGTGAGTAAGCATGTTGAGTCATTGGGGATTAGCTGTTTAGGATATTATTTTATTGAATAAATAAACGCGCCAGAAGTAAGCGCGTTGGGTCATTGGAGATTAGCTTTTTGGGGTATTATTTTTTCAAATACATAAACGCACTAGCAGCAGGCGCGTAGGATCATTGGGAATAAGCTGTTTGGGATATAATTTCATTAAATAAATAAACGCACCGGCAGTAAGCGCGTTGGGTCATTGGGGATTAGCTGTTTGGGATATCATTTTATTAAATAAGTAAAGGTGCTGGCAGTAAGCGCGTTGGGTCATTGGGGATTAGCTGTTTGGAATATCATTTTATTAACTAAATAAAGGTGCTGGCAGTAAGCGCGTTGGGTCATTGGGGATTAGCTTCTTGGGGTATTATCTTTTTAAATACATAAACGCACTAGCAGCAGGCGCGTAGGGTCATTAGGTATAAGCTGTTTGGAATATCATTTTATTAACTAAATAAAGGTGCTGGCAGTAAGCGCGTTGGGTCATTGGGGATTAGCTGTTTGGAATATCATTTTATTAACTAAATAAACGTGCTGGCAGTAAGCGCGTTGGGTCATTGAGGATTAGCTGTTAGGATATTTATTTTATTAAATAAATAAACGCGCCAGAAGTAAGCGCTTTGGGTCATTGGGGATTAGCTGTTTAGAATATCATTTCATTATATAAATAAACGCACCGGCAGTAAGCGCGTTGGGTCATTGGGGATTAGCTGTTTGGGATATCATTTCATTATATAAATAAACGCACCGGCAGTAAGCGCGTTGGGTCATTGGGGATTAGCTGTTTGGGATATAATTTTATTAAATAAATAAACGCGCTAAAAGTAAGCGCGTTGGGTCATTGGGGATTAGATGTTTGGAATATCATTTTATTAAATAAATAAACGTGCTGGCAGTAAGCGCCTTGGGTCATTGGGGATTAGCTTTTTGGGGTATTATCTTTTCAAATACATAAACGCACTAGCAGCAGGCGCGTAGGGTCATTGGGGATAAGCTATTTGGGATATTATTTTATTAAATAAATAAACGCGCTAAAAGTAAGCGCGTTAGGTCATTGGGGATTCGCTGTTTGGGATATCATTTTATTAAATAAATAAATGTACCAGAAGTAAGCGCGTTGGATCATTGGGTATTAGCTGTTTGGGATATGATTTTATTAAATAAATAGACGTGCCGGCAGTAAGCGCGTTGGGTCATTGGGGATTAGCTGTTTGGAATATCATTTTATTAACTAAATAAACGTGCTGGCAGTAAGCGCGTTGGGTCATTGGGGATTAGCTTCTTGGGGTATTATCTTTTTAAATACATAAACGCACTAGCAGCAGGCACGTAGGGTCATTAGGTATAAGCTGTTTGGAATATCATTTTATTAACTAAATAAAGGTGCTGGCAGTAAGCGCGTTGGGTCATTGGGGATTAGCTGTTTGGAATATCATTTTATTAAATAAATAAACGCGCTAAAAGTAAGCGCTTTGGGTCATTGGGGATTAGCTGTTTGGGATATCATTTCATTATATAAATAAACGCACCAGCAGTAAGCACGTTGGGTCATTGGGAATTAGCTGTTTGGGATATCATTTTATTAAATAAATAAACGCGCTAAAAGTAAGCGCGTTGGGTCATTGGGGATTAGCTGTTAGGGATTTATTTTATCAAATAAATAAACGCGCCAGAAGTAAGCGCTTTGGGTCATTAGAGATTAGCTGTTTGGGACTCATTTTATTAAATAAATAAATGCACTGGCAGTAAGCGCGTTGGGTCATTGGGGATTAGCTGTTTGGAATATCATTTTATTAACTAAATAAACGTGCTGGCAGTAAGCGCGTTGGGTGATTGGGGATTAGCTTTTTGGGGTATTATCTTTTTAAATACATAAACGCACTAGCAGCAGGCGCGTAGGGTCATTGAGGATAAGCTGTTTGGAATATCATTTTATTAACTAAATAAAGGTGCTAGCAGTAAGCGCGTTGGGTCATTGGGGATTAGCTTTTTGGGGTATTATCTTTTTAAATACATAAACGCACTAGCAGCAGGCGCGTAGGGTCATTGGGGATAAGCTGTTTGGGATATTATTTTATTAAATAAATAAACGCACCGGCAGTTAGCGCGTTGGGTCATTGGGAATTAGCTGTCTGGGATATCATTCTATTAAATAAATAAACGCGCTAAAAGTAAGTGCGTTGGGTCATTGGGGATTAGCTGTTAGGGATTTATTTTGTTAAATAAATAAACGCGCCAGAAGTAAGCGCTTTGGGTCATTGGGGATTAGCTGTTTGGGACTCATTTTATTAAATAAATAAACGCACCAGCAGTAAGCGCATTGGGTCATTGGGGATTAGCTGTTTGGGATATCATTTTATTAAATAAATAAACGCGCTAAAAGTAAGCGCGTTGGGTTATTGGGGATTAGCTGTTAGGGATTTATTTTATTAAATAAATAAACGCACCAGAAGTAAGCGCTTTGGGTCTTTGGGGATTAGCTGTTTGGGATTTCATTTTATTAAATAAATAAACGCACCAGCAGTAAGCGCATTGGGTCATTGGGGATTAGCTGTTTGGGATATCATTTTATTAAATAAATAAACGCGCTTAAAGTAAGCGCGTTGGGTCATTGGGGATTAGCTGTTAGGGATTTATTTTATCAAATAAATAAACGCGCCAGAAGTAAACGCTTTGGGTCATTGGGGATTAGCTGTTTGGGACTCATTTTATTAAATAAATAAATGCACTGGCAGTAAGCGCGTTGGGTCATTGGGGATTAGCTGTTTGGGATATCATTTTATTAAATAAATAAACGCACCGGCAGTAAGCGCGTTAGGTCATTGGGGATTAGATGTTTGGAATATCATTTTATTAAATAAATAAACGTGCTGGCAGTAAGCGCCTTGGGTCATTGGGGATTAGCTTTTTGGGGTATTATCTTTTTAAATACATAAACGCACTAGCAGCAGGCGCGTAGGGTCATTGGGGATAAGCTGTTTGGGATATTATTTTATTGAATAAATAAACGCGCTAAAAGTAAGCGCGTTAGGTCATTGGGGATTCGCTGTTTGGGATATCATTTTATTAAATAAATAAATGCACCAGAAGTAAGCGCGTTGGATCATTGGGTATTAGCTGTTTGGGATATGATTTTATTAAATAAATAGACGTGCCGGCAGTAAGCGCGTTGGGTCATTGGGGATTAGCTGTTTGGAATATTATTTTATTAACTAAATAAACGTGCTGGCAGTAAGCGCGTTGGGTCATTGGGGATTAGCTTCTTGGGGTATTATCTTTTTAAATACATAAACGCACTAGCAGCAGGCACGTAGGGTCATTAGGTATAAGCTGTTTGGAATATCATTTTATTAACTAAATAAAGGTGCTGGCAGTAAGCGCGTTGGGTCATTGGGGATTAGCTGTTTGGAATATCATTTTATTAAATAAATAAACGCGCTAAAAGTAAGCGCTTTGGGTCATTGGGGATTAGCTGTTTGGGATATCATTTCATTATGTAATAAACGCACTAGCAGTAAGCGCGTTGGGTCATTGGGAATTAGCTGTTTGGGATATCATTTTATTAAATAAATAAACGCGCTTAAAGTAAGCGCGTTGGGTCATTGGGGATTAGCTGTTAGGGATTTATTTTATCAAATAAATAAACGCGCCAGAAGTAAGCGCTTTGGGTCATTAGAGATTAGCTGTTTGGGACTCATTTTATTAAATAAATAAATGCACTGGCAGTAAGCGCGTTGGGTCATTGGGGATTAGCTGTTTGGAATATCATTTTATTAACTAAATAAACGTGCTGGCAGTAAGCGCGTTGGGTGATTGGGGATTAGCTTTTTGGGGTATTATCTTTTTAAATACATAAACGCACTAGCAGCAGGCGCGTAGGGTCATTGAGGATAAGCTGTTTGGAATATCATTTTATTAACTAAATAAAGGTGCTAGCAGTAAGCGCGTTGGGTCATTGGGGATTAGCTTTTTGGGGTATTATCTTTTTAAATACATAAACGCACTAGCAGCAGGCGCGTAGGGTCATTGGGGATAAGCTGTTTGGGATATTATTTTATTAAATAAATAAACGCACCGGCAGTTAGCGCGTTGGGTCATTGGGGATTAGCTGTCTGGGATATCATTCTATTAAATAAATAAACGCGCTAAAAGTAAGCGCGTTGGGTCATTGGGGATTAGCTGTTAGGGATTTATTTTGTTAAATAAATAAACGCGCCAGAAGTAAGCGCTTTGGGTCATTAGGGATTAGCTGTTTGGGACTCATTTTATTAAATAAATAAACGCACCAGCAGTAAGCGCATTGGGTTATTGGGGATTAGCTGTTTGGGATATCATTTTATTAAATAAATAAACGCGCTAAAAGTAAGCGCGTTGGGTTTTTGGGGATTAGCTGTTAGGGATTTATTTTATTAAATAAATAAACGCGCCAGAAGTAAGCGCTTTGGGTCTTTGGGGATTAGCTGTTTGGGATATCATTTTATTAAATAAATAAACGCACCGGCAGTAAGCGCGTTGGGTCATTGGGGATTAGCTGTTTGGGATATCATTTTATTAAATAAATTAACGCGCTAAAAGTAAGCTCGTTGGGTCATTGGGGATTAGCTGTTAGGGATTTATTTTATCAAATAAATAAACGCACCGGCAGTAAGCGCGTTAGGTCATTGGGGATTAGCTGTTTGGAATATCATTTTATTAAATAAATAAACGTGCTGGCAGTAAGCGCCTTTGGTCATTGGGGATTAGCTTTTTGGGGTATTATCTTTTTAAATACATAAACGCACTAGCAGCAGGCGCGTAGGGTCATTGGGGATAAGCTGTTTGGGATATTATTTTATTAAATAAATAAACGCGCTAAAAGTAAGCGCGTAAGGTCATTGGGGATTCGCTGTTTGAGATATCATTTTATTAAATAAATAAATGCACCAGGAGTAAGCGCGTTGGATCATTGGGTATTAGCTGTTTGGGATATGATTTTATTAAATAAATAGACGTGCCGGCAGTAAGCGCTTTGGGACATTGGAGATTAGCTGTTTGGGATTCATTTCATTAAATAAATAAACACACCGGCAGTAAGCGCGTTGGGTCGTTGTGGATTAGCTGTTTGAGATATCAATTTATTAAAAAAATAAACGCACCGTGAGTAAGCATGTTAAGTCATTGGGGATTAGCTGTTTAGGATATTATTTTATTGAATAAATAAACGCGCCAGAAGTAAGCGCGTTGGGTCATTGGAGATCAGCTTTTTGGGGTATTATTTTTTCAAATACATAAACGCACTAGCAGCAGGCTCGTAGGGTCATTGGGAATAAGCTGTTTGGGATATAATTTCATTAAATAAATAAACGCACCGGCAGTAAGCGCGTTGGGTCATTGGGGATTAGCTGTTTGGGATATCATTTTATTAAATAAATAAAGGTGCTGGCAGTAAGCGCGTTGGGTCATTGGGGATTAGCTGTTTGGAATATCATTTTATTAACTAAATAAACGTGCTGGCAGTAAGCGCGTTGGGTCATTGGGGATTAGCTTTTTGGGGTATTATCTTTTTAAATACATAAACGCACTAGCAGCAGGCGCGTAGGGTCATTAGGTATAAGCTGTTTGGAATATCATTTTATTAACTAAATAAAGGTGCTGGCAGTAAGCGCGTTGGGTCATTGGGGATTAGCTGTTTGGAATATCATTTTATTACCTAAATAAACGTGCTGGCAGTAAGCGCGTTGGGTCATTGGGGATTAGCTGTTAGGGATTTATTTCATTAAATAAATAAACGCGCCAGAAGTAAGCGCTTTGGGTCATTGGGGATTAGCTGTTTGCGATATCATTTCATTATATAAATAAACGCACCGGCAGTAAGCGCGTTGGGTCATTGGGGATTAGCTGTTTGGGATATTATTTTATTAAATAAATAAATGCACTGGCAGTAAGCGCGTTGGGTCATTGAGGATTAGCTGTTTGGAATATCATTTTATTAACTAAATAAACGTGCTGGCAGTAAGCGCGTTGGGTCATTGGGGATTAGCTGTTAGGGATTTATTTTATCAAATAAATAAACGCGCCAGAAGTAAGCGCTTTGGGTCATTAGAGATTAGCTGTTTGGGACTCATTTTATTAAATAAATAAATGCACTGGCAGTAAGCGCGTTGGGTCATTGAGGATTAGCTGTTTGGAATATCATTTTATTAACTAAATAAACGTGCTGGCAGTAAGCGCGTTGGGTCATTGGGGATTAGCTTTTTGGGGTATTATCTTTTTAAATACATAAACGCACTAGCAGCAGGCGCGTAGGGTCATTGGGGATAAGCTGTTTGGAATATCATTTTATTAACTAAATAAGGGTGCTGGCAGTAAGCGCGTTGGGTCATTGGGGATTAGCTTTTTGGGGTATTATCTTTTTAAATACATAAACGCACTAGCAGCAGGCGCGTAGGGTCATTGGGGATAAGCTGTTTGGGATATTATTTCATTAAATAAATAAACGCACCGGCAGTAATCGCGTTGGGTCATTGGGGATTAGCTGTCTGGGATATCATTCTATTAAATAAATAAACGCGCTTAAAGTAAGCGCGTTGGGTCATTGGGGATTAGCTGTTAGGGATTTATTTTGTTAAATAAATAAACGCGCCAGAAGTAAGCGCTTTGGGTCATTGGGGATTAGCTGTTTAGGACTCATTTTATTAAATAAATAAATGCACTGGCAGTAAGCGCGTTGGGTCATTGGGGATTAGCTGTTTGAGATATCAATTTATTAAAAAAATAAACGCACCGTGAGTAAGCATGTTAAGTCATTGGGGATTAGCTGTTTAGGATATTATTTTATTGAATAAATAAACGCGCCAGAAGTAAGCGCGTTGGGTCATTGGAGATTAGCTTTTTGGGGTATTATTTTTTCAAATACATAAACGCACTAGCAGCAGGCTCGTAGGGTCATTGGGAATAAGCTGTTTGGGATATCATTTTATTAAATAAATAAACGCACCGGCAGTAAGCGCGTTGGGTCATTGGGGATTAGCTGTTTGGGATATCATTTTATTAAATAAATAAACGCGCTAAAAGTAAGCGCGTTGGGTCATTGGGGATTAGCTGTTAGGGATTCATTTTATCAAATAAATAAACGCGCCAGAAGTAAGCGCTTTGGGTCATTGGGGATTAGCTGTTTGGGACTCATTTTATTAAATAAATAAATGCACTGGCAGTAAGCGCGTTGGGTCATTGGGGATTAGCTGTTTGGGATATCATTTTATTAAATAAATAAACGCACCGGCAGTAAGCGCGTTAGGTCATTGGGGATTAGCTGTTTGGAATATCATTTTATTAAATAAATAAACGTGCTGGCAGTAAGCGCCTTGGGTCATTGGGGATTAGCTTTTTGGGGTATTATCTTTTTAAATACATAAACGCACTAGCAGCAGGCGCGTAGGGTCATTGGGGATAAGCTGTTTGGGATATTATTTTATTAAATAAATAAACGCGCTAAAAGTAAGCGCGTTAGGTCATTGGGGATTCGCTGTTTGAGATATCATTTTATTAAATAAATAAATGCACCAGGAGTAAGCGCGTTGGATCATTGGGTATTAGCTGTTTGGGATATGATTTTATTAAATAAATAGACGTGCCGGCAGTAAGCGCTTTGGGACATTGGAGATTAGCTGTTTGGGATTCATTTCATTAAATAAATAAACACACCGGCAGTGAGCGCGTTGGGTCGTTGTGGATTAGCTGTTTGAGATATCAATTTATTAAAAAATAAACGCACCGTGAGTAAGCATGTTAAGTCATTGGGGATTAGCTGTTTAGGATATTATTTTATTGAATAAATAAACGCGCCAGAAGTAAGCGCGTTGGGTCATTGGAGATTAGCTTTTTGGGGTATTATTTTTTCAAATACATAAACGCACTAGCAGCAGGCTCGTAGGGTCATTGGGAATAAGCTGTTTGGGATATAATTTCATTAAATAAATAAACGCACCGGCAGTAAGCGCGTTGGGTCATTGGGGATTAGCTGTTTGGGATATCATTTTATTAAATAAATAAAGGTGCTGGCAGTAAGCGCGTTGGGTCATTGGGGATTAGCTGTTTGGAATATCATTTTATTAACTAAATAAACGTGCTGGCAGTAAGCGCGTTGGGTCATTGGGGATTAGCTTTTTGGGGTATTATCTTTTTAAATACATAAACGCACTAGCAGCAGGCGCGTAGGGTCATTAGGTATAAGCTGTTTGGAATATCATTTTATTAACTAAATAAAGGTGCTGGCAGTAAGCGCGTTGGGTCATTGGGAATTAGCTGTTTGGAATATCATTTTATTACCTAAATAAACGTGCTGGCAGTAAGCGCGTTGGGTCATTGGGGATTAGCTGTTAGGGATTTATTTCATTAAATAAATAAACGCGCCAGAAGTAAGCGCTTTGGGTCATTGGGGATTAGCTGTTTGGGATATCATTTCATTATATAAATAAACGCACCGGCAGTAAGCGCGTTGGGTCATTGGGGATTAGCTGTTTGGGATATTATTTTATTAAATAAATAAATGCACTGGCAGTAAGCGCGTTGGGTCATTGAGGATTAGCTGTTTGGAATATCATTTTATTAACTAAATAAACGTGCTGGCAGTAAGCGCGTTGGGTCATTGGGGATTAGCTGTTAGGGATTTATTTTATCAAATAAATAAACGCGCCAGAAGTAAGCGCTTTGGGTCATTAGAGATTAGCTGTTTGGGACTCATTTTATTAAATAAATAAATGCACTGGCAGTAAGCGCGTTGGGTCATTGAGGATTAGCTGTTTGGAATATCATTTTATTAACTAAATAAACGTGCTGGCAGTAAGCGCGTTGGGTCATTGGGGATTAGCTTTTTGGGGTATTATCTTTTTAAATACATAAACGCACTAGCAGCAGGCGCGTAGGGTCATTGGGGATAAGCTGTTTGGAATATCATTTTATTAACTAAATAAAGGTGCTGGCAGTAAGCGCGTTGGGTCATTGGGGATTAGCTTTTTGGGGTATTATCTTTTTAAATACATAAACGCACTAGCAGCAGGCGCGTAGGGTCATTGGGGATAAGCTGTTTGGGATATTATTTCATTAAATAAATAAACGCACCGGCAGTAAGCGCGTTGGGTCATTGGGGATTAGCTGTCTGGGATATCATTCTATTAAATAAATAAACGCGCTTAAAGTAAGCGCGTTGGGTCATTGGGGATTAGCTGTTAGGGATTTATTTTGTTAAATAAATAAACGCGCCAGAAGTAAGCGCTTTGGGTCATTGGGGATTAGCTGTTTAGGACTCATTTTATTAAATAAATAAATGCACTGGCAGTAAGCGCGTTGGGTCATTGGGGATTAGCTGTTTGGGATTTTATTTCATTAAATAAATAAACGCGACAGCAGTAAGCGCATTGGGTCATTGGGGATTAGCTGTTTGGGATATCATTTTATTAAATAAATAAACGCGCTAAAAGTAAGCGCGTTGGGTTATTGGGGATTAGCTGTTAGGGATTTATTTTATTAAATAAATAAACGCGCCAGAAGTAAGCGCTTTGGGTCTTTGGGGATTAGCTGTTTGGGATATCATTTTATTAAATAAATAAACGCACCGGCAGTAAGCGCGTTGGGTCAATAGGGATTGGCTGTTTGGGATATCATTTTATTAAATAAATAAACTTGCTAAAAGTAAGCGCGTTGGGTCATTGGGGATTAGCTGTTAGGGATTCATTTTATCAAATAAATAAACGCGCCAGAAGTAAGCGCTTTGGGTCATTGGGGATTAGCTGTTTGGGACTCATTTTATTAAATAAATAAATGCACTGGCAGTAAGCGCGTTGGGTCATTGGGAATTAGCTGTTTGGGATATCATTTTATTAAATAAATAAACGCACCGGCAGTAAGCGCGTTAGGTCATTGGGGATTAGGTGTTTGGAATATCATTTTATTAAATAAATAAACGTGCTGGCAGTAAGCGCCTTGGGTCATTGGGGATTAGCTTTTTGGGGTATTATCTTTTTAAATACATAAACGCACTAGCAGCAGGCGCGTAGGGTCATTGGGGATAAGCTGTTTGGGATATTATTTTATTGAATAAATAAACGCGCTAAAAGTAAGCGCGTTAGGTCATTGGGGATTCACTGTTTAGGATATCATTTTATTAAATAAATAAATGCACCAGGAGTAAGCGCGTTGGATCATTGGGTATTAGCTGTTTGGGATATGATTTTATTAAATAAATAGACGTGCCGGCAGTAAGCGCTTTGGGACATTGGAGATTAGCTGTTTGGGATTCATTTCATTAAATAAATAAACACACCGGCAGTAAGCGCGTTGGGTCGTTGTGGATTAGCTGTTTGAGATATCAATTTATTAAAAAAATAAACGCACCGTGAGTACGCATGTTGAGTCATTGGGGATTAGCTGTTTAGGATATTATTTTATTGAATAAATAAACGCGCCAGAAGTAAGCGCGTTGGGTCATTGGAGATTAGCTTTTTGGGGTATTATTTTTTCAAATACATAAACGCACTAGCAGCAGGCGCGTAGGGTCATTGGGAATAAGCTGTTTGGGATATAATTTCATTAAATAAATAAACGCACCGGCAGTAAGCGCGTTGAGTCATTGGGGATTAGCTGTTTGGGATATCATTTTATTAAATAAATAAAGGTGCTGGCAGTAAGCGCGTTGGGTCATTGGGGATTAGCTGTTTGGAATATCATTTTATTAACTAAATAAACGTGCTGGCAGTAAGCGCGTTGGGTCATTGGGGATTAGCTTCTTGGGGTATTATCTTTTTAAATACATAAACGCACTAGCAGCAGGCGCGTAGGGTCATTAGGTATAAGCTGTTTGGAATATCATTTTATTAACTAAATAAAGGTGCTGGCAGTAAGCGCGTTGGGTCATTGGGGATTAGCTGTTTGGAATATCATTTTATTAACTAAATAAACGTGCTGGCAGTAAGCGCGTTGGGTCATTGGGGATTAGCTGTTAGGGATTTATTTTATTAAATAAATAAACGCGCCAGAAGTAAGCGCTTTGGGTCATTGGGGATTAGCTGTTTGGGATATCATTTCATTATATAAATAAACTCACCGGCAGTAAGCGCGTTGGGTCATTGGGGATTAGCTGTTTGGGATATCATTTTATTAAATAAATAAACGCGCTAAAAGTAAGCGCGTTGGGTCATTGGGGATTAGCTGTTAGGGATTTATTTTATCAAATAAATAAACGCGCCAGAAGTAAGCGCTTTAGGTCATTGGAGATTAGCTGTTTGGGACTCATTTTATTAAATAAATAAATGCACTGGCAGTAAGCGCGTTGGGTCATTGGGGATTAGCTGTTTGGAATATCATTTTATTAACTAAATAAACGTGCTGGCAGTAAGCGCGTTGGGTCATTGGGGATTAGCTTTTTGGGGTATTATCTTTTTAAATACTAAACGCACTAGCAGCAGGCGCGTAGGGTCATTGGGGATAAGCTGTTTGGAATATCATTTTATTAACTAAATAAAGGTGCTGGCAGTAAGCGCGTTGGGTCATTGGGGATTAGCTTTTTGGGGTATTATCTTTTTAAATACATAAACGCACTAGCAGCAGGCGCGTAGGGTCATTAGGGATAAGCTGTTTGGGATATTATTTCATTAAATAAATAAACGCACCGGCAGTAAGCGCGTTGGGTCATTGGGGATTAGCTGTCTGGGATATCATTCTATTAAATAAATAAACGCGCTAAAAGTAAGCGCGTTGGGTCATTGGGAATTAGCTGTTAGGGATTTATTTTATTAAATAAATAAACGCGCCAGAAGTAAGCGCTTTGGGTCATTGGGGATTAGCTGTTAGGGATTTATTTTATTAAATAAATAAAAGCGCCAGAAGTAAGCGCTTTGGGTCTTTGGGGATTAGCTGTTTGGGATATCATTTCATTAAATAAATAAACGCACCGTAAGTAAGCATGTTGAGTAATTGGGGATTAGCTGTTTAGGATATTATTTTATTGAATAAATAAACGCGCTAAAAGTAAGCGCGTTGGGTCATTGGGGATTAGCTGTTAGGGATTCATTTTATCAAATAAATAAACGCGCCAGAAGTAAGCGCTTTGGGTCATTGGGGATTAGCTGTTTAGGACTCATTTTATTAAATAAATAAATGCACTGGCAGTAAGCGCCTTGGGTCATTGGGGATTAGCTTTTTGGGGTTTTATCTTTTTAAATACATAAACGCACTAGCAGCAGGCGCGTAGGGTCATTGGGGATAAGCTGTTTGGGATATTATTTTATTGAATAAATAAACGCGCTAAAAGTAAGCGCGTTAGGTCATTGGGGATTCGCTGTTTGGGATATCATTTTATTAAATAAATAAATGCACCAGGAGTAAGCGCGTTGGATCATTGGGTATTAGCTGTTTGGGATATGATTTTATTAAATAAATAGACGTGCCGGCAGTAAGCGCTTTGGGACATTGGAGATTAGCTGTTTGGGATTCTTTTCATTAAATAAATAAACACACCAGCAGTAAGCGCGTTGGGTCGTTGTGGATTAGCTGTTAGGGATTTATTTTATTAAATAAATAAACGCGCCAGAAGTAAGCGCTTTGGGTCATTGGGGATTAGCTGTTTGGGACTCATTTTATTAAATAAATAAATGCACTGGCAGTAAGCGCGTTGGGTCATTGGGGATTAGCTGTTTGGGATTTCATTTTATTAAATAAATAAACGCACCAGCAGTAAGCGCGTTGGGTCATTGGGGATTAGCTGTCTGGGATATCATTCTATTAAATAAATAAACGCGCTAAAAGTAAGCGCGTTGGGTCATTGGGGATTAGCTGTTAGGGATTTATTTTATTAAATAAATAAACGCGCCAGAAGTAAGCGCTTTGGGTCATTGGGGATTAGCTGTTTGGGACTCATTTTATTAAATAAATAAATGCACTGGCAGTAAGCGCGTTGGGTCATTGGGGATTAGCTGTTTGGGATTTCATTTTATTAAATAAATAAACGCACCAGCAGTAAGCGCGTTGGGTCATTGGGGATTAGCTGTTTGGGATATCATTTTATTAAATAAATAAACGAGCTGAAAGTAAGCGCGTTGGGTCATTGGGGATTAGCTGTTAGGGATTTATTTTATTAAATAAATAAACGCGCCAGAAGTAAGCGCTTTGGGTCTTTGGGGATTAGCTGTTTGGGATATCATTTCATTAAATAAATAAACGCACCGGCAGTAAGCGCGTTGGGTCATTTGGGATTAGCTGTTTGGGATATCATTTTATTAAATAAATAAACGCGCTAAAAGTAAGCGCGTTGGGTCATTAGGGATTAGCTGTTAGGGATTCATTTTATCAAATAAATAAACGCGCCAGAAGTAAGCGCTTTGGGTCATTGGGGATTAGCTGTTTAGGACTCATTTTATTAAATAAATAAATGCACTGGCAGTAAGCGCGTTGGGTCATTGGGGATTAGCTGTTTGGGATATCATTTTATTAAATAAATAAACGCACCGGCAGTAAGCGCGTTAGGTCATTGGGGATTAGCTGTTTGAAATATCATTTTATTAAATAAATAAACGTGCTGTCAGTAAGCGCCTTGGGTCATTGAGGATTAGCTTTTTGGGGTATTATCTTTATAAATACATAAACGCACTAGCAGCAGGCGCGTAGGGTCATTGGGGATAAGCTGTTTGGGATATTATTTTATTAAATAAATAAACGCGCTAAAAGTAAGCGCGTTAGGTCATTGGGGATTCGCTGTTTGGGATATCATTTTATTAAATAAATAAATGCACCAGGAGTAAGCGCGTTGGATCATTGGGTATTAGCTGTTTGGGATATGATTTTATTAAATAAATAGACGTGCCGGCAGTAAGCGCTTTGGGACATTGGAGATTAGCTGTTTAGGATTCATTTCATCAAATAAATAAACACACCGGCAGTAAGCGCGTTGGGTCGTTGTGGATTAGCTGTTTGAGATATCAATTTATTAAAAAAATAAACGCACCGTGAGTAAGGATGTTGAGTCATTGGGGATAAGCTGTTTAGGATAATATTTTATTGAATAAATAAACGCGCCAGAAGTAAGCGCGTTGGGTCATTGGAGATTAGCTGTTTGGAATATCATTTTATTAAATAAATAAACGTTCTGGCAGTAAGCGCGTTGGGTCTTTGGGGATTAGCTTTTTGGGGTATTATTTTTTCAAATACATAAACGCACTAGCAGCAGGCGCGTAGGGTCATTGGGAATAAGCTGTTTGGGATATAATTTCATTAAATAAATAAACGCACCGGCAGTAAGCGCGTTGGGTCATTGGGGATTAGCTGTTTGGTATATCATTTTATTAAATAAATAAACGCGCTTAAAGTAAGCGCGTTGGGTCATTGGGGATTAGCTGTTAGGGATTTATTTCATCAAATAAATAAACGCGCCAGAAGTAAGCGCTTTGGGTCATTGGAGATTAGCTGTTTGGGACTCATTTTATTAAATAAATAAGTGCACTAGCAGTAAGCGCGTTGGGTCATTGGGGATTAGCTGTTTGGGATATCATTTCATTAAATAAATAAACGCACCGGCAGTAAGCGCGTTAGGTCATTGGGGATTAGCTGTTTGGAATATCATTTTATTAAATAAATAAACGTGCTGGCAGTAAGCGCCTTGGGTCATTGGGGATTAGCTTTTTGGGATATTATCTTTTTAAATACATAAACGCACTAGCAGCAGGCACGTAGGGTCATTGGGGATAAGCTGTTTGCGATATTATTTTATTAAATAAATAAACGCGCTAAAAGTAAGCGCGTTAGGTCATTGGGGATTCGCTGTTTGGGATATCATTTTATTAAATAAATAAATGCACCAGGAGTAAGCGCGTTGGATCATTGGGAATTAGCTGTTTGGGGTATGATTTTATTAAATAAATAAACGTGCCGGCAGTAAGCGCTTTGGGACATTGGGGATTAGCTGTTTGGGATTCATTTCATTAAATAAATAAACACACCGGCAGTAAGCGCGTTGGGTCGTTGGGGATTAGCTGTTTTAGATATCATTTTATTAATCGAATAAACGCACCGTGAGTAAGCGCGTTAAGTCATTGGGGATAAGCTGTTTAGGATATCATTTTATTGAATAAATAAACGCGCTAAAATTAAGCGCGTTGGGTTATTGGAGATTAGCTGTTTGGGATATCATTTTATTAAATAAAAAAACGCGCCAAAAGTAAGCGCGTTGGGTCATTGGGGATTAGCTGTTTGGGATATCATTTTATTAAATAAATAAACGTGCTGGCGGTAAGCGCGTTGGGTCATTGGGGATTAGCTTTTTGGGGTATCATTTTATTAAATAAATAAACGCACTAGCAGTAAGCGCGTTGGGTAATAAGGGATTAGCTGTTTCGGATATTATTTTATTGAATAAATAAATGCACCACGAGTAAGCGCGTTGGATCATTGGGTATTAGCTGTTTGGGTATTAGCTGTTTGGGATATCATTTTATTAAATAAATAAACGCGCTAAAAGTAAGCGCGTTGGGTCATTGGAGATTAGCTGTTAGGGATTTATTTTATTAAATAAATAAACGCGCCAGAAGTAAGCGCTTTCGGTCATTGGGGATTAGCTGTTTGGGATATCATTTCATTAAATAAATAAACGCACCGGCAGTAAGCGCGTTGGGTCATTGGGGATTAGCCGTTTGGGATATCATTTTATTAAATAAATAAACGCGCTAAAAGTGAGCGCGTTGGATCATTGGGTATTAGCTGTTTGGGATATGATTTTATTAAATAAATAAACGTGCCGGCAGTAAGCGCTTTGGGACATTGGGGATTAGCTGTTTGGGATTGATTTCATTAAATAAATAAACACACCGGCAGTAAGCGCGTTGGGTCGTTGGGGATTTGCTGTTTTAGATATCATTCTATTAAATGAATAAACGCACCGTGAGTAAGCGCGTTAAGTCATTGGGGATAAGCTGTTTAGGATATCATTTTATTAAATAAATAAACGCACTAGCAGCAAGCGCGTAGGGTCATTGGAGATAAGCTGTTTAGGACATCATTTTATGAAATAAATAAACGCGCCAAAAGTAAGCGAGTTGGGTCATTGGGGATTCGCTATTTGGGATATTATTTTATTAAATAAATAAATGCACCAGGAGTAAGCGCGTTAGATCATTGGGTATTAGCTGTTTGGGATGTGATTTTATTAAATAAATAAACGTGCCGGCAGTAAGCGCTTTGTAACATTGGGGATTAGCTGTTTGGGACTTATTTTATTAAATAAATAAATGCACTGACAGTAAGCGCGTTAGGTCATTGGGGATTAGCTGTTTGGAATATCATTTTATTAAATAAATATACGTGCTGGCAGTAAGCGCGTTGGGTCATTGGGGATTAGCTTTTTGGGGTATTATCTTTTTAAATACATAAACGCACTAGCAGCAGGCACGTAGGGTCATTGGGGATGAGCTGTTTGGGATATCATTTTATTAAATAAATAAACGGGCTAAAAGTAGGCGCGTTGGGTCATTGGGAATTCGCTGTTTGGGATATGATTTTTTAAAATAAATAAACGTGCCAGCAGTAAGCGCTTTGAGACATTGGGGATTAGCTGTTTGGAATATCATTTTATCAAATAAATAAACGTTCTGGCAGTAAGCGCTTTGGGTCATTGGGGATTAGCTTTTTGGGGTATTATTTTTTTTAATTCATAAACGCACTAGCAGCAGGCGCGTAGGGTCATTGGGGATAAGCTGTTTGGGATATCATTTTATTAAATACATAAACGCACTAGCAGCAGGCACGTAGGGTCATTGGGGATGAGCTGTTTGGGATATCATTTTATTAAATAAATAAACGCGCTAAAAGTAAGCGCGTTGGGTCATTGGGAATTCACTGTTTGGGATATGATTTTATTAAATAAATAAACGTGCCGGCAGTAAGCGCGTTGGGTCATTAGAGATTAGCTGTTTGGAATATCATTTTATCAAATAAATAAACGTTCTGGCAGTAAGCGCGTTGGGTCATTGGGGATTAGCTTTTTGGGGTATTATTTTTTTAAATACATAAACGCACTAGCAGCAGGCGCGTAGGGTCATTGGGGATAAGCTGTTTGGGATATCATTTCATTAAATAAATAAACGCACCGGCAGTAAGCGCGTTAAGTCATTGGAGATCAGCTGTTTGGGATATCATTTTATTAAATAAATAAACGCGGTAAAAGTAAGCGCGTTGGGTCATTGGGGATTAGCTGTTTTGGATTTATTTGATTAAATAAATAAACGCGCCAGAAGTAAGCGCTTTGGGTCATTGGGAATTCGCTGTTTGGGATATGATTTTATTAAATAAATAAACGTGCCGGCAGTAAGCGCTTTGGGACATTGGGGATTAGCTGTTTGGGATTCATTTTATTAAATAAATAAACACACCGGCAGTAAGCGCGTTGGGTTGTTGGTGATTAGCTGTTTTAGATATCATTCTATTAAATAAATAAACGAACCGCGAGTAAGCGCGTTAAGTCAATGGGGATTAGCTGTTTAGGATATTACTTTATTCAATAAATAAACGCGCCAGAAGTAAGTCCGTTGGGTCATTGGGGATAAGCTGTTTGGGATTCATTTTATTAAATAAATAAACACAACGGCAGTAAGCGCGTTGGGTCGTTGGGGATTAGCTGTTTGAGATATCAATTTATTAAATAAATAAACGCACCGTGAGTAAGCGCGTTGAGTCATTGGGGATTAGCTGTTTAGGATATCATTTTATTAAATAAATAAACGCGCCAGAAGTAAGCGCGTTAGGTCATTGGGGATTAGCTGTTTGGAATATCATTTTATTAACTAAATAAACGTGCTAGCAGTAAACGCGTTGGGTCATTGGGGATTAGCTTTTTGGGGTATTATCTTTTTAAATACATAAACGCACTAGCAGCAGGCGCGTAGGGTCATTGGGGATAAGCTGTTTAGAATATCATTTCATTAACTAAATAAAGTAGCTGGCAGTAAGCGCGTTGGGTCATTGGGGATTAGCTGTTTGGGACTCATTTTATTAAATAAATAAATGCACTGGCAGTAAGCGCGTTGGGTCATTGGGGATTAGCTGTTTGGGATATTATTTCATTAAATAAATAAACGCACCAGCAGTAAGCGCGTTGGGTCATTGGGGATTAGCTGTTTGGGATATCATTTTATTAAATATATAAACGCGCTAAAAGTAAGCGCGTTGGGTCATTGGGGATTAGCTGTTAGGAATTTATTTTATTAAATAAATAAACGCGCCAGAAGTAAGCGCTTTGGGTCTTTGGGGATTAGCTGTTTGGGATATCATTTCATTAAATAAATAAACGCACCGGCAGTAAGCGCGTAGGGTCATTGGGGATTAGCTGTTTGGAATATCATTTTATTAAATAAATAAACGTGCTGGCAGTAAGCGTCTTGGGTCATTGGGGATTAGCTTTTTGGGATATCATTTTATTAAATAAATAAACGCACCGGCAGTAAGCGCGTTAGGTCATTGGGGATTAGCTGTTTGGAATATCATTTTATTAAATAAATAAACGTGCTGGCAGTAAGCGTCTTGGGTCATTGGGGATTAGCTTTTTGGGGTATTATCTTTTTAAATACATAAACGCACTAGCAGCAGGCGCGTAGGGTCATTGGGGATAAGCTGTTTGGGATATTATTTTATTAAATAAATAAACGCGCTAAAAGTAAGCGCGTTAGGTCATTGGGGATTCGCTGTTTGGGATATCATTTTATTAAATAAATAAATGCACCAGGAGTAAGCGCGTTGAATCATTGGGTATTAGCTGTTTGGGATATGATTTTATTAAATAAATAAACGTGCCGGCAGTAAGCGCTTTGGGACATTGGGGATTAGCTGTTTGGGATTCATTTCATTAAATAAATAAACACACCGGCAGTAAGCGCGTTGGGTCGTTGAGGATTAGCTGTTTTAGATATCATTCTATTAAATAAATAAACGCACCGTGAGTAAGCGCGTTAAGTCATTGGGGATAAGCTGTTTAGGATATCATTTTAATAAATAAATAAACGCGCCAAAATTAAGCGCGTTGGGTTATTGGAGATCAGCTGTTTGGGATATCATTTTATTAAATAAAAAAACGCGCCAAAAGTAAGCGCGTTGGGTCATTGGGGATTAGCTGTTTGGGATATCATTTTATTAAATAAGTAAACGTGCTGGCAGTAAGCGCGTTGGGTCATTGGGGATTAGCTTTTTGGGGTATCATTTTATTAAATAAATAAACGCACTAGCAGTAAGCGCGTTGGGTAATAAGGGATAAGCTGTTTCGGATATTATTTTATTGAATAAATAAATGCACCAGGAGTAAGCGAGTTGGATCATTGGGTATTAGCTGTTTGGGTATTAGTTGTTTGGGATATCATTTTATTAAATAAATAAACGTGCCGGCAGTAAGCGCGTTGGGACATTGAGGATTAGCTGTTTGGGATATCATTTTATTAAATAAATAAACGTGCCGGCAGTAAGCTTGTTCGGTCATTGGGGATTAGCTGTTTGGGACTCATTTTATTAAATAAATAAATGCACTGGCAGTAAGCGCGTTGGGTCATTGGGGATTAGCTGTTTGGGATATCATTTCATTAAATAAATAAACGCACCGGCAGTAAGCGCGTTAGGTCATTGGGGTTTAGCTGTTTGGAATATCATTTTATTAAATAAATAAACGTGCTGGCAGTAAGCGCCTTGGGTCATTGGGGATTAGCTTTTTGGGGTATTATCTTTTTAAATACATAAACGCACTAGCAGCAGGCACGTAGGGTCATTGGGGATGAGCTGTTTGGGATATCATTTTATTAAATAAATAAACGCGCTAAAAGTAGGCGCGTTGGGTCATTGGGAATTCGCTGTTTGGGATATGATTTTTTAAAATAAATAAACGTGCCGGCAGTAAGCGCTTTGAGACATTGGGGATTAGCTGTTTGGAATATCATTTTATCAAATAAATAAACGTTCTGGCAGTAAGCGCTTTGGGTCATTGGGGATTAGCTTTTTGGGGTATTATTTTTTTTAATTCATAAACGCACTAGCAGCAGGCGCGTAGGGTCATTGGGGATAAGCTGTTTGGGATATCATTTTATTAAATACATAAACGCACTAGCAGCAGGCACGTAGGGTCATTGGGGATGAGCTGTTTGGGATATCATTTTATTAAATAAATAAACGCGCTAAAAGTAAGCGCGTTGGGTCATTGGGAATTCACTGTTTGGGATATGATTTTATTAAATAAAAAAACGTGCCGGCAGTAAGCGCGTTGGGTCATTGGAGATTAGCTGTTTGGAATATCATTTTATCAAATAAATAAACGTTCTGGCAGTAAGCGCGTTGGGTCATTGGGAATTAGCTATTTGAGGTATTATTTTTTTAAATACATAAACGCACTAGCAGCAGGCGCGTAGGGTCATTGGGGATAAGCTGTTTGGGATATCATTTCATTAAATAAATAAACGCACCGGCAGTAAGCGCGTTAAGTCATTGGAGATCAGCTGTTTGGGATATCATTTTATTAAATAAATAAACGCGGTAAAAGTAAGCGCGTTGGGTCATTGGGGATTAGCTGTTTGGGATTTATTTGATTAAATAAATAAACGCGCCAGAAGTAAGCGCTTTGGGTCATTGGGAATTCGCTGTTTGGGATATGATTTTATTAAATAAATAAACGTGCCGGCAGTAAGCGCTTTGGGACATTGGGGATTAGCTGTTTGAAATTCATTTTATTAAATAAATAAACACACCGGCAGTAAGCGCGTTGGGTTGTTGGGGATTAGCTGTTTTAGATATCATTCTATTAAATAAATAAACGAACCGCGAGTAAGCGCGTTGAGTCATTGGGGATTAGCTGTTTAGGATATCATTTTATTAAATAAATAAACGCGCCAGAAGTAAGCGCGTTAGGTCATTGGGGATTAGCTGTTTGGAATATCATTTTATTAACTAAATAAACGTGCTAGCAGTAAACGCGTTGGGTCATTGGGGATTAGCTTTTTGGGGTATTATCTTTTTAAATACATAAACGCACTAGCAGCAGGCGCGTAGGGTCATTGGGGATAAGCTGTTTAGAATATCATTTCATTAACTAAATAAAGTAGCTGGCAGTAAGCGCGTTGGGTCATTGGGGATTAGCTTTTTGGGGTATTATCTTTTTAAATACATAAACGCACTAGCAGCAGGCGCGTAGGGTCATTGGGGATAAGCTGTTTGGGATATCATTTCATTAAATAAATAAACGCACCGGCAGTAAGCGCGTTGGGTCATTGGGGATTAGCTGTCTGGGATATCATTCTATTAAATAAATAAACGCGCTAAAAGTAAGCGCGTTGGGTCATTGGGGATTAGCTGTTAGGGATTTATTTTATTAAATAAATAAACGCGCCAGAAGTAAGCGCTTTGGGTCATTGGGGATTAGCTGTTTGGGACTCATTTTATTAAATAAATAAATGCACTGGCAGTAAGCGCGTTGGGTCATTGGGGATTAGCTGTTTGGGATATTATTTCATTAAATAAATAAACGCACCAGCAGTAAGCGCGTTGAGTCATTGGGGATTAGCTGTTTGGGATATCATTTTATTAAATAAATAAACGCGCTAAAAGTAAGCGCGTTGGGTCATTGGGGATTAGCTGTTAGGAATTTATTTTATTAAATAAATAAACGCGCCAGAAGTAAGCGCTTTGGGTCTTTGGGGATTAGCTGTTTGAGATATCATTTCATTAAATAAATAAACGCACCGGCAGTAAGCGCGTTGGGTCATTGGGGATTAGCTGTTTGGGATATCATTTCATTAGATAAATAAACGCACCGGCAGTAAGCGCGTTAGGTCATTGGGGATTAGCTGTTTGGAATATCATTTTATTAAATAAATAAACGTGCTGGCAGTAAGCGTCTTGGGTCATTGGGGATTAGCTTTTTGGGGTATTATCTTTTTAAATACATAAACGCACTAGCAGCAGGCGCGTAGGGTCATTGGGGATAAGCTGTTTGGAATATTATTTTATTAAATAAATAAACGCGCTAAAAGTAAGCGCGTTAGGTCATTGGGGATTCGCTGTTTGGGATATCATTTTATTAAATAAATAAATGCACCAGGAGTAAGCGCGTTGAATCATTGGGTATTAGCTGTTTGGGATATAATTTTATTAAATAAATAAACGTGCCGGCAGTAAGCGCTTTGGGACATTGGGGATTAGCTGTTTGGGATTCATTTCATTAAATAAATAAACACACCGGCAGTAAGCGCGTTGGGTCGTTGAGGATTAGCTGTTTTAGATATCATTCTATTAAATAAATAAACGCACCGTGAGTAAGCGCGTTAAGTCATTGGGGATAAGCTGTTTAGGATATCATTTTATTAAATAAATAAACGCGCCAAAATTAAGCGCGTTGGGTTATTGGAGATCAGCTGTTTGGGATATCATTTTATTAAATAAAAAAACGCGCCAAAAGTAAGCGCGTTGGGTCATTGGGGATTAGCTGTTTGGGATATCATTTTATTAAATAAATAAACGTGCCAAAATTAAGCGCGTTGGGTTATTGGAGATCAGCTGTTTGGGATATCATTTTATTAAATAAAAAAACGCGCCAAAAGTAAGCGCGTTGGGTCATTGGGGATTAGCTGTTTGGGATATCATTTTATTAAATAAATAAACGCGCCAAAATTAAGCGCGTTGGGTTATTGGAGATCAGCTGTTTGGGATATCATTTTATTAAATAAAAAAACGCGCCAAAAGTGAGCGCGTTGGGTCATTGGAGATCAGCTGTTTGGGATATCATTTTATTAAATAAAAAAACGCGCCAAAAGTAAGCGCGTTGGGTCATTGGGGATTAGCTGTTTGGGATATCATTTTATTAAATAAATAAACGCGCCAAAATTAAGCGCGTTAAGTCATTGGGGATAAGCTGTTTAGGATATCATTTTAATAAATAAATAAACGCGCCAAAATTAAGCGCGTTGGGTTATTGGAGATCAGCTGTTTGGGATATCATTTTATTAAATAAAAAAACGCGCCAAAAGTAAGCGCGTTGGGTCATTGGGGATTAGCTGTTTGGGATATCATTTTATTAAATAAGTAAACGTGCTGGCAGTAAGCGCGTTGGGTCATTGGGGATTAGCTTTTTGGGGTATCATTTTATTAAATAAATAAACGCACTAGCAGTAAGCGCGTTGGGTAATAAGGGATAAGCTGTTTCGGATATTATTTTATTGAATAAATAAATGCACCAGGAGTAAGCGAGTTGGATCATTGGGTATTAGCTGTTTGGGTATTAGTTGTTTGGGATATCATTTTATTAAATAAATAAACGTGCCGGCAGTAAGCGCGTTGGGACATTGAGGATTAGCTGTTTGGGATATCATTTTATTAAATAAATAAACGTGCCGGCAGTAAGCTTGTTCGGTCATTGGGGATTAGCTGTTTGGGACTCATTTTATTAAATAAATAAATGCACTGGCAGTAAGCGCGTTGGGTCATTGGGGATTAGCTGTTTGGGATATCATTTCATTAAATAAATAAACGCACCGGCAGTAAGCGCGTTAGGTCATTGGGGTTTAGCTGTTTGGAATATCATTTTATTAAATAAATAAACGTGCTGGCAGTAAGCGCCTTGGGTCATTGGGGATTAGCTTTTTGGGGTATTATCTTTTTAAATACATAAACGCACTAGCAGCAGGCACGTAGGGTCATTGGGGATGAGCTGTTTGGTATATCATTTTATTAAATAAATAAACGCGCTAAAAGTAGGCGCGTTGGGTCATTGGGAATTCGCTGTTTGGGATATGATTTTTTAAAATAAATAAACGTGCCGGCAGTAAGCGCTTTGAGACATTGGGGATTAGCTGTTTGGAATATCATTTTATCAAATAAATGAACGTTCTGGCAGTAAGCGCTTTGGGTCATTGGGGATTAGCTTTTTGGGGTATTATTTTTTTTAATTCATAAACGCACTAGCAGCAGGCGCGTAGGGTCATTGGGGATAAGCTGTTTGGGATATCATTTTATTAAATACATAAACGCACTAGCAGCAGGCACGTAGGGTCATTGGAGATGAGCTGTTTGGGATATCATTTTATTAAATAAATAAACGCGCTAAAAGTAAGCGCGTTGGGTCATTGGGAATTCACTGTTTGGGATATGATTTTATTAAATAAAAAAACGTGCCGGCAGTAAGCGCGTTGGGTCATTGGAGATTAGCTGTTTGGAATATCATTTTATCAAATAAATAAACGTTCTGGCAGTAAGCGCGTTGGGTCATTGGGAATTAGCTATTTGAGGTATTATTTTTTTAAATACATAAACGCACTAGCAGCAGGCGCGTAGGGTCATTGGGGATAAGCTGTTTGGGATATCATTTCATTAAATAAATAAACGCACCGGCAGTAAGCGCGTTAAGTCATTGGAGATCAGCTGTTTGGGATATCATTTTATTAAATAAATAAACGCGGTAAAAGTAAGCGCGTTGGGTCATTGGGGATTAGCTGTTTGGGATTTATTTGATTAAATAAATAAACGCGCCAGAAGTAAGCGCTTTGGGTCATTGGGAATATGCTGTTTGGGATATGATTTTATTAAATAAATAAACGTGCCGGCAGTAAGCGCTTTGGGACATTGGGGATTAGCTGTTTGAAATTCATTTTATTAAATAAATAAACACACCGGCAGTAAGCGCGTTGGGTTGTTGGGGATTAGCTGTTTTAGATATCATTCTATTAAATAAATAAACGAACCGCGAGTAAGCGCGTTAAGTCAATGGGGATTAGCTGTTTAGGATATTACTTTATTCAATAAATAAACGCGCCAGAAGTAAGTCCGTTGGGTCATTGGGGATAAGCTGTTTGGGATTCATTTTATTAAATAAATAAACACAACGGCAGTAAGCGCGTTGGGTCGTTGGGGATTAGCTGTTTGAGATATCAATTTATTAAATAAATAAACGCACCGTGAGTAAGCGCGTTGAGTCATTGGGGATTAGCTGTTTAGGATATCATTTTATTAAATAAATAAACGCGCCAGAAGTAAGCGCGTTAGGTCATTGGGGATTAGCTGTTTGGAATATCATTTTATTAACTAAATAAACGTGCTAGCAGTAAACGCGTTGGGTCATTGGGGATTAGCTTTTTGGGGTATTATCTTTTTAAATACATAAACGCACTAGCAGCAGGCGCGTAGGGTCATTGGGGATAAGCTGTTTAGAATATCATTTCATTAACTAAATAAAGTAGCTGGCAGTAAGCGCGTTGGGTCATTGGGGATTAGCTTTTTGGGGTATTATCTTTTTAAATACATAAACGCACTAGCAGCAGGCGCGTAGGGTCATTGGGGATAAGCTGTTTGGGATATCATTTCATTAAATAAATAAACGCACCGGCAGTAAGCGCGTTGGGTCATTGGGGATTAGCTGTCTGGGATATCATTCTATTAAATAAATAAACGCGCTAAAAGTAAGCGCGTTGGGTCATTGGGGATTAGCTGTTAGGGATTTATTTTATTAAATAAATAAACGCGCCAGAAGTAAGCGCTTTGGGTCATTGGGGATTAGCTGTTTGGGACTCATTTTATTAAATAAATAAATGCACTGGCAGTAAGCGCGTTGGGTCATTGGGGATTAGCTGTTTGGGATATTATTTCATTAAATAAATAAACGCACCAGCAGTAAGCGCGTTGAGTCATTGGGGATTAGCTGTTTGGGATATCATTTTATTAAATAAATAAACGCGCTAAAAGTAAGCGCGTTGGGTCATTGGGGATTAGCTGTTAGGAATTTATTTTATTAAATAAATAAACGCGCCAGAAGTAAGCGCTTTGGGTCTTTGGGGATTAGCTGTTTGAGATATCATTTCATTAAATAAATAAACGCACCGGCAGTAAGCGCGTTGGGTCATTGGGGATTAGCTGTATGGGATATCATTTCATTAGATAAATAAACGCACCGGCAGTAAGCGCGTTAGGTCATTGGGGATTAGCTGTTTGGAATATCATTTTATTAAATAAATAAACGTGCTGGCAGTAAGCGTCTTGGGTCATTGGGGATTAGCTTTTTGGGGTATTATCTTTTTAAATACATAAACGCACTAGCAGCAGGCGCGTAGGGTCATTGGGGATAAGCTGTTTGGAATATTATTTTATTAAATAAATAAACGCGCTAAAAGTAAGCGCGTTAGGTCATTGGGGATTCGCTGTTTGGGATATCATTTTATTAAATAAATAAATGCACCAGGAGTAAGCGCGTTGAATCATTGGGTATTAGCTGTTTGGGATATGATTTTATTAAATAAATAAACGTGCCGGCAGTAAGCGCTTTGGGACATTGGGGATTAGCTGTTTGGGATTCATTTCATTAAATAAATAAACACACCGGCAGTAAGCGCGTTGGGTCGTTGAGGATTAGCTGTTTTAGATATCATTCTATTAAATAAATAAACGCACCGTGAGTAAGCGCGTTAAGTCATTGGGGATAAGCTGTTTAGGATATCATTTTATTAAATAAATAAACGCGCCAAAATTAAGCGCGTTGGGTTATTGGAGATCAGCTGTTTGGGATATCATTTTATTAAATAAAAAAACGCGCCAAAAGTAAGCGCGTTGGGTCATTGGGGATTAGCTGTTTAGGATATCATTTTATTAAATAAATAAACGTGCCAAAATTAAGCGCGTTGGGTTATTGGAGATCAGCTGTTTGGGATATCATTTTATTAAATAAAAAAACGCGCCAAAAGTAAGCGCGTTGGGTCATTGGGGATTAGCTGTTTGGGATATCATTTTATTAAATAAATAAACGCGCCAAAATTAAGCGCGTTGGGTTATTGGAGATCAGCTGTTTGGGATATCATTTTATTAAATAAAAAAACGCGCCAAAAGTAAGCGCGTTGGGTCATTGGGGATTAGCTGTTTGGGATATCATTTTATTAAATAAATAAACGTGCTGGCAGTAAGCGCGTTGGGTCATTGGGGATTAGCTTTTTGGGGTATCATTTTATTAAATAAATAAACGCACTAGCAGTAAGCGCGTTGGGTAATAAGGGATAAGCTGTTTCGGATATTATTTTATTGAATAAATAAATGCACCAGGAGTAAGCGCGTTGAATCATTGGGTATTAGCTGTTTGGGATATGATTTTATTAAATAAATAAACGTGCCGGCAGTAAGCGCTTTGGGACATTGGGGATTAGCTGTTTGGGATTCATTTCATTAAATAAATAAACACACCGGCAGTAAGCGCGTTGGGTCGTTGAGGATTAGCTCTTTTAGATATCATTCTATTAAATAAATAAACGCACCGTGAGTAAGCGCGTTAAGTCATTGGGGATAAGCTGTTTAGGATATCATTTTATTAAATAAATAAACGCGCCAAAATTAAGCGCGTTGGGTTATTGGAGATCAGCTGTTTGGGATATCATTTTATTAAATAAAAAAACTTGCCAAAAGTAAGCGCGTTGGGTCATTGGGGATTAGCTTTTTGGGGTATTATCTTTTTAAATACATAAACGCACTAGCAGCAGGCACGTAGGGTCATTGGGGATAAGCTGTTTGGAATATTATTTTATTAAATAAATAAACGCGCTAAAAGTAAGCGCGTTAGGTCATTGGGGATTCGCTGTTTGGGATATCATTTTATTAAATAAATAAATGCACCAGGAGTAAGCGCGTTGAATCATTGGGTATTAGCTGTTTGGGATATGATTTTATTAAATAAATAAACGTGCCGGCAGTAAGCGCTTTGGGACATTGGGGATTAGCTGTTTGGGATTCATTACATTAAATAAATAAACACACCGGCAGTAAGCGCGTTGGGTCGTTGAGGATTAGCTGTTTTAGATATCATTCTATTAAATAAATAAACGCACCGTGAGTAAGCGCGTTAAGTCATTGGGGATAAGCTGTTTAGGATATCATTTTATTAAATAAATAAACGCGCCAAAATTAAGCGCGTTGGGTTATTGGAGATCAGCTGTTTGGGATATCATTTTATTAAATAAAAAAACGCGCCAAAAGTAAGCGCGTTGGGTCATTGGGGATTAGCTGTTTGGGATATCATTTTATTAAATAAATAAACGTGCTGGCAGTAAGCGCGTTGGGTCATTGGGGATTAGCTTTTTGGGGTATCATTTTATTAAATAAATAAACGCACTAGCAGTAAGCGCGTTGGGTAATAAGGGATAAGCTGTTTCGGATATTATTTTATTGAATAAATAAATGCACCAGGAGTAAGCGAGTTGGATCATTAGGTATTAGCTGTTTGGGTATTAGTTGTTTGGGATATCATTTTATTAAATAAATAAACGTGCCGGCAGTAAGCGCGTTGGGACATTGGGGATTAGCTGTTTGGGATATCATTTTATTAAATAAATAAACGTGCCGGCAGTAAGCTTGTTCGGTCATTGGGGATTAGCTGTTTGGGACTCATTTTATTAAATAAATAAATGCACTGGCAGTAAGCGCGTTGGGTCATTGGGGATTAGCTGTTTGGGATATCATTTCATTAAATAAATAAACGCACCGGCAGTAAGCGCGTTAGGTCATTGGGGATTAGCTGTTTGGAATATCATTTTATTAAATAAATAAACGTGCTGGCAGTAAGCGCCTTGGGTCATTGGGGATTAGCTTTTTGGGGTATTATCTTTTTAAATACATAAACGCACTAGCAGCAGGCGCGTAGGGTCATTGGGGATAAGCTGTTTGGGATATTATTTTATTAAATGAATAAACGCGCCAAAAGTAAGCGCGTTGAGTCATTGGGGATTAGCTGTTTGGGATATCATTTTATTAAATAAATAAACGTGCTGGCAGTAAGCGCGTTGGGTCATTTGGGATTAGCTTTTTGGGGTATCATTTTATTAAATAAATAAACGCACTAGCAGTAAGCGCGTTGGGTAATAAGGGATTAGCTGTTTCGCATATTATTTTATTGAATAAATAAATGCACCAGGAGTAAGCGCGTTGGATCATTGGGTATTAGCTGTTTGGGTATTAGCTGTTTGGGATATCATTTTATTAAATAAATAAACGTGCCGGCAGTAAGCGCGTTGGGACATTGGGGATTAGCTGTTTGGGATATCATTTTATTAAATAAATAAACGTGCCGGCAGTAAGCTTGTTCGGTCATTAGGGATTAACTGTTTGAGGTATCATTTTATTGAATAAATAAATGCACCAGGAGTAAGCGCGTTGTATCATTGGGTATTAGCTGTTTGGGTTATTATTTTATTAAATAAATAAACGCACCAGCAGTAAACGCGTTAGGTCATTAGGGATTAGCTGTTTGAGATATCATTTTATTAAATAAATAAACACACCGGCAGTAAGCATGTTGGGTCGTTGGGGTTCAGCTGTTTCAGATATCATTCTATTAAATAAATAACCGCACCGTGAGTAAGCGCGTTGGGTCATTGGAGATTAGCTGTTTGGGATATCATTTTATTAAATAAATAAACGTGCCGGCAGTAAGCTTGTTCGGTCATTGGGGATTAGCTTTTTGGGGTATCATTTTATTAAATAAATAAACGCACTAGCAGTAAGCGCGTTGGGTAATAAGGGTTTAGCTGTTTCGGATATTATTTTATTAAATAAATAAATGCACCAGGAGTAAGCGCGTTGGATCATTGGGTATTAGCTGTTTGGGTATTAGCTGTTTGGGATATCATTTTATTAAATAAATAAACGTGCCGGCAGTAAGCGCGTTGGGACATTGGGGATTAGCTGTTTGGGATATCGTTTTATTAAATAAATAAACACACCGGCAGTAAGCATGTTGGGTCATTGGGGTTCAGCTGTTTTAGATATCATTCTATTAAATAAATAACCGCACCGTGAGTAAGCGCGTTGGGTCATTGGAGATTAGCTGTTTGGGATATCATTTTATTTAATAAATAAATGCGCTAAAAGTAAGCGCGTTGGGTCATTGGAGATTAGCTGGTTGGGACTCAATTTATTAAATAAATAAACGCACTGGCAGTAAGCGCGTTGGGTCATTAGGGATAAGCTGTTTGGGAGAGCATTTTATTAAATAAATAAACGCACCGGCAGTGAGCGCGTTGGGTCATTAGGGATTAGCTGTTTGGTATATTATTTTATTAAATAATTAAACGCCCCGGCAGTAAGCTTGTTAGGTCGTTGGGGATTAGCTGTTTGGGATATTACTTTATTAAATAAATGAACGCACCGGCAAAAAGCGGGTTAGTTCATTGGGAATAAGCTGTTTGGGATATCATTTTATTAAATAAATAAACGCACTGGCAGTAAGCGCGTTGTGTCGTTGGGGATTAGCTTTTTTAGATATCATTCTATTAAATAAATAAACGCACCGTGAGTAAGCGCGTTAAGTCAATGGGGATTAGCCGTTTAGGATATTATTTTATTCAATAAATAAACGCGCCAGAAGTAAGCCCGTTGAGTCATTGGGGATTAGCTGTTTGGAATTCATTTTATTAAATAAAAAAACACACCGGCAGTAAGCGCGTTGGGTCGTTGGGAATTAGCTGTTTGAGATATCAATTTATTAAAAAAATAAACGCACCGTGAGTAAGCGCGTTGAGTCATTGGGGATTAGCTGTTTAGGATATTATTTTATTGAATAAATAAACGCGCCACAAGTAAGCGCGTTGGGTCATTGGAGATAAGCTGTTTGGAATATCATTTTATTAAATAAATAAACGTTCTGGCAGTAAGCGCGTTGGGTCATTGGGGATTAGCTTTTTGGGGTATTATTTTTTTAAATACATAAACGCACTAGCAGCAGGCGCGTAGGGTCATTGGGGATAAGCTGTTTGGGATATTATTTCGGTAAATAAATAAACGCACCGGCAGTAAGCGCGTTGGGTCATTGGGGATTAGCTGTTTGGGATATCATTTTATTAAATAAATAAACGCGGTAAAAGTAAGCGCGTTGGGTCATTGGGGATTAGCTGTTTAGGATTCATTTTATCAAATAAATAAACGCGCCAGAAGTAAGCGCTTTGGGTCATTGGGGATTAGCTGTTTGGGAATCATTTTATTAAATAAATGAATGCACTGGCAGTAAGCGCGTTGGGTCATTGGGAATTAGCTGTTTAGGATATCATTTCATTAAATAAATAAACGCACCGGCAGTAAGCGCGTTAGGTCATTGGGGATTAGCTGTTTAGAATATCATTTGATTTAATAAATATACGTGCTGGCAGTAAGCGCGTTGGGTCATTGGGGATAAGCTTTTTGGTGTATTATTTTTTTAAATACATAAACGCACTAGCAGCAGGCGCGTAGGGTCATTGGGGATAAGCTGTTTGGGATATCATTTCGTTAAATTAATAAACGCACCGGCAGTAAGCGCGTTGGGTCATTGGGGATTAGCTTTTTGGGGTATCATTTTATTAAATAAATAAACGCACTAGCAGTAAGCGCGTTGGGTAATAAGGGATTAGCTGTTTCGGATATTATTTTATTGAATAAATAAATGCACCAGGAGTAAGCGCGTTGGATCATTGGGTATTAGCTGTTTGGGTATTAGCTGTTTGGGATATCATTTTATTAAATAAATAAACGTGCCGGCAGTAAGCGCGTTGGGACATCGGGGATTAGCTGTTTGGGATATCATTTTATTAAATAAATAAACACACCGGCAGTAAGCATGTTGGGTCGTTGGGGTTCAGCTGTTTCAGATATCATTCTATTAAATAAATAACCGCACCGTGAGTAAGCGCGTTGGGTCATTGGAGATTAGCTGTTTGGGATATCATTTTATTTAATAAATAAATGCGCTAAAAGTAAGCGCGTTGGGTCATTGGAGATTAGCTGGTTGGGAATCAATTTATTAAATAAATAAACGCACTGGCAGTAAGCGCGTTGGGTCATTAGGGATAAGCTGTTTGGGAGAGCATTTTATTAAATAAATAAACGCACCGGCAGTGAGCGCGTTGGGTCATTAGGGATTAGCTGTTTGGAATATTATTTTATTAAATAATTAAACGCCCCGGCAGTAAGCTTGTTAGGTCGTTGGGGATTAGCTGTTTGGGATATTACTTTATTAAATAAATAAACGCACCGGCAAAAAGCGGGTTAGTTCATTGGGAATAAGCTGTTTGGGATATCATTTTATTAATTAAATAAACGCACTGGCAGTAAGCGCGTTGGGTCGTAGGGGATTAGCTGTTTTAGATATCATTCTATTAAATAAATAAACGCACCGTGAGTAAGCGCGTTAAGTCAATGGGGATTAGCCGTTTAGGATATTATTTTATTCAATAAATAAACGCGCCAGAAGTAAGCCCGTTGAGTCATTGGGGATTAGCTGTTTGGAATTCATTTTATTAAATAAATAAACACACCGGCAGTAAGCGCGTTGGGTCGTTGGGGATTAGCTGTTTGAGATATCAATTTATTAAAAAAATCAACGCACCGTGAGTAAGCGCGTTGAGTCATTGGGGATTAGCTGTTTAGGATATTATTTTATTGAATAAATAAACGCGCCAGAAGTAAGCGCGTTGGGTCATTGGAGATAAGCTGTTTGGAATATCATTTTATTAAATAAATAAACGTTCTGGCAGTTAGCGCGTTGGGTCATTGGGGATTAGCTTTTTGGGGTATTATTTTTTTAAATACATAAACGCACTAGCAGCAGGCGCGTATGGTCATTGGGGATAAGCTGTTTGGGATATTATTTCGTTAAATAAATAAACGCACCGGCAGTAAGCGCGTTGGGTCATTGGGGATTAGCTATTTGGGATATCATTTTATTAAATAAATAAACGCGGTAAAAGTAAGCGCGTTGGGTCATTGAGGATTAGCTGTTTGGGTTTCATTTTATCAAATAGATAAACGCGCCAGAAGTAAGCGCTTTGGGTCATTGGGGATTAGCTGTTTCGGACTCATTTTATTAAATCAATGAATGCACTGGCAGTAAGCGCGTTGGGTCATTATGAATTAGCTGTTTAGGATATCATTTCATTAAATAAATAAACGCACTGGCAGTAAGCGCGTTAGGTCATTGGGGATTAGCTGTTTGGAATATCATTTTATTAAATAAATATACGTGCTGGCAGTAAGCGCGTTGGGTCATTGGGGATAAGCTTTTTGGTGTATTATTTTTTTAAATACATAAACGCACTAGCAGCAGGCGCGTAGGGTCATTGGGGATAAGCTGTTTGGGATATCATTTCGTTAAATAAATAAACGCACCGGCAGTAAGCGCGTTGGGTCATTGGGGATTAGCTGTTTGGGATATCATTATATTAAATAAATAAACGCGCTAAAAGAAAGCGCGTTGGGTCATTGGGGATTCGCTGTTTGGGATATGATTTTATTGAATAAATAAACGTGCCGGCAGTAAGCGCTTTGGGTCATTGGGGATTAGCTGTTTGGGACTCATTTTATTAATTAAATAAATGCACTGGCAGTAAGCGCGTTGGGTCATTGGGAATTAGCTGTTTAGGATATCATTTCATTAAATAAATAAACGCACCGGCAAAAAGCGGGTTAGTTCATTGGGAATAAGCTGTTTGGAATATCATTTTATTGAATGAATAAACGCACCGGCAGTAAGCGCGTTGGGTTGTTGGGGATTAGCTGTTTTAGATATCATTCTATTAAATAAATAAACGCACCGCGAGTAAGCGCGTTAAGTTAATGGGGATTAGCTGTTTAGGATATTACTTTATTTAATAAATAAACGTGCCAGAAGTAAGTCCGTTGGGTCATTGGGGATAAGCTGTTTGGGATTCATTTTATTAAATAAATAAACACAACGGCAGTAAGCGCGTTGGGTCGTTGGGGATTAGCTGTTTAGGATATCATTTTATTAAATAAATAAACGCGCCAGAAGTAAGCGCGTTGGGTCATAGGGGATTAGCTGTTTGGAATATCATTTTATTAACTAAATAAACGTGCTGGCAGTAAGCGCGTTGGGTCATTGGGGATTAGCTTTTTGGGGTATTATCTTTTTAAATACATAAACGCACTAGCAGCAGGCGCGTAGGGTCATTGGGGATAAGCTGTTTGGAATATCATTTTATTAACTAAATAAAGGTGCTGGCAGTAAGCGCGTTGGGTCATTGGGGATAAGCTGTTTGGGATATTATTTCATTAAATAAATAAACGCACCGGCAGTAAGCGCGTTGGGTCATTGGGGATTAGCTGTTTGGGATATCATTTTATTAAATAAATAAACGCGGTAAAAGTAAGCGCGTTGGGTCATTGGGGATTCGCTGTTTGGGATTCATTTTATTAAATAAATAAACGCGCCAGAAGTAAGCGCTTTGGGTCATTGGGGATTAGCTGTTTGGGACTCATTTTATTAAATAAATAAATGCACTGGCCGTAAGCGCGTTGGGTCATTGGGAATTAGCTGTTTAGGATATCATTTCATTAAATGAATAAACGCACCGGCAGTAAGCGCGTTAGGTCATTGGGGATTAGCTGTTTGGAATATCATTTTATTGAATAAATATACGTGCTGGCAGTAAGCGCGTTGGGTCATTGGGGATTAGCTTTTTGGTGTATTATCTTTTTAAATGGATAAACGCACTAGCAGCAGGCACGTAGGGTCATTGGGGATGAGCTGTTTGGGATATCATTATATTAAATAAATAAACGCGCTAAAAGTAAGTGCGTTGGGTCATTGGAGATTCGCTGTTTGGGATATGATTTTATTGAATAAATAAACGTGCCGGCAGTAAGCGCTTTGGGACATTGGGGATTACTTGTTTAGGATTCATTTTATTAAATAAATAAACACACCGGCAGTAAGCGCGTGGGGTCGTTGGGGATTAGCTGTTTTAGATATCATTCTATTAAATAAATAAACGCACCGCGAGTAAGCGCGTTAAGTCAATGGGGATTAGCTGTTTAGGATATTACTTTATTCAATAAATAAACGCGCCAGAAGTAAGTCCGTTGGGTCATTGGGGATAAGCTGTTGAGGATTCATTTTATTAAATAAATAAACACAACGGCAGTAAGCACGTTGGGTCGTTGGGGATTAGCTGTTTGAGATATCAATTTATTAAATAAATAAACGCACCGTGAGTAAGCGCGTTGAGTCATTGGGGATTAGCTGTTAAGGATATCATTTTATTGAATAAATAAACGCGCCAGAAGTAAGCGCGTTGGGTCATTGGGGATTAGCTGTTTGGAATATCATTTTATTAACTAAATAAACGTGCTGGCAGTAAGCGCGTTGGGTCATTGAGGATTAGCTTTTTGGGGTATTATCTTTTTAAATACATAAACGCACTAGCAGCAGGCGCGTAGGGTCATTGAAGATAAGCTGTTTGAAATATCATTTTATTAACTAAATAAAGGTGCTGGCAGTAAGCGCGTTGGGTCATTGGGGATTAGCTGTTTGGAATATCATTTTATTAACTAAATAAACGTGCCGGCAGTAAGCGCGTTGGGTCATTGGGGATTAGCTGTTTGGGATTCATTTTATTAAATAAATAAACACACCGGCAGTAAGCGCGTTGGGTCGTTGGGGATTAGCTGTTTTAGATATCATTCTATTAAATAAATAAACGCACCGCGAGTAAGCGCGTTAAGTTAATGGGGATTAGCTGTTTAGGATATTACTTTATTCAATAAATAAACGCGCTAGAAGTAAGTCCGTTGGGTCATTGGGGATAAGCTGTTTGGGATTCATTTTATTAAATAAATAAACACAACGGCAGTAAGCGCGTTGGGTCGTTGGGGATTAGCTGTTTGAGATATCAATTTATTAAATAAATAAACGCACCGTGAGTAATTGCGTTGAGTCATTGGGGATTAGCTGTTTAGGATATCATTTTATTGAATAAATAAACGCGCCAGAAGTAAGCGCGTTGGGTCATTGGGGATTAGCTGTTTGAATTATCATTTTATTAACTAAATAAACGTGCTGGCAGTAAGCGCGTTGGGTGATTGGGGATTAGCTTTTTGGGGTATTATCTTTTTAAATACATAAACGCACTAGCAGCAGGCGCGTAGGGTCATTGGGGATAAGCTGTTTGAAATATCATTTTATTAACTGAATAAAGGTGCTGGCAGTAAGCGCGTTGGGTCATTGGGAATAAGCTGTTTGGAATATCATTTTATTAACTAAATAAACGTGCCGGCAGTAAGCGCGTTGGGTCATTGGGGATTAGCTGTTAGGGATTTATTTTATTAAATAAATAAACGCGCCAGAAGTAAGCGCTTTGGGTCATTGGGGATTAGCTGTTTGGGATATCATTTCATTAAATAAATAAACGCACCGGCAGTAAGCGCGTTGGGTCATTGGGGATTAGCTGTTTGGGATATCATTTCATTAAATAAATAAACGCACCGGCAGTAAGCGCGTTGGGTCATTGGGGATTAGCTGTTTGGGATATCATTTTATTAAATAAATAAACGCGCCAGAAGTAAGCGCTTTGGGTCATTGGGGATTAGCTGTTTGGGACTCATTTTATTAAATAAATAAATGCACTGGCAGTAAGCGCGTTGGGTCATTGGGAATTAGCTGTTTAGGATATCATTTCATTAAATAAATAAACGCACCGGCAGTAATCGCGTTAGGTCATTGGGGATTAGCTGTTTGGAATATCATTTTATTAAATAAATATACGGGCTGGCAGTAAGCGCGTTGGGTCATTAAGGATTAGCTTTTTGGTGTATTATCTTTTTAAATACATAAACGCACTAGCAGCAGGCACGTAGGGTCATTGGGGATGAGCTGTTTGGGATATCATTATATTAAATAAATAAACGCGCTAAAAGTAAGCGCGTTGGGTCATTGGGGATTCGCTGTTTGGGATATGATTTTAATGAATAAATAAACGTGCCGGCAGTAAGCGCTTTGGGACATTGGAGATTAGCTGTTTGGGATTCATTTTATTAAATAAATAAACACACCGGCAGTAAGCGCGTTGGGTCGTTGGGGATTAGCTGTTTTAGATATCATTCTAATAAATAAATAAACGCACCGCGAGTAAGCGCGTTAAGTTAATGGGGATTAGCTGTTTAGGATATTACTTTATTCAATAAATAAACGCGCTAGAAGTAAGTCCGTTGGGTCATTGGGGATAAGCTGTTTGGGATTCATTTTATTAAATAAATAAACACAACGGCAGTAAGCGCGTTGGGTCGTTGGGGATTAGCTGTTTGAGATATCAATTTATTAAATAAATAAACGCACCGTGAGTAAGCGCGTTGAGTCATTGGGGATTAGCTGTTTAGGATATCATTTTATTGAATAAATAAACGCGCCAGAAGTAAGCGCGTTAAGTCATTGGGGATTAGCTGTTTGGAATATCATTTTATTAACTAAATAAACGTGCTGGCAGTAAGCGCGTTGGGTTATTGGGGATTAGCTTTTTGGGGTATTATCTGTTTAAATACATAAACGCACTAGCAGCAGGCGCGTAGGGTCATTGAGGATAAGCTGTTTAAAATATCATTTTATTAACTAAATAAAGGTGCTGGCAGTAAGCGCGTTGGGTCATTGGGGATTAGCTGTTTAGGATATCATTTGATTAACTAAATAAACGTGCTGGCAGTAAGCGCGTTGGGTCATTGGGGATTAGCTGTTAGGGATTTATTTTATTAAATAAATAAACGCGCCAGAAGTAAGCGCTTTGGGTCATTGGGGACTAGCTGTTTGGAATATCATTTCATTAAATAAATAAACGCGACAACAGTAAGCGCGTTGGGTCATTGGGGATTAGCTGTTTGGGATATCATTTTATTAAATAAATAAACGCACTAGCAGCAGGCGCGTAGGGTCATTGGGGATAAGCTGTTTAAAATATCATTTTATTAACTAAATAAAGGTGCTGGCAGTAAGCGCGTTGGGTCATTGGGGATTAGCTGTTTAGAATATCATTTTATTAAATAAATAAACGCACCGGCAGTAAGCGCGTTAGGTCATTGGGGATTAGCTGTTTGGAATATCATTTTATTAAATAAATATACGTGCTGGCAGTAAGCGCGTTGGGTCATTGGGGATAAGCTTTTTGGTGTATTATTTTTTTAAATACATAAACGCACTAGCAGCAGGCGCGTAGGGTCATTGGGGATAAGCTGTTTGGGATATCATTTCGTTAAATAAATAAACGCACCGGCAGTAAGCGCGTTGGGTCATTGGGGATTAGCTGTTTGGGATATCATTATATTAAATAAATAAACGCGCTAAAAGTAAGCGCGTTGGGTCATTGGGGATTCGCTGTTTGGGATATGATTTTATTGAATAAATAAACGTGCCGGCAGTAAGCGCTTTGGGTCATTGGGGATTAGCTGTTTGGGACTCATTTTATTAATTAAATAAATGCACTGGCAGTAAGCGCGTTGGGTCATTGGGAATTAGCTGTTTAGGATATCATTTCATTAAATAAATAAACGATACGGCAAAAAGCGGGTTAGTTCATTGGGAATAAGCTGTTTGGAATATCATTTTATTAAATAAATAAACGCACCGGCAGTAAGCGCGTTGGGTCGTTGGGGATTAGCTGTTTTAGATATCATTCTATTAAATAAATAAACGCACCGCGAGTAAGCGCGTTAAGTCAATGGGGATTAGCTGTTTAGGATATTACTTTATTCAATAAATAAACGCGCCAGAAGTAAGTCCGTTGGGTCATTGGGGATAAGCTGTTTGGGATTCATTTTATTAAACAGATAAACACAACAGCAGTAAGCGCGTTGGGTCGTTGGGGATTAGCTGTTTAGGATATCATTTTATTAAATAAATAAACGCGCCAGAAGTAAGCGCGTTGGGTCATAGGGGATTAGCTGTTTGGAATATCATTTTATTAACTAAATAAACGTGCTGGCAGTAAGCGCGTTGGGTCATTGGGGATTAGCTTTTTGGGGTATTATCTTTTTAAATACATAAACGCACTAGCAGCAGGCGCGTAGGGTCATTGGGGATAAGCTGTTTGGAATATCATTTTATTAACTAAATAAAGGTGCTGGCAGTAAGCGCGTTGGGTCATTGGGGATAAGCTGTTTGGGATATTATTTCATTAAATAAATAAACGCACCGGCAGTAAGCGCGTTGGGTCGTTGGGGATTAGCTGTTTGAGATATTAATTTATTAAATAAATAAACGCACCGTGAGTAAGCGCGTTGAGTCATTGGGGATTAGCTGTTTGGAATATCATTTCATTAAATAAATAAACGCGACAACAGTAAGCGCGTTGGGTCATTGGGGATTAGCTGTTTGGGATATCATTTTATTAAATAAATAAACGCACTAGCAGCAGGCGCGTAGGGTCATTGGGGATAAGCTGTTTAAAATATCATTTTATTAACTAAATAAAGGTGCTGGCAGTAAGCGCGTTGGGTCATTGGGGATTAGCTGTTTAGAATATCATTTTATTAAATAAATAAACGCACCGGCAGTAAGCGCGTTAGGTCATTGGGGATTAGCTGTTTGGAATATCATTTTATTAAATAAATATACGTGCTGGCAGTAAGCGCGTTGGGTCATTGGGGATAAGCTTTTTGGTGTATTATTTTTTTAAATACATAAACGCACTAGCAGCAGGCGCGTAGGGTCATTGGGGATAAGCTGTTTGGGATATCATTTCGTTAAATGAATAAACGCACCGGCAGTAAGCGCGTTGGGTCATTGGGGATTAGCTGTTTGGGATATCATTATATTAAATAAATAAACGCGCTAAAAGTAAGCGCGTTGGGTCATTGGGGATTCGCTGTTTGGGATATGATTTTATTGAATAAATAAACGTGCCGGCAGTAAGCGCTTTGGGTCATTGGGGATTAGCTGTTTGGGACTCATTTTATTAATTAAATAAATGCACTGGCAGTAAGCGCGTTGGGTCATTGGGAATTAGCTGTTTAGGATATCATTTCATTAAATAAATAAACGATACGGCAAAAAGCGGGTTAGTTCATTGGGAATAAGCTGTTTGGAATATCATTTTATTAAATAAATAAACGCACCGGCAGTAAGCGCGTTGGGTCGTTGGAAATTAGCTGTTTTAGATATCATTCTATTAAATAAATAAACGCACCGCGAGTAAGCGCGTTAAGTCAATGGGGATTAGCTGTTTAGGATATTACTTTATTCAATAAATAAACGCGCCAGAAGTAAGTCCGTTGGGTCATTGGGGATAAGCTGTTTGGGATTCATTTTATTAAACAGATAAACACAACAGCAGTAAGCGCGTTGGGTCGTTGGGGATTAGCTGTTTAGGATATCATTTTATTAAATAAATAAACGCGCCAGAAGTAAGCGCGTTGGGTCATAGGGGATTAGCTGTTTGGAATATCATTTTATTAACTAAATAAACGTGCTGGCAGTAAGCGCGTTGGGTCATTGGGGATTAGCTTTTTGGGGTATTATCTTTTTAAATACATAAACGCACTAGCAGCAGGCGCGTAGGGTCATTGGGGATAAGCTGTTTGGAATATCATTTTATTAACTAAATAAAGGTGCTGGCAGTAAGCGCGTTGGGTCATTGGGGATAAGCTGTTTGGGATATTATTTCATTAAATAAATAAACGCACCGGCAGTAAGCGCGTTGGGTCGTTGGGGATTAGCTGTTTGAGATATCAATTTATTAAATAAATAAACGCACCGTGAGTAAGCGCGTTGAGTCATTGGGGATTAGCTGTTAAGGATATCATTTTATTGAATAAATAAACGCGCCAGAAGTAAGCGCGTTGGGTCATTGGGGATTAGCTGTTTGGGATATCATTTTATTAAATAAATAAACGCGGTAAAAGTAAGCGCGTTGGGTCATTGGGGATTAGCTGTTTGGGATTCATTTTATTAAATAAATAAACGCGCCAGAAGTAAGCGCTTTGGGTCATTGGGGATTAGCTGTTTGGGACTCATTTTATTAAATAAATAAATGCACTGGCAGTAAGCGCGTTGGGTCATTGGGGATTAGCTTTTTGGTGTATTATCTTTTTAAATACATAAACGCACTAGCAGCAGGCACGTAGGGTCATTGGGGATGAGCTGTTTGGGATATCATTATATTAAATAAATAAACGCGCTAAAAGTAAGTGCGTTGGGTCATTGGGGATTCGCTGTTTGGGATATGATTTTATTGAATAAATAAACGTGCCGGCAGTAAGGGCTTTGGGACATTGGGGATTAGCTGTTTGGGATTCATTTTATTAAATAAATAAACACACCGGCAGTAAGCGCGTGGGGTCATTGGGGATTAGCTGTTTTAGATATCATTCTATTAAATAAATAAACGCACCGCGAGTAAGCGCGTTAAGTCAATGGGGATTAGCTGTTTAGGATATTACTTTATTCAATAAATAAACGCGCCAGAAGTAAGTCCGTTGGGTCATTGGGGATAAGCTGTTGAGGATTCATTTTATTGAATAAATAAACACAACGGCAGTAAGCGCGTTGGGTCGTTGGGGATTAGATGTTTGAGATATCAATTTATTAAATAAATAAACGCACCAGCAGTAAACGCGTTGGGTCATTAGGGATTAGCTGTTTGGGATATTATTTTATTAACTAAATAAACGTGCTGGCAGTAAGCGCGTTGGGTCATTGGGAATTAGCTTTTTGGGGTATTATCTTTTTAAATACATAAACGCACTAGCAGCAGGCGCGTAGGGTCATTGGGGATAAGCTGTTTGAAATATCATTTTATTAACTAAATAAAGGTGCTGGCAGTAAGCGCGTTGGGTCATTGGGGATTAGCTGTTTGGAATATCATTTTATTAACTAAATAAACGTGCTGGCAGTAAGCGCGTTGGGTCATTGGGGATTAGCTGTTAGGGATTTATTTTATAAAATAAATAAACGCGCCAGAAGTAAGCGCTTTGGGTCATTGGGGATTAGCTGTTTGGGATATCATTTCATTAAATAAATAAACGCACCGGCAGTAAGCGCGTTGGGTCATTGGGGATTAGCTGTTTGGGATATCATTTCATTAAATAAATAAACGCACCGGCAGTAAGCGCGTTGGGTCGTTGGGGATTAGCTGTTTGAGATATTAATTTATTAAATAAATAAACGCACCGTGAGTAAGCGCGTTGAGTCATTGGGGATTAGCTGTTTGGAATATCATTTCATTAAATAAATAAACGCGACAACAGTAAGCGCGTTGGGTCATTGGGGATTAGCTGTTTGGGATATCATTTTATTAAATAAATAAACGCACTAGCAGCAGGCGCGTAGGGTCATTGGGGATAAGCTGTTTAAAATATCATTTTATTAACTAAATAAAGGTGCTGGCAGTAAGCGCGTTGGGTCATTGGGGATTAGCTGTTTAGAATATCATTTTATTAAATAAATAAACGCACCGGCAGTAAGCGCGTTAGGTCATTGGGGATTAGCTGTTTGGAATATCATTTTATTAAATAAATATACGTGCTGGCAGTAAGCGCGTTGGGTCATTGGGGATAAGCTTTTTGGTGTATTATTTTTTTAAATACATAAACGCACTAGCAGCAGGCGCGTAGGGTCATTGGGGATAAGCTGTTTGGGATATCATTTCGTTAAATGAATAAACGCACCGGCAGTAAGCGCGTTGGGTCATTGGGGATTAGCTGTTTGGGATATCATTATATTAAATAAATAAACGCGCTAAAAGTAAGCGCGTTGGGTCATTGGGGATTCGCTGTTTGGGATATGATTTTATTGAATAAATAAACGTGCCGGCAGTAAGCGCTTTGGGTCATTGGGGATTAGCTGTTTGGGACTCATTTTATTAATTAAATAAATGCACTGGCAGTAAGCGCGTTGGGTCATTGGGAATTAGCTGTTTAGGATATCATTTCATTAAATAAATAAACGATACGGCAAAAAGCGGGTTAGTTCATTGGGAATAAGCTGTTTGGAATATCATTTTATTAAATAAATAAACGCACCGGCAGTAAGCGCGTTGGGTCGTTGGAAATTAGCTGTTTTAGATATCATTCTATTAAATAAATAAACGCACCGCGAGTAAGCGCGTTAAGTCAATGGGGATTAGCTGTTTAGGATATTACTTTATTCAATAAATAAACGCGCCAGAAGTAAGTCCGTTGGGTCATTGGGGATAAGCTGTTTGGGATTCATTTTATTAAACAGATAAACACAACAGCAGTAAGCGCGTTGGGTCGTTGGGGATTAGCTGTTTAGGATATCATTTTATTAAATAAATAAACGCGCCAGAAGTAAGCGCGTTGGGTCATAGGGGATTAGCTGTTTGGAATATCATTTTATTAACTAAATAAACGTGCTGGCAGTAAGCGCGTTGGGTCATTGGGGATTAGCTTTTTGGGGTATTATCTTTTTAAATACATAAACGCACTAGCAGCAGGCGCGTAGGGTCATTGGGGATAAGCTGTTTGGAATATCATTTTATTAACTAAATAAAGGTGCTGGCAGTAAGCGCGTTGGGTCATTGGGGATAAGCTGTTTGGGATATTATTTCATTAAATAAATAAACGCACCGGCAGTAAGCGCGTTGGGTCGTTGGGGATTAGCTGTTTGAGATATCAATTTATTAAATAAATAAACGCACCGTGAGTAAGCGCGTTGAGTCATTGGGGATTAGCTGTTAAGGATATCATTTTATTGAATAAATAAACGCGCCAGAAGTAAGCGCGTTGGGTCATTGGGGATTAGCTGTTTGGGATATCATTTTATTAAATAAATAAACGCGGTAAAAGTAAGCGCGTTGGGTCATTGGGGATTAGCTGTTTGGGATTCATTTTATTAAATAAATAAACGCGCCAGAAGTAAGCGCTTTGGGTCATTGGGGATTAGCTGTTTGGGACTCATTTTATTAAATAAATAAATGCACTGGCAGTAAGAGCGTTGGGTCATTGGGGATTAGCTTTTTGGTGTATTATCTTTTTAAATACATAAACGCACTAGCAGCAGGCACGTAGGGTCATTGGGGATGAGCTGTTTGGGATATCATTATATTAAATAAATAAACGCGCTAAAAGTAAGTGCGTTGGGTCATTGGGGATTCGCTGTTTGGGATATGATTTTATTGAATAAATAAACGTGCCGGCAGTAAGCGCTTTGGGACATTGGGGATTAGCTGTTTGGGATTCATTTTATTAAATAAATAAACACACCGGCAGTAAGCGCGTGGGGTCATTGGGGATTAGCTGTTTTAGATATCATTCTATTAAATAAATAAACGCACCGCGAGTAAGCGCGTTAAGTCAATGGGGATTAGCTGTTTAGGATATTACTTTATTCAATAAATAAACGCGCCAGAAGTAAGTCCGTTGGGTCATTGGGGATAAGCTGTTGAGGATTCATTTTATTGAATAAATAAACACAACGGCAGTAAGCGCGTTGGGTCGTTGGGGATTAGATGTTTGAGATATCAATTTATTAAATAAATAAACGCACCAGCAGTAAACGCGTTGGGTCATTAGGGATTAGCTGTTTGGGATATTATTTTATTAACTAAATAAACGTGCTGGCAGTAAGCGCGTTGGGTCATTGGGAATTAGCTTTTTGGGGTATTATCTTTTTAAATACATAAACGCACTAGCAGCAGGCGCGTAGGGTCATTGGGGATAAGCTGTTTGAAATATCATTTTATTAACTAAATAAAGGTGCTGGCAGTAAGCGCGTTGGGTCATTGGGGATTAGCTGTTTGGAATATCATTTTATTAACTAAATAAACGTGCTGGCAGTAAGCGCGTTGGGTCATTGGGGATTAGCTGTTAGGGATTTATTTTATAAAATAAATAAACGCGCCAGAAGTAAGCGCTTTGGGTCATTGGGGATTAGCTGTTTGGGATATCATTTCATTAAATAAATAAACGCACCGGCAGTAAGCGCGTTGGGTCATTGGGGATTAGCTGTTTGGGATATCATTTCATTAAATAAATAAACGCACTGGCAGTAAGCGCGTTGGGTCATTGGGGATTAGCTGTTTGGGATATCATTTTATTAAATAAATAAACGCGGTAAAAGTAAGCGCGTTGGGTCATTGGGGATTAGCTGTTTGGGATTCATTTTATTAAATAAATAAACGCGCCAGAAGTAAGCGCTTTGGGTCATTGGGGATTAGCTGTTTGGGACTCATTTTATTAAATAAATAAATGCACTGGCAGTAAGCGCGTTGGGTCATTGGGAATTAGCTGTTTAGGATATCATTTCATTAAATAAATAAACGCACCGGCAGTAAGCGCGTTAGGTCATTGGGGATTAGCTGTTTGGAATATCATTTTATTAAATAAATATACGGGCTGGCAGTAAGCGCGTTGAGTCATTGGGGATTAGCTTTTTGGTGTATTATCTTTTTAAATACATAAACGCACTAGCAGCAGGCACGTAGGGTCATTGGGGATGAGCTGTTTGGGATATCATTATATTAAATAAGTAAACGCGCTCAAAGTAAGCGCGTTGGGTCATTGGGAATTCGCTGTTTGGGAAATGATTTTATTGAATAAATAAACGTGCCGGCAGTAAGTGCTTCGGGACATTGGGGATTAGCTGTTTGGGATTCATTTTATTAAATAAATAAACACACCGGCAGTAAGCGCGTTGGGTCGATGGGGATTAGCTGTTTTAGATATCATTCTATTGAATAAATAAACGCACCGCGAGTAAGCGCGTTAAGTTAATGGGGATTAGCTGTTTAGGATATTACTTTATTCAATAAATAAACGCGCTAGAAGTAAGTCCGTTGGGTCATTGGGGATAAGCTGTTTGGGATTCATTTTATTAAATAAATAAACACAACGGCAGTAAGCGCGTTGGGTCGTTGGGGATTAGCTGTTTGAGATATCATTTCATTAAATAAATAAACGCACCGGCAGTAAGCGCGTTGGGTCATTGGGGATTAGCTGTTTGGGATATCATTTTATTAAATAAATAAACGCGCTAAAAGTAAGCGCGTTGGGTCATTGGGGATTAGCTGTTTGGGATATCATTTCATTAAATAAATAAACGCACCGGCAGTAAGCGCGTTAGGTCATTGGGGATTAGCTGTTTGGGACTCATTTTATTAAATAAATAAATGCACTGGCAGTAAGCGCGTTGGGTTATTGGGGATTAGCTGTTTGGGATATCATTTCATCGAATAAATAAACGCACCAGCAGTAAGCGCGTTGGGTCGTTGGGGATTAGCTGTTTTAGATATCATTCTATTAAATAAATAAACGCACCGTGAGTAAGCGCGTTAAGTCAATGGGGATTAGCTGTTTAGGATATTATTTTATTCAATAAATAAACGCGCCAGAAGTAAGCCCGTTGGGTCATTGGGGATTAGCTGTTTGGAATTCATTTTATTAAATAAATAAACACACCGGCAGTAAGCGCGTTGGGTCGTTGTGGATTAGCTGTTTAATATATCAATTTATTAAAAAAATAAACGCACCGTTAGTAAGCGCGTTGAGTCATTGGGGATTAGCTGTTTAGGATATTATTTTATTGAATAAATAAACGCGCCAGAAGTAAGCGCGTTGGGTCATTGGAGATTAGCTGTTTGGGATATTACTTTATTAAATAAATAAACGCACCGGCAGAAAGCGGGTTAGTTCATTGGGAATAAGCTGTTTGGAATATCATTTTATTAAATAAAAAAACGAGCTAAAAGTAAGCGCGTTGGGTCATTGGGGATAAGCTGTTAGGGATTTATTTTATCAAATAAATAAACGCGCCAGAAGTAAGCGCTTTGGGTCATTGGGGATTAGCTGTTTGGGACTCATTTTATTAAATAAATAAATGCACTGGCAGTAAGCGCGTTGGTTCATTGGGGATTAGCTGTTTGGGATATCATTTCATTAAATAAATAAACGCACCAGCAGTAAGCGCGTTGGGTCGTTGGGGATTAGCTGTTTTAGATATCATTCTATTAAATAAATAAACGCACCGTGAGTAAGCGCGTTAAGTCAATGAGGATTAGCTGTTTAGGATATTATTTTATTCAATAAATAAACGCGCCAGAAGTAAGCCCGATGGGTCATTGGGGATTAGCTGTTTGGAATTCATTTTATTAAATAAATAAACACACCGGCAGTAAGCGCGTTGGATCGTTGTGGATTAGCTGTTTGAGATATCAATTTATTAAAAAAATAAACGCACCGTTAGTAAGCGCGTTGAGTCATTGGGGATTAATTGTTTAGGATATCATTTTATTGAATAAATAAACGCGCCAGAAGTAAGCGCGTTGGGTCATTGGAGATAAGCTGTTTGGAATATCATTTTATTAAATAAATAAACGTTCTGGCAGTAAGCGCATTGGGTCATTGGGGATTAGCTTTTTGGGGTATTATTTTTTTAAATACATAAACGCACTAGCAGCAGGCGCGTAGGGTCATTGGGGATAAGCTGTTTGGGATATCATTTCATTAAATAAATAAACGCACCGGCAGTAAGCGCGTTGGGTCATTGGGGATAAGCTGTTTGGGATATCATTTTATTAAATAAATAACCGCGGTAAAAGTAAGCGCTTTGGGACATTGGGGATTAGCTGTTTGGGATTCATTTTATTAAATAAATAAACGCGCCAGAAGTAAGCGCTTTGGGTCATTGGGGATTAGCTGTTTGGGACTTATTTTATTAAATAAATAAATGCACTGGCAGTAAGCGCGTTGGGTCATTGGGGATTAGCTGTTTGGGATATCATTTCATTAAATAAAAAAACGCACCAGCAGTAAGCGCGTTGGGTCATTGGGGATTAGCTGTTTGGGTTATTATTTTATTAAATAAATAAACGCACCAGCAGTAAACGCGTTGGGTCATTAGGGATTAGCTGTTTGGGATATTATTTTATTAAATAATTAAACGCCCCGGCAGTAAGCTTGTTAGGTCGTTGGGGATTAGCTGTTTGGGATATTACTTTATTAAATAAATAAACGCACCGGAAGAAAGCGCGTTGGGTCATTGGGGATTAGCTGTTTGGAATATTATTTTATTAAATAATTAAACGCCCCGGCAGTAAGCTTGTTAGGTCGTTGGGAATTAGCTGTTTGGGATATCATTTTATTAAATAAATAAACGCGGTAAAAGTAAGCGCTTTGGGACATTGGGGATTAGCTGTTTGGGATTCATTTTATTAAATAAATAAACGCGCCAGAAGTAAGCGCTTTGGGTCATTGGGGATTAGCTGTTTGGGATATTATTTTATTAAATAATTAAACGCCCCGGCAGTAAGCTTGTTAGGTCGTTGGGGATTAGCTGTTTGGGATATTACTTTATTAAATAAATAAACGCACCGGCAGAAAGCGCGTTGGGTCATTGGGGATTAGCTGTTTGGGATATTATTTTATTAAATAATTAAACGCCCCGGCAGTAAGCTTGTTAGGTCGTTGGGGATTAGCTGTTTGGGATATCATTTTATTAAATAAATAAACGCGGTAAAAGTAAGCGCTTTGGGACATTGGGGATTAGCTGTTTGGGATTCATTTTATTAAATAAATAAACGCGCCAGAAGTAAGCGCTTTGGGTCATTGGGGATTAGCTGTTTGGGACTCATTTTATTAAATAAATAAATGCACTGGCAGTAAGCGCGTTGGGTCATTGGGGATTAGCTGTTTGGGATTCATTTTATTAAATAAATAAACGCGCCAGAAGTAAGCGCTTTGGGTCATTGGGGATTAGCTGTTTGGGACATATTTTATTAAATAAATAAATGCACTGGCAGTAAGCGCGTTGGGTCATTGGGGATTAGCTGTTTGGGATATCATTTCATTAAATAAATAAACGCACCGGCAGTAAGCGCGTTGGGTCATTGGGGATAAGCTGTTTGGGATATCATTTTATTAAATAAATAAACGCGGTAAAAGTAAGCGCTTTGGGACATTGGGGATTAGCTGTTTGGGATTCATTTTATTAAATAAATAAACGCGCCAGAAGTAAGCGCTTTGGGTCATTGGGGATTAGCTGTTTGGGACTTATTTTATTAAATAAATAAATGCACCGGCAGTAAGCGCGTTGGGTCATTGGGGATTAGCTGTTTGGGATATCATTTCATTAAATAAAAAAACGCACCAGCAGTGAGCGCGTTGGGTCATTGGGGATTAGCTGTTTGGGTTATTATTTTATTAAATAAATAAACGCACCAGCAGTAAACGCGTTGGGTCATTAGGGATTAGCTGTTTGGGATATTATTTTATTAAATAATTAAATGCCCCGGCAGTAAGCTTGTTAGGTCGTTGGGGATTAGCTGTTTGGGATTGTACTTTATTAAATAAATAAACGCACCGGCAGAAAGCGCGTTGGGTCATTGGGGATTAGCTGTTTGGGATAATATTTTATTAAATAATTAAACGCCCCGGCAGTAAGCTTGTTAGGTCGTTGGGGATTAGCTGTTTGAGATATTACTTTATTAAATAAATAAACGCACCGGCAGAAAGCGCGTTGGGTCATTGGGGATTAGCTGTTTGGGATATTATTTTATTAAATAATTAAACGCCCCGGCAGTAAGCTTGTTAGGTCGTTGGGGATTAGCTGTTTGGGATATCATTTTATTAATAAATAAACGCGGTAAAAGTAAGCGCTTTGGGACATTGGGGATTAGCTGTTTGGGATTTATTTTATTAAATAAATAAACGCGCCAGAAGTAAGCGCTTTGGGTCATTGGGGATTAGCTGTTTGGGACTCATTTTATTAAATAAATAAATGCACTGGCAGTAAGCGCGTTGGGTCATTGGGGATTAGCTGTTTGGGATATCATTTCATTAAATAAATAAACGCACCAGCAGTAAGCGCGTTGGGTCGTTGGGGATTAGCTGTTTTAGATGTCATTTTATTAAATAAATAAACGCACCGTGAGTAAGCGCGTTAAGTCAATGGGGATTAGCTGTTTAGGATATTATTTTATTCAATAAATAAACGCGCCAGAAGTAAGCCCGTTGGGTCATTGGGGATTAGCTGTTTGGAATTCATTTTATTAAATAAATAAACACACCGGCAGTAAGCGCGTTGGGTCATTGGGGATTAGCTTTTTGGGGTATTATTTTTTTAAATACATAAACGCACTTGCAGCAGTTACGTAGGGTCATTAGGGATAAGCTGTTTGGGATATCATTTCATTAAATAAATAAACGCAGCGGCAGTAAGCGCGTTAAGTCATTGGGGATTAGCTGTTTGGGATATCATTTTATTAAATAAATAAACGCGGTGAAAGTAAGCGCGTTGGGTCATTGGGGATTAGCTGTTTGGGATATCATTTCATTAAATAAATAAACGCACCAGCAGTAAGCGCGTTGGGTCATTGGCGATTAGCTGTTAGGGATTTATTTTATCAAATAAATAAACGCGCCAGAAGTAAGCGCTCTGGGTCATTGGGGATTATCTGTTTGGGACTCATTTTATTAAATAAATAAATGCACTGGCAGTAAGCGCGTTGGGTCATTGGGGATTAGCTGTTTGGGATATCATTTCATTAAATAAATAAACGCACCGGCAGTAAGCGCGTTGGGTCATTGGGGATAAGCTGTTTGGGATATCATTTTATTAAATAAATAAACGCGGTAAAAGTAAGCGCTTTGGGACATTGGGGATTAGCTGTTTGGGATTCATTTTATTAAATAAATAAACGCGCCAGAAGTAAGCGCTTTGGGTCATTGGGGATTAGCCGTTTGGGACTTATTTTATTAAATAAATAAATGCACTGGCAGTAAGCGCGTTGGGTCGTTGGGGATTAGCTGTTTGGGATATCATTTCATTAAATAAAAAAACGCACCAGCAGTAAGCGCGTTGGGTCATTGGGGATTAGCTGTTTGGGTTATTATTTTATTAAATAAATAAACGCACCAGCAGTAAACGCTTTGGGTCATTAGGGATTAGCTGTTTGGGATATTATTTTATTAAATAATTAAACGCCCCGGCAGTAAGCTTGTTAGGTCGTTGGGGATTAGCTGTTTGGGATATTACTTTATTAAATAAATAAACGCACCGGCAGAAAGCGCGTTGGGTCATTGGGGATTAGCTGTTTGGGATATTTTTTTATTAAATAATTAAACGCCCCGGCAGTAAGCTTGTTAGGTCGTTGGGGATTAGCTGTTTGGGATATCATTTTATTAAATAAATAAACGCGGTAAAAGTAAGCGCTTTGGGACATTGGGGATTAGCTGTTTGGGATTCATTTTATTAAATAAATAAACGCGCCAGAAGTAAGCGCTTTGGGTCATTGGGGATTAGCTGTTTGGGATATTATTTTATTAAATAATTAAACGCCCCGGCAGTAAGCTTGTTAGGTCGTTGGGGATTAGCTGTTTGGGATATTACTTAATTAAATAAATAAACGCACCGGCAGAAAGCGCGTTAGGTCATTGAGGATTAGCTGTTTGGGATATTATTTTATTAAATAATTAAACGCCCCGGCAGTAAGCTTGTTAGGTCGTTGGGGATTAGCTGTTTGGGATATCATTTTATTAAATAAATAAACGCGGTAAAAGTAAGCGCTTTGGGACATTGGGAATTAGCTGTTTGGGATTCATTTTATTAAATAAATAAACGCGCCAGAAGTAAGCGCTTTAAGTCATTGGGGATTAGCTGTTTGGGACTCATTTTATTAAATAAATAAATGCACTGGCAGTAAGCGCGTTGGGTCATTGGGGATTAGCTGTTTGGGATATCATTTCATTAAATAAATAAACGCACCAGCAGTAAGCGCGTTGGGTCGTTGGGGATTAGCTGTTTTAGATGTCATTTTATTAAATAAATAAACGCACCGTGAGTAAGCGCGTTAAGTCAATGGGGATTAGCTGTTTAGGATATTATTTTATTCAATAAATAAACGCGCCAGAAGTAAGCCCGTTGGGTCATTGGGGATTAGCTGTTTGGAATTCATTTTATTAAATAAATAAACACACCGGCAGTAAGCGCGTTGGGTCATTGGGGATTAGCTTTTTGGGGTATTATTTTTTTAAATACATAAACGCACTTGCAGCAGGCGCGTAGGGTCATTAGGGATAAGCTGTTTGGGATATCATTTCATTAAATAAATAAACGCAGCGGCAGTAAGCGCGTTAAGTCATTGGGGATTAGCTGTTTGGGATATCATTTTATTAAATAAATAAACGCGGTAAAAGTAAGCGCGTTGGGTCATTGGGGATTAGCTGTTTGGGATATCATTTCATTAAATAAATAAACGCACCAGCAGTAAGCGCGTTGGGTCATTGGGGATTAGCTGTTTGGGTTATTATTTTATAAATAAATAAACGCACCAGCAGTAAACGCGTTGGGTCATTAGGGATTAGCTGTTTGGGATATTATTTTATTAAATAATTAAACGCCCCGGCAGTAAGCTTGTTAGGTCGTTGGGGTTTAGCTGTTTGGGATATTACTTTATTAAATAAATAAACGCACCGGCAGAAAGCGCGTTGGGTTATTGGGGATTAGCTGTTTGGGATATTATTTTATTAAATAATTAAACGCCCCGGCAGTAAGCTTGTTAGGTCGTTGGGGATTAGCTGCTTGGGATATCATTTTATTAAATAAATAAACGCGGTAAAAGTAAGCGCTTTGGGACATTGGGGATTAGCTGTTTGGGATTCATTTTATTAAATAAATAAACGCGCCAGAAGTAAGCGCTTTGGGTCATTGGGGATTAGCTGTTTGGGACTTATTTTATTAAATAAATAAATGCACTGGCAGTAAGCGCGTTGGGTCATTGGGGATTAGCTGTTTGGGATATTATTTCATTAAATAAATAAACGCACCAGCAGTAAGCGCGTTGGGTCATTAGGGATCAGCCGTTTGGGTTATTATTTTATTAAATAAATAAACGCACCAGCAGTAAACGCGTTGGGTCATTAGGGATTAGCTGTTTGGGATATTATTTTATTAAATAATTAAACGCCCCGGCAGTAAGCTTGTTAGGTCGTTGGGAATAAGCTGTTTGGGATATTATTTTATTAAATAAATAAACGCGCTAAAAGTAAGCGCGTTGGGTCATTGGGGATTAGCTGTTAGGGATTTATTTTATCAAATAAATAAATGCGCCAGAAGTAAGCGCTTTGGGTCATTGGGGATTAGCTGTTTGGGACTCATTTTATTAAATAAATAAATGCACTGGCAGTAAGCGCGTTGGGTCATTGGGGATTAGCTGTTTGGGATATCATTTCATTAAATAAATAAACGCACCAGCAGTAAGCGCGTTGGGTCGTTAGGGATTAGCTGTTTTAGATATCATTTTATTAAATAAATAAACGCACCGTGAGTAAGCGCGTTAAGTCAATGGGGATTAGCTGTTTAGGATATTATTTTATTCAATAAATAAACGCGCCAGAAGTAAGCCCGTTGGGTCATTGGGGATTAGCTGTTTGGAATTCATTTTATTAAATAAATAAACACACCGGCAGTAAGCGCGTTGGGTCATTGGGGATTAGCTTTTTGGGGTATTATTTTTTTAAATACATAAACGCACTAGCAGCAGGCGCGTAGGGTCATTAGGGATAAGCTGTTTGGGATATCATTTCATTAAATAAATAAACGCAGCGGCAGTAAGCGCGTTAAGTCATTGGGGATTAGCTGTTTGGGATATCATTTTATTAAATAAATAAACGCGGTAAAAGTAAGCGCGTTGGGTCATTGGGGATTAGCTGTTTGGGATTCATTTTATTAAATAAATAAACGCGCCAGAAGTAAGCGCTTTGGGTCATTGGGTATTAGCTGTTTGGGACTCATTTTATTAAATAAATAAATGCACTGGCAGTAAGCGCGTTGAGTCATTGGGAATTAGCTGTTTAGGATATCATTTCATTAAATAATTAAACGCACCGGCAGTAAGCGCGTTAGGTCATTAGGGATTAGCTGTTTGGAATATCATTTTATTAAATAAATATACGTGCTGGCAGTAAGCGCGTTGGGTCATTGGGAATTAGCTGTTTAGGATATCATTTCATTAAATAAATAAACGCACCAGCAGTAAGCGCGTTGGGTCATTAGGGATTAGCTGTTTGGGTTATTATTTTATTAAATAAATAAACGCACCAGCAGTAAACGCGTTGGGTCATTAGGGATTAGCTGTTTGGGATATTATTTTATTAAATAATTAAACGCCCCGGCAGTAAGCTTGTTAGGTCGTTGGGAATAAGCTGTTTGGGATATCATTTTATTAAATAAATAAACGCGCTAAAAGTAAGCGCGTTGGGTCATTGGGGATTAGCTGTTAGGGATTTATTTTATCAAATAAATAAACGCGCCAGAAGTAAGCGCTTTGGGTCATTGGGGATTAGCTGTTTGGGACTAATTTTATTAAATAAATAAATGCACTGGCAGTAAGCGCGTTGGGTCATTGGGGATTAGCTGTTTGGGATATCATTTCATTAAATAAAGAAACGCACCAGCAGTAAGCGCGTTGGGTCGTTAGGGATTAGCTGTTTTAGATATCATTTTATTAAATAAATAAACGCACCGTGAGTAAGCGCGTTAAGTCAATGGGGATTAGCTGTTTAGGATATTATTTTATTCAATAAATAAACGCGCCAGAAGTAAGCCCGTTGGGTCATTGGGGATTAGCTGTTTGGGATATGATTTTATTAAATAAATAAACGTGCCGGCAGTAAGCGCTTTGGGACATTGGGGATTAGCTGTTTGGGATTCATTTTATTAAATAAATAAACACACCAGCAGTAAGCGCGTTAGGTCGTTAGGGATCAGCTGTTTGGAATATCATTTTATTAAATAAATATACGTGCTGGCAGTAAGCGCGTTGGGTCATTGGGGATTAGCTTTTTGGGGTATTATCTTTTTAAATACATAAACGCACTAGCAGCAGGCGCGTAGGGTCATTAGGGATAAAATGTTTGGGATATCATTTCATTAAATAAATAAACGCAGCGGCAGTAAGCGCGTTAAGTCATTGGGGATTAGCTGTTTGGGATATCATTTTATTAAATAAATAAACGCGGTAAAAGTAAGCGCGTTGGGTCATTGGGGATTAGCTGTTTGGGATTCATTTTATTAAATAAATAAACGCGCCAGAAGTAAGCGCTTTGGGTCATTGGGTATTAGCTGTTTGGGACTCATTTTATTAAATAAATAAATGCACTGGCAGTAAGCGCGTTGGGTCATTGGGAATTAGCTCTTTAGGATATTATTTCATTAAATAATTAAACGCACCGGCAGTAAGCGCGTTAGGTCATTAGGGATTAGCTGTTTGGAATATCATTTTATTAAATAAATATACGTGCTGGCAGTAAGCGCGTTGGGTCATTGGGGATTAGCTTTTTGGGGTATTATCTTTTCAAATACATAAACGCACTAGCAGCAGGCACGTAGGGTCATTGGGGATGAGCTGTTTGGGATATCATTATATTAAATAAATAAACGCACTAAAAGTAAGCGCGTTGGGTCATTGGGGATTCGCTGTTTGGGATATGATTTTATTAAATAAATAAACGTGCCGGCAGTAAGCGCTTTGGGACATTGGGGATTAGCTGTTTGGGATTCATTTTATTAAATAAATAAACACACCAGCAGTAAGCGCGTTAGGTCGTTAGGGATCAGCTGTTTTAGATATCATTCTATTAAATAAATAAACGCACCACGAGTAAGCGTGTTAAGTCAATGGGGATAAGCCCTTTAGGATATTACTTTATTCAATAAATAAACGCGCCAGAAGTAAGTCCGTTGGGTCATTGGGGATAAGCTGTTTGGGATTCATTTTATTAAATAAATAAACACAACGGCAGTAAGCGCGTTGGGTCGTTGGGGATTAGCTGTTTGAGATATCAATTTATTAAATAAATAAACGCACCGTGAGTAAGCGCGTTAAGTCATTGGGGATGAGCTGTTTAGGATATCATTTTATTGAATAAATAAACGCGCCAGAAGTAAGCGCGTTGGGTCATTGGGGATTAGCTGTTTGGGACTCATTTTATTAAATAAATAAATGCACTGGCAGTAAGCGCGTTGGGTCATTTGGAATTTGCTGTTTGGGATATCATTTCATTAAATAAATAAACGCACCAGCAGTAAGCGCGTTGGGTCATTGGGGATTAGCTGTTTGGGTTATTATTTTATTAAATAAATAAACGCACCAGCAGTAAACGCGTTGGGTCATTAGGGATTAGCTGTTTGGGATATTATTTTATTAAATAATTGAACGCCCCGGCAGTAAGCTTGTTAGGTCGTTGGGGATTAGCTGTTTGGGATATTACTTTATTAAATAAATAAACGCACTGGCAGAAAGCGGGTTAGTTCATTAGGAATAAGCTGTTTGGGATATCATTTTATTAAATAAATGAACGCGCTAAAAGTAAGCGCGTTGGGTCATTGGGGATTAGCTGTTAGGGATTTATTTTATCAAATAAATAAACGCGCCAGAAGTAAGCGCTTTGGGTCATTGGGGATTAGCTGTTTGGGACTCATTTTATCAAATAAATAAATGCACTGGCAGTAAGCGCGTTGGGTCATTGGGGATTAGCTGTTTGGGATATCATTTCATTAAATAAATAAACGCACCAGCAGTAAGCGCGTTAGGTCATTGAGGATTAGCTGTTTGGAATATCATTTTATTAAATAAATAAACGTGCTGGCAGTAAGCGCCTTGGGTCATTGGGGATTAGCTTTTTGGGGTATTATCTTTTTAAATACATAAACGCACTAGCAGCAGGCGCGTAGGGTCATTGGGGATAAGCTGTTTGGGATATTATTTTATTAAATAAATAAACGCGCTAAAAGTAAGCGCGTTAGGTCATTGGGGATTCGCTGTTTGGGATATCATTTTATTAAATAAATAAATGCACCAGGAGTAAGCGCGTTGGATCATTGGGTATTAGCTGTTTGGGATATTACTTTATTAAATAAATAAACGCAGCGGCAGAAAGGGGGTTAGTTCATTGGGAATAAGCTGTTTGGAATTCATTTTATTAAATAAATAAACACACCGGCAGTAAGCGCGTTGGGTCGTTGGGGATTAGCTGTTTGATATATTAATTTATTAAAAAAATAAACGCACCGTGAGTAAGCGCGTTGAGTCATTGGGGATTAGCTGTTTAGGATATTATTTTATTGAATAAATAAACGCGCCAAAAGTAAGCGCGTTGGGTCATTGGAGATTAGCTGTTTGGAATATCATTTTATTAAATAAATAAACGTGCTGGCAGTAAGCGCCTTGGGTCATTGGGGATTAGCTTTTTGGGGTATTATCTTTTTAAATACATAAACGCACTAGCAGCAGGCGCGTAGGGTCATTGGAGATAAGCTTTTTGGGGTATCATTTGATTAAATAAATAAACGCACTAGCAGTAAGCGCGTTGGGTTATAAGGGATTAGCTGTTTCGGATATTATTTTATTGAATAAATAAATGCACCAGGAGTAAGCGCGTTGGATCATTGGGTATGAGCTGTTTGGGTATTAGCTGTTTGGGATATCATTTTATTAAATAAATAAACGTGCCGGCAGTAAGCGCGTTGGGACATTGGGGATTAGCTGTTTGGGATATCATTTAATTAAATAAATAAATGTGCCGGCAGTAAGCTTGTTCGGTCATTGGGGATTAACTGTTTGAGGTATCATTTTATTGAATAAATAAATGCACCAGGAGTACGCGCGTTGGATCATTGGGTATTAGCTGTTTGGGTTATTATTTTATTAAATAAATAAACGCACCAGCAGTAAACGCGTTGGGTTATTAGGGATTAGCTGTTTGGGATATTATTTTATTAAATAATTAAACGCCCCGGCAGTAAGCTTGTTAGGTCGTTGGGGATTAGCTGTTTGGGATATTACTTTATTAAATAAATAAACGCAGCGGCAGAAAGGGGGTTAGTTCATTGGGAATAAGCTGTTTGGGATATCATTTTATTAAATAAATAAACGCACCGGCAGTAAGCGCGTTGGGTCGTTGGGGATTAAATGTTTAGGATATGATTTTATTAAATAAACAAACGTGCCGGCAGTAAGCGGTTTGGGACATTGGGGATTAGCTGTTTTGGATTCATTTTATTAAATAAATAAACACACCGGCAGTAAGCATGTTGAGTCGTTGGGGTTCAGCTGTTTCAGATATCATTCTATTAAATAAATAAACGCACCGTGAGTAAGCGCGTTGGGTCATTGGAGATTAGCTGTTTGGGATATCATTTTATTTAATAAATAAATGCGCTAAAAGTAAGCGCGTTGGGTCATTGGAGATTAGCTGGTTGGGACTCAATTTACTAAATAAATAAACGCACTGGCAGTAAGCGCGTTGGGTCATTAGGGATAAGCTGTTTGGGAGAGCATTTTATTAAATAAATAAACGCACCGGCAGTGAGCGCGTTGGGTCATTAGGGATTAGCTGTTTGGGATATTATTTTATTAAATAATTAAACGCCCCGGCAGTAAGCTTGTTAGGTCATTGGGGATAAGCTGTTTGGAATATTACTTTATTAAATAAATAAACGCACCGGCAGAAAGCGGGTTAGTTCATTGGGAATAAGCTGTTTGGGATATCATTTTATTAAATAAATAAACGCACCGGCAGTAAGCGCGTTGGGTCGTTGGGGATTAGCTGTTTTAGATATCATTCTATTAAATAAATAAACGCACCGTGAGTAAGCGCGTTAAGTCAATGGGGATTAGCTGTTTAGGATATTATTTTATTCAATAAATAAACGCGCCAGAAGTAAGCCCGTTGGGTCATTGGGGATTAGCTGTTTGGAATTCATTTTATTAAATAAATAAACACACCGGCAGTAAGCGCGTTGGGTCGTTGGGGATTAGCTGTTTGATATATTAATTTATTAAAAAAATAAACGCACCGTGAGTAAGCGCGTTGAGTCATTGGGGATTAGCTGTTTAGGATATTATTTTATTGAATAAATAAACGGGCCAAAAGTAAGCGCGTTGGGTCATTGGAGATTAGCTGTTTGAAATATCATTTTATTAAATAAATAAACGTTCTGGCAGTAAGCGCGTTGGGTCATTGGGGATTAGCTTTTTGGGGTATTATTTTTTTAAATACATAAACGCACTAGCAGCAGGCGCGTAGGGTCATTTGGGATTAGCTGTTTGGGTTATTATTTTATTAAATAAATAAACGCACCAGCAGTAAACGCGTTGGGTCATTAGGGATTAGCTGTTTGGGATATTATTTTATTAAATAAATAAACGCGGTAAAAGTAAGCGCGTTGGGTCATTGGGGATTAGCTGTTTGGGACTCATTTTATTAAATAAATAAATGCACTGGCAGTAAGCACGTTGGGTCAATGGGAATTAGCTGTTTAGGATATCATTTTATTGAATAAATAAACGCGCCAGAAGTAAGCGCGTTGGGTCATTGGGGATTAGCTGTTTGGAATATCATTTTATTAACTAAATAAACGTGCTGGCAGTAAGCGCGTTGAGTCATTGGGGATTAGCTTTTTGGGGTATGATCTTTTTAAATACATAAACGCACTAGCAGCAGGCGCGTAGGGTCATTGGGGATAAGCTGTTTGGAATATGATTTTATTAACTAAATAAAGGTGCTGGCAGTAAGCGCGTTGGGTCATTGGGGATTAGCTTTTTGGGGTATTATCTTTTTAAATACATAAACGCACTAGCAGCAGGCGCGTAGGGTCATTGGGGATAAGCTGTTTGGGATATCATTTCATTAAATAAATAAACGCACCGGCAGTAAGCGCGTTGGGTCATTGGGGATTAGCTGTTTGGGATATCATTCTATTAAATAAATAAACGCGCTAAAAGTAAGCGCGTTGGGTCATTGGGGATTAGCTGTTAAAGATTTTTTTTATCAAATAAATAAACGCGCCAGAAGTAAGCGCTTTGGGTCATTGGGGATAAGCTGTTTAGGACTCATTCTATTAAATAAATAAATGAACTGGCAGTAAGCGCGTTGGGTCATTGGGGATTAGCTGTTTGGGATATCATTTCATAAAATAAATAAACGCACCGGCAGTAAGCGCGTTAGGTCATTGGGGATTAGCTGTTTGGAATATCATTTTATTAAATAAATAAACGTGCTGGCAGTAAGCGCCTTGGGTCATTGGGGATTAGCTTTTTGGGGTATTATCTTTTTAAATACATAAACGCACTAGCAGCAGGCGCGTAGGGTCATTGGAGATAAGCTGTTTGGGATATTATTTTATTAAATAAATAAACGTGCTCAAAGTAAGCGCGTTAGGTCATTGGGGATTCGCTGTTTGGGATATCATTTTATTAAATAAATAAATGCACCAGGAGTAAGCGCGTTGGATCATTGGGTATTAGCTGTTTGGGATATGATTTTATTAAATAAATAAACGTGCAGGCAGTAAGCGCTTTGGGGCATTGGGGATTAGCTGTTTGGGATTCATTTCATTAAATAAATAAACACACCGGCAGTAAGCGCGTTAAGTCGTTGGGGATTAGCTGTTTGGAATATCATTTTATTAAATAAATAAACGTGCTGGCAGTAAGCGCCTTGGGTCATTGGGGATTAGCTTTTTGGGGTATTATCTTTTTAAATACATAAACGCACTAGCAGCAGGCGCGTAGGGTCATTGGGGATAAGCTGTTTGGGATAGTATTTTATTAAATAAATAAACGCGCTAAAAGTAAGCGCGTTAGGTCATTGGGGATTCGCTGTTTGGGATATCATTTTATTAAATAAATAAACGCATTGTGAGTAAGCGCGTTAAGTCATTGGGGATAAGCTGTTTAGGATATCATTTTATTGAATAAATAAACGCGCCAAAATTAAGCGCGTTGGGTTATTGGAGATTAGCTGTTTGGGATATCATTTTATTAAATAAAAAAACGCGCCAAAAGTAAGCGCGTTGGGTCATTGGGGATTAGCTGTTTGGGATATCATTTTATTAAATAAATAAACGTGCTGGCAGTAAGCGCGTTATGACATTGAGGATTAGCTTTTTGGGGTATTATTTTATTAAATAAATAAACGCACTAGCAGTAAGCGCGTTGGTTCATAAGGGATTAGCTGTTTCGGATATTATTTTATTGAATAAATAAATGCACCAGGAGTAAGCGCGTTGGATCATTGGGGATTAGCTGTTTGGGATATCATTTCATTAAATAAATAAACGCACCAGCAGTAAGCGCGTTGGGTCGTTGGGGATTAGCTGTTTTAGATGTCATTTTATTAAATAAATAAACGCACCGTGAGTAAGCGCGTTAAGTCAATGGGGATTAGCTGTTTAGGATATTATTTTATTCAATAAATAAACGCGCCAGAAGTAAGCCCGTTGGGTCATTGGGGATTAGCTGTTTGGAATTCATTTTATTAAATAAATAAACACACCGGCAGTAAGCGCGTTGGGTCATTGGGGATTAGCTTTTTGGGGTATTATTTTTTTAAATACATAAACGCACTTGCAGCAGGCGCGTAGGGTCATTAGGGATAAGCTGTTTGGGATATCATTTCATTAAATAAATAAACGCAGCGGCAGTAAGCGCGTTAAGTCATTGGGGATTAGCTGTTTGGGATATCATTTTATTAAATAAATAAACGCGGTAAAAGTAAGCGCGTTGGGTCATTGGGGATTAGCTGTTTGGGATATCATTTCATTAAATAAATAAACGCACCAGCAGTAAGCGCGTTGGGTCATTGGGGATTAGCTGTTTGGGTTATTATTTTATAAATAAATAAACGCACCAGCAGTAAACGCGTTGGGTCATTAGGGATTAGCTGTTTGGGATATTATTTTATTAAATAATTAAACGCCCCGGCAGTAAGCTTGTTAGGTCGTTGGGGATTAGCTGTTTGGGATATTACTTTATTAAATAAATAAACGCACCGGCAGAAAGCGCGTTGGGTTATTGGGGATTAGCTGTTTGGGATATTATTTTATTAAATAATTAAACGCCCCGGCAGTAAGCTTGTTAGGTCGTTGGGGATTAGCTGCTTGGGATATCATTTTATTAAATAAATAAACGCGGTAAAAGTAAGCGCTTTGGGACATTGGGGATTAGCTGTTTGGGATTCATTTTATTAAATAAATAAACGCGCCAGAAGTAAGCGCTTTGGGTCATTGGGGATTAGCTGTTTGGGACTTATTTTATTAAATAAATAAATGCACTGGCAGTAAGCGCGTTGGGTCATTGGGGATTAGCTGTTTGGGATATTATTTCATTAAATAAATAAACGCACCAGCAGTAAGCGCGTTGGGTCATTAGGGATCAGCCGTTTGGGTTATTATTTTATTAAATAAATAAACGCACCAGCAGTAAACGCGTTGGGTCATTAGGGATTAGCTGTTTGGGATATTATTTTATTAAATAATTAAACGCCCCGGCAGTAAGCTTGTTAGGTCGTTGGGAATAAGCTGTTTGGGATATCATTTTATTAAATAAATAAACGCGCTAAAAGTAAGCGCGTTGGGTCATTGGGGATTAGCTGTTAGGGATTTATTTTATCAAATAAATAAACGCGCCAGAAGTAAGCGCTTTGGGTCATTGGGGATTAGCTGTTTGGGACTCATTTTATTAAATAAATAAATGCACTGGCAGTAAGCGCTTTGGGTCATTGGGGATAAGCTGTTTAGGACTCATTTTATTAAATAAATAAATGAACTGGCAGTAAGCGCGTTGGGTCATTGGGGATTAGCTGTTTGGGATATCATTTCATAAAATAAATAAACGCACCGGCAGTAAGCGCGTTAGGTCATTGGGGATTAGCTGTTTGGAATATCATTTTATTAAATAAATAAACGTGCTGGCAGTAAGCGCCTTGGGTCATTGGGGATTAGCTTTTTGGGGTATTATCTTTTTAAATACATAAACGCACTAGCAGCAGGCGCGTAGGGTCATTGGAGATAAGCTGTTTGGGATATTATTTTATTAAATAAATAAACGTGCTAAAAGTAAGCGCGTTAGGTCATTGGGGATTCGCTGTTTGGGATATCATTTTATTAAATAAATAAATGCACCAGGAGTAAGCGCGTTGGATCATTGGGTATTAGCTGTTTGGGATATGATTTTATTAAATAAATAAACGTGCAGGCAGTAAGCGCTTTGGGGCATTGGGGATTAGCTGTTTGGGATTCATTTCATTAAATAAATAAACACACCGGCAGTAAGCGCGTTAAGTCGTTGGGGATTAGCTGTTTGGAATATCATTTAATTATATAAATAAACGTGCTGGCAGTAAGCGCCTTGGGTCATTGGGGATTAGCTTTTTGGGGTATTATCTTTTTAAATACATAAACGCACTAGCAGCAGGCGCGTAGGGTCATTGGGGATAAGCTGTTTGGGATATTATTTTATTAAATAAATAAACGCGCTAAAAGTAAGCGCGTTAGGTCATTGGGGATTCGCTGTTTGGGATATTATTTTATTAAATAAATAAACGCATTGTGAGTAAGCGCGTTAAGTCATTGGGGATAAGCTGTTTAGGATATCATTTTATTGAATAAATAAACGCGCCAAAATTAAGCGCGTTGGGTTATTGGAGATTAGCTGTTTGGGATATCATTTTATTAAATAAAAAAACGCGCCAAAAGTAAGCGCGTTGGGTCATTGGGGATTAGCTGTTTGGGATATCATTTTATTAAATAAATAAACGTGCTGGCAGTAAGCGCGTTATGACATTGAGGATTAGCTTTTTGGGGTATTATTTTATTAAATAAATAAACGCACTAGCAGTAAGCGCGTTGGTTCATAAGGGATTAGCTGTTTCGGATATTATTTTATTGAATAAATAAATGCACCAGGAGTAAGCGCGTTGGATCATTGGGGATTAGCTGTTTGGGATATCATTTCATTAAATAAATAAACGCACCAGCAGTAAGCGCGTTGGGTCGTTGGGGATTAGCTGTTTTAGATGTCATTTTATTAAATAAATAAACGCACCGTGAGTAAGCGCGTTAAGTCAATGGGGATTAGCTGTTTAGGATATTATTTTATTCAATAAATAAACGCGCCAGAAGTAAGCCCGTTGGGTCATTGGGGATTAGCTGTTTGGAATTCATTTTATTAAATAAATAAACACACCGGCAGTAAGCGCGTTGGGTCATTGGGGATTAGCTTTTTGGGGTATTATTTTTTTAAATACATAAACGCACTTGCAGCAGGCGCGTAGGGTCATTAGGGATAAGCTGTTTGGGATATCATTTCATTAAATAAATAAACGCAGCGGCAGTAAGCGCGTTAAGTCATTGGGGATTAGCTGTTTGGGATATCATTTTATTAAATAAATAAACGCGGTAAAAGTAAGCGCGTTGGGTCATTGGGGATTAGCTGTTTGGGATATCATTTCATTAAATAAATAAACGCACCAGCAGTAAGCGCGTTGGGTCATTGGGGATTAGCTGTTTGGGTTATTATTTTATAAATAAATAAACGCACCAGCAGTAAACGCGTTGGGTCATTAGGGATTAGCTGTTTGGGATATTATTTTATTAAATAATTAAACGCCCCGGCAGTAAGCTTGTTAGGTCGTTGGGGATTAGCTGTTTGGGATATTACTTTATTAAATAAATAAACGCACCGGCAGAAAGCGCGTTGGGTTATTGGGGATTAGCTGTTTGGGATATTATTTTATTAAATAATTAAACGCCCCGGCAGTAAGCTTGTTAGGTCGTTGGGGATTAGCTGCTTGGGATATCATTTTATTAAATAAATAAACGCGGTAAAAGTAAGCGCGTTGGGTCATTGGGGATTAGCTGTTAGGGATTTATTTTATCAAATAAATAAACGCGCCAGAAGTAAGCGCTTTGGGTCATTGGGGATTAGCTGTTTGGGACTCATTTTATTAAATAAATAAATGCACTGGCAGTAAGCGCGTTGGGTCATTGGGGATTAGCTGTTTGGGATATCATTTCATTAAATAAATAAACGCGCCAGAAGTAAGCGCTTTGGGTCATTGGGGATTAGCTGTTTGGGACTCATTTTATTAAATAAATAAATGCACTGGCAGTAAGCGCGTTGGGACATTGGGGATTAGCTGTTAGGGATTTATTTTATCAAATAAATAAACGCGCCAGAAGTAAGCGCTTTGGGTCATTGGGGATTAGCTGTTTGGGACTCATTTTATTAAATAAATAAATGCACTGGCAGTAAGCGCGTTGGGTCATTGGGGATTAGCTGTTAGGGATTTATTTTATCAAATAAATAAACGCGCCAGAAGTAAGCGCTTTGGGTCATTGGGGATTAGCTGTTTGGGACTCATTTTATTAAATAAATAAATGCACTGGCAGTAAGCGCGTTGGGACATTGGGGATTAGCTGTTTGGGATTCATTTTATTAAATAAATAAACGCGCCAGAAGTAAGCGCTTTGGGTCATTGGGGATTAGCTGTTTGGGACTTATTTTATTAAATAAATAAATGCACTGGCAGTAAGCGCGTTGGGTCATTGGGGATTAGCTGTTTGGGATATTATTTCATTAAATAAATAAACGCACCAGCAGTAAGCGCGTTGGGTCATTAGGGATCAGCCGTTTGGGTTATTATTTTATTAAATAAATAAACGCACCAGCAGTAAACGCGTTGGGTCATTAGGGATTAGCTGTTTGGGATATTATTTTATTAAATAATTAAACGCCCCGGCAGTAAGCTTGTTAGGTCGTTGGGAATAAGCTGTTTGGGATATCATTTTATTAAATAAATAAACGCGCTAAAAGTAAGCGCGTTGGGTCATTGGGGATTAGCTGTTAGGGATTTATTTTATCAAATAAATAAACGCGCCAGAAGTAAGCGCTTTGGGTCATTGGGGATTAGCTGTTTGGGACTCATTTTATTAAATAAATAAATGCACTGGCAGTAAGCGCGTTGGGTCATTGGGGATTAGCTGTTTGGGATATCATTTCATTAAATAAATAAACGCACCAGCAGTAAGCGCGTTGGGTCGTTAGGGATTAGCTGTTTTAGATATCATTTTATTAAATAAATAAACGCACCGTGAGTAAGCGCGTTAAGTCAATGGGGATTAGCTGTTTAGGATATTATTTTATTTAATAAATAAACGCGCCAGAAGTAAGCCCGTTGGGTCATTGGGGATTAGCTGTTTGGAATTCATTTTATTAAATAAATAAACACACCGGCAGTAAGCGCGTTGGGTCATTGGGGATTAGCTTTTTGGGGTATTATTTTTTTAAATACATAAACGCACTAGCAGCAGGCGCGTAGGGTCATTAGGGATAAGCTGTTTGGGATATCATTTCATTAAATAAATAAACGCAGCGGCAGTAAGCGCGTTAAGTCATTGAGGATTAGCTGTTTGGGATATCATTTTATTAAATAAATAAACGCGGTAAAAGTAAGCGCGTTGGGTCATTGGGGATTAGCTGTTTGGGATTCATTTTATTAAATAAATAAACGCGCCAGAAGTAAGCGCTTTGGGTCATTGGGTATTAGCTGTTTGGGACTCATTTTATTAAATAAATAAATGCACTGGCAGTAAGCGCGTTGAGTCATTGGGAATTAGCTGTTTAGGATATCATTTCATTAAATAATTAAACGCACCGGCAGTAAGCGCGTTAGGTCATTAGGGATTAGCTGTTTGGAATATCATTTTATTAAATAAATATACGTGCTGGCAGTAAGCGCGTTGGGTCATTAGGAATCAGCTGTTTAGGATATCATTTCATTAAATAAATAAACGCACCAGCAGTAAGCGCGTTGGGTCATTAGGGATTAGCTGTTTGGGTTATTATTTTATTAAATAAATAAACGCACCAGCAGTAAACGCGTTGGGTCATTAGGGATTAGCTGTTTGGGATATTATTTTATTAAATAATTAAACGCCCCGGCAGTAAGCTTGTTAGGTCGTTGGGAATAAGCTGTTTGGGATATCATTTTATTAAATAAATAAACGCGCTAAAAGTAAGCGCGTTGGGTCATTGGGGATTAGCTGTTAGGGATTTATTTTATCAAATAAATAAACGCGCCAGAAGTAAGCGCTTTGGGTCATTGGGGATTAGCTGTTTGGGACTCATTTTATTAAATAAATAAATGCACTGGCAGTAAGCGCGTTGGGTCATTGGGGATAAGCTGTTTGGGATATCATTTCATTAAATAAAGAAACGCACCAGCAGTAAGCGCGTTGGGTCGTTAGGGATTAGCTGTTTTAGATATCATTTTATTAAATAAATAAACGCACCGTGAGTAAGCGCGTTAAGTCAATGGGGATTAGCTGTTTAGGATATTATTTTATTCAATAAATAAACGCGCCAGAAGTAAGCCCGTTGGGTCATTGGGGATTAGCTGTTTGGGATATGATTTTATTAAATAAATAAACGTGCCGGCAGTAAGCGCTTTGGGACATTGGGGATTAGCTGTTTGGGATTCATTTTATTAAATAAATAAACACACCAGCAGTAAGCGCGTTAGGTCGTTAGGGATCAGCTGTTTGGAATATCATTTTATTAAATAAATATACGTGCTGGCAGTAAGCGCGTTGGGTCATCTGGGATTAGCTTTTTGGGGTATTATCTTTTTAAATACATAAACGCACTAGCAGCAGGCGCGTAGGGTCATTAGGGATAAAATGTTTGGGATATCATTTCATTAAATAAATAAACGCAGCGGCAGTAAGCGCGTTAAGTCATTGGGGATTAGCTGTTTGGGATATCATTTTATTAAATAAATAAACGCGGTAAAAGTAAGCGCGTTGGGTCATTGGGGATTAGCTGTTTGGGATTCATTTTATTAAATAAATAAACGCGCCAGAAGTAAGCGCTTTGGGTCATTGGGTATTAGCTGTTTGGGACTCATTTTATTAAATAAATAAATGCACTGGCAGTAAGCGCGTTGGGTCATTGGGAATTAGCTCTTTAGGATATTATTTCATTAAATAATTAAACGCACCGGCAGTAAGCGCGTTAGGTCATTAGGGATTAGCTGTTTGGAATATCATTTTATTAAATAAATATACGTGCTGGCAGTAAGCGCGTTGGGTCATTGGGGATTAGCTTTTTGGGGTATTATCTTTTCAAATACATAAACGCACTAGCAGCAGGCACGTAGGGTCATTGGGGATGAGCTGTTTGGGATATCATTATACTAAATAAATAAACGCGCTAAAAGTAAGCGCGTTGGGTCATTGGGGATTCGCTGTTTGGGATATGATTTTATTAAATAAATAAAAGTGCCGGCAGTAAGCGCTTTGGGACATTGGGGATTAGCTGTTTGGGATTCATTTTATTAAATAAATAAACACACCAGCAGTAAGCGCGTTAGGTCGTTAGGGATCAGCTGTTTTAGATATCATTCTATTAAATAAATAAACGCACCACGAGTAAGCGTGTTAAGTCAATGGGGATAAGCCCTTTAGGATATTACTTTATTCAATAAATAAACGCGCCAGAAGTAAGTCCGTTGGGTCATTGGGGATAAGCTGTTTGGGATTCATTTTATTAAATAAATAAACACAACGGCAGTAAGCGCGTTGGGTCGTTGGGGATTAGCTGTTTGAGATATCAATTTATTAAATAAATAAACGCACCGTGAGTAAGCGCGTTAAGTCATTGGGGATGAGCTGTTTAGGATATCATTTTATTGAATAAATAAACGCGCCAGAAGTAAGCGCGTTGGGTCATTGGGGATTAGCTGTTTAGAATATCATTTTATTAACTAAATAAACGTGCTGGCAGTAAGCGCGTTGGGTCATTGGGGATTAGCTTTTTGGGGTATTATCTTTTTAAATACATAAACGCACTAGCAGCAGGCGCGTAGGGTCATTGGGGATAAGCTGTTTGGGATATCATTTCATCAAATAAATAAACGCACCGGCAGCAAGCGCGTTGGGTCATTGGGGATAAGCTGTTTGGGATATCATTCTATTAAATAAATAAACGCGCTAAAAGTAAGCGCGTTGGGTTATTGGGGATTAGCTGTTAGGGATTTATTTTATTAAATAAATAAACGCGCCAGAAGTAAGCGCTTTGGGTCATTGGGGATTAGCTGTTTGGGACTCATTTTATTAAATAAATAAATGCACTGGCAGTAAGCGCGTTGGGTCATTTGGAATTTGCTGTTTGGGATATCATTTCATTAAATAAATAAACGCACCAGCAGTAAGCGCGTTGGGTCATTGGGGATTAGCTGTTTGGGTTATTATTTTATAAAATAAATAAACGCACCAGCAGTAAACGCGTTGGGTCATTAGGGATTAGCTGTTTGGGATATTATTTTATTAAATAATTGAACGCCCCGGCAGTAAGCTTGTTAGGTCGTTGGGGATTAGCTGTTTGGGATATTACTTTATTAAATAAATAAACGCACTGGCAGAAAGCGGGTTAGTTCATTAGGAATAAGCTGTTTAAGATATCATTTTATTAAATAAATAAACGCGCTAAAAGTAAGCGCGTTGGGTCATTGGGGATTAGCTGTTAGTGATTGATTTTATCAAATAAATAAACGCGCCAGAAGTAAGCGCTTTGGGTCATTGGGGATTAGCTGTTTGGGACTCATTTTATTAAATAAATAAATGCACTGGCAGTAAGCGCGTTGGGTCATTGGGGATTAGCTGTTTGGGATATCATTTCATTAAATAAATAAACGCACCAGCAGTAAGCGCGTTAGGTCATTGAGAATTAGCTGTTTGGAATATCATTTTATTAAATAAATAAACGTGCTGGCAGTAAGCGCCTTGGGTCATTGGGGATTAGCTTTTTGGGGTATTATCTTTTTAAATACATAAACGCACTAGCAGCAGGCGCGTAGGGTCATTGGGGATAAGCTGTTTGGGATATTATTTTATTAAATAAATAAACGCGCTAAAAGTAAGCGCGTTAGGTCATTGGGGATTCGCTGTTTGGGATATCATTTTATTAAATAAATAAATGCACCAGGAGTAAGCGCGTTGGATCATTGGGTATTAGCTGTTTGGGATATTACTTTATTAAATAAATAAACGCAGCGGCAGAAAGGGGGTTAGTTCATTGGGAATAAGCTGTTTGGAATTCATTTTATTAAATAAATAAACACACCGGCAGTAAGCGCGTTGGGTCGTTGGGGATTAGCTGTTTGATATATTAATTTATTAAAAAAATAAACGCACCGTGAGTAAGCGCGTTGAGTCATTGGGGATTAGCTGTTTAGGATATTATTTTATTGAATAAATAAACGCGCCAAAAGTAAGCGCGTTGGGTCATTGGAGATTAGCTGTTTGGAATATCATTTTATTAAATAAATAAACGTGCTGGCAGTAAGCACCTTGGGTCATTGGGGATTAGCTTTTTGGGGTATTATCTTTTTAAATACATAAACGCACTAGCAGCAGGCGCGTAGGGTCATTGGAGATAAGCTTTTTGGGGTATCATTTGATTAAATAAATAAACGCACTAGCAGTAAGCGCGTTGGGTTATAAGGAATTAGCTGTTTCGGATATTATTTTATTGAATAAATAAATGCACCAGGAGTAAGCGCGTTGGATCATTGGGTATGAGCTGTTTGGGTATTAGCTGTTTGGGATATCATTTTATTAAATAAATAAACGTGCCGGCAGTAAGCGCGTTGGGACATTGGGGATTAGCTGTTTGGGATATCATTTAATTAAATAAATAAATGTGCCGGCAGTAAGCTTGTTCGGTCATTGGGGATTAACTGTTTGAGGTATCATTTTATTGAATAAATAAATGCACCAGGAGTACGCGCGTTGGATCATTGGGTATTAGCTGTTTGGGTTATTATTTTATTAAATAAATAAACGCACCAGCAGTAAACGCGTTGGGTTATTAGGGATTAGCTGTTTGGGATATTATTTTATTAAATAATTAAACGCCCCGGCAGTAAGCTTGTTAGGTCGTTGGGGATTAGCTGTTTGGGATATTACTTTATTAAATAAATAAACGCAGCGGCAGAAAGGGGGTTAGTTCATTGGGAATAAGCTGTTTGGGATATCATTTTATTAAATAAATAAACGCACCGGCAGTAAGCGCGTTGGGTCGTTGGGGATTAAATGTTTAGGATATGATTTTATTAAATAAACAAACGTGCCGGCAGTAAGCGGTTTGGGACATTGGGGATTAGCTGTTTTGGATTCATTTTATTAAATAAATAAACACACCGGCAGTAAGCATGTTGAGTCGTTGGGGTTCAGCTGTTTCAGATATCATTCTATTAAATAAATAAACGCACCGTGAGTAAGCGCGTTGGGTCATTGGAGATTAGCTGTTTGGGACTCATTTTATTAAATAAATAAATGCACTGGCAGTAAGCGCGTTGGGACATTGGGGATTAGCTGTTAGGGATTTATTTTATCAAATAAATAAACGCGCCAGAAGTAAGCGCTTTGGGTCATTGGGGATTAGCTGTTTGGGACTCATTTTATTAAATAAATAAATGCACTGGCAGTAAGCGCGTTGGGTCATTGGGGATTAGCTGTTAGGGATTTATTTTATCAAATAAATAAACGCGCCAGAAGTAAGCGCTTTGGGTCATTGGGGATTAGCTGTTTGGGACTCATTTTATTAAATAAATAAATGCACTGGCAGTAAGCGCGTTGGGACATTGGGGATTAGCTGTTTGGGATTCATTTTATTAAATAAATAAACGCGCCAGAAGTAAGCGCTTTGGGTCATTGGGGATTAGCTGTTTGGGACTTATTTTATTAAATAAATAAATGCACTGGCAGTAAGCGCGTTGGGTCATTGGGGATTAGCTGTTTGGGATATTATTTCATTAAATAAATAAACGCACCAGCAGTAAGCGCGTTGGGTCATTAGGGATCAGCCGTTTGGGTTATTATTTTATTAAATAAATAAACGCACCAGCAGTAAACGCGTTGGGTCATTAGGGATTAGCTGTTTGGGATATTATTTTATTAAATAATTAAACGCCCCGGCAGTAAGCTTGTTAGGTCGTTGGGAATAAGCTGTTTGGGATATCATTTTATTAAATAAATAAACGCGCTAAAAGTAAGCGCGTTGGGTCATTGGGGATTAGCTGTTAGGGATTTATTTTATCAAATAAATAAACGCGCCAGAAGTAAGCGCTTTGGGTCATTGGGGATTAGCTGTTTGGGACTCATTTTATTAAATAAATAAATGCACTGGCAGTAAGCGCGTTGGGTCATTGGGGATTAGCTGTTTGGGATATCATTTCATTAAATAAATAAACGCACCAGCAGTAAGCGCGTTGGGTCGTTAGGGATTAGCTGTTTTAGATATCATTTTATTAAATAAATAAACGCACCGTGAGTAAGCGCGTTAAGTCAATGGGGATTAGCTGTTTAGGATATTATTTTATTTAATAAATAAACGCGCCAGAAGTAAGCCCGTTGGGTCATTGGGGATTAGCTGTTTGGAATTCATTTTATTAAATAAATAAACACACCGGCAGTAAGCGCGTTGGGTCATTGGGGATTAGCTTTTTGGGGTATTATTTTTTTAAATACATAAACGCACTAGCAGCAGGCGCGTAGGGTCATTAGGGATAAGCTGTTTGGGATATCATTTCATTAAATAAATAAACGCAGCGGCAGTAAGCGCGTTAAGTCATTGAGGATTAGCTGTTTGGGATATCATTTTATTAAATAAATAAACGCGGTAAAAGTAAGCGCGTTGGGTCATTGGGGATTAGCTGTTTGGGATTCATTTTATTAAATAAATAAACGCGCCAGAAGTAAGCGCTTTGGGTCATTGGGTATTAGCTGTTTGGGACTCATTTTATTAAATAAATAAATGCACTGGCAGTAAGCGCGTTGAGTCATTGGGAATTAGCTGTTTAGGATATCATTTCATTAAATAATTAAACGCACCGGCAGTAAGCGCGTTAGGTCATTAGGGATTAGCTGTTTGGAATATCATTTTATTAAATAAATATACGTGCTGGCAGTAAGCGCGTTGGGTCATTAGGAATCAGCTGTTTAGGATATCATTTCATTAAATAAATAAACGCACCAGCAGTAAGCGCGTTGGGTCATTAGGGATTAGCTGTTTGGGTTATTATTTTATTAAATAAATAAACGCACCAGCAGTAAACGCGTTGGGTCATTAGGGATTAGCTGTTTGGGATATTATTTTATTAAATAATTAAACGCCCCGGCAGTAAGCTTGTTAGGTCGTTGGGAATAAGCTGTTTGGGATATCATTTTATTAAATAAATAAACGCGCTAAAAGTAAGCGCGTTGGGTCATTGGGGATTAGCTGTTAGGGATTTATTTTATCAAATAAATAAACGCGCCAGAAGTAAGCGCTTTGGGTCATTGGGGATTAGCTGTTTGGGACTCATTTTATTAAATAAATAAATGCACTGGCAGTAAGCGCGTTGGGTCATTGGGGATAAGCTGTTTGGGATATCATTTCATTAAATAAAGAAACGCACCAGCAGTAAGCGCGTTGGGTCGTTAGGGATTAGCTGTTTTAGATATCATTTTATTAAATAAATAAACGCACCGTGAGTAAGCGCGTTAAGTCAATGGGGATTAGCTGTTTAGGATATTATTTTATTCAATAAATAAACGCGCCAGAAGTAAGCCCGTTGGGTCATTGGGGATTAGCTGTTTGGGATATGATTTTATTAAATAAATAAACGTGCCGGCAGTAAGCGCTTTGGGACATTGGGGATTAGCTGTTTGGGATTCATTTTATTAAATAAATAAACACACCAGCAGTAAGCGCGTTAGGTCGTTAGGGATCAGCTGTTTGGAATATCATTTTATTAAATAAATATACGTGCTGGCAGTAAGCGCGTTGGGTCATCTGGGATTAGCTTTTTGGGGTATTATCTTTTTAAATACATAAACGCACTAGCAGCAGGCGCGTAGGGTCATTAGGGATAAAATGTTTGGGATATCATTTCATTAAATAAATAAACGCAGCGGCAGTAAGCGCGTTAAGTCATTGGGGATTAGCTGTTTGGGATATCATTTTATTAAATAAATAAACGCGGTAAAAGTAAGCGCGTTGGGTCATTGGGGATTAGCTGTTTGGGATTCATTTTATTAAATAAATAAACGCGCCAGAAGTAAGCGCTTTGGGTCATTGGGTATTAGCTGTTTGGGACTCATTTTATTAAATAAATAAATGCACTGGCAGTAAGCGCGTTGGGTCATTGGGAATTAGCTCTTTAGGATATTATTTCATTAAATAATTAAACGCACCGGCAGTAAGCGCGTTAGGTCATTAGGGATTAGCTGTTTGGAATATCATTTTATTAAATAAATATACGTGCTGGCAGTAAGCGCGTTGGGTCATTGGGGATTAGCTTTTTGGGGTATTATCTTTTCAAATACATAAACGCACTAGCAGCAGGCACGTAGGGTCATTGGGGATGAGCTGTTTGGGATATCATTATACTAAATAAATAAACGCGCTAAAAGTAAGCGCGTTGGGTCATTGGGGATTCGCTGTTTGGGATATGATTTTATTAAATAAATAAAAGTGCCGGCAGTAAGCGCTTTGGGACATTGGGGATTAGCTGTTTGGGATTCATTTTATTAAATAAATAAACACACCAGCAGTAAGCGCGTTAGGTCGTTAGGGATCAGCTGTTTTAGATATCATTCTATTAAATAAATAAACGCACCACGAGTAAGCGTGTTAAGTCAATGGGGATAAGCCCTTTAGGATATTACTTTATTCAATAAATAAACGCGCCAGAAGTAAGTCCGTTGGGTCATTGGGGATAAGCTGTTTGGGATTCATTTTATTAAATAAATAAACACAACGGCAGTAAGCGCGTTGGGTCGTTGGGGATTAGCTGTTTGAGATATCAATTTATTAAATAAATAAACGCACCGTGAGTAAGCGCGTTAAGTCATTGGGGATGAGCTGTTTAGGATATCATTTTATTGAATAAATAAACGCGCCAGAAGTAAGCGCGTTGGGTCATTGGGGATTAGCTGTTTAGAATATCATTTTATTAACTAAATAAACGTGCTGGCAGTAAGCGCGTTGGGTCATTGGGGATTAGCTTTTTGGGGTATTATCTTTTTAAATACATAAACGCACTAGCAGCAGGCGCGTAGGGTCATTGGGGATAAGCTGTTTGGGATATCATTTCATCAAATAAATAAACGCACCGGCAGCAAGCGCGTTGGGTCATTGGGGATAAGCTGTTTGGGATATCATTCTATTAAATAAATAAACGCGCTAAAAGTAAGCGCGTTGGGTTATTGGGGATTAGCTGTTAGGGATTTATTTTATTAAATAAATAAACGCGCCAGAAGTAAGCGCTTTGGGTCATTGGGGATTAGCTGTTTGGGACTCATTTTATTAAATAAATAAATGCACTGGCAGTAAGCGCGTTGGGTCATTTGGAATTTGCTGTTTGGGATATCATTTCATTAAATAAATAAACGCACCAGCAGTAAGCGCGTTGGGTCATTGGGGATTAGCTGTTTGGGTTATTATTTTATAAAATAAATAAACGCACCAGCAGTAAACGCGTTGGGTCATTAGGGATTAGCTGTTTGGGATATTATTTTATTAAATAATTGAACGCCCCGGCAGTAAGCTTGTTAGGTCGTTGGGGATTAGCTGTTTGGGATATTACTTTATTAAATAAATAAACGCACTGGCAGAAAGCGGGTTAGTTCATTAGGAATAAGCTGTTTAAGATATCATTTTATTAAATAAATAAACGCGCTAAAAGTAAGCGCGTTGGGTCATTGGGGATTAGCTGTTAGTGATTGATTTTATCAAATAAATAAACGCGCCAGAAGTAAGCGCTTTGGGTCATTGGGGATTAGCTGTTTGGGACTCATTTTATTAAATAAATAAATGCACTGGCAGTAAGCGCGTTGGGTCATTGGGGATTAGCTGTTTGGGATATCATTTCATTAAATAAATAAACGCACCAGCAGTAAGCGCGTTAGGTCATTGAGAATTAGCTGTTTGGAATATCATTTTATTAAATAAATAAACGTGCTGGCAGTAAGCGCCTTGGGTCATTGGGGATTAGCTTTTTGGGGTATTATCTTTTCAAATACATAAACGCACTAGCAGCAGGCGCGTAGGGTCATTGGGGATAAGCTGTTTGGGATATTATTTTATTAAATAAATAAACGCGCTAAAAGTAAGCGCGTTAGGTCATTGGGGATTCGCTGTTTGGGATATCATTTTATTAAATAAATAAATGCACCAGGAGTAAGCGCGTTGGATCATTGGGTATTAGCTGTTTGGGATATTACTTTATTAAATAAATAAACGCAGCGGCAGAAAGGGGGTTAGTTCATTGGGAATAAGCTGTTTGGAATTCATTTTATTAAATAAATAAACACACCGGCAGTAAGCGCGTTGGGTCGTTGGGGATTAGCTGTTTGATATATTAATTTATTAAAAAAATAAACGCACCGTGAGTAAGCGCGTTGAGTCATTGGGGATTAGCTGTTTAGGATATTATTTTATTGAATAAATAAACGCGCCAAAAGTAAGCGCGTTGGGTCATTGGAGATTAGCTGTTTGGAATATCATTTTATTAAATAAATAAACGTGCTGGCAGTAAGCACCTTGGGTCATTGGGGATTAGCTTTTTGGGGTATTATCTTTTTAAATACATAAACGCACTAGCAGCAGGCGCGTAGGGTCATTGGAGATAAGCTTTTTGGGGTATCATTTGATTAAATAAATAAACGCACTAGCAGTAAGCGCGTTGGGTTATAAGGGATTAGCTGTTTCGGATATTATTTTATTGAATAAATAAATGCACCAGGAGTAAGCGCGTTGGATCATTGGGTATGAGCTGTTTGGGTATTAGCTGTTTGGGATATCATTTTATTAAATAAATAAACGTGCCGGCAGTAAGCGCGTTGGGACATTGGGGATTAGCTGTTTGGGATATCATTTAATTAAATAAATAAATGTGCCGGCAGTAAGCTTGTTCGGTCATTGGGGATTAACTGTTTGAGGTATCATTTTATTGAATAAATAAATGCACCAGGAGTACGCGCGTTGGATCATTGGGTATTAGCTGTTTGGGTTATTATTTTATTAAATAAATAAACGCACCAGCAGTAAACGCGTTGGGTTATTAGGGATTAGCTGTTTGGGATATTATTTTATTAAATAATTAAACGCCCCGGCAGTAAGCTTGTTAGGTCGTTGGGGATTAGCTGTTTGGGATATTACTTTATTAAATAAATAAACGCAGCGGCAGAAAGGGGGTTAGTTCATTGGGAATAAGCTGTTTGGGATATCATTTTATTAAATAAATAAACGCACCGGCAGTAAGCGCGTTGGGTCGTTGGGGATTAAATGTTTAGGATATGATTTTATTAAATAAACAAACGTGCCGGCAGTAAGCGGTTTGGGACATTGGGGATTAGCTGTTTTGGATTCATTTTATTAAATAAATAAACACACCGGCAGTAAGCATGTTGAGTCGTTGGGGTTCAGCTGTTTCAGATATCATTCTATTAAATAAATAAACGCACCGTGAGTAAGCGCGTTGGGTCATTGGAGATTAGCTGTTTGGGATATCATTTTATTTAATAAATAAATGCGCTAAAAGTAAGCGCGTTGGGTCATTGGAGATTAGCTGGTTGGGACTCAATTTACTAAATAAATAAACGCACTGGCAGTAAGCGCGTTGGGTCATTAGGGATAAGCTGTTTGGGAGAGCATTTTATTAAATAAATAAACGCACCGGCAGTGAGCGCGTTGGGTCATTAGGGATTAGCTGTTTGGGATATTATTTTATTAAATAATTAAACGCCCCGGCAGTAAGCTTGTTAGGTCATTGGGGATAAGCTGTTTGGAATATTACTTTATTAAATAAATAAACGCACCGGCAGAAAGCGGGTTAGTTCATTGGGAATAAGCTGTTTTGGATATCATTTTATTAAATAAATAAACGCACCGGCAGTAAGCGCGTTGGGTCGTTGGGGATTAGCTGTTTTAGATATCATTCTATTAAATAAATAAACGCACCGTGAGTAAGCGCGTTAAGTCAATGGGGATTAGCTGTTTAGGATATTATTTTATTCAATAAATAAACGCGCCAGAAGTAAGCCCGTTGGGTCATTGGGGATTAGCTGTTTGGAATTCATTTTATTAAATAAATAAACACACCGGCAGTAAGCGCGTTGGGTCGTTGGGAATTAGCTGTTTGATATATTAATTTATTGAATAAATAAACGCACCGTGAGTAAGCGCGTTGAGTCATTGGGGATTAGCTGTTTAGGATATTATTTTATTGAATAAATAAACGCGCCAAAAGTAAGCGCGTTGGGTCATTGGAGATTAGCTGTTTGGAATATCATTTTATTAAATAAATAAACGTTCTGGCAGTAAGCGCGTTGGGTCATTGGGGATTAGCTTTTTGGGGTATTATTTTTTTAAATACATAAACGCACTAGCAGCAGGCGCGTAGGGTCATTTGGGATTAGCTGTTTGGGTTATTATTTTATTAAATAAATAAACGCACCAGCAGTAAACGCGTTGGGTCATTAGGGATTAGCTGTTTGGGATATTATTTTATTAAATAAATAAACGCGGTAAAAGTAAGCGCGTTGGGTCATTGGGGATTAGCTGTTTGGGACTCATTTTATTAAATAAATAAATGCACTGGCAGTAAGCACGTTGGGTCAATGGGAATTAGCTGTTTAGGATATCATTTTATTGAATAAATAAACGCGCCAGAAGTAAGCGCGTTGGGTCATTGGGGATTAGCTGTTTGGAATATCATTTTATTAACTAAATAAACGTGCTGGCAGTAAGCGCGTTGAGTCATTGGGGATTAGCTTTTTGGGGTATTATCTTTTTAAATACATAAACGCACTAGCAGCAGGCGCGTAGGGTCATTGGGGATAAGCTGTTTGGAATATGATTTTATTAACTAAATAAAGGTGCTGGCAGTAAGCGCGTTGGGTCATCGGGGATTAGCTTTTTGGGGTATTATCTTTTTAAATACATAAACGCACTAGCAGCAGGCGCGTAGGGTCATTGGGGATAAGCTGTTTGGGATATCATTTCATTAAATAAATAAACGCACCGGCAGTAAGCGCGTTGGTTCATTGGGGATTAGCTGTTTGGGATATCATTCTATTAAATAAATAAACGCGCTAAAAGTAAGCGCGTTGGGTCATTGGGGATTAGCTGTTAAAGATTTATTTTATCAAATAAATAAACGCGCCAGAAGTAAGCGCTTTGGGTCATTGGGGATAAGCTGTTTAGGACTCATTTTATTAAATAAATAAATGAACTGGCAGTAAGCGCGTTGGGTCATTGGGGATTAGCTGTTTGGGATATCATTTCATAAAATAAATAAACGCACCGGCAGTAAGCGCGTAAGGTCATTGGGGATTAGCTGTTTGGAATATCATTTTATTAAATAAATAAACGTGCTGGCAGTAAGCGCCTTGGGTCATTGGGGATTAGCTTTTTGGGGTATTATCTTTTTAAATACATAAACGCACTAGCAGCAGGCGCGTAGGGTCATTGGAGATAAGCTGTTTGGGATATTATTTTATTAAATAAATAAACGTGCTAAAAGTAAGCGCGTTAGGTCATTGGGGATTCGCTGTTTGGGATATCATTTTATTAAATAAATAAATGCACCAGGAGTAAGCGCGTTGGATCATTGGGTATTAGCTGTTTGGGATATGATTTTATTAAATAAATAAACGTGCAGGCAGTAAGCGCTTTGGGGCATTGGGGATTAGCTGTTTGGGATTCATTTCATTAAATAAATAAACACACCGGCAGTAAGCGCGTTAAGTCGTTGGGGATTAGCTGTTTGGAATATCATTTTATTATATAAATAAACGTGCTGGCAGTAAGCGCCTTGGGTCATTGGGGATTAGCTTTTTGGGGTATTATCTTTTTAAATACATAAACGCACTAGCAGCAGGCGCGTAGGGTCATTGGGGATAAGCTGTTTGGGATATTATTTTATTAAATAAATAAACGCGCTAAAAGTAAGCGCGTTAGGTCATTGGGGATTCGCTGTTTGGGATATCATTTTATTAAATAAATAAACGCATTGTGAGTAAGCGCGTTAAGTCATTGGGGATAAGCTGTTTAGGATATCATTTTATTGAATAAATAAACGCGCCAAAATTAAGCGCGTTGGGTTATTGGAGATTAGCTGTTTGGGATATCATTTTATTAAATAAAAAAACGCGCCAAAAGTAAGCGCGTTGGGTCATTGGGGATTAGCTGTTTGGGATATCATTTTATTAAATAAATAAACGTGCTGGCAGTAAGCGCGTTATGACATTGAGGATTAGCTTTTTGGGGTATTATTTTATTAAATAAATAAACGCACTAGCAGTAAGCGCGTTGGTTCATAAGGGATTAGCTGTTTCGGATATTATTTTATTGAATAAATAAATGCACCAGGAGTAAGCGCGTTGGATCATTGGGTATTAGCTGTTTGGGTATAAGCTGTTTGGGATATCATTTTATTAAATAAATAAACGTGCCGGCAGTAAGCGCGTTGGGACATTGGGAATTAGCTGTTTGGGATATCATTTTATTAAATAAATAAACGTGCCGGCAGTAAGCTTGTTCGGTCATTGGGGATTAACTGTTTGAGGTATCATTTTATTGAATGAATAAATGCACCAGGAGTAAGCGCGTTGGATCATTGGGTATTAGCTGTTTGGGTTATTATTTTATTAAATAAATAAACGCACCAGCAGTAAACGCGTTGGGTCATTAGGGATTAGCTGTTTGGGATATTATTTTATTAAATAATTAAACGCCCCGGCAGTAAGCATGTTAGGTCGTTGGGGATTAGCTGTTTGGGATATTACTTTATTAAATAAATGAACGCACCAGCAGAAAGCGGGTTAGTTCATTAGGAATAAGCTGTTTGGGATATCATTTTATTAAATAAATAAACGCACCAGCAGTAAGCGCGTTGGGTCGTTGGGGATTAAATGTTTGGGATATGATTTTATTAAATAAATAAACGTGCCGGCAGTAAGCGGTTTGGGACATTGGGGATTAGCTGTTTTGGATTCATTATATTAAATAAATAAACACACCGGCAGTAAGCATGTTGGGTCGTTGGGGTTCAGCTGTTTCAGATATCAGTCTATTAAATAAATAAACGCACCGTGAGTAAGCGCGTTGGGTTATTGGAGATTAGCTGTTTGGGATATCATTTTATTTAATAAATAAATGCGCTAAAAGTAAGCGCGTTGGGTCATTGAAGATTAGCTGGTTGGGACTCAATTTATTAAATAAATAAACGCACTGGCAGTAAGCGCGTTGGGTCATTAGGGATATGCTGTTTGGGAGAGAATTTTATTAAATAAATAAACGCACCGGCAGTGAGCGCGTTGGGTCATTAGGGATTAGCTGTTTGGGATATTATTTTATTAACTAATTAAACGCCCCGGCAGTAAGCTTGTTAGGTCGTTGGGGATAAGCTGTTTGGGATATTACTTTATTAAATAAATAAACGCACCGGCAGAAAGCGGGTTAGTTCATTGGGAATAAGCTGTTTGGGATATTATTTTATTAAATAAATAAACGCACCGGCAGTAAGCGCGTTGGGTCGTTGGGGATTAGCTGTTTTAGATATCATTCTATTAAATAAATAAACGCACCGTGAGTAAGCGCGTCAAGTCAATGGGGATTAGCTGTTTAGGATATTATTTTATTCAATAAATAAACGCGCCAGAAGTAAGCCCGTTGGGTCATTGGGGATTAGCTGTTTGGAATTCATTTTATTAAATAAATTAACACACCGGCAATAAGCGCGTTGGGTCGTTGGGGATTAGCTGTTTGAGATATCAATTTATTAAAAAAATAAACGCACCGTGAGTAAGCGCGTTGAGTCATTGGGAATTAGCTGTGTGGATATTATTTTATTGAATAAATAAACGCGCCAGAAGTAAGCGCGTTGGGTCATTGAAGATTAGCTGTTTGGAATATCATTTTATTAAATAAATAAACGTTTTGGCAGTAAGCGCGTTGGGTCATTGGGGATTAGCTTTTTGGGGTATTATTTTTTTAAATACATAAACGCACTAGCAGCAGGCGCGTAGGGTCATTGGGGATAAGCTTTTTGGGATATCATTTCATTAAATAAATAAACGCACCGGCAGTAAGCGCGTTGGGTCATTAAGGATTAGCTGTTTGGGATATTATTTTATTAAATAAATAAACGCGGTAAAAGTAAGCGCGTTGGGTCATTGGGGATTAGCTGTTTGGGATTCATTTTATTAAATAAATAAACGCGCCAGAAGTAAGCGCTTTGGGTCATTGGGGATTAGCTGTTTGGGACTCATTTTATTAAATAAATAAATGCACTGGCAGTAAGCACGTTGGGTCAATGGGAATTAGCTGTTTAGGATATCATTTTATTGAATAAATAAACGCGCCAGAAGTAAGCGCGTTGGGTCATTGGGGATAAGCTGTTTGAAATATCATTTTATTAACTAAATAAACGTGCTGGCAGTAAGCGCGTTGAGTCATTGGGGATTAGCTTTTTGGAGTATTATCTTTTTAAATACATAAACGCACTAGCAGCAGGCGCGTAGGGTCATTGGGGATAAGCTGTTTGGAATATCATTTTATTAACTAAATAAAGGTGCTGGCAGTAAGCGCGTTGGGTCATTGGGGATTAGCTTTTTGGGGTATTATCTTTTTAAATACATAAACGCACTAGCAGCAGGCGCGTAGGGTCATTAGGGATAAGCTGTTTGGGATATCATTTCATTAAATAAATAAACGCACCGGCAGTAAGCGCGTTGGGTCATTGGGGATTAGCTGTTTGGGATATCATTCTATTAAATAAATAAACGCGCTAAAAGTAAGCGCGTTGGGTCATTGGGGATTAGCTGTTTGGGACATCATTTTATTAAATAAATAAACGCACCAGCAGTAAGCGCGTTGGGTCGTTGGGGATTAAATGTTTGGGATATGATTTTATTAAATAAATAAACGTGCCGGCAGTAAGCGGTTTGGGACATTGGGGATTAGCTGTTTTGGATTCATTATATTAAATAAATAAACACACCGGCAGTAAGCATGTTGGGTCGTTGGGGTTCAGCTGTTTCAAATATCATTCTATTAAATAAATAAACGCACCGTGAGTAAGCGCGTTGGGTTATTGGAGATTAGCTGTTTGGGATATCATTTTATTTAATAAATAAATGCGCTAAAAGTAAGCGCGTTGGGTCATTGAAGATTAGCTGGTTGGGACTCAATTTATTAAATAAATAAACGCACTGGCAGTAAGCGCGTTGGGTCATTAGGGATAAGCTGTTTGGGAGAGAATATTATTAAATAAATAAACGCACTGGCAGTGAGCGCGTTGGATCATTAGGGATTAGCTGTTTGGGATATTATTTTATTAAATAATTAAACGCCCCGGCAGTAAGCTTGTTAGGTCGTTGGGGATAAGCTGTTTGGGATATTACTTTATTAAATAAATAAACGCACCGGCAGAAAGCGGGTTAGTTCATTGGGAATAAGCTGTTTGGGATATTATTTTATTAAATAAATAAACGCGCTAAAAGTAAGCGCGTTAGGTCATTGGGGATTCGCTGTTTGGGATATCATTTTATTAAATAAATAAACGCATTGTGAGTAAGCGCGTTAAGTCATTGGGGATTAGCTGTTTAGGATATTATTTTATTCAATAAATAAACGCGCCAGAAGTAAGCCCGTTGGGTCATTGGGGATTAGCTGTTTGGAATTCATTTTATTAAATAAATTAACACACCGGCAGTAAGCGCGTTGGGTCGTTGGGGATTAGCTGTTTGAGATATCAATTTATTAAAAAAATAAACGCACCGTGAGTAAGCGCGTTGAGTCATTGGGAATTAGCTGTGTGGATATTATTTTATTGAATAAATAAACGCGCCAGAAGTAAGCGCGTTGGGTCATTGAAGATTAGCTGTTTGGAATATCATTTTATTAAATAAATAAACGTTTTGGCAGTAAGCGCGTTGGGTCATTGGGGATTAGCTTTTTGGGGTATTATTTTTTTAAATACATAAACGCACTAGCAGCAGGCGCGTAGGGTCATTGGGGATAAGCTTTTTGGGATATCATTTCATTAAATAAATAAACGCACCGGCAGTAAGCGCGTTGGGTCATTAAGGATTAGCTGTTTGGGATATTATTTTATTAAATAAATAAACGCGGTAAAAGTAAGCGCGTTGGGTCATTGGGGATTAGCTGTTTGGGATTCATTTTATTAAATAAATAAACGCGCCAGAAGTAAGCGCTTTGGGTCATTGGGGATTAGCTGTTTGGGACTCATTTTATTAAATAAATAAATGCACTGGCAGTAAGCACGTTGGGTCAATGGGAATTAGCTGTTTAGGATATCATTTTATTAAATAAATAAACGCGCCAGAAGTAAGCGCGTTGGGTCATTGGGGATTAGCTGTTTGGAATATCATTTTATTAACTAAATAAACGTGCTGGCAGTAAGCGCGTTGAGTCATTGGGGATTAGCTTTTTGGGGTATTATCTTTTTAAATACATAAACGCACTAGCAGCAGGCGCGTAGGGTCATTGGGGATAAGCTGTTTGGAATATCATTTTATTAACTAAATAAAGGTGCTGGCAGTAAGCGCGTTGGGTCATTGGGGATGAGCTTTTTGGGGTATTATCTTTTTAAATACATAAACGCACTAGCAGCAGGCGCGTAGGGTCATTGGGGATAAGCTGTTTGGGATATCATTTCATTAAATAAATAAACGCACCGGCAGTAAGCGCGTTGGGTCATTGGGGATTAGCTGTTTGGGATATCATTCTATTAAATAAATAAACGCGCTAAAAGTAAGCGCGTTGGGTCATTGGGGATTAGCTGTTAGGGATTTATTTTATCAAATAAATAAACGCGCCAGAAGTAAGCGCTTTGGGTCATTGGGGATAAGCTGTTTAGGACTCATTTTATTAAATAAATAAATGAACTGGCAGTAAGCGCGTTGGGTCATTGGGGATTAGCTGTTTGGGATATCATTTCATAAAATAAATAAACGCACCGGCAGTAAGCGCGTTAGGTCATTGGGGATTAGCTGTTTGGAATATCATTTTATTAAATAAATAAACGTGCTGGCAGTAAGCGCCTTGGGTCATTGGGGATTAGCTTTTTGGGGTATTATCTTTTTAAATACATAAACGCACTAGCAGCAGGCGCGTAGGGTCATTGGAGATAAGCTGTTTGGGATATTATTTTATTAAATAAATAAACGCGCTAAAAGTAAGCGCGTTAGGTCATTGGGGATTCGCTGTTTGGGATATCATTTTATTAAATAAATAAATGCACCAGGAGTAAGCGCGTTGGATCATTGGGTATTAGCTGTTTGGGATATGATTTTATTAAATAAATAAACGTGCAGGCAGTAAGCGCTTTGGGACATTGGGGATTAGCTGTTTGGGATTCATTTCATTAAATAAATAAACACACCGGCAGTAAGCGCGTTAAGTCGTTGGGGATTAGCTGTTTGGAATATCATTTTATTATATAAATAAACGTGCTGGCAGTAAGCGCCTTGGGTCATTGGGGATTAGCTTTTTGGGGTATTATCTTTTTAAATACATAAACGCACTAGCAGCAGGCGCGTAGGGTCATTGGGAATAAGCTGTTTGGGATATTATTTTATTAAATAAATAAACGCGCTAAAAGTAAGCGCGTTAGGTCATTGGGGATTCGCTGTTTGGGATATCATTTTATTAAATAAATAAACGCATTGTGAGTAAGCGCGTTAAGTCATTGGGGATAAGCTGTTTAGGATATCATTTTATTGAATAAATAAACGCGCCAAAATTAAGCGCGTTGGGTTATTGGAGATAAGCTGTTTGGGATATCATTTTATTAAATAAAAAAACGCGCCAAAAGTAAGCGCGTTGGGTCATTGGGGATTAGCTGTTTGGGATATCATTTTATTAAATAAATAAACGTGCTGGCAGTAAGCGCGTTGTGACATTGAGGATTAGCTTTTTGGGGTATTATTTTATTAAATAAATAAACGCACTAGCAGTAAGCGCATTGGTTCATAAGGGATTAGCTGTTTCGGATATTATTTTATTGAATAAATAAATGCACCAGGAGTAAGCGCGTTGGATCATTGGGTATTAGCTGTTTGGGTATAAGCTGTTTGGGATATCATTTTATTAAATAAATAAACGTGCCGGCAGTAAGCGCGTTGGGACATTGGGGATTAGCTGTTTGGGATATCATTTTATTAAATAAATAAACGTGCCGGCAGTAAGCTTGTTCGGTCATTGGGGATTAACTGTTTGAGGTATCATTTTATTGAATAAATAAATGCACCAGGAGTAAGCGCGTTGGATCATTGGGTATTAGCTGTTTGGGTTATTATTTTATTAAATAAATAAACGCACCAGCAGTAAACGCGTTGGGTCATTAGGGATTAGCTGTTTGGGGTATTATTTTATTAAATAATTAAACGCCCCGGCAGTAAGCATGTTAGGTCGTTGGGGATTAGCTGTTTGGGATATTACTTTATTAAATAAATGAACGCACCGGCAGAAAGCGGGTTAGTTCATTAGGAATAAGCTGTTTGGAATATCATTTTATTAAATAAATAAACGCACCAGCAGTAAGCGCGTTGGGTCGTTGGGGATTAAATGTTTGGGATATGATTTTATTAAATAAATAAACGTGCCGGCAGTAAGCGGTTTGGGACATTGGGGATTAGCTGTTTTGGATTCATTATATTAAATAAATAAACACACCGGCAGTAAGCATGTTGGGTCGTTGGGGTTCAGCTGTTTCAGATATCATTCTATTAAATAAATAAACGCACCGTGAGTAAGCGCGTTGGGTTATTGGAGATTAGCTGTTTGGGATATCATTTTATTTAATAAATAAATGCGCTAAAAGTAAGCGCGTTGGGTCATTGAAGATTAGCTGGTTGGGACTCAATTTATTAAATAAATAAACGCACTGGCAGTAAGCGCGTTGGGTCATTAGGGATAAGCTGTTTGGGAGAGAATTTTATTAAATTAATAAACGCACCGGCAGTGAGCGCGTTGGGTCATTAGGGATTAGCTGTTTGGGATATTATTTTATTAACTAATTAAACGCCCCGGCAGTAAGCTTGTTAGGTCGTTGGGGATAAGCTGTTTGGGATATTACTTTATTAAATAAATAAACGCACCGGCAGAAAGCGGGTTAGTTCATTGGGAATAAGCTGTTTGGGATATTATTTTATTAAATAAATAAACGCACCGGCAGTAAGCGCGTTGGGTCGTTGGGGATTAGCTGTTTTAGATATCATTCTATTAAATAAATAAACGCACCGTAAGTAAGCGCGTAAAGTCAATGGGGATTAGCTGTTTAGGATATTATTTTATTCAATAAATAAACGCGCCAGAAGTAAGCCCGTTGGGTCATTGGGGATTAGCTGTTTGGAATTCATTTTATTAAATAAATTAACACACCGGCAGTAAGCGTGTTGGGTCGTTGGGGATTAGCTGTTTGAGATATCAATTTATTAAAAAAATAAACGCACCATGAGTAAGCGCGTTGAGTCATTGGGAATTAGCTGTGTGGATATTATTTTATTGAATAAATAAACGCGCCAGAAGTAAGCGCGTTGGGTCATTGAAGATTAGCTGTTTGGAATATCATTTTATTAAATAAATAAACGTTTTGGCAGTAAGCGCGTTGGGTCATTGGGGATTAGCTTTTTGGGGTATTATTTTTTTAAATACATAAACGCACTAGCAGCAGGCGCGTAGGGTCAGTGGGGATAAGCTTTTTGGGATATCATTTCATTAAATAAATAAACGCACCGGCAGTAAGCGCGTTGGGTCATTAAGGATTAGCTGTTTGGGATATTATTTTATTAAATAAATAAACGCGGTAAAAGTAAGCGCGTTGGGTCATTGGGGATTAGCTGTTTGGGATTCATTTTATTAAATAAATAAACGCGCCAGAAGTAAGCGCTTTGGGTCATTGGGGATTAGCTGTTTGGGACTCATTTTATTAAATAAATAAATGCACTGGCAGTAAGCACGTTGGGTCAATGGGAATTAGCTGTTTAGGATATCATTTTATTGAATAAATAAACGCGCCAGAAGTAAGCGCGTTGGGTCATTGGGGATTAGCTGTTTGGAATATCATTTTATTAACTAAATAAACGTGCTGGCAGTAAGCGCGTTGAGTCATTGGGGATTAGCTTTTTGGGGTATTATCTTTTTAAATACATAAACGCACTAGCAGCAGGCGCGTAGGGTCATTGGGGATAAGCTGTTTGGAATATCATTTTATTAACTAAATAAAGGTGCTGGCAGTAAGCGCGTTGGGTCATTGGGGATTAGCTTTTTGGGGTATTATCTTTTTAAATACATAAACGCACTAGCAGCAGGCGCGTAGGGTCATTGGGTATAAGCTGTTTGGGATATCATTTCATTAAATAAATAAACGCACCGGCAGTAAGCGCGTTGGGTCATTGGGGATTAGCTGTTTGGGATATCATTCTATTAAATAAATAAACGCGCTAAAAGTAAGCGCGTTGGGTCATTGGGGATTAGCTGTTAGGGATTTATTTTATTAAATAAATAAACGCGCCAGAAGTAAGCGCTTTGGGTCATTGGGGATTAGCTGTTTGGGACTCATTTTATTAAATAAATAAATGCACTGGCAGTAAGCGCGTTGGGTCATTGGGAATTAGCTGTTTGGGATATCATTTCATTAAATAAATAAACGCACCAGCAGTAAGCGCGTTGGGTCATTGGGGATTAGCTGTTTGGGTTATTATTTTATTAAATAAATAAACGCACCAGCAGTAAACGCGTTGGGTCATTAGGGATTAGCTGTTTGGGATATTATTTTATTAAATAATTAAACGCCCCGGCAGTAAGCTTGTTAGGTCGTTGGGGATTAGCTGTTTGGGATATCATTTCATTAAATAAATAAACGCACCGGCAGTAAGCGCGTTTGGTCATTGGGGATAAGCTGTTTGGGACTTATTTTATTAAATAAATAAATGCACTGGCAGTAAGCGCGTTGGGTCATTGGGGATTAGCTGTTTGGGATATCATTTCATTAAATAAATAAACGCACCGGCAGTAAGCGCGTTAGGTCATTGGGGATTAGCTGTTTGGAATATCATTTTATTAAATAAATAAACGTGCTGGCAGTAAGCGCCTTGGGTCATTGGGGATTAGCTTCTTGGGGTATTATCTTTTTAAATACATAAACGCACTAGCAGCAGGCGCGTAGGGTCATTGGGGATAAGCTGTTTGGGATATTATTTTATTAAATAAATAAACGCGCTAAAAGTAAGCGCGTTTGGTCATTGGGGATTCGCTGTTTGGGATATCATTTTATTAAATAAATAAATGCACCAGGAGTAAGCGCGTTGGATCATTGGGTATTAGCTGTTTGGGATATGATTCTATTAAATAAATAAACGTGCCGGCAGTAAGCGCTTTGGGACATTGGGGATTAGCTGTTTGGGATTCATTTCATTAAATAAATAAACACACCGGCAGTAAGCGCGTTGGGTCGTTGGGGATTAGCTGTTTAGGATATCATTTTATTGAATAAATAAACGCGCCAAAATTAAGCGCGTTGGGTTATTGGAGATTAGCTGTTTGGGATATCATTTTATCAAATAAAAAAACATGCCAAAAGTAAGCGCGTTGGGTCATTGGGGATTAGCTGTTTGGGATATCATTTTATTAAATAAATAAACGTGCTGGCAGTAAGCGCGTTGGGTCATTGGGGATTAGCTTTTTGGGGTATCATTTTAATAAATAAATAAACGTGCCGGCAGTAAGCTTGTTCGGTCATTGGGGATTAACTGTTTGAGGTATCATTTTATTGAATAAATAAATGCACCAGGAGTAAGCGCGTTGGATCATTGGGTATTAGCTGTTTGGGTTATTATTTTATTAAATAAATAAACGCACCAGCAGTAAACTTGTTGGGTCATCGGGGATTAGCTGTTTGGGATATCATTTTATTAAATAAATAAACGCCCTGGCAGTAAGCGCGTTGGGTCGTTGGGGATTAGCTGTTTGGGATATCATTATATTAAATAAATAAACGTGCTGGCAGTAAGCGCGTTGGGTCATTGGGGATTAGCTTTTTGGGGTACCATTTTATTAAATAAATAAACGCACCAGCAGTAAGCGCGTTGGGTCATAGGGGATTAGCTGTTTCGGATATTATTTTATTGGATAAATTAATGCACCAGAAGTAAGCGCGTTGGATTATTGCGTATTAGCTGTTTGGGTATTAGCTGTTTGGGATATCATTTTATTAAATAAATAAACGTGCCGGCAGTAAGCGCGTTGGGACATTGGGGATTAGCTGTTTGGGATATCATTTTATGAAATAAATAAACGTGCTAGCAGTAAGCTCGTTCGGTCATTGGGGATTAACTGTTTGGGGTATCATTTTATTAAATAAATAAACGCGCTGGCAGTAAGCGCGTTGGGTCATTGGGAATTAGCTGTTTGGTATATCATTTAACAACATAAATAAACACGCTAGAAGTAAGAGCGTTGGGTCATTAAGGATTAGCTGTTTGGGATATTATTTTATTAAATAAATAAACGCACCAGCATTTAGCGCGTTGGGTCATTAGGGATTAGCTGTTTGGGATATTATTATATTAAATAAATAAACGCTCCGGCAGTAAGCGCGTTGGGTCGTTGGTGATTAGCATTTTGGGATATCATTTTATTAAATAAATAAATGCACCAGGAGTAAGCGCGTTGGATCATTGGGTATTAGCTGTTTGGGTTATTTTATGAAATAAGTAAACGCACCAGCAGTAAGCGCGTTGGGTCATTAGGGATTAGCTGTTTGGGATATCATTTTATTCAATAAATAAATGCACCTGAAGTAAGCGCGTTGGATCATTGGGTATTAGCTGTTTGGGTATTAGCTGCCTGAGATATCATTTTATTAAATAAATAAACGCACCAGCAGTAAGCGCGTTGGGTCATTGGGGATGAGCTGTTTGGGATATCATTTTATTAAATAAATAAACGCCCCCGCAGTAAGCGCGTTGGATCGTTTGGGATTAGCTGTTTGGGATATCATTTTATTGAATAAATAAATGCACCAGGAGTAAGCGCGTTGGATCATTGGGTATTAGCTTTTTGGGATATTATTTTTTTAAATAAATAACTGTGCTGGCAGTAAGCGCGTCGGGTTATGGGGGATTAAGTTCTTGGGTTGATGTGTTTGGGCTTTGCGCGCTGGGTCTTTAAGTTTGAGCTGTTTGAACGACGCGCAAGTGCTCGGCCAATGAGAGACCCCTGCGCATAAGGGTGCGCGAGTTCTCAGTTCGATATTGGAGCACTGATACGGTCACTTGAGAGATTCCGTTGCGTGGGAGCGACGAAAAACGTGAGAGCAAGAGCGGAGACCTTTAAAGAAGAAGGACCGAGGTTTGGCGATGTTTTACTTGCACAGGTTTAAGTTGCTTTATGTATTGATGATAATCTTTAATGAAGATTTGGGGATCGGCGAAAAAAAAAATTTGCCTGGAATACGAAGAGTATTACCATATAAAAATTGAACTGGCAAAGCTATGGTATTGCTTTGAACGGCAGTGCGAAGACCTAGAAGATATAATGGTAAAAGTTAGGACTATTGTGGCACATGAGGGTAGCTTTGAAGCTATGATGCCAGCGCTCAGTGAAGCCATTGGCAGCCGGGTGGTAAACTGCAGTCCCTTTTCTTTGGCAGCCTATAAAGGAGAGGTAGGCTTTAAAAATGGTAGATTCTAATTGTGAATTTTGATTTGCAGTAATGAATCTTGGGCATGCTTTGAATGGGATATCTTTTACCCAACGAAAAAAAAAAGATTCATGATCGTGAAAACGTAAGAATAGCCTTTACAAGTTTTAAGGGACCAACAATATCCATGTGGATATTTCGAAACCTGTCGTCAGGAACAAAGAATTAACTAGGCTCATTTTTAACATGACGTTAAATCTTTGACTGCTGGTAGTCGAGGCATCCTTGACACCAAGTTTTAATGTTACGGTGCATGTTGGGCAAGATGTAGCGTTGTCTAATCAACTGGTTAGTAACCTTAGTGCCAGAATGAGAAGATGAGTGAAGAAGGTCAAAGATAAATTTGCACAATGTCTTTGGAATAGAAGGGCGCAAACTTTTGCCAGTCAAATCACAAAAAAGTCGTAGGTAGCTGGGACCAAGTTTAACAATCTTAAGGTTCAAGGAGCATTCTGACGACTCAAGTTGAGATTTAAGTTCGATGTCATGTTGCTGATGTTCAATGAGTTTAGACATTTCAATGTCAGTAGGAAGACGGATTAGGTCTACTTTAGGAGAGGCGACAGCCGCAGCACCTTTAAGATCGAACAAGTGTTGAATCTTTTAGTAGAGCATCGAGTTGAGTTGATCCGAGAAAGTGCGTCTGCTGCAACATTTTCTAGACCGGGGAGATGCTTAATATCGGTTAAATATTGCGAGATGAAGTTAAGTTACCGACGCTGTCAAGGTAAAGCTTTGTCGGCTTTCTGGGAGAAGGCATAAGTTAGAGGTTTACGGTCAGTAAGGGTTTCGAACCTCCTTCCTTCCAGAAAGTACTTAAAGTGTTTAATAGATTCGAAAATAGCCTTGAGTTCTCTGTCGTACGTGGCATAGTTGCGCTGAGACGCAGAGAATTTTTGCAAAAAAAAACGCTAGTGGTTTTCAGTGTCCATGAACCTGTTGTTCTAGGGCTGCACTCATGGCAAAATCTGAAGCATCGGTATGAGACGCGTAGGAGCATCTAAAGATGGATGCATTAAAAAAAAGGTATTATTAGGTCACACTTGACTCTTTCGAAGGCCTTAATAGCTTCGGATGACCAGTCCATGATTATTTGGTCATTTTTTTTGCTGTTGTAAGTGTAAGCATACAGCGGGGCTTGTACAGTGGCAGCGTTAGGGAGGCTGCGGCGATAAAAATTTATGAGGACCATAAACCTGCGAAGTTTGACGATGGTCTTAGGCATAGGATAGTCAGCAATCGCCTGTACTTTGTCCCGGGAGGGCTTAGAGCCTTCTTGGTCAATAAGGTAACTAAGGAAGACTATCTCCAATTTACCGAACTCACATTTGGGAAAGCATTAATTTTGAGGCCGAAGAGTTTGAGGCGTTCAAAATAAACGATTCGAAGGTGTTCTTAATGTTTCTTTGTGGAGGAAGAAAGAATGAGGATATAGTCCAGGTAGACGAAAATAAAGTGGAGATCACCTAGAGTCCTGTTGATGTACCTTTGAAATAATTGTGAGGCGTTTCTGAGATCAAATGGCATGAAGACGTACTCAAACAGTCCAAATGGCGTGGTGACAGCGGTTTTTACCACATCAGTAGGAGCTACAGGAATCTGATAATATGCTTTGTAAAGATCGAACTTCGAGAAGACCGTCTTGTCAAGTAGATTGACTGCATGGTCATACACATAAGGAATGTTGGAATTTATCTGGAACTGTAATAGCGTTTAGGTGACGATAATCACCACCGATGCGCCAAGAACCATCCTTTTTCTGAACCATATGAATGGGACTGGCCGAGGGGCTCATGGAGTATCTGCAAATGCCTTGGTTGACCAGCTTCTCAAATTCTTTTTAAGCTACCTTGTATTTTTCGGAGTCGAGGCGCCTAGTGCGCTCTATGACTGGAGGACCATTGGTATCGATGTAATGAAATACATCTTTAGCTTTCACGGGCGAGGCTGGCTTTTCGACAGTTACCTCTAGAAACTCTGAGAGAAGCTTGGATTCAGAGGAGTTTGGGTCCATAATGCTTAACGAAGAAGAGCATCCAGTCGATTTAATGAAACCGATAGAAAAAGTGCTAGTAAACATATTAATGATACTGCGCCTACGAACGTCAACAATTAGACCAAAAAATTCAAGAAGTCAGCGCTAATAATTGAACTCGGAGCATCGGCGTAACGGAATTTCCAAGGGAAGCGACATTTGGGAAGTAAATGAAGGGCCACATTAATTTCACCATAAGTGTTAATGATCGAATTATTGGCAGCAAAGAGCTTAAAATTCGAAGGTTTGGCATTGGGATCTGTCTTGGGGAGGAGGGAGATCTCCGCTCCTATGTCAACCAAGAAGACCTTGCTGGAGTCGATATCCTGAATTCAGAAGAGTTTTGAAGTCAAAGTCCCACTCGACGCTTCTACATGAAAGGGAAAATCTAGCTTTCCCGAGGTTTTCTTACGCAATTGCCGCCCTTATAGAAGCGAGCTTTGTTGCCGAATTTTTCATCATAATAACAAAGCTGATCACCGGTAGGCTTCTTTTGGTTGCTTTTGCTTACGTTTCTGTTGGACTTTCCGTAGTTTCGCGATTGGGAACGGTTTCGCCGCAGAGTTTTTGGAGAATCGGGAGCAATATCCATAATAATGTCTATCTGCTTTTTGAGGTCGTCGACGTTAAAAGACACCTACTCCAGAGTGTCAAAAGACTTGTCGTCCATCGATAAAATCTGAAAACGACTAGCCGAGACTCTAGCTCGTAGAGCAGAAATGTGAGAGTCGATTGAGGTGGCTGCATCACTAAAAGTATTACGTGAGTTCACAAAAGAGACATTAGAGCCATCAGGTGGAAAAGAAGCGTAAAAACGGTCAGCAGCCTCGGCCAACTGTGTTACCGCGGTTATGTTATGAATGGACAAGGCAGCGCGACTGGTGGGGGAAAGTTTCTCAAAAAAATCACTTGGAGGATGTCGTCCCCGCAACTAGTCTCCAAGGCACGCATGCGAGCTAGAATGAGCGAAGGTTTTCACTCAAGCGAGACCTGATTTCGCAATGATTGACCAAGGCGTTTCTACGCTGAGCCACCGTATGTATCCAACAAGCGCTTTTTTCAGTGTTCGTAGAGATTCGTTGGACACGGGGTTAGACTTAGCAAACCAAAAAAATTTTTCGTGAGAATGAACCAAGCATGCGGACTGGTTCCATTAAATGGCGAGATTTTGGGCACGTGGTGCGCTACTACGCTTGCCAGAGGGTTACTTAAATTCTCGGTGGGCTGTGGCCTACGTTCAAGTTTGGCAATTTTATTTTTTGCTGTAGCTAGTTGTGCTATTAGCTTATCGAGTTGCTCTTTGGTTACTTTCATAATTTTAACAGAATAAATAGAGCACGCAAGACAAAGAATAAAAAGATAAAAATAAAGGTTAATCTGTTAAAAAAAGTAAAATGCCGGGATGAGCAATAACAGTAGAACGCAGTTAAAACAAAAATTATTAAATCAGTAAATCACAATGATACGATTTGCTCACTTAATGTTTAAAAATGAAATTTGGCTATTGCAACCGGTGGAAACGCAAGAGTATTTAAAATTGAATCGTACACATCCGAGGATGATGTACGACTACAACAGGAAAATTGAATCCACACCAAAAAGTAAGTAAAAAGCACGTGCAAGTTAACACTTCTTGGAATAGCAACGGTTGTCAGCAGCGCGTCTGCGTATGTATGTACATGTATGTACAAGATGGGCGTGTGCGGGGTAAATAACTAAACGCTCGCACGGGCACGTGCTCAAAACAGAACAAACTAAAAAAGATGGTGGTCGCACTGTGTCTGGAAGCAGCAATTTACTTTTTCTCGCCCACGCATACCTGAAACGTCCTCGACAACGCCGTTGAATAAATAACTGGTGCGTTGCAGAAAATAGTTGTTGACGACGGCACATACGGGCGAGGTGATGCGCTTCCTGCTGTGCAGATGTCGAGGCGGCGATGATGTGTGAGAATAGAGAGGACTTGCCTGCTTTTTTCAGTTCTTGCAGATGCGCCTGAAGATTGTAGCATTGTGTGTTTGTCGCCTGCTCGCTCCGGGCAATCTTACCGTAGTGGATATCGGATGAAGGAATGAACGACGATATGTAAAGAAGTGCGCAGAATGAAGTGGTGTGTAAGTAAAAGGCAAGATAGGTGAGACGATTTGGCCAAAGGCTGATAAAGAAGATCTCTGAATTCTTTACGCTCTTGTGAAAGTCCTAGAGGGAAGCGAGCAGATGTTCTAGCCGAAGTATTGTGACATCTGAGACCAGTGGTCGAGTCAAAGAATCGAAGCAAGTTTCCGATGTGCTGTGACCGAGAAGACGTCTGAAATCCTGTAGTGATCGAAACTGGATAGTAAAGAAGGGAAGCTAGTTGCTATACTTGAGGTGTAGAGAATACGGAGATGCCATTACGAAGGTTTAAATAATATGTTCAAGTTTTCAGGGTCACCAACTTGGGATCCACAGCAGGTTGGTACAGCAGTGTCAGATGTCTCTCCAACCAGCAAATAGGCACCCCTAATTCTGCCGTGTTCAGGATCTTCCCAGGCGGTGGAATGAACCCGGACAATGAAATACTTCTTTGTAATAGAGATAGCACTGACTAGTTTATTCAGTATCAAAAAGTTACATGTGCCTACTGTGGGTGAATGTTTATTTTTAAACAAGTAAGTATTTAATATTAATTAATAGGGTATTGTATACTTAATAAAATTAATTTTTATAGAAAAACAAAGGATACTATTACAGCAATTCAATTGCATGGATTTGAAGTAGCAGTGGCATCATATTAAACAAAAAGTTAACGATGCATATATATGTGGCAACATCGTTTGAGAAATTTTTCCATGGAGCCCAAACCTACGTAAAATGTGACATATCTCCTGCAGTAATAAGGTCAATTTTTGAAATATTACGCACCACAGATGTTAAAAGTAAGTTTTTATAAAAATAATTATATACATATTTATAACATGTGTTCTGTCAATTTCGAAAACAGAGTACTCAGTCAAAAACTAATAGCTATAATTACACCTATAAATTATTGCTATATTGTATAGGTATAATTACCTATAAAACAGCTGCACAAATACAGTTATAAATTAAAGCTGTAAATTTTGCTCAAACTTATTTACAGAAGAATTGACTTAAAATCGGCCCCCCAGTTTTTATGTTAACATATGGATCATAACTTTCGCTTTTACAAAAAATCAGCTGATAAATCCGCTGATTTCTGATGCCAAATCGTCAGCTGATTTTTTGACTGTGCGAAAAAATACAAGTCCCATCAGTGTGAAAAAATACAAGTCCGGAGGCAAAATTTTTTTTGGCTATTATCAAAACTGTGCATTCTGGGACTTATACAGTAAAATGAGATAGATGACACTTGTGAGTTTAAAAAATTTTTCAATAGCCAAAATTACAAGTTCCGTGCGCTGAAAAAGTATTGAAAATTTTTTCGATAGCCATAATTACAAGTTCTGTGCACTGAAAAAGTATAAAAAAATTTTTCGATAGCCAAAATTATAAGTTTCGTACGCTGAAAAAGTTCCGTGAGTGCGACGAAATACAAGTTCCGATGAAAAAAATTTTTCTTTTGCCATCATCCAAACAATACGTTTTGAGATATTGACACTAAAATAAGATAGGTGAAAATTAAGAGGTTTGAAAAATTTTCGATAGCACAAATTATAAGTTCCGTACACTGAAAAAAGTTGAAGTCCCGTCAGTGCGAAAAATACAAGTCCAAAAAAAAAAAAATACGTTTACGAACATCAAAAATATGCATTTTAGGACATTTACAGTAGAATGAGACAGGTAACAATGAAAAGATTTGGATAATTTTCGGTAGCAAAAGTTACAAGTTTGGAGACAGGTGACAATTAGGAGATTTGAAAAATTTTAAGTTCCGTGCGCTGAAAAAAATTAACTTCCATCATCGCAAAAAAAAACAAGTGCAGGCGAAAAATTTTTTTTTGACATGATCGAAACTATACGTTCTGGGACATTCACAGTATAATGAGATAGATAAGAATTGAGAGGTTTAAAAAATTTTCGGTAAAATTACAAGTTCCGTGCGCTGAAAAAGGTTTAAGGTAGTTATATCCCAAACAAAAATAATTATGAGATCTTCATGAAACTTACCATACAGCGGAATTATTGCCTATTAAGAACTCGGTTAAATTTTTGTAAGGCTAGAGTTCCTAAAAAGTAAATTTTGATATTGACTGTTTTCATATTTTAACATGGATCCTTACGGAGAAATGTATTTTTCTGGGCTTCAATTGCGTATATCCCACAAAACAATGGTAAACTTTTGACGATATTTTTTGTGTATTTCAAAAATGGCTAATGATCTTATTTAATTTTATGACACATCTCGAGGGTGTCTATGAGATAAGAAATAAATTAATAAGTGCAGAATAAGCTACTAAAGGTTATGTTTTATCACAAGTGTGAGAGGGATAGATGACATACCAAACTATAGAATCTGCTGCATTGACAATATCGTGGGATACAACTACCTTAAGTCCCATTAGTGTGACAAAATACAAGACTAGACGAAAACATTTTTTTTGTTCGTCAAAACAATGCGTTATGGGGCATTTACAGTCAAACAAAATAGGTGAAAATTAAGAGGTTTGGAAAATTTTCGATAGCAAAAATTACAAGTTTTGTGCGCTATAAAAAGTTTAAGTCTCTTCAGTGCCAAAAAAAAACAAGTTCCAAAGAAAAAAAAAATACATTTAAGAACATCAAAAGTCCGTATTTTGGGACATTTACAATAGAATGTGACAGGTGAAAATTTTTTAAACCTCTCAGTTTTCACCCATCTCATTTTGCTGTGAATATCCCAAAACGCATTGTTTGGATAATGGCAAAGGAAAAAAAATTTCCATCAGGACTTGTATTTTGTCTCACTGACGGGACTTTTATTTTTTCAGCGCACGGAACTTGTAATTTTGGCTATCAAAAATTTTTTTAAACTTAAAATCGTCACCTGTCTCATTCTACTGTAAAAGTCCCAGAATGCATAGTTTTGATGATGGCCAAAAAAAAATTTTTCCTCAGGACTTTCATTTTTTCGCACTGTTGGGACGTGTATTTTTTCGCACAGTCAAAAAATCAGCTGACTATTTGGCATCAGAAATCAGCTGATTTATTAGCTGAAAAATCAGCTAATTATTTTTAGCAGTGTTGACTTCCAGTATATAACTATTAAAATTACACTGACTATCTAAGTCTGTTAAGGTGTCAGCCAACCACTCCAAAGGATCCAACTTCAATTCCCCGTCACTGCAAATATTTTTAATCATTTTTAGTAAAGGGCTATTAATAATAACAGAATTCTTAAACAATTTGTACAAATATAGACAATAGTATAATTTACAAACTGGTTCTAAAAAATTTAGTTTTTCTCTACTATTGAAATCACTAAAAAAAAATTTTCTAACGTCTTTTTGGAAAGAATAAAACTTAATGCGTTTCTTATATAATTTTTAAAGTAATATTATCACTATCAAAAAAAAAAAATTTCTAAGCCCAATAAAGTTTTTTTCATTGAACAAAAAAAATTCTTTAAGAATTCGAATATGTATGATATTTGCGATTACTTGAAGAAGTTAATGAGTATTCTTTGTGATTATTTAAAAAAAAGGACTCTTTATGAATTGTTATAGGATTATTAAAATAATCTTTTTGCGTATTGGGAACATACGTAATTGTCCAACATTCAAAACAAAATCTTTTTTAAGGGAACACAGCGCATCAGGAACATATATAGGTATACGTGCATGCGAGAGCTGCGAGCTACAGCGAGAGCCAAAAGCCGAGAGACCCGAGAGCAGATAGAAGGCAGCCAAAACATATATAGCTATACCTATGAATACGCACATATTCGATATCCCTCTATGACGTACCTATCGTACGCACATTTTGGTCTTCCCCTCCACTGCTGAAATCGTGCGTATAGTACGACTGGTCTGTCGCGACGGTGCGCTCCAATCAGTGGAAAAAAGCGACACACTCTCTACCATAGGCACTGGCAATCTCCCTACTAATCTCTGGCACAAACCTGCGGTGCAGATGCACATTGCAGTGTAGCGTAGCTGGTAGCACGGTCGTTCGCACAAACTTAAGCGGCGCGCGCAAAGCAAAAAAAAAGAAACTGCTGGACCCGCTTACCCATTTGCCGCAGGGATTAGCAAAGAGCAATGCTGTGTTCTAGAACCGCCATAGCTTATCTACTCGTGACTTTATGTGTAAACAAGAAGGCAATGCCTAATATCCCATCATAGAGTATGCGGAAGTTATTAGGTACTATATGCGCTGATGTCATTATGTTGTTAATATTTAATCTGACTCGACCTAGAGTCTTAACTAGCCCTTCACTGATTTCCAATGACAACACACTCTGACACCATATTTTAAGGCTTTATGCTTATCAAACCTTGCCGAACTTAGCCTAACTTTTCCAAACTCTGCCTAACTCTGCCAAACTCTGCTGAACAAACTCCAACGATTTGGACCTTAAGCAAAGTTTTGCAGCGTTTGGCAGAGTTAGGCAGAGTTATGCATGGTTAGGTAGAGTTAGGCAAGGATTAGCAGAGTTATTTAAGATTTGGCAAATTTAGGCAGTATTTACCAATTTAAGGCACATTTTGGCAAAGTTAAGCAATTTTATGCAAAGTTACGCAGGGTAAGTCAGGTTAAGGCTGAGTTAAGAAAATTTAAATTAATAATATTAGAAATCGTCAGAGTCACTCAGATAGACCCAATTGGGGTTACAAGTTCCAGGAAGAAAAACACAGCTCTTTATCTTCGCAAGATTCGTTGACTTTTGTTTAAGAGGAAATTAACAAATGCTTGTCCTGCTGCTGGCGTCGATGTGAACGAGAGCGTGTAGTCCCTGCGCACAGACGGAGACGAGCAGCATGAGCGGTGTATTGATTCACCGCTAGATGGCCCAACTTGGAGGTTGTTAGCGCTTGAGATGACTCAAAGTTAAAATCCTCGCCAGTAATAAAAATATAATCACTATATTCTTTTAATTTTTATTTATTTATTTATTACCTCGTATTGGCTTTGTGCATGAAGTTGGAGGGGAGGGCTGGCACTGGCTGTCACTTTAAAACGGAATTTTATGGAAACGGGGATATTCACTGTGCGCAAGTTCTTGGAGAGGGTGAAAAAAGGCGATCTAAGAGTCTATGGTGAGAGAAACGAGCAAAATTTCAGGACTCTTGAGGACTTATAACGTTATTGATTGCGTGTTATTGAGTTTTCTTATATTTCGAATCACCGAAGGTAAATATAATTATTAATATAACGAACTCTGACAGCTTTTTCATTAAAAAGATATTAAATATGATCTTCAATTATGCGAATGGTAATTAATAAAATAAAGCTAGAGAAAATGTCACGTACTGTCACTTACGTCATACCCTCGCATGGCGTAAAAAATACATAAGGTGAGCTTTTCAGCCACCGAACCGATCCGCAAATCAGGAGGCTTGGAACAAGCGACCTTCCATATTGGATTTTCCACCAATAAGCGTTGAGAGCGTGTTGTTCAACTACTTACACTTTATTACTGAAAATAAATACAACTCACCTCGAAAAGCAGTATTAAATTAAAAGCTTCGTACGTACGATAACGTAAATTAGATTTCCAGAGATGAACAAAAACACTGACTTCTGATGTTAAAATTCTCATAAAAAGGAAAAAAAATTGTAAAATATGTTTATTGAAATATTTAATAAACTTTATTCATTGTATATTTTACAAATAACACAGGACCACAAAAAAAAAATAAGTGGAAGGGTACCTTTCAGCAACAATGCATTTCTTATGTATTTTGGGGTTCTCTACACATCCAATATGAAAGGTCGCTTGTTCCAAGCCTCCTGATTGGCTGATCAGTTCAGTGGCTGAAGAGCCCACCTTATGTATTTCTTACACCATGTACCCGCGTGTAACTTTACAGTCAAGATGAGTCTGTTCTGCTTCGATACTACAATTTAAGGTTATGTTACTGGCTTTAGTGGCGTTTTTGTTTTAATAATTCAGATATAAGTGTAACTTTTTGCTATAACATTGTACAAAACTGACAACTACGATATTCACAATGGTTAAAATTATTGTTGCTTTTACGTTTTCTGTCGTGATAAATCTGTAAACTTGTGATACTTGTGTAACATGAGTTGGAGTGGGTATGAAATGAGGGCAGCACGGTGTATGCACGGAGCCAATATATTGTGTAAAATGACGTTTATGTAAGAGTACACACAAAACAATTTAAAATATAATACATGTGCTCCATACATAAATAATTGTTTACGTACACACACTTTGACACAGAACTGTATTGCACCAAATGGGACTAGCACATATTTTTTATTAGTAAATAAAAATATTAATCTTCTTCACTCGTATTTGAGATGATGACTCTTACAAACTTTTTTTAGCACTAGAAATAGAGTTTGCATGATAGTTATTAGATATTTCTTATACTCTTTTTGAGATGGAAAAAAATTGCGTAAAAAAATAATAAACATTAATAGTATTCATAAATGTACAAAATATTCTAGAATTATTTATAATATATAGCTTAAGATGTACTACCAATAAATATTTAAGATCACAGAAAAGAAATAATTTTATTGTTGAAACTACAACTAACGATTGCGGTATTATAACGAACATACATAAGATTGATTATGAAAGTTTCAAAAATTTCTTGTATTTATAAAAAAAGTTTACAAAATGTAATAATTTTTTTTTTATGGGACACACGCATGTTTCTCACTTTCATTATGTCAATAAACATCAGAAAATGGATTTAAATGTCATAGAACCATCTAGGTTATTGAGACCTTGTAAACTATCGCAATTTTATATCCCTATTCAAAATATCAGTGATGAATCAACGCTGAAATAAGTCTTAAATTACATCGTTGATTCTGCGTTTATTCCATGTTGAATCAATGCTGATTCAGCGTTGAATCAACGTTGACTTATTATCAACTGGATCGAGAACATGTTGTTGTAACATATTGTAAGCTTCAAAATAATCTATTTTAATTGCAAACTGCAATGCTAGCACGAAAAATGCACTGTTTTGAAGTTAATTACTATTATTGTTTTCAACAAACGCTGATTCAATGCTGAATCAGCATTGATTCAACATGGAATAAACGCAGAATCAACGATAGTAGAAAATATGTATTACTAACATTAAATCAAGGTGCACTAAGCATATACTGTGACCAACATATTAAAGTTTAAAGATAATCTAATTGTGATTTATTATTCATTATCCATATACTAATAGCCCAATATACCAAGAACCCTATAAAAATCAAATATTTATTTCCATATATGCGACCGTACATGCTGTGTAAAAATGTTTGATAGTTGAGTGTATGTTCCACTAGGGTTAATACATTGATACAAGATAGTGTGTTCATGCCAGCACACGTGCGCATGAATTATAAACCATTAAACTTCAGTCTGGAACTGTCAAAATTAATTTTATTTAATTCTGCTTAACTTTACCAAACTATGGCTAAAATTGCCAAATCTTGCAGAGCTTTGCCAAACCTTGACTATTGTTTGTCAAACTTTGCCTAACCCTGCCAAACTTTGCTAAATTCTGCCAAACTATGCCTAACTCTGCTAGAAGTCCGAATCGCAATGTTCGGCAGATTTTGGCAAAGTTTGACAGATATTTGCAAGGTTTGACAGTATTGCAGTTCCCACTCGTGTTCTGGGCGTAGCGTTTTGGGCCGGAGAAGGGTCGGCCACCACGCTCACTCGGTAAACCCGGTTCGAGTTTAACTTATTGTTATTTTCTCGCTTGACATTTCTTCCAGATCTGCAAACGTTACAATTATGCCCGGTTATATTGCAGTAACTACCATAATTTTCTGTACATTTGCGTGCAAAATGGCCAGGTTTGTTACAGTTATAATAGCTACGATTTGATTTTCTCTTACGATCATTATTACAGTCAGATTCTTTATTCCTACTTCTATTTAAATGGTGATTCGCTTGGTTTTTGTTACGATCGATTTGGTGGTTATTTTTATAGTCATTATCAATGTAATAAGCTCTTCTGTCAAACTGTTTAGTTCTATTAGGTTCGAATGGAAGCTTATGCAATTCCCAAGATTGATTTTCCACGAGCTCAATATTTTTTGCAATAATTATCGCAGACTCAAGGGTAGGATCGTGTCGCTCGCCATTTGGAAGCAGATATCTCTACGCAGATCTAACTTGAATCGTTCGATAGCTGCGCGAATGGCTTCTTGTGTCATCATTTTTATACTTTTAGGGGGATAATCTTCAGCGATTAGACTGATTTCGGATTGTAAAAGTTTGGTTACTCTTAGCCCGTATTCTGATACACTCTCCTGCATTCCTGGAACTACGCGAGATAATTTTGCTAGAAGCTGCGTTAAACTTTCTATGCTGGGGCAAAAAGATCTCCTCAAAATTGGTAAAGAATTGATCGATACTTGAAAAACTTCTGTATATAATTTGATCACGATCACTAGCTGTGATTTTGGTCTTATTTGTTTGAATAAATCCCTTTTCCCTGGTATTCACATAATTTTCAAGAGATCGGCACTCTTTTAATATAAATAATAATTGGTATATTCTGACCATTAAACTCAGGGATAAGATTGCTTAATTCATTCAGCTATTTGTATATGCTCTTTTCGGTTTGTTTCCTGACCCTTGTAACGACGATATAATTAACCGATCTAGCTTGATCGTTATAAGGGGTGATATTATTAAAAGAAGTATCATTAATACTATCATTTGTAGGCTTAACAGAAAAAATGATTCCCTGCTCAGAACAATCAAGCAAATGTTTTGATAACGATTCTGAGTTAATATTTATCGCAGGGGATTCATTAAAATTAGATATTAATTCACCCATAATTGGTTCTATCGGTGACTGACCTGATGATGACAAAACTTTTAACGAATAGTTTTACTCAGCAGTTGCGATTCCTGTATGTTTCTTTCTCTCCGGACAATAGATGACGATTTTCCTGAAGCGGAGCCTCAGATGCCAAAGGTTATGAAGTCGGAATTCAGGCCACTCCCACATAAAAGCGTGTGGACGCGTTCGTCCGCGTTCGCGTTTCAGACGCGTTCGTCTGAGACGCGTCACTAATCGATATTAGTCAATATCATAGTAATGTACTCTTGCCAATCTATAGATTACTATAGAATAGTTACTTCAAAGTTTTGAAGGTAATGTAGAGAACTTAGTTAATTTTCTAACTTCTGTACATAACACAAAAAGATGACTCCTGCTGAAAAAGTGATTTCCCGAGTGTATAGTACTAATACATTTATGTTTAACTATAATAATGATAATTAATATGTCCCAGAAATGAAACAAAAGGTTTTACTCAGAGCAAAAGCAAGCCTATTGGAAGAACTAAATGTAAACTTGTCAGGTAAATATAAGATGTTCTATTTGAAATGAGAATCAATTGTCTGTAACACACTATTTATTTTTTTTAGTTGATGAAATCAAGGGAAAATGGAAATACATGCGAGACACTTTTGTTTGAGCTGATCAGAAGTTTTAGGAACAGAAAACATTAACTTATTATGAGAACGTTCTTTACACTAGATTGCATTTTCTAAAACCTTATATAGGCCATAGGGTAAACAATGAAAAAACTAGCGATTCATACAATCGAAAAGAGAACATGAAAAGTGAACGAGTATCAAAAGCAATGTGGAGAGAAACTGACTTATACGTACAAAATATCAAAAAAAGTGCAGTAAATGGTGCTGCATTCATTCTCAACGAAAAAATTAATGCATCTGAAGATCCAAAGTCTCAAAGGTTGAGGTTGTGCTTTATATTAAAAGCTATTAAAAAATTTCGTGAGGAACATGTGGCTGTTAAAAAATAAAATGTTTACATGAAAATATGTATTTTTATTGAAAGTTCAAATAAACAAGTAATTGTATTAGGAACATTCAATATTCACGCCACTTGATATATTTAAATACGTTATCTTAAATTTAGCAAAATCTATATTAATTAAATCGATTCAATAAATAACGAATTTTATGAAAAGAAAATCAAGTTTAGCAATAATTTTATTTTGATTTTGTCATTTACTTATCATATAATGCTATTCACATCAAGTGTTTGACAACTAGTAGTAATAAAAAAACATGTAGAATGAGTGTGTCAATTATGGATTACAATTATAAAATACTCTTCTTTAAGAAAGGCGAGTTTCTGTTAAGCAAAAAAAAATAGAGATCATACAACTCTGGTACATCCTTTACTAGGAATTATTATCAAATTTCTCTAGTTCAGTTTAAACGTACAATAGATATTCGTCTTGCAAGCTATTTGGAATTTTACTTAACCCGTCTACAAGTACTTCTGTACAGTCAAATCAGAATCTACAGGGTCTGTCATTTTACTGACAGCAACAGTATCAGTAGACTTAGGCGTTGAGTGTGAAGCTTCATCACTTTCTAATTTTTATCGTACTGCATCTAAAGTTGCTACCAACGTTTGATTTATTTGCTGAAGTTTTAAATCTTCCTCATCCATCGTCTTTTTCTTTTTTTTGGCTAAACCATCCATTGGTGGCACATTTAAAGGTGCTGAGCCAGAGACACATCGTTTTTTTGCAACTTGATTTAAATTATTAGCTGCACCTACACCTATTTCAGTAGTAGTATTAAAGTAGATAAAGGTACTCGGTATTGAACGATGGGCTTAAGAAATAACATGTCCTCATAATAAATAAAATTGGTGCTTATGGCTCCGGAATCTGAGGGTACCTTGTCTTCGTTTTGGCAATTTTTTTTTAATTCGTTCACCAATTTGCACCACTTGTCAGTTATTTCTTTCACTAAACAAAATGTAGTTACTACAAAAATCGTGTTGAGAATTTGTAAAAATCAGTGTTTAATACATAATATTTATATATCTTTAATACCTGTGGCTGTTATACCAACTTCTTGAAGAAAACTAGCTATTTCTTTTAGTTTTTTTATTTTTTCAATGGTAAAGCAATAATTATCTTCTGCTTTGTCGTACAGTTCTGGATTGGTCATAAATGCATTTATTATTATATCATGCATGACAGATCGAGAAGTGAAATTAGACATATTATAGCTGGGATGCCGTTTTTAATAATTATATAAATGAGACACAACTTTCAACTGGTGATAAGGTAAGTACAATACTACAGTACTATGAGTAATCGTACACAAAACGGAATTTCAATTGCACTCCTATTGTCGGATAATGAGCCGGCAACTTCACCACCGCAATTTTGTGCACACGTGCCCGCAGTATGTGAATATATTCTAAATTCCGCAAATACTGTATGAAGCCAGATTCTTAATGCATGTGAGAAGACGACATACTTACTCGACAGAAATTAATTTGGATCAATCAAGTAAGTATTTTTAAGGCCTGTATCACCAGGTGTCATGCATTGAGAAAATTGAGGATATGAGGATCAGACCCAAGCTGTAAAGTCACACGATACCTACATAAGTACCTGGTGAGAGCAACTCTTGTGAAACAAACCACATCGAAAAACCACATTGTAAAACCATGTCAAAAAACCACATAAAAACACGTGGTTTCACCACTCCGTTTTCATGTGGTTTCTTGTCTCAAATCACCATGTGGTTTTTAAGTAAAACCATACGGTTCTTACAAGCTTTTCTTTATTATTTATTAATAAAAGGAATTATTTCTACTTAAATTTAACTACTTAAAAATCTTAATAACGTATCACAATAAATATAAAAATAAAACAAAAGAAAAAAAAAACCTCCAAGGTGGATTGAACTTTGGCTTACAGATTCTTAGCCAAGTATCTTATCCATTGGGTTAGAGTAGATTTGATTGTAGTTTCCAATTTTGTGTCCTTATAAGGTACAGAAGACACCGTATTCTATTATTTGTATTTGTACATAACTAGTTCTTTACATATAAACTACAGTAAAATCGTGTGAATTTGTGTGTGCAATAAATTAAACAGTGTTATTAATAATGCGTGTAAAGATATTTGTTTCCGAGATAAAATAGCTATGGCAATTGAACCTTTAATTTAATTTGTTGATTATACATACTAAAATGATACACTTTTCAGTCATAGATTATCCAATAATTATATTGATATTTAATGAATAACTAATCAAAATAATAATTGTGTTTTACTATTTAGTTTTAAATAAAAAAATTTCACTTGATTATTAATATTCTAAAAATATATATTGCAAATGAAAATCCTTGAAATTAATTTATTATTAATAGAAGTATGTACAAGGACCAATAACATAACACTATACCGTCTGTAGCTTATAAAGACGAGAAATTCGAAGCTAGCATCAAGTCCCCTCTGGTCATGTAGATGAGATACTTAAGTACACAACTTGTTTTTATATACTATTTAGAGTAAAATCGTATGTTTTATTTATATCTATGAATTTCGAGGATTTTGATTAACAATCATGATATTATGATATTTATTTTCCGGTAATTAAAAAAAATTATGATGCTTAATGACTTATTTTTATTATTATTCTGTTTTTTTATTCTTAAATATATAGCAAAAAATATCAGTTACAATTTTGATTAGTTATTTATTCAATATTATTATAATAATTGGATAATGTATGACTGAAAAGTGTATCATTTTGGTATGTATAATCAGCAAATTAAATTAAAGGTTCAATTGCCGTAGCCATTTTATCTCGGAAACGAGTATCTTAAAACATATTATAACAACACTGTTTAATTTATTGCATACACAAATTCACATGATTTTACTGTAGTTTATATGTAAATAACTAGTTATGTACAAATACAAATAATAGAATACAGTGCCTTCTGTACCTTATAAGGACACAAAATTAAAAACTAGAATCAAATCTACTCTAGCCCAATGGATAAGATACTTGGCTAAGAATCTGTAAGCCAAAGTTCAATTCACCTTAGAGGTTTTTTTTTCTTTTGTCTTATTTTTATATTCATTGTTGATACGTTATTAGGATTTTTAAATAGTTAAATTTAAGTAGAAATAATTTCTTTTATAAAAAAAAGCTTGTAAGAAACATATGGTTTTACTTAAAAATCACATGGTGATTTGAGACAAGAAACCACATGAAAACGGAGTGGTAAAACCACATGTTTTTAAGTGGTTTTTTTACATGATTTTACTATAAGGTTTTTCGATATGGTTTTTTTCAAAAGGGGCATTCCTCTCGACCCTCAGGCTTAACCAAGAATTACCGATCGCCTCCAAGAACTGCGCTGGGCGAATTAAACAGCTACGAAGGAAAAATAAACTTAAGCAAACGGAACAGTCTTTAACGGCAAGTATTACGAACCAATCTTCTTACCTTAGATTACCAAAGCCACTAAGCTCTGCAAAAAAAGAAGGTACTTCAGATACCATCGTCTTCGGCGAGGAGAGCCCTAGGAGATGTTGGGACAGAGGACTAGAACTATTGAGGCGATAAAAAATAGAGAGATATAGCTCCAGGACTTTGTTGCTCTGGTAACAAAGTTGTAAGATTGGAAAAACAATTTTTTAGTTATATACTTTTTGTCAGTTTTAAATCATTACAGTTTTAACAAATATTCTTTTTTATTTATTATAACATGAGAGAGTGCAAATTAACAGTCCGTCAGTGCCAACAATTATTTTATAACTGTTCAGGATCATTACATTTTTTTCATTTTTTAAAGCTTATTATTTTACTGAATAAACTGCATGGATTTCAAACAAAAATGTTTTTAATAAAAAGTTTTTTGGTCTGAGAAATTTCAAGACTAGATGTAAAATTTTAAACTGAAAACATTTTAAATTACGTGTCGACACGTCATGTTCCAGACAAGGGGGGGGCTAGTAGTATAATATAAATGAAATCCATATCAATATTTAGTATAATCTCTTATAACTGTTATAAATGAGCAAGAGCATAATCAGTTAAACGTTAAGAAGCTTTAATAAACAACTCAACGAAAATGATTAAGGTAATTAAAATTTTAATTTGTATTGTTACATTTGATAACTTAAAATTAAAAGAATTGTAATGAATTAAAGAATTGTTAAAAATGATTATTACCTTATAAACTTTCAGATATTTTCTTTCAATATTTGTGGGTAAACGATTGCGAACCAAAAATGTCCCAACTCAGAACTCGTCAAATGGCAACTTCATAATTCTTGTAGATTACAAATATTACATCTTTTAAAATGTACTCATTATTCATACATAGTTTTTTGTATTAACAGATCCACTGGCCAATATGAAAGATTCCATAAAAAATAACGTCGCAACAAGATTAATAACTCTCAAAAGGGATTGGCATGTGCATGTGCATGCATGTCAACTGAAGACGTTCGTAATGCAAAGGAATGTTACCCAAGCTGAACTGAGTTGTGTAATGACGTTTAATGAATTTGAAGAAAGTCATAAATTATGTTATTTTCCCTTGAAAACTATGACATATTTTGAAGCATTTAATACATATATTAGCTGGAATAGAGATAAAACGTTGAAACAAACCTGCATAACAGGTTGCGCGGGGGGGGGGATGACGCAGCTAAAAAACAGCATTTGTTCTTACGTCCTGCCTTATGTAATTTTGACTGGGCTTATCTAACCCAGTAACCCTCGACGGCACTCCTCCTCATGCACACAGGTCAGCTGACCTGCGATTTTTACTACTGTGGTTGTAGTCAACACTTGGCACCTCAGGGAAAATTTATTGATCCCTCAAGGTCGCGTATATTCTTGTCATGAAGAGCAGCTAAAGATTCGAAAACGTGTAAAGGATTGGGGCCACGAGATTTTTGGATCGAACAACACACACATAAACAAGCATAATTACTTATGCCTTGAGTTAACACAAACAAATATATATATATACATATATGTTTATAAACAATGACTTATGTGGACTTTACGTGCTTCTAACATATATATTAATAACATGGTAGAATTATGCGGACGTCCGCATAATTCCACTTTTGTCCTCATAATAACCCTACCATACATGTGATTGTCCGCATAAGTCACCTCTTGATAAACATAAATTTATATATAGATAAAAGAGTATACAAAATTGTGTACGCGGGTGTGTCTTAGTCCCAGAACAACGAAGGAGCGAAGAACTACTTCTTGGCGTCAAGACTGCTGTCTCTTTCACGCCTTTATATCTTACGAAATGGGCAGACTTCACGTAACGAAACGGAAATTCTGCTGAAGACAGAATTACAACCTGTTTTGCCGGTGTTATGACGAAGCGTATCAGCAGGCTAGACGGAGCTCTGAGCTCAGTGAAGGAAATGGTAAATATATATATATATTTAGATAGATAGATAAATAGATAGATAAATAGTCTTTATTTATAATCAGGTACAAAATACAATGTACAATATTTGTTTATAGATATAAACAATGATGATAATATTAATAAAAAATATCAACAGCAACAATAAAATAGTATAAATAATAATAATAATAATTCTCGTACAACTAAATTGAGTAGAATAACACTAAAACTAAATCTATATGTGGCTTTTGCGTAATATCACAGTCATAATTTATGATTTCGCATATCACATCATGTCAATTATAGTAAAATAAAATATCGAGTGGTATCCAACAATTTTAGTAATTTTATGTAGTACAACGATGTAGGCATTAATTGCTCGCTATAGACCGATCTATCAGTCAACTTGATAAATTTAATAAGTCAATAAGTATAAACAGTCAATAAATATAAAAATAACAATAAACAATGCATTGGATAAAATAAGTACATAAATAAACGAATAGCACGTTAATTAAAATAAAAAAATAATAACTCTGCATAAATGTGTCATCACGTGTCCACAATTAGTCATATGTCTGTATTGGCAATCACAATTGCAATAATTTAGTCAAAGCTAGTAAGATGGTTTTTAATAGCTCGCTTGAACCATGTCAAGCTGGGGAGGTTACGAATTTCGAGGGGAAGGGAGTTCCAAAATCTAGCCCCGACAGCGCTAAGCGATCCCTTTCCCCACTCAGTCCTTGCGAATGGAACATTCAGCTCCCGCACCCCCAGCCCCTCACAGGTCTTCTATGGATGTAGTTTTCGAAGAGAGAAACCAGGTAGCTAGGTACGCGCAGGCGCAGAATTTTATATAATACCAAAGTCATGAAATAGTCTTGACAGGTATCAACCCGAAGCCATCTTAATTCTCTTCTGCAAGGGGTGATGTGCTCGTCTCTTCTAGCACCCACCATGTACCTGATGCAGGCGTTCTGTAGTGTCTGTAGTTTTTTCCTCTGCTCCAAGGAGGCGTCCAGGCACATGACCGCGCAACAGTCGAGGAGAGCGGAGACCAGACCAGAAGCGAGCCGCTCACTCAGCGCCCTGGTGATGCACTGCCGGAAAAACCTGATGCTATAGAGCGCTCGGTTGACTTTCTATGAGTAAATTAATAAGAGCGCTGGCAGAAAGCCCCCCAAAACATTAAATTTAGTTGCTCAGGATTAAATTTAAAAATATATATAAGCGCGATGCCAATAAGCAAGCTGGGTCAATAAGGACTAGTGAATTGGAATTAAATTTGAATAAATAAATAAGCGTGTTGGCAGTAAGCGCTCCAGATCATTGGGTTTGGCTACTCAAGATTTAGTTTTAAAAAACTAATAAGTGCGCTGCCATTGACAGCACTGGATCATTGGGAAATAGCTGACCAGGATTAAATTTTGATGAATAAAAAGCGTGCTGGCACTAAGCACCTCAGGTCAAGCTGCTCAGAGTTTAAATTTAATAAATTAATAAGCGTGGAGGTAGTAAGCCCCCTGAATCATTGGGTTTAGTTGCTCAGGATTTTATTTTTAATACATTAGTAAATGCACTAGAAGTAAAGGATACGGCTCATTGGATTAAGCTGCCAAAAATTTAATTTTAACAAATTGAAAAAGCGCGCTGACATTCAACGCGCTAGGTTATTGAGGATTTGCTGATTAGAATTTAATTTTAATAAATAAATAAGCGTTCTGGCAGGAAGCGACCCAGGTCATAAAATTTACCTGCTCAAAATTAGAATTTAATGAAATGAGAAGCCTGGTGGCAGAGATGGCTCTCAATCAATGGGTTCAGCTGCTCAGGATATAATTTGTAACGAATTAATAAATGCGCTGGCAGTAAGCTCCCCAGGTCATTGAGTTTACCTGCTCGGGATTTAAATTTAATAACTTACAATGCGCGCTGGCAGTAAGCACGGTGGGCCACTCGGGAGTAGTTGTTTGGAATTTGGTCCTTAGGTTTAGCTGCTCGAGACTTCAATTTAATAAAATTATAAGCGCACTGGCAGGGATTGCCCTGAATCATTGGGGTGAGCTGCTAAGTATTAATTTTTTAATAAATTCATAAGAGCGTTGGCATCAAGCGGCTTAAATTACTAAAATAAGCTGCTCGGGAGTTGATTTTAATAAATTAATAAGCGCGCTGGCAGTACGTGCCCTAGGTTATTGGTTTAGGCTGCTCAGGATATAATTTCGATAAATTAATGAGAGCACTTCCAGTAAGCGGCTTGGGTCATAGCTTTAGCTGTTCAAAATTAAAATTAATTTAAAGATCGTGATTTAATTTTATTAATTTAATTAGTGTGGAGGCAGTATGCCCCCTCGGTCATTGGGATTAGCTGCCCGAGATTCGAATTGAATAAAATTACAAGCATGGTGATAGGGAGTTCCCTGAATCATTAGGTTAAGCTGCTCGGGATTTGGTTTTTAATAATTAGTAAAGGCGCTAGCAGTAATTGCCCTAAGTCATTAGGTTCAGCTGCTTGAAATGTAATTTCAATAAATTAGTGAGCGCGCTAAAAGTAAGCGCGCTGAGTGATTGGATTTAGCTTATCGGAATTTAATTCAAATAAATAAATAAGTGCGCTGGCAGTAAACGCCTCAGGTCATTAAATTTAGCTGCTCGGAATTTGATTTTAAGAAAATTTTTAAGTGCACTGACAGTAAGCACTCCGGGTAATTGGTGTTTGATATGAAAATTCAACATTTAATATTTTTGTATTATATGCAGAACCAGGCCACGGCGATACTTTAGGCTATAATTTGAATAAATAAAGAATAAAATAAATAGCACTTCCTGCTCTCTTTAAGGAATGTATCTTTGGCTAGCTACAAAAAAAGCCGTAGTTTATAAAGAAAGTAATTATAGAAGAACTTGCCACGTTGGCCTCTGCTTCATGATATAGTCAATCTATTTTCTTTATATGTATACCAAAGGTGAAAAAGGATAAGAAGTCGGGGCTGCCGTCTTTCAGCCCTTCCCTTCTTTTTTCTCCTCGTTACTGAGCGAGTTATTAATACAAGTTTTTCAGTCTGCGCAGCTCTGCCGATGTGATCACTTGTTGATGGGCAGTTCTTTTTTCGTGATTAAGCTTTGTTCTCGATTTTATAAAAATACGCGTGCACGTGCCGACTTTTGCCAAGTTTTTAGTCAATATTAGGAAGGGGATTTAGGGAGCTTTGGAAAATGCTCATAGATTCGTGCGATAAAAAGTGCATTTGAATAAATCAGCATTTGGATATTTTTATGTTTCTGGCACCCATTACTGAGGTTTCTCATCAAAGCCTGACTTTTTTAGTGGATAATATAAAGCAGTACTTGACGATGCTTAAAACTCTTGACATTGATTTGTCGGTTGCGTGTCCCGTGCGGGCGTTAGAGCGAGCGTTAGAGCGAGCCGCCGGCTGTTTGTACCAAGTGGGAGGAGCTATTAACGTTGGACGTGGCGCCGAAGTTGCAGAAGCTTTACGATTTCATTGCGCAAACGGCTTTTCGTCTCTCCAATACTGAACAGCAGAGTCTCCCACAGATTTCGCCAAATGAAGTAAATCACGTGAATAAAAAATGAGGCTCAGAGCGTAATGATTCTAATGCAAGGAAGGTTCAAAAGGGCGAGGTCGAAAAACACGTTTTGGCCACTGCGGCCGCATCTAATACCGATTGTTCTGTATGTAACTTGTCAGGTCACCATTTGTTTAAATGCGAAAGGTTTCGTGAGTTAGGTGTCCCGCAACGATGGGAAAAGATTAGGAAATTATCGGTTTGTAAAAATTGTTTGCGGAAACGTTTCCATAATGTGTTATTGCATGATGATAACTTCAAGCACTAAAAGTTAGGCAATGATGCTGATAAGAAATCCTGACTAGGTGGAGGGGATGAATTTTCCGATTTTCTCTTTACCGCGAAAATTAAAATAAAAAATCGCGAGGGACAGTTTGTTGGTTGTAAAGCCCTATTGGATGCATGTTCTTCGACACATTTTATGACGGCAAGTTTTGCCAAGACATTAAATTTTAAAGTGAGGCCATATGCTTTTTCGATAGGGACAATCGATGAGTTAATGACCAATTCAGATGGGGCTCTCGATTGCACCTTTTATTCGAGCGATTTGAAATTGTTGACTTTTTTGATAATTTCTCATATTACCGGACCTGTTCCGTTAACAAGGTTGCCGCGCACGAAATTAAAGCTGCCCGAGAATCAACTATTAGCTGACCCGGAATTTCATCTTCCTAAAGCTCCGGACGTTTTGAGTGGAGCCGGTACGAGTTTATCTCTATTTGCCCGGGGAAAGTATAATTTTTCCTTTCCCGGCGTCAACTTGATACTGCAGGAAATGCGACTCGGATGAGCCGTTGCTAGTAGCGTAAATAAAGGCGTTAATTCAGGTGAGGCCGCATGCAGCGTAGCGGAGCTGAAAAAATTGATGGAAAAATTTTGGCTTATTCACGAACAAGAAGTTTCAAAGAAACGTCAGGTAACTCGAAGCAAGTGCGAAGCCCATTTTCAAAAGCATGTTGGGCGCGAGAAGTGTCATCGCTATGCAGTCCATTTGCCCTTTTGAATTCCCAATCCTGATTTAGGCGATTCACGCACTTCTGCATGAAAGCGTTTGTATGGGCTCAAGCGAAAATCAGATCGGTATCCGGCTCTAAACACAGCTCATCAAGAAGTCATTGAAAAATATATTCGACTTAGTTATGCTACAGAGATTGTGGACGAGGCTGTGCCAGGCTATTATTTACCACATCGAGCAGTTATTAAAGAAGCGAGCAGCACTATTGATACTCGCACAATTTTTGATGCTTCTGTTCGTACGGACCACGGTATAAACGATGCGCTTCTCACCGGGCCTATTATACAAGCCAAACTTTTTTCACACTTGATACGCTTTCGCTTACATAAATACATCATAACGTCCGACATCACGCAGATATACCGTCAAGTTTGGGTGCATCTGGACGATCGGAGGTTCTTGCGTATTTTTTGGGAAAAAGATAAAAATTTACGCGTACACCAATTAAATACGGTTACCTTTGGACTGACATCCACGTCTTCCCTAGCCATTAAAACGCTACATCAGTGGGATCAGAACGAGAAGGAGAAATTCTCATTAGAAGCCTCGGCTTTAACAAACAATTTTTATGTGGACGACTTCATTTCGGGCGATGATTTAATGAAATTGCGCGATCAAGTAATAGAAATTCTAGCATGTGGGGGCTTCCAACTTCGCAAATGGGCGTCAAATAGCGCGCGCGTTTTGCACGGATTAGAAGTAAAAATGGAGGTCGAGTTTTTAGTCAAGGAAGGGGCCGTCCATAAGACTCTCAGTCTTTCTTATTATGCGAAAAATTGTGAATTTTTATTTTGTCTGAACACGTGCACCGATCACGAAAAAATAACTATGCGCACTATTCTGTCTGGCCTCGCCAGAATCTACAATCCTATGGGTTTCTTAGAGCCAGTAATCCTTAATTTCAAATGGATCATACAGTAGTGTTGGCTCTTGATTATATAAAAAGACGCGTGCATGTGCCGGCCTTTGCCAAGTTTTTAGCCAATATAAAAATTTATATATTTGAAAAATCTGAGAAGCAGAACTGTGTCTCAAAACTGAGTTTCAGGACGGAGGCGTCTTTGTAATATTCTGGAGAATTCTTGCCTCTATATGTAAGCCATGTGGCCGTTTATTTATCTGTCGTTTTCTTGCTCTTATGGTATCGTGCCTAGGTTAAAGTATTTATTACCTCTTGCATCCTAATTGTATGTTTTGTATTACTGTTTGTACTTTTTTTTTTTTTTTTTTTTTTTAAATAAAAAATAATAGGTCCAAGAAATAAATAACGAGTAAAATTCGTACAAAGTGTCAAAAAAGCAAGGACACAAAAAAAATTTAATCTTTTTTTTACCCCGAAGTACTGGCATTTTTTGGTGCCACGACCAGGATTAATGAACATCAAGATTAATGTCCTCCAGGGCGCGTTTATGGAAAAGTAGTGGATTATAAAGCTAAGTACTACTTGTTTGACGGAAGTGTCAAAGAAGCAAGGACTTTAAAAAAAATACAATCTTTTTTTACCCTGAAGTACTAACGATTGGGTATAGATAATTAGGTATAGATTATCGGAATTTGATTTAAACGAATAAATAAGCGCGCTGACAGTAAGCGCCCTAGATAATAAGGTTTAGCTGCTCAGTAGTTAATTTTAATAAATTGATTACCGTACTGGCAGTAAACCCTCTAGGTCACAGGGTATAGCTGCTCGAGATTGAATTTTTCATTAAATTATACGCACGCTAACACAAAGTATCCTAAATTAGTGGATTTAGCTGCTCGAAATTGAATTTTTAATAGATTAATAATTGCGCTGTCAGTAAGTGTACCAAATTATTGGGTTTAGCTGCAGGAGATTTAATTTTAATCAATTATTAAGCGCGCCTGCAGTAAGCGCTCTAGGTCATTCAGGATTAGCTGATTAGGATTCAATTTTTCATGGATAAATGAACGCGCTAGCTGTAAGTTCCCTGAGTTATTAAGTTAACCCGTTCGGAACTTTTACTAGATTAATAAGCGCGCTCGCAGTTAGTGCCTTCTGTTTTTATTTCAGCTGCTTGGAATTGAATTTAAGTAAATAAATAAGCACGATGGCTGTATGCAATCCATGTCATTGGGCCTAGCTGCTGGGGATTTAATTTTGAATAATCAATAAGTGCGCTGCGTAAAGAGCGCTCTGTTATTGGGGATTAGCTGATTGGAATTAAATTATAATAAATTAATAAGCGCGCTACCAGTAAGTGCGCCAGGTCATGGGATATTTGCTGATTGAGATTCAATTTTGCAGTGAGCATCCCGTGTCATTAGGTTAAGCTGCTCAGAATTTGATTGTAATAAATTATTAAGCGCACTGGTAGTAGGCGACCTCGGTTATTGGGGATAAGCTGATTGAGATTCAATGTTAACGAATAAATAGGTACGCTGGCAGTTAGTGTCTGGGGTCATTGCTTTAACTGCTCTTAATTCAATTCTTATAATCTAATAAGTGCTCTTTAAGTAAGTGCCTTGGGTCATTGGGTTTGGCTGCTCGGGATTTAATTACAATAAATTATTAAGCGCTCTGGCAGGTAAGCCTCCTGGGTATTGGGTTAAGCTGCTCGGGAGTTGATTTTAATAAATTAACAAACGTGCTGGCAGTGAGTGCCCTGGATCATTGGAGATTATCTGATCGGAATAAAATTTAAATAAATAAATGAGCATACTGGCAGTTAGCGTCTCGGGCGATTGCTTGAGCTGCTTAAAATTAAATTTTAATTAATCAATAAGCACGCTGGCAGAATGCAACCCAGGTCATTGATCATAGATGCTCGGGATTAAATTTTCAAAAATGAATAAGTGCGCAGCGAGTAAAAAGGCTCAGATCCCTGCATCTAGCTGCTCAGGAGGTAATTTTAATAAATTAATAAGCTAAGTGGCAGTAAGCTCCCCAGGTCGTTACGTTAAACTGTTCGGAATTTAATTTTTGATAAATTAACAAGTGCACTGGCAGTAAGCCCCCTGAGTTATTACGTTGAGCTTCTCGTGATTCAATTCGTAATAAATAAGTAAGTGCGCTGGCAATACGTGCCACGAGTCATTGGGTTCAGGTGCTCGGGATTGAAATCTAAAAACTTAATGAGCACGCTGGCAGTAAGCCTCTTGGGTCATTGTATGACGGAGTCATTTTTCTCTGACCCTATAGCATTGAGCGCCGAAACGCGTAATCAAGGTGGAATCTATTTTGATTTACAAGAAGCTAATAAAGGTCAGGGTCTGTGTGTTTCATGTTCTACGTGAGAGTAATCGGATACAAGGAGTAGCGCCAACGAGAGAAAAGAAGACATAGCGCCGAAGAAAAGCCCAAGAATGTGTAGTTCTAGCATATAAGGGTCTACCTGTGTAAGGGCGTATTATAAAATATTTGTAATTACCGCGCCATTGTGTTAATCCAGTATTGCGTCATCAACGAAGATTGTATGTTTACCTATGTATCTGTATTAAGCGTATGTACTATAAATTGCGTCGCGTTCGAGTGTGTGTGAATGATGTCCTGGCGGTAATATTCAGAAGTAAGTATGTAGATATAGTGCGGTAATGCGCGAGGCTGCACTAATTGGTGGGCCTAACGCGACACTCTTGGAGTAGCATCCGAGCGAACCAGAGCTTCCAAGTTTTTCGCGTTTTCGAGAGGAATCGACAGAATCGAGAGAGAGAGAAAGAGAAGAGTAGAATTAGCTTTCCAAGCCAATCGGGGACGACCTTGCGACCGACGACCGAGGAGACGAGAAATATCGCCACCCCCAGCTGCCATCTGCGAGACCAGGTCATCGGCAGGCCGAATAGTTGATTTGACCCGGAATATGGTGAACCCGGAGGTAAGGGTAAAGTAGAGTGTGCGAGCGTGTGTGTATTTACGTGTGTGTAGGGGGATCGAGTAGTGCGGGACGCCCCCAGGAAGTGTGGAGTGCGAGAACGGGAGTCCGGAGGAAAGTGTGATTGTCACGGATTGTTGCGATAGCGCCGGATTGCGCCAAGATTCGGGCCTCAAAGCCCACGTGTAAAAGTTCGCCAAAATAAAGTGAAGTGTTCGTATAAATCATTTACCTCGTCTATTGTCGTGCGTGTGTTTTTCCTTCCTTCCGAATTTACAGGTGGCGCCTCGTTTCTCCTTGGGAGAGTAGTCTGATCCCGACGGACTACCGCCGGCGGGACCTCCTCAGGGACGAGTCTCCTGGGCCAAGCAGTGGACATCGTGAGCGTGGGGACAGGGGTTTTCCGCGTTTCAGGATACAGCGGACTTTGGCAAGAGGATCTTTGTAAGTGTCCTTGGACGTGGTTTCGGGACCGACCTGGCTGCGACACCCTATAGTGTCTCAGGGCGCGAAAGTGCAACGTCACAATTGGGTTAAGCTGCTTGGGAGTTGATTTTGATAAATTAAGGTAGCTCCGCTGTCTACTGCTCTAGTCAATTAGGAGAGTTTCACTTGTGTATATATATGTACATACGTACATCAGTGTTGGTATTCTGCCACCATCCATCATTTGTAACCGTGAAGCTGATTTTCACGTTTTTCTTGGCAAATATCTTTCAAAAATTTCCTATTACCAGCATTTTACATGACAGGATTGAGGAGAACAGAAATTTTTCAACAAGTACATCATAGTTTGTCTGCTCAGGTTTTTTATTGTGAGTTGGAAAATTCCTGTAAAACTGATATTTTGATGCTCTGCCATATAAGATCGTGTCAAAGGTACAACTTCGAGCTAGAATATCTCGAGATTTGGCTCAACTTGGAGTATACACAAGGACACCGTTGGATTCAGTGGATCAAAATCTATTAAATGAAACATGTTTCATTTCGTAGGTTTTCGAAAGGGAGCTACCTAAATAAGCGTGCTGGCAGTAAGCACCCTGGGCCATTGGGAATGAGCTGTTTACAATTAAATTATAATAAGTAAAAAAGTGCGATGGAAGTAAGCACCCTGTATCATTGGGCTTACATGTTTTTAGAATTTGATTTTCATGAATAAACAAGAACGGTGGCAGTGAGCGTCTCAGGTCGTTGAGCTCCGCTGCTCGAAATTAAATTTTTGTAAAATAATAAGCACGCTCGCAGTAAGCACCCTTGATCATCAAGTTTAGCTGCTTAGGATTTATATTTAACAAAATAACAAGCTCACTGGCAGTAAGCCCCCTGGATCACTGGTTTTAGATGCTCGGGATTAAAATTAAATAACCTCATAAGCGCCCTGGCAGTGAGCGCACTGTATCATTAGATTTAGCTGCTTCAGATTTAATTTTTATAGAATAACAAGCGCGCTGTCAGTGAGCGCCCTGGGTCATAGGGATTATCTGCTCGTACTTCAATTCTAACTAATTTATGAGTGCGCTGGCAGTAAGTACCATTGGTTATTGGGCTTAGCTGCTCAGGATTTAAATTTAATATCTAAATAAGGGCACTGGCAGTAAGCGTGCTGGGTCAGAGTTAATTAGCATCTCAGGTTTTATTCTCAATACAATAATAAGCGCGATGGCAATAAGCGCTATTGGTCATTGGGTCTAGCTGCTCAGATTTTAATTTTAATAAATTAATAATCACGCTGGCAGTATGCCTCCTAGGTCATAGGGTTTAGGTGCTCGGGACATAATTCTAATAGATTCATGAGCGTGCTGGTATTGAGCGCCTTTGGTCATTGGGCTTAGCTACTCGGGATTTAAATTTAATATCTAAATAAGGGTGCTGGCAGTAAGCGTGCTGGGTCATAGGGAAAGAGCTACTCAAGATTTTATTGTAATAAGTAAATGAGCGCGATAGAAATATGCGCGCTAGGTCGTAGGAAATAAGCTGATTGAAATATATCTATAATAAGAAAACGAGCACGCTGGAAGTAAGCGGACCGGATCATTGGGTTCAGGTGCTCGGGATTTCATCTTAATAGAAGAACAAGCACGCTATCAGTAAGCGCTCTGGGTCATAGTGTTTAGATGCTCGCGATTGATCTGTAATGGATTTGTAAACACGCTGGTAGTAAGCATCCTGGGTCATTAGGTTTAGCTGCTTGGGATTGAAATGAAGTGAAATAATATGCACGCTGGCAGGAACTGCACTGGATTATAGAGGGGTAGCCGATTTGGATTTAATTTTAATAAACAAATAAGCGCGCTAGCAGTGATGGCTCCAGGTTGTCGAGTTTAGCCGCTTGCGATTCAATGTAAATAAATAAATAAGCGCTCTGACAGTCAGCGCATCAGGTCATTAAGTTAAGATGCTTGAGATCTAGGTTTGCTAAATAAATAAGCGTGTTAGAAGTAAGCGGGCTGGCTGATAGAGTGTTAAGTACTTTGTTTGATGATTTCGGACTTCGCGCGCTTGGTTTACAAGTTTGATGAGTTTGAATGACGCGCAAGTGTTCGGCCAATAAGAGATCTTCTGCGCAGAAGTTTGTGCGAGTTCTTAGTTTGATATCGAAGCACTGATTGCATTGATCTCGTTTGTTAACAATGAATTTCAGATAAAAATTTTATCAATATTAAAAAATTTCCATCGATCGTTTTGAATTTCATTGAATATCTCGAGGGTCCTTTTGAGAGAAAAAATTAATTAATATAAATCGTAAAAACTACAGAAGGTTATGTTGTCACAGGCTAGCGATAAAGAGCGACGACATACTTGACTATAGAGAGCGTCACATGGAATATAGTAAGGGTTTAAACCTCCTTAAGTCGAGTGTTATCTTACTAATATATAAAGCAAAGTCGCTACAACCGTTGTAATCGCTAACCGCAAAAACTACTAGACCGATTTTGCTGAAATTTTGGATACCGATTCTTGACACTTTCTAGATGGTTTGAGTATAACTTTTATCTTAAAAACTTTAATAACAGTAGTAATAAATAAGCTCAAAGTTTTGCAAAAATACGCCAGCTTTTCACGTTAATTCAGTAGGATCCGCTAGGTGGCATCGACATAAAATCGAAGCTACCTGAAACAGAAATAAATAAGTGTGGTTATAATAGGCCAGAGAGTCTCGGAAATTTCTGCTGTCGTTTACTGGCAAGTCCTCGAGCTACATCAAGAATGTAAGTGGTAGTCGTGCAGCTGGGTATCCCGGTTACCGACAACGCTCTTCTCGAATGGGCAAGTAACCTAGGTCTACTTTCAACCTGAACCTCCAGGATTGACGAGTGCCACCAATAAAATTTTTATTCTATAACCGATAACGTCTCCACCGGAATACCAGGAGACATGTTTAGCCAGAGCACAACCTGCTCCAATACTTCAGAGTTATGTGGCTGTACCGCAATCTGGCCTGGTGCCGTCAGAGAATTTTTTACTACAAAAGCAAGCCAGGGAAGCCCTAAAAAGTACGGGCAGCCACAGCGGCCAACTTCTTAGTGGTCATTCTAACGGCATATCCACAGAGCAGGTAATCTCCAGGCCCACTTTCCCGACTAATAATGTGCGGTTGGTTATCCGGGAAACGACCTGAAGACGAGATATTCTTTGGTCATTGACGTACCTCTCTCAAGCACGGTCTCCGTAAGCAGAGACTCTAAGGGTAAAAGTCAAAGTATCCGTAGCCAGCTCTATAATCAAGAATAATAATATGGAATGGCTGGAAGTATCACCACTGGCCCCTTTCAGGGACATCATGAGTATTTACGTTTCCTACTTAACCATCAATCTCTCTGGTTCTTTTAAGGGCCACCTAAGTTTAAACTACCTTGCCAACAAATAAATTTTTACTACCATTTCTGAAAACGATATTCGTCAACTAAAAGACTATGTAAAGCCGACCACTATTAAACGAAGTCAGTCATTCACTGGCAGACGTCACGAGCGTGTTCATCGCAAGGCTGGGAACCCCGGCCACCGAGGACCCTACATTACCCCTTCGACTCTAAGCATGTAACCAGGAATCACCGATACTCTCCAAGGTCTGCGGTGGGTAAACCTAACAGCTATGAAGGGAAAAAACAAACTTGAGCCAACGGGAGTCTTCAACGGGCAAGCATCACGAACCAATCTCTCCACCTTAGATCATCAAAACAACTGAGTCTGCAAAAAAAGGTGCTTTAGACACCAACGTCTTCGACGTTATACTAGGTGACGTTGGAAAAGATCTCTACAACTAGCTCCAAAGCTTCGGACTTTGTAATTTTTCTCCCGATCAGTCTGGGGCTTCAACAGCAGGCCAGAGAAGATCACCCTGTGGTATTCAAGCAGTCACAATTGCTGTAAACTTCAGTCAAGAAAGAGTTTACTTAAGAAGCTCACCGATCTTTTTTAGGGCAATCGGACGTCGAACTACCTTGCCAAAAAATATATTAGAACTTAACAAAGTTGACAGGAAACAGCTTTTAGGGGTCACAAAAGTCGTAAGCATGCCAATAGTCGCAAAAGGGTATATTGGAAAGAAAACTTCAAATGTATCTTATGAATACAATTTTAGGCATCAAGAAACTGACGCAGAAAATTGATCAAGATTGAAACAGCAGCGTCAAAATCGACAAATAAAGAATCTATCACGTGAGAGATCAGCTTTTCATTGCACCCTCACAGTAATTTCTTAAATCTTTAAAGATTTAAATTCAGATTTTTATGTAAGTAGAAAATGTATTCGTATTTTTGTGGTAATAAAAAATGTAGAGATTTAACTACAGGACTTTGTTGCTCTGGTAATAAAGTTGTGAGATTAGAGAAAAAAATTTTTTTTTAATATACATTTTTTGGGAGTTTTAAACTTCAACAGCTTTAAAAAATAGCCTTTTTCGTAAATTATACGGAAAAAACTGCAAATCAACGGCCCCTTATGGCCAATGATTATTTTATGTCATAAGGAACGCACGGTGCTTTTCAGCATAGTTATAGTTTTTTTAATTTTTACAGCTTATTATTTGACCAAATAAACAGTACGGATTCCGAACAAATATGTTTTTAATAAGAAGATTTTTGAAGATCACATCACTCAATTCAGCCGTAAATCTATTTTACCTTCAAGTATTGCAAGAGGTCTATCTTGAAACTGGGTTAGGCAACCTTTTTCCTAATCTTGATTGGCAGAGTGTTCCTTAATCTCGCCGCTTTTACAGCAAAGCTGCATCGATAAGACTCGGTTTTGGCCCAGGGAACTATCAGGTGAAAGCCGGACAACCTTTCGGAGTTTTCAGTACGAGCAGCTCGGGAATTAATGTTGACATCAAGATAGCCCGGAACTTCAGAGCATTTGTCCGAGACAAATAGACAAACGGTGACATAGTTGATCCTTCCTTCTAAGCGAAGTATCGAGTGCTTATTGTACACAGGCGTAATATGGTGCCACTTAGGCGTCCCATCTACAAAGCGCAATGCAGCGTTTTTGCATCGCCCAAACTTGCGCCTCATTTCTCCAGAGAGACCCAAGAATAGAGGTGTGCAGTACTCCAGATGAGGGAAAACTAGCAGTTTGACAAGCTGCAACCGAGTATTTTTCGGCAAACTCTCCTTGCAGCTTTAAAGACGAGACACTGAGCCAAAGCACTTTTCAGAAACCGCAGTGCAATGAGCTCTGAATGTTAGCTCGCTGTCGAGAACAACTCCAAGCGCATTAACTTCTGATGAAAACTCTATAGGGATATTGCCCTTAAGAAGAGCAGGTAGATCAGTTGAAGCTTGAATCTCACTTAAGTATGCTTTGGAGGCCACCTATGTAACCTTGGTCTTACTGCGGTTGTTTACAAGACCATTAGCCATGGCCCACGAAGAAGCAGAACCAAGCACACCACCGACTCGGTCAGCAATCATTTTCACTTCTTTAACACTGCTCGAAGCATATATGAAAAAATCATCAGCATATTGATGCGTACTGACATTAGTGCACATGTCAGGAAGTTCATTCACGAACAAGGTGAAGAGTAGTGGGCCTAGAATTTTGCTTTGTGGTACCCCACATGAACGAAATAGTAGCTGCAAGAGTTCTCCATCGGGGCACGAACCATTTGGGTGCGATCAATCAGATAGGACAATACCCAAAGACACGCCATTTCAGAAAATCCAATAGACGCAAGCTTATCGATCAGCAGTTTAACATTGACAAGATTGAAAGCTTTGATGAAGTCTGCAGACACCAGAAGCGTCACCTGTTTCTTATCGATCGCTAGCTTTAAATTATCAACAATCTTGATCAGTGCAGTACTAGTGCTGTGTTTTTTACGGAATCCTGACTGAAGTGGATGGAGCAGGGAATTATCCTCAACAAAAGAAAGCATCTGCCTATATGCCAATGTCTCGAGGAGCTTGCACGATTCACACAAGATACGGATGGGACAAAATGAGTCGGGCGTTGTCGCTGGCTATCGTTTAGATATTAGGATTATTATGGCCCTTTTCCAAGCTGCGGGGGAATGACCAGTCTGCAGTAAAGCATTGAAAATATCTAATAAAATAAGAAATATTATATAGGCATGCTTTGTTTAATAAATAATCTTTAGAGACAGGCCATCAGAACCAGCCGCGTTAGAATGAGATGAAGCAATAGCCTTGACAAACTCACTAAAGTCCAAAAGTTTGAAATTAAACCTGTTGTCAGGCGAGATGCGTGCAATTGGTCGCAGATCATGCAGTGGAGTAGGGTCATCGGTACCATCAAAGTACTTATTCATGTCAGTTGGTGATACTGGAAGCTGCTGATAGGTCCTCGTATTACGAGTCAGTCCCAGTCTGTCAATTACCCGCCATGTCTCTGATGTCCTGTGGCATTCTTGCAGGTGAGGGCGAGTGACAGAAGTTTACAAATCTTGCATCAGTTTAAATATACTATTGTTGTAAAGTTAAAGCTTTACCCATAGTTTTTGCGTGAAATTAACTTACGTAATAAATCGGGGTGTAAATTATTTTATATGTTAAAATTACAAGTTGCAAAAAATAACCGTTTAAATTTTACTTGTAAATTTTATATTACAATTCTACGCAAGTCTTTGCGTCGAACAAGGCAATGGTGGATTAAGGACTCACTTTGTTATTGCCATTGATATTATTATTATTTACATTATAATAATAATAATAATTTTTGTTACTAGTACTATTATTAATACGTTATGATTATTATCATTATTAATATTATTATTGACATTATGATTTTTTTTTTGAGGTTGTCCAGAATGCCTTCACGCATGATAAAAAAGGGCACGGTACGGGCCCCATTCATGTGTGGGACCCACTGTCTTTGTATCAATAAAGACTGAATACCTACTAAACTGGCAATACCTATCTCCTGAGAGCACCTGGCTTGGTAACCGCATTCTCGTACAACCTCAAGCCGGGGCCTCTGAGACTTTGAACTTGGTACAGGCTTCCTCTGATATTTCGTCACCAGCGCGTCTTCTACACGGAGGATTATTGTCTAAATGAAAATCGATTCTTAAAATAGCGTCCTCGTTAATTAATGTGTTGAAACCAAAAAGTACGGTGTATGACGCAAACATTTCAAGTGCATGCAGCATCATAAAATTAAGGTGTATGTAAACGGTTATATTGCGTGCATACATTGCTAAACTCGATGTCACAATACATACACCAAAGTTTTCAGTGAACGCTCTTGCATTCACTGAAATTTCTAGTGTACGTTGAAGCGTTCACTGAAATTTCCAGTGTACGTTGAAGCGGTCACCCAAGTTGAGATTTTGTATCCATATACCATGATACAATGATACGTTAATAAAGTTATTGATACACGGGAAGTTTTTAGAAAGGGTTTGACTTTTCAATAAGTTGCAAGGTACAAAGTTTTAATGATGCGTTTGTGTAACCAGGAACGTTTGATACTCGCAACCATATGATACGAGCCACATAACCTGTAAAGTGTCAACTTATAAATATCCTACACGGCACCTTAAGTTTCACCGAGATTTTGGATGCATCCTGCGTCGTACATCGAAAATCTCGGTGTACGCTGTGTCGTACATCGAGAATTTCGATGCACGATATATTTACACGCAAAGTAACCGTGCACACACACCTTAATTTTTTATTATCAGTGTACGTTAAAAATAACGTGTCATACATCATACTTTACTGTTCATACATGCTTATTGACGATGCTCTTTTATTTTCATCCAAGTTTTCAGTGCTTGCATGTGAGAACAGTGATTATTTAGGACAATAATCCTCTATGTAGAGCGTTTTTTAGTTGTTGATATTTTTCTGAGCAACTGTCCCCTATATAGTTAACGGGAGGGTGTAGACGCTTCCTAGTTGAAGCACAGGTTTGGGCACCCCTACCTTCAGAAATGCGAAGAGCGCACCACCGCAGAGCTCGAGATTTATTATCATTATTACAGTTACTATAATAAATATTATTATTATTTCTATAATTATTATTATACAGACTTAAATACTGAGTTTTTCGTCGTCTTAAGTGATAAATCGAGTAATCCCTTGTGTGATAGTAAAGATCGAGTAAAGTTCCTCTATGTAACCTTTCCAATAGGAATAATTAATTTTTAAAATATTCAGAGAAATAAAAATTCTGCTTTACGGTACTTAAACTTTAACTCAATTAACACTAGAGAAAAAAACCAAAACTTAAACTTAAAGTTTCCTCATAAACATATGTCACTTTAATTGCCTAAAGGAATAGTCTGCCAGTAGTCAAGGCAGCCAAGTATCACAACTTATACTTTTGCACTGAATACTCTAGGGTTCAAATCTCCGTTACGGCATTTTTTTTTTTTAACATTTTTTTTATTTTTTTTTTTATTTCGATATTACTAATTACAAAATTTTTTCAATAATTGTATTCTATTTTCATGTTTACATTGCGTAACGAATACTCTTAGTTAATTTATTAATCGGGGATTTTCATAGATTTAAATTAATTTTTGCAACAATGTAATGCTAATAACGAAGTACATCTTTGTTAACATGAAATCCTTATTTAGATGGATGTACAACTATAATTAGTATATTTTAAAAATTGTTTAAAGGTAATAAAATAACTACTTATTTTACGCTGGTTTAATAAAGTGTTATGATTATCACTTTCAACGAGGATCACACCTTTTATATAGTCTTAGCAACCACATGAAATATTGCTCAATAATGAAAAAGATCATTATCAGAGAAATTGAAAATAAATTTTTTCTAGATGATTTTTTAATCAACGAATTGATTAAGTCGAGCGTCACCGCACGAGCTCTTATGAAGAGCAGTGTTTCTCTGCGTTCTATTTTTGAGGAACAATACACGAAATTTTCGTTGCCATCTCTGCTCTTGTAGCTTGCATATCAAATATATGAATTTAATATGTATTTTGTTAGTGTTTCTGATAAAGAAAAAAAAACATCTGTAATACAGCACTTAATTTTTTGTCCCTTACATTATAATGACAAACTAAGTCACGATGTATATATATATATGTATATTGCGGGGTAATTTTTTTTATGGGATGAGATGGAACCAGGAGCACAATGTACTAAATAATAAAATACGAATAATTATAATTAAATTCCAAAATACATTCAAAGCTCTTGTCTTATAAAATAGTTACAAGATTTAGTTTCGACGCAATGACTAATTTATCGATGTAATGAAAAAAGAAAATAAGAAAACATACCGTAGTTGTTAGGAACTATTCAACCCCCAATTAATCATGGATTTAAAATAAACTCAATAATATGTTTTTTCCCGTTCACACGACTCACTCTTTCGTATCTTAAAATTATACAACTTTTTGGATTAACTTGCTTCGTAGAGCATTAACGCTACTTCTCCTGTAACAATGATATAACATTCAAATCACGAGAACGCCCCTTTTTATACAAGTCTTACACGATATTTACGACTGACGTGGCTCTAGTATATCAATAAATCATAACTTAATTAGTTCGACAACATACTTCAGACTTTCGTTGTTATTTTGATTTAAGAACCATTGAACGCAAAATAATAATTGTAAATAACAAAATTTGGATTCACCTAGACGATCTCTCTCATGAACGAGTTTTACGTACTAATGGACAGTAATTAAATATTGAAGTAAAATCTCTTACACTCTATACTCTATTGGACTCAATAATCTCTCGGATATAATATTTAAAAAAAAACATAAAGAGTACAATTGTGGGCTAATCGCAAAATCAACGGGATATATCGGCTAGACAACACGGTAGCACGATATATATAAACAACAAAAGAAATAGACCTCAAAAAGAAAGAGATAGGCTAGTCAGTCAGCAAAGAAATATGAGTACGCCTACGAAGCCACCACAAGGCATTTATTGCTTCTGCGACGAGGAATTATCGTAATGATAATTCACGAACTCCTTTTAATTGCCTATTAAATAGCCCCCTTTTACTCATGCAGACCGGGAAGAGAAAACACGCAGAGGCGAGAGGCTTGGGATGAAGAAGACCTTGTTCGTGGAGAGGACCCGGAGAAAAGAGCCAGCGGTTGCTGAGCACCCCTCAACCGTTCAACTTGATAAGGTCCGGTTCATGAGGAACTCTTACTTTGAATGCCACTCCCGTCTTTTCTCTCTAGCCTCTCCCTGCTTTTCCCTTTCCCTGTGGCAAGCTGCCGAAACCGATGCCTGTATTCGGGCATTTTCGCGTTTCCTCGCCCCCGGTCGGGGCCCCACGCGTCTAGTCCCTGCAATATATATGTGTGTGTGTGTGCGTCTACGTGTGCATTTCTGTGTGTATAGCTGCATCATTTCAACTATGGTTAATAGCTCATTAATTTCTTCAACTTCAGAATCGTTGTATTCAGGCCCAACTAAACTTTCTTCATTCTCTTGAATAACTTACTTTATCAGTTTTCGAGTTATGAGAAATTTCATTTGTACCAATAGAAACTGTTACATCTTTAACCAGAGAATTCTCACTCGAGCCGATAGCATCCGTTGACAACCCGTATCTAAAATTTAAACGGTCCATTCAACAAATAGGATAATTATTAAAACCGCACCTCTCTCGGAACCGTGACTGAGTATACTTGAAGCTGAATGGTTATTTTCTCAATGGAGAAATGGTTATTTTTTCACCTTCTGAGAGTTAGGAAATTGCCGCAACTTTAGTTTCATGGATACATTATTATGAAAAAACGTTTAGTGAAGTAACGGCATCAATTTTTTGTGTAAAGGGGAAGGGGTGCATTTTTTGGAAGCCATTTTCGGACACTAAAAGTGTCCCAATTTTAACACAAATGGCATCTTCTGTTTACAGTTTTTTATGTTTTATTAATGAGATTTGGTTACGGCAATAATATCACTAAGACCATATGGCACATTGCACTTTCTTAACTACCACGTAACTCAAAGAACGAGATTAACTACCACGTGATCAAAGAAAGAGATCACGAAAATATATGTGAATCTCAATAAACAATAACGTTTTTTAGCTTTTGTTAACATTGCAGCAATTTTTCTCTTTCAAATACTTCATGCTCAGCTTTTTAGTTTGTAGCTGTCGTACTTAAACTGAAAAGCGATTGCTTTACACTGATTGAATCCCACGTCTCAACTAATTGCGTTCCATCTAGAGAAAGAGAGTTAGCTACTACCAAAACTCGATTTGCCACGTCACCTTGGAAGGCTGCGAATAAATGCGGCAGAAGTAGCCATGGCTACTAGTGTGCACACTAAGGAAGAAGATTCACGCGCTCCACTATTTGGTAGAGCTAGTAGCATCCTTAGACTGTGAAACGGAAGATGCGCTAGAGTTGTACGCCAGCCGATCGATTCTCCGGTATTCAGCAATGAATATGTGCTATTGGCGCGCTGTGCAGAGGTACGCTACCTGCGCTCGTATTGGGATTCGAAATCCGAACAACGGTTGGGTGGGGGTAAGGCAAAGCATAGGCTAGCCTCGTGTCGAAGCTTATAAAAATCGCCACCTTATGTAAACTTGTATGAGCTAATGACGCTGTCAGCGTTTTTCGGATCCTAATTTTGACTTATATATACGTTGGTACTCTTAAGTATATAATTATTTACATTAATACATAAAATGTTTCGATTATTTGATGTATATGATTTTGTACTTAAAAACAAAATAAAGTAAAAGGGTGAATGTAAAACTAATTTTAAAGTACATTATGCAACTAGTGCGAACTAACGTGCAAAGCTGATTTTCACACGAATGATGTAAACATTATCACGCACCCTTGTTGTGGTGGATATTTTTTATGACGACAGTGACGAAATCTCACTCAAAGATTTTTATAAGATTGAGTCTTTATTGAAGGCAATAAATTCTTTTTATCGTAAAACGTTATTTCAAGAGGACTTAAAAGCATTGAAAGTGCACCAAAACGTGATCAGCTGATAAGCTTTTGTTTACGTATGCGAACACGGTTAGTTAAGGTAGGGTTGGGTTAGGCACCAACCAAACACTTAACCGATGTATTATTTCCAAACAGAGCCATAGAAACAGTAATTTTACTATCTCAAAAGAAAGACTATCATCTTTTTTTTTTTTTTTTTTTTTTTATATTATAGTGCTCTACGTCCGGCTCCTTTTTAATAAGGGCACTACTATGGGCACTTAGCACTTGGGAAAGGGACAAGGAAAGGGATGGGAGGCCTCCCATCACTGGGAGGGGGGTAGGGGGAATTAGGCAAATTTGCTGCGAGAAGGTCGCCTAAACCCTCCTCGAGGAGCATTGCGTGGTGAAAAAGCACATGTGAAAGACACAGAGGTACTTTGCCCGTAAAAGTCGCACTGGCCGGGAATTGAACCACGGTCTCCCGCGTGCCAATCCACGACCTAGCCGACCGAGCCACCGCGCGCTCGCAAAGACTATCATCTATGGATAAAATACAATTGTGATATATTTGTATAACATCCATTACACATATAGTGTGCAAATTTAGAATACATAACGTACTATATACAAGCTCAGATACTGTACCACGTGACTGGGGCTACTGCTATACTATAATAGACTCTCAAGCGTTCACATAGGAACGCCAGTTGCTCCTTTGCCTGGTACACGAGCTGACTTGTTAATTAATACTACAACGGCCCGCGCGGGGCAGCAGGCGTACTACTTCTTCCTCAGTGCAGCGGAACATCACAGCGGCAGAGACAAAAGTTCCCCTACTACCTTTTTTACTTGTTATGCCATTGCGTTTTTTGCTGTGAAAGAAGTGCATCATGCACATGAAGCATAACAAAGCGGAAGCCAACTGAAGAATGGACTAACTTCAGTTTTGTATATTATTAGAGTATTTAAATATCTGCGAGCATGATTATAACGCTAATATTTATTTTTCTATGCGTTAATGTGTAATCAGTAAGAATTGATAATTTACATAGAATGTTTGCCACTACAAAACAACGCTCTTATCGGATGAGGTCATGACGAAGCTTTTCTGTTTCGCTCGGGCATAACGTAACAAAAAATAACTAGTAGTGGGGTCTTTTGTCTGTACCACTGTGACGTTCCGATAAATATTTTGTATTTCCGCTGCATGCAACCATGGCCTCATGCATTGCTTTATTTCCTCCAGGAGTATATACAGTGCCTTTGTATGCAAATGCAATCAGAGAGAGAAATCAGGAATTAACAAGAGCAAAGAATATGAGCAAAGAATAAGAAAATAACGAAAATAAGAGTATAAAAAAAAAGAAAAAAAAAGAAATAGGACGAATAACATGGAGACTAGTATAACGCATCAATGTACTAAACTTCTTCGAAATTTTCAGTCAAGGCTGTCAGCTGCATGGTTCAAAAAAAGTACAGTGCATCAATACGTTATTCCGCTCATTTCAACTGTAATTTCTCTCATTCTTCTTATCAGCTTATTTCTCGCTGGTAGTTCTGACATTTCCTTATTTCTTTTTCTTGACGAATTTGCGTGCAAAAGTCCATGTGCCATATCGCTAAGAAAAGTATCCAAGTAGGATCCCACGTGGTATTTGACGTGGAAACCTACAAAAATAATGTTTGTTACTGTTTGTTACTGAATTGTTATTTACAATATAATGATAGTTTTTTTAAAGATTTGTAAGAATATTTTCCAAATTATTGGTGAAAACGTAAGTTTTGCGCCGACGTTCTTTATAGTATCGGGAGTTTTGGGACCATCATTCATAAAGGTGAGGAACGGAGAGTCCTCTGCCCGCGGAAATGTACCTCCTTTACCGCGCACCTCTTGAACTCTACAAACGTGAATCTGTACGACTGTAATTGATTACATTTTTGAAAAATGCCTGACGAGTCGTGATTTTTTTTGTTGAGCATCTTCCTTTTGTACTAAGGTATCTACAAAAACGTTTTTTTAATCCAACATATTTATAATGTACCCTAATTTTTAATTAAAAGGCAACCTAACCTTATCCTCTTCTACAAAACCGTGTTAAACTGTCAATATTTAATAACTTCTTTTTTTTAAACTTCTTGGTGGAAAATCTGAAAAAATTCATGATATGCTCAGATATAGCATACATTTTTTGACACAATTCTCCATTTTGAACTTTTCTTCCAAACTTAAATATCATTAAATATCATTGAAATAAATGCCTAATTATTTATACATTCATGCATTTAAGTAATTCATTAAGGTGATAAGGCTGTGCTATTTTAGCACTACTTTTTACTCAAGGACATTATTTACACACAGCGTTTTCTGTAGGATCTTTCTAAAATTTCAATAGTACGTAAGTAATAATGTAAGAAAGTTACATTTTAAATATAAGACGGTTATACAACACCGTTTTTTAAATATAAATTATTTAAAAAACTGTAACTTAATACATAACCTTATGAAGAAGTCAAATAAGTAGAGAATTTATAAGAAAATAATGGTCTGCAGAATTCGTTTATCCACTTACAAATATTCGTTTACAAATACCATTGAAAAAAGCAATATAAAGTTTCAGAGAGATGGACTAATTGCTTTCGCAATAAAATAAAAAAACTGGTTCAGGTACATGTATATAGGTATACTCCTTAATGGAAAATAGTTACCGGTACTGCTACTTGTTCGCTTCCCCCCATCGCTCTCTAGCCCCCCCCCCCCACTAACTGTGATGAACGTCCTTGTGCAGATTGTTTAAAAAATATTTTGCACTTTATGTTTGCTATTGAATTGTTTATTCTATGTACAAAAGTCTGTACTTATGTATGCTACAATAGCAGACAGCATTAAATATCAGATCAGGAGTGGTTTTCCATATCCATATTTAACTGTTCATTAGCCTATAACATAACATAGCCTACCTAAAAAAGGGTGACGAAATTCTATGTGTAATTACTTTAGACAAGTGGTAAAGTATTTAATGTAGTTATAAAATTTCGCTATACATAAGGGGTTTTCAATTGGTAATGCTGTACGTAATTCCGCATAGAAATTACATGGAATTACAAATTAAAGTAAAAATTTTGTCCAGAAATATTTGAAGAATACTGTAAACTATTTTTTACTGTCCTTAGAATTATCCGGATATATCTAAAACTAGGAGGTTAAGCTGATTTTTTTTGTAACTTCTTACATGGTACTGCAACTCTCATGTTTTAAAGTTATCATCCAGATGGTAACAGTAATTTATAAGTAGTAACTAACGCATGACGGTATTCAGCAGTTATTTCTAGATGACAAAAACGTTATCAACGCCACCCTGGCCTGCAAAACATCAAAGATCCAATAAACAAATTGATCAAATCGATGTATTAAAAACTGACCTTTCGTATAGTGTCAATTACAAAAACTGCTACCTTTTATTTATTTAATTATTTTAAATCAAAGTATTCAGTAGTAGATAACACTTCAAACACCATTATCTCTGATTATACTACACATTTCGTAGTAAATTCTGTTTTGAAAAACTGCTCTTATGATATAAAAAATTGCTCTGTAGTTTAATTGTCTTTAAATACAGTAATGATTTATAAAAATCTATTTACCATAATAGTAATTGTTGCAAAAATGTTACGAGCGTGGCAAATGATGTCATTGTAATTAATACCAACGACATACGTCACATTTGTGTGTTCGCGGAATTTGATAATACAATGACAATATGCAATACAACCCATCTACTGTATCATTAATAAATAACCTTATAAAGTTTAGAGACAGTACATCACCTTATAGTCAAAACATTAATCATCAAAAGGTTACGTTTTGTAACTTGAAGTCTTATGAGATGTACAAAGTCTTTGACTTTGTACGAAGAAATTGTAATCAAAATAACAGTTATCTTAATTAATAAACACATCACTAAGAATGGTTGAGAGCGCTAATTATGTTTTTAATTCATTCTATGTGTTATAAAAAACTAACGTACTTTTTTTGGATGATCTCAGCCATATAGTTATTAAGGTGCTTAAAAATAAAAAATAAACTTAGCACGGGCTGTTATGGAAAAATTTTTGTGACCTACGAATTACATACCTCACAAATAGTTAAAAGAATCGAAAAAAAAAAAATTTCGATTCTTCAAACAATGAGGATTCATATAATCCTCTGATTATTATTAGTATCTATACTAATGAGAAAGAAAATTACAGTTTTTTAAAATAAAAATAAAAACTTTGGTTATTTTTATACGATCAATGCATGTATACAGTAGGAATGAACTATATTACGTTCTGTCGGTAATGCCGTGAGCTTCCCACACCCCAGACCCCACTTTGCAACCCCTTCAAAAGACTGTATCGAACCTACTTAATTAATTACATCTGCTTTCGTCTGCTTATTTGTTTAAAAATCACTTGTCACACCTACTACATAGCAGTATTATTACCACCAGTCATATTTACGATTACTTTTATTCAAAACCATAATCAAGCATCAATTAGATCGTCATTTTTTATTCTACTTTCAACCAAATAACAATGATTGTACAGTCTTGATTCATGAGGTATTAATTTTTAAGGTTTACGCGTTTTGTTTCGATAAAGGACACGTGTTTATTTCTAGCCATTTAGATAACGAACATAAGGCTTTCTTCGGAACTACTTGTCTTATAAGGTAGAATGTATATTTTCCATGTAATTATTTTTTATGTGGTAACAAACATAATTTTAATAGGTTCCGTTGTAAAATCCCCCGTAGGTTCCCACGTGGGCGCCTACGTGGGTTCTCACTTGGGATCCCACATAGATACTTTTCTTAGGGGTGCTCTAACGACCTGACGCTGTCTGAAATTTTTTAATTTGTTGCAGTTACAGCATGCATAATCACATCTAATGGATTATTCAACAAAATACATTTAATGGCAGCCACGTAGGTCGATTGCTTAAGACAAGATTTTTAAAGCTCAGAATCTTGGTAATACAGGCTTCCGAATTCGAGACCCGGTCTAAACACATTTGGACGCACTTGAGGGAAACCAATTTCTTAAGCGCATATTTCTAACTGTAGTCCAAAGGTTCGAAAGCCGTGTAAAGTAGGTCTCCATTGCTGTGCAAGTGATTGATGTCACAATTAAATCTAAGGCAGTTTTTTAACATGCCAATGACGATAGCACATACATGCAGAGTAGCATAGTAACAGAGCCTGTTAGGCATAGTCCTCGGAAACGGCTATAAAATACATAAAAAAAAAAAAATCAATTAATAATAATAATAAAAAGCTCAATTTATAAACTCTGTAAGACCCATTAGATGAGCCCCTTAATATACAAAGCAAACGAAGTTATGAAGTACCCAAATAGATGTTGGCCTGCGCTAGCCTGACCACCTGTACCGACTAGAGTGGGTCGAAGATTTTGGATTTGTTATGCCGTACGTCATTTTATATAGAAAAACACATGGAATTGCAAATTAAAAGAGATAAAACGTTTTTACCAACGCCACCTTGGCCTGCAAAATATAGACGATCCAATAAAGAAGTTTATCAAATCGATGTATTAAAAACTGACCTTTCGTATAGTGTCGATTGCAAAAACCGCTACCTTTTATTTATTTAATTATTTTAAATCAAAGTATCTAGTAGTACACGACACTTTAAACACCATTATCTCTGATTATACTACACATTTCGTAATAAATTGTGTTTAAAAAAACTGCTCTTATGATATACAAAATCGCTCTGTAGTTTAATTGTCCTTATATATAGTAATTATTTATAAAAATCTATTTATTCATATTCGCTCTGCAGTGTATGGTTCTAGGGAGATTCTAGGGACCTTTTACGTCACATATATAGTGGCTGTCGGCTGCATTGTAAATTGTAAGTGAAAGAAAAAGTGTGAGAGCCACTGTGCTGCAAATATGTCAAAACAAAGCAGTAGACAGCATTTGGATAAACATTTATTACGAAAAAAGTAAATTACGCTTAATAATAAAAATGTTTAAAATAGACTGTTAATGCCTGCTATTACCCAGCTATTGATGAAAAAAATGACAAATATTCTACATTCAAGACGTGGGGGGTGAATCATGACAATGTAACAATCGATAAAATTGTTATGCTGCCATTCGTTGTGAAATAGTCATTTGTTCGATTTAATTCATATATTTACCTAGTCTGTTGAAAATGTTGTTAGTATGTTGTGCAAACTTATAAAATCACAAAGTTTTTGTGGATAAGTGAATGCACACACACACACCTATATAATATATGCTTTTCGATTGAAATTATACCAACGAAATTTGAATTTTTATGGCACTTTGCACATGAATCGAAATACATTGTTTAGAATAACTGTACATACATTTATAACTTTCTATTTATAAAACGTTTATTTACTTTAATTAAAAATTGGATATTTTAATAAAAAAAGTAAATGATTCGTTACATTTTTTAACACAGTATATCTTTCAGGTAATAAATACAAATATAATTTATAAATTTCATTGCATTACAACGCAATCGCTATACAATTAGTTAAATAAACTTTTGTTATCAGAATATTGCTGCCCAAGCCAACGATCGACTACAGTGCAGCAATATTCTGTATACGATAATACGATAACACCTGGGGTGACTGTGATTATTTCCAAGAGTTGTAATTCTTGGCTTTAAAGCCACATATTGATCATTTTGGATGGTCCTCCACTGTTAGTTGCTGCTGCTGCGGCGGCGTCGGTGTCTAATAGAAGTTTTGCTAAGAGAGGAAGCTGAACTGCGGTTGATGTCTGGCTGTAGGCAATAGACGAGATTTGCTTTGGTTATCGAGATTTTGGGATGTTGAGCAGATCGACTGGCGCGGAGGGCTTCAGCAGCGCGCTCGGCTTTACGTTCTCGTTCACACCGTCGAGGTTCAAGTAGTTGTAACTAGGCGTTAGAGGCCTCAGCAGAATTGTCGCCTAAGTACTCGCCAGCAGAAAGAGATTTGTCCGCAGTATTTGCCTTGAGCTTCCTGAATCGCTTGGGACTGCTGAGGGTCGCCTGGAGCCTGCAGAGTTGGCAAATGGCGTCCATTCACTTGTTGTTGTACTCGTTCTTCGCGACTGTTTTTAAAATTTAAGCCCACGTCGATCTTTAATTAGCGACACTGCAAAAATATAAAACACATTTTTGAAGCACTCCCACAGCCGATTACATAAGTACGTTAGCTAAGGTATACCTGCTCACACTGATCAAGGTCGCGATCTTTCCCCTCCTCTGGATCCTTGACTGGAGCTAAAACGTTCTCAGCCATAAACTTGTGTTTGGATCGAAGTCGTAAAGCCGCAAGAAAACTACGAAAAAAAGCAACAGGTCAACTTTAAACGAAACAGTTGGGTGTTGATAGAACAATCATATGAAAATACAGCTGCTGTCGTACCTGATATTCCACATACTTCTTTAGATTCGATTAAATCAGAGTTTGGCCCAACACAATATCATTTTGGAGTGTTGATTTCATCTGAAGAAAGAAGCTGAATTGAGGCTGTTGTCCAACAAAGACAGTGGACATGATTTGCTTTGGTGACTACTGCAACTGGGCGAAGTTATTCTGCCCAGAGTTCATCTCTGCATAATTTAAAGCTGACAAATGTTGGTAGGAACGTGTTTAGCAAGGCCGTTTCCTTCATGCTGATCAGGATTGGCGACCAGCAAATAATTACGTGGGCAGACGTATGAATAGACACTGCGTAAATTAAACTGAGAAGGAGCCTGCAGTCTGCACGTCAAACGTAGGATTAAGATAGCAAGCAGTGAAATAAAATTCAAAAAACGTTTTTATTGGTCTTACCATTTTTTCTAATACCTGGGATACGATCTTACTCATATATAACTGTATATAGTGTGGATCATGGGTTTTAAGAAAATGCGATAGAAAAAAATTCTTACCTCATGATCGTATACTTGGGATTCAAAGACAAGAAGTAATCTAATTTTTTATCACAAATGATACGTCACCTTTGGCACCTGAATAAATATATCAATAATATAATCAACGTTACAAATGATTAAGAACCATAATTAAATTTTTTTGAATCTGATATTGATCTATCAAGTTATAATTTTATTTATAACTTTTAATTAATGATATGAGCTTTTTTTTTTAAATTTTTAAAGCATGAGAAAAAAATTTTATCACAGTATCTTTTAATTTTTGAAAAATTATATTAATTTTTTTATTTGTTTTGAATAGTTTGTAATATCTGATGCAGTCTTTCTTTGTAATAATTAATATTTAAGAAATAGTAGCCCATTTACGCTGGTTCCACAGTTGACCACTACGCATAAATTATCGTTGGAAATTGGCGCTTCAGGCAAATAAACATTTTGAGAAAAATAGAAGCTCTACGTTAGCGCCAGTTTTCGAGTAACAAGTTTCAGCAAGTCTGTGCACAGCATGAAAAAAAAATTGTGGCAATGTGTGATCAGTGTATTTTGCAAGAAGCTGAGACTTTGATTTTGTTTTTCAGAGTATATTTTTTATCTTACAAGTGAATTGTGATGGATCTATTTACCTGATGACTTAAAAATAGGAAAAAGAGGACCACAACCGTCTGTACCAACAAGTCAAATTTTAGAAAAATTAATTAAATTTGATATTGTCAACGGCGATACTTTGATGAAAAAAGTATATAATAAAGTAACCTTTTGATGATTAATGTTTTGACTATAAGGTGATGTACTGTCTCTAAACTTTATAAGGTTATTTATTAATGATACAGTAGATGGGTTGTATTGCATATTGTCATTGTATTATCAAATTCCGCGAACACACAAATGTGACGTATGTCGTTGGTATTAATTACAATGACATCATTTGCCACGCTCGTAACATTTTTGCAACAATTACTATTATGGTAAATAGATTTTTATAAATCATTACTGTATTTAAAGACAATTAAACTACAGAGCAATTTTTTATATCATAAGAGCAGTTTTTCAAAACAGAATTTACTACGAAATGTGTAGTATAATCAGAGATAATGGTGTTTGAAGTGTTATCTACTACTGAATACTTTGATTTAAAATAATTAAATAAATAAAAGGTAGCAGTTTTTGTAATTGACACTATACGAAAGGTCAGTTTTTAATACATCGATTTGATCAATTTGTTTATTGGATCTTTGATGTTTTGCAGGCCAGGGTGGCGTTGATAACGTTTTTGTCATCTAGAAATAACTGCTGAATACCGTCATGCGTTAGTTACTACTTATAAATTACTGTTACCATCTGGATGATAACTTTAAAACATGAGAGTTGCAGTACCATGTAAGAAGTTACAAAAAAAATCAGCTTAACCTCCTAGTTTTAGATATATCCGGATAATTCTAAGGACAGTAAAAAATAGTTTACAGTATTCTTCAAATATTTCTGGACAAAATTTTTACTTTAATTTGTAATTCCATGTAATTTCTATGCGGAATTACGTACAGCATTACCAATTGAAAACCCCTTATGTATAGCGAAATGTTATAACTACATTAAATACTTTACCACTTGTCTAAAGTAATTACACATAGAATTTCGTCACCCTTTTTTAGGTAGGCTATGTTATGTTATAGGCTAATGAACAGTTAAATATGGATATGGAATACCACTCCTGATCTGATATTTAATGCTGTCTGCTATTGTAGCATACATAAGTACAGACTTTTGTACATAGAATAAACAATTCAATAGCAAACATAAAGTGCAAAATATTTTTTAAACAATCTGCACAAGGACGTTCATCACAGTTAGTGGGGGGGGGGGGGCTAGAGAGCGATGGGGGGAAGCGAACAAGTAGCAGTACCGGTAACTATTTTCCATTAAGGAGTATACCTATATACATGTACCTGAACCAGTTTTTTTATTTTATTGCGAAAGCAATTAGTCCATCTCTCTGAAACTTTATAATGCTTTTTTCAATGGTATTTGTAAACGAATATTTGTAAGTGGATAAACGAATTCTGCAGACCATTATTTTCTTATAAATTCTCTACTTATTTGACTTCTTCATAAGGTTATGTATTAAGTTACAGTTTTTTAAATAATTTATATTTAAAAAACGGTGTTGTATAACCGTCTTATATTTAAAATGTAACTTTCTTACATTATTACTTACGTACTATTGAAATTTTAGAAAGATCCTACAGAAAACGCTGTGTGTAAATAATGTCCTTGAGTAAAAAGTAGTGCTAAAATAGCACAGCCTTATCACCTTAATGAATTACTTAAATGCATGAATGTATAAATAATTAGGCATTTATTTCAATGATATTTAATGATATTTAAGTTTGGAAGAAAAGTTCAAAATGGAGAATTGTGTCAAAAAATGTATGCTATATCTGAGCATATCATGAATTTTTTCAGATTTTCCACCAAGAAGTTTAAAAAAAAGAAGTTATTAAATATTGACAGTTTAACACGGTTTTGTAGAAGAGGATAAGGTTAGGTTGCCTTTTAATTAAAAATTAGGGTACATTATAAATATGTTGGATTAAAAAAACGTTTTTGTAGATACCTTAGTACAAAAGGAAGATGCTCAACAAAAAAAATCACGACTTGTCAGGCATTTTTCAAAAATGTAATCAATTACAGTCGTACAGATTCACGTTTGTAGAGTTCAAGAGGTGCGCGGTAAAGGAGGTACATTTCCGCGGGCAGAGGACTCTCCGTTCCTCACCTTTATGAATGATGGTCCCAAAACTCCCGATACTATAAAGAACGTCGGCGCAAAACTTACGTTTTCACCAATAATTTGGAAAATATTCTTACAAATCTTTAAAAAAACTATCATTATATTGTAAATAACAATTCGAATAACATATCCAAATTTGAGAAAGCTTGCCGTCACGGTTTGAGAAATACTTTAATCAAAAGTTTGAACACAATGCTAATGGTATAACCATATACAGCAGATAAGAAAAAAAACATTGCGCATAACTCCAATTTTAAAATATTAATTTTTTTTTCTCGCCTATTAGTAATATTCTTCTAAACGATATGGAATAGCGCGCATCATTCATCGAAAATAATGATAAAAACACTTACTTTTAATTTAAATCAATTTTTGTGGCTTACTGTACCTCTCTAATCCCCATAAAGAAATAGTTCCACAACAGAAATCATTGAATTTAAATTTAATTTTTTATAATTTAGGTACACATTTAAGTCAACGTATTAATTCAGTTAAAAATGTAAAATGATTTGAAAACGCTGTGTATTTGTTACATACTACTTCGAAGATTAAGTACACAGTTATTTTTCGTCATTATTAAAAAAAATCCTTACTTTGTTTTAGTATGTAACTTTTACAGTTTCACAAGCTATTAAAAATTTTAATATATTTATTTAGCTGATCTGTAAAATAATGTACATTACGTATATTATAGCATCATTTAAAACTTGAATCAGATACAGTTTTCTTAGGTACTTGGGAAAATATGTATAAAGTACACTGCAACACCTGTAATAAAGTAACAAATATAATATTTATTAAAAACTTCAAACGTACTAATGTACCTTTGCAAGCCAGTACTTTTTATGAATTCTAAATGTAGATTCTATCAGGATCTATGTATCAGGAGAGAAATAAAGTAAATAAATAAACAAGTATTCTTAAAAGTCTTATGTTTATTATTAATTTATAATTATCAGATATATGCTGCGTTACTTGTATAATGTAATCAGGTCAAACATTTTATTTACAAATATACAATGTATAAAAAGGCACAATATCTACATACTTCGGATGATGTACAATAAAATTATATTATCATAACAAAATAGAATTTCGTATACCAATAGCTTTTGCTATTAAATGGTGTACCTAGTTATACTACGAAAATTTATTTCAAATGCATTAAATTTAATGTTATTTTGATGATAATGTTGAACACATGTTTTTATACATAAGATTTGTATCGACATTTGAACATTTTTTTTAAGTGTCTAGTATTTTTTTATAATCTCTTTATTTCTTGTGTAAAATATGTGTATTGCAGTTGAGACCGGATTCAGAAAGAGAAAATATATATTTTTTTTAATGTTGGTTTTAGCAGCCTTTTTAAAACCATACGTCAACAGACCTCGTACAATAAGGTTAATTTGCTAGTATAATTAGAAGTAGCCTTATTTAATTTTTTATCACACAAGAAATCCCTGGAGTATACATTTCTTAAAAAAAAATAACATTGTACTACAAAGGCTACAGACAGAGCCATAAAATAATTGACATCAGACCTATTTCTTTACTGAGAAGCATAAAACTTAAAATACATACAAATTTATGACACTTGATGCAGAATTTGTTTAGTCTTTTAAACTAAGACATAATTTTATTATACGTTAATATACATTACTTATTTAGAAAATTTTTCGGATTTATATACATAGAGTAAATAATAAGTACATGACAAAGCTTACAAATTAGCGGAAGATGTTTGTACAAAAATCAAATTACAAGTAAGAGACTGCTTCACAAAAAGTACTTTATAGTATTATGTAGCAGTTTAACAATACACAATTTTATTTATTCATTTTAAACATTACATTTGTTTGTATGATGAATTTACAAATACAGCGCATGACTTTTTTTAGGGAGAAATAGTAAATAATGGCTTAGACTATTTATGCATTATCTACTATGTCAAACACAAGGGAAACAGACGTGAGATCTTAAACTACTTTACTTGCTCCCATAGAGTATTAGAGATTTATTTAGGCAACTAAATAGCAGCATACGTGATATCACTTACGTTAGTTAAAATAGTGAAGTAAAGCGAAAAATGGGCAGATTATTTCTAATTTCTTCATTTGCCCAACTTTCCAAAACTTCTTATCGAGGTAGATTCTGACTTACTAGCATCTTGTTAAAATGCACTTTAAAGTTTTAGTACTTGTTACGTCATCACTGATGACAGCTATTGTCGATAGGATGAAATTAACTTTTTAATAAACAGTTAGAATTAAAATATAAGTTTGTTTGGAGTATTTTTGACAATAAAAGTTATTCCGATCACACTGCAGAGTTTTGGTGACTTCATGGTTAGCATGCATGCTAGTCTCATAGCTGAAGAAACGTGAGAGGTTATGGTTTATTACTCGGAAAAAAAATTATACGATTTTTAAGATGAATAGAGAATTTTTCCGGATTATATATAAACCTTCAGTGCTTCCTTTGTAAGGAAGCCAACAGTTGGACAGATCATGAGTAAAGTCATTATCAGTTTTTAGAAAGTCGGTACGGTAAACTAGATGGTTAATTAGAGGTGTAAACCGACTCCTAGCACCCCTAGCGTATTTCATCTGAACTCGAGTGGGGTCAAGCCGCCAATGATTTGAACATATGAAAACTGTCTAAGTTAAATTTAATGTTTGGTTTTTATTGTTCTTCGGTTAAGTAATGTTATAAGACTGATTTAATAATGACGAGTATTTGTAAATGCTGTGTTCCCAACTGTTTTCAAAGAAAAAATTCCGAAGTAGGAATAATCTTAGATAAATTTCTATTAATATCCGTTGATCGTAAAAATTAGTGGATACAAAAGTATAATATAACCAATCAGATTGGATCCAAGTCTGCTGTACGCAGCGCACACTTTTTGGCATCAAATTACTTACCAAGACGACTCCGTTTAAATTTCAATCATTGGCGACTAGACCCAACTCGAGTTCAGATTAAATACGAGAGGGGCGCTACGAGTCAGTTTACACCTCCAATAGAAGACATTCTTTCATTAAACCTTATGACAGCTGGGTGTGTTTCAAACGATTGCTGCACTCTGCAAATAGTGCCTAGTAAGATACATGACTGAGTTATCTGAGAAATTTTGCACTAGGAGTCAGCACGAAGAACTTGCATACTTACGAAAAAAAGGGAAATCAGAGGAAAAAAGGATACAATACTACATGTAAGAATGATTGAATTATGGTAATATGGTGTGTCATGATAAACATGTTGTCTTATGAGAAAGGAATACAAGACCGAAATTGTGTCCAAGATCGACATACGTCTTGTTTTTGATGGTATTCGGCACTACAGAATGAGAAAAGAAAAATAGTGGTACGGGGTTAGGAGAAATCAGTTTATTGCCTAAGATCTGACCAAGTGTCTACGTTTATAAATACCAAGACAATTCTTGCACACTTCCTGCATTGTGAAGGCGGAATAAATAGCTAATTTATCGGAAAAATCATCAGCGAAAGTAAATGCCTAGACTTGAACGGTTACCTACTCAATCCCTAACCATGACAAATGCTGCTTAACTCCACTGTTCTACGGAACTACAACTCTACCACTATGCCACAGTAAAGGCTTCGATTTATACTGAGAAAATTTAAAATTATTATCAAAGAAAAATCATCAAGACCCAGTATCTGGACACCAGTGTCTAGGTACTGGACCAACATGAGGCTTGGGACCAGTAGTTGGATACCCCATGTTAATTAAATGGAAAGGAGGTTAGAGTAGACCTAATTTAAAAATGCTTTCTCACATCTTAACTACTCAATGATTATATTTTTTTTTACTACATGGTATAGTTTCTGGTCATCATTCAACTTCATTTTAGTTTTTAACAGTAACATTAACATGTTATATTTAGTAATAATCAATAATTTTAAGTATTTTTTACTGTTCAAGTACCAGGTGTAGGAAAAATCTTATGTTATCGAATGAAAGCTATTCTTGGACAGATTACTTTTATTTTTCGATGTGTTTAACTCTGATAAACATCGATAAAAATTATATTAATATCCATTTTGCAACGTAACTTTAGTTAAAAAATAACTTGAACGTTCTATGCCCAACTATAAATTATAATTTTTAGCGATTTTTTCCGTGTCTAAGTACTGAGTATAGGAACATTCCTATTTTATTGAAGGGATATATTATTGGGCTGCAAGCTTACATGTTTTGCATTTAAAACATATTTTTTCACTTAAAAACTAAAAAGAGTTTTAAAGATAATTTTTTTCATCAGGCATTATTATGCATTGATAGATTATAAATAAATTTGTTTTTCCTATTTAAAAACGTCTTGTATTCTAAAATGTTAATTATATTAGACTGTTCAGCTACTGGTGCTATTTTTATTTCTGTTCAACTACTGGGTACTTTACCTTAAGTGGTGTTTCGGTATCCTGGATACATGTCCTATCGGAAAAGACCGAAAAAAAATCTCGATAATTTTTGACGGGATTCGAACCCACGACCTCTCGAGTATCTCCGGCTAGGAGGCTAGCATGCTAACCCTTAAGCCATCGAAGCTCGGATAATAAATTATATATATGGCTTTTACGTGACACACAAAAATTAAAAAAAATTTTTAAACAACAAATTAATTTTTTTGTTCCAAGTTATGCTTAAGATTTATGTGTGATCGAGAGAGGTTGTAGATCATGTTCTACATTTTGGTAATATACATGTGTAACTAACACGCGATCTTTATGGCCTAAAAACGATATCTATAAAAAATAACTATCAACTGATGTTAGAAGTTAAAATGCTAATATTTAAATTTTTTTAGAATTTTTAGTACAAAAAAACATGAATTTGGTTTTACTTCTTGCTCTGGTAAGAAATGTAGCTGGGATACAAAAACATTATTTCTTTTATGACTTTCGCTGCTTATTTTATTCGGAATGCTGACTAATGATGCATTCTGTAATTTTTAATGATTTTACTCTTCTCTAAATAGTTGAATACTAAATCTAGTACATCCTAAAAAACGTTAGACATACAGCTACGTTTAGCTCGTTTAGCTCGTTTGACGACCAGTCAATATGTATTAATTGTCGATCGACTCATTTTTTTTATGTGTGAGAATGTGTTAACAGCAGCGATACCCATCTTGCTGACAGCTTTTTCATATTCAATTCTTAGTGTATAATGATGTTTACACATTCAAATGAGATGTTTACAGAGTTAGCAATCTCGTGTAAGTTTATACGTGTGTCATTAATTATACTTCCACAGATTACTTACCATTTTTCATGTTTTTACGTTTTTTTGAATTTTCATAAGTTCAGCATAACTTCTAATAATACACCTAAGTAATTAACATTCGTACGAGAGCTAACATGTTCAGAATTATAAAAAGGTAATTGTGATTAAAGCTTTTTCAAAAATTAAATTTTAGCTATTATTTTACAGCTAACATTAGATTTGGTCTCATGCAAATGAGTTCATTGCCATCTACTGCACTAAAGAAAATTTGGGTGTGTGATATTTTTAACGTTTAAAAAGATAGATAACAATAACTGTTGAGCTTTCCACTTTACGATTTCGGGAAAGACTGAGCACAGAGATCAAAAAGTTTATTGAGAAATTAATATTGATATCATGAATGACTATTGAAAAGTGTGAGTTTCGGGACCCCTGACAAAAGTAAAACTTCAAGTAGATTGCTTCTGAAATTTGTCAGGCAATAAAAAGCCACGCACTTCATTTTTAATCCAAACATTCTATTCTAAATAGACTGAGAGGTCTCTAGATACACCTCAATTTATCTATTTATTTTTTCCATAGAAACTTAATTTATTAGATAAATTTATCTCAGAGTTGTATAATTTATTTTAAATGCAGTTATTTTAAAAAATCTAAGATTTTTAGATTAGCATTCGCATTCCTTTTTTGATAACAATTTTATTGTTGTGTCCCATTTGATTTTCGTAAAATACTACTTAAAAGAGTTATAATCTATTTAACTTGCGAAATCAACCATTTTTGTCAAGCTCGATTATTAATAATTTTGGATTTAGTCAATATTTTCTTAAACTACAAAAATGAATTAACTATTAAAAATTTCCTTATTATGTTGATTTTTTGAAATAGCGTTGATATTAACATTGAGTTATCATTATTTTTTTTTAATTTTCCATTATTTTAGTAACGAAGCTAGTTAAAAACACTATATATACTTACAATAAAATCCGATGGGTAATAACTTTTGTGAAAGACACTTTACAAATAAATAAAGAGATCTGTTTTTTTTTAAATAATTTAAATTATTAGAAAGTAGGTAATCTAAATCGTAACTTGCATTTTTTTATTAGTTTAAATGATTGTGTCTTAAACAATATTTTCTTCTTCAAAATCGTTGCGGCAAAAACCATTAAGCAAACTAAGTTTTGAAGAATAACTTGATTCAAAACATTTTAAAAATATTTATTTATTTATTTATTCCACTTAAACGATCTAAAAACTCCGTTAAACAATTTAAAACACCAAGTTAAATTATCGGGTTACAAGATTTTTTGGATGCACATGGTTTATGCTTCCATCAAACTATTAATTAAGTAATACAAAGCAAGTTAACAAAATATTGTAACAGTTTTAAGTATAATGTGAGGAAATAAAAAGATTGGAGTAAGTATAAGAAACAAAGAAATACAGCTATTTTGATATTTAGCAGAACAAGAAGACAGAGTTAGCTGGTAACTTTTAAAGAAAAGAAAAGAAAAGGGAGATTGTGCTGTGTTTTTACCTATGTGACACCAAGTAAACCAAACGTTCAATACAGGGTTTAAAAGAACCGATTCGGTTAATATTGCGAAAAGTACATGGTAGTTAATCAAAGATGCTAACGATTATGGACGTTCTTGAGTTGTAATAAAATGAGTGGATGCAGTACGGTTCAGGAGCTAAAGAATCATGTAAATTTAGTACTAAGGAGGATACTATGACAAATTATATTGGCAAACAAGTAGTCATGGTATGAGAAGATTTTTGATGGTTTATTAATATTGAACGCGATAAAGAATGCTGTAGTCATGGTCAATGTTATTTATTGGGGTTCCTGACCTTCAATACAAATTATGTAGAAGTTTATGCAGAACACGTTCAAGAGCTATTAAATTTGATTCAGTGTAAAGATATCATATCACAAAGCTGTGTGTAAAAACAGGGAGAGACAATAAGATAAAGAGGTGATGAATAGGGACAGAATTATGAAATTTTCTCGTTGAGCTATAGATAAATCCCAAGACTCCATTTTCCTCACTTATGAGAAAAATCATATGATAAGTGAATAATAAAGATCGGAGACTTTATTAACCATTGATTAAGTTATGTTACCTATGGAATAAGTGTACGAGAATGGTTGTGACACCCACGAAAAAATGAGAAAAAAATTTCTTAGAATAATACTTTATTTGTTTATTTGACACTGTTTGTACGAGGAATCAAAGTCATGTTACATGTCCGTATGAAATATGCTTGTGAAGATAGTGTTACTTGATGTAATTTTCATGAATTAAAAACTGAACGAAAGACCAAAATTGGATTATATCAGAAGGAACATGATAACAAGCAAGGACGAAAGTGGCAGCCTTAAAGTATTCCGAAAATTACCGGTGTAAAGGGTGAAAAAGCACCTGCTACTCGGAATGCATGTATACGTTTACAAAGATAGGAAGAAATTTTACTTAATCGTTACCTTTTACACCAAAAGCAGACAATTTTTTAAGCAAATTATCATGATAAACTGAGACAAAGGCATGCGAAAAATCAATATAAATAGTATCTACCTGGGTACCTGGTTCGATGGGTGATAAGACAAAACTAAAAAATAATGCCTAATTATTTATACTAGAGCAACTCCAAATAAAACCCTGCTGTTGGCATATGATCTGTAGAAGGTAATGGTCTGTGATATTTTCGGCGACAAAATTCAGAATTTTAAGCAATATACTGAGTATGAAAATAGGTCTATAATTTTTTAGGCTGTGTCTAATGCCCTTTTTATGGATTGGAAAGATAAAAGATGTTCCAATTCTTTTAAGGAGCGATTTAAGAGAATTACAATAGGATTACTTCAAGAATTTATGTAGAAAAATCTGAGGTAGGCTATCAGGCTCTAAACTGATAATCTTAGGTAGTAACGACAAAAAAGCAAGTTTGAAGGACAACTGGGACATTATAAACGGTGGTGGTAAATTACTATCAGCAATATACTAACTACATACTAAGAAAAGTAGTGTTAGAAAAAGAGTGACAACCATAAAATATTACTATACTCGTATATTACAAGAAACCTGAAACATACTCGCCATATTATAAAAATTACTGCGCTACCTAGTAAAACCAGATTATATTAAAATTTGCTATTCGACATAGTAATTTTTACTTTCTTCAGAAATCATTTTTCTGCTAAAATAAGAGAAGAAATACATATATTTAAAGAACCATCACATTAATAGTTTGTAGGAAGTTTGTTTTTTACAAAGTAGTAATGAAATTTTTTATGGCTCACTCAATTGAAACGCTATTATTACGAAGTTAGCTTAACATTTTTTTCAAGATTTAAAAAGTAATTTTCTGCTAAAGTAAAATTAAAAATTAATCAATTTGCGAAAATCAACATAATAAGAATTGTAGTTGATTAAGAAATTCTTAAGAAGGAAGTTTCAATCAAAATCACTAGCATAACTTGTTTAAAAAAAATGACATCGATTTTACGAAAGCACCTTTGTTATAAACAAATTACTTTTTTTAATAACCATTTATTAAATCAATTTGAAATTTTGAGCATTGGTTAATGCTACCAAAATACACAGCTTTCATTAACTTTAAAAATATTTAAGTAAAGAAGTTATTTGTTATTAACAATGAGACAATATGATATTTTTAGTGGTTTTTGAACCTTCCGGATACAAAACAAAACGACCGATTGCAAAGAATTTTGTTTGTTTTGTAGATCTTTTTAAGAGCTATGTTTTACATTCGTACGATTTATACTTTCTATGCAATTTCAAAAAAACTTATTTTCTACTTAACGAATTTTTTAAACTATGTTTCAAAAAAAATTTAGCTGCTCGTGAAGACGGATATTCAAAAGTCTATATTACTTACGTATAAGAATATTTTTTTTCTGAAGGAGCTGTGAGTGTTCACACAAACCGTGGATGTTTTATACTATTAGCTCTTTCAACATGCGTGCTTACACTAGTAAATTGCAATCTTCAACTAAAGTGTCAGAGTACATACTTCATATAAACTGACACTTTATCTTTCCAATGCCAGAGTCAAAAAATGTGTAACTAGACATAAAATTACAATAACTGCAGTAAAAGGCAGAACCCCGTGTTAACTTTAGATAGTACAAAGGCAGTTGGGAATTCATAATGTATTCATAGATTTTCAAAAGCTTGCATGGTTAGAATATGAGACAATACAAAAATTCACGTAACCATCAATGTATTTAAATTTTTATAAATGCAATAAATTTTATTAATGATTTTTAACTGTAAGTCGATGTGCTACGTATTTTTTTTTTTGTACAGGGTGCAATTTAACCAGTTTGGTCCCTGCTGAAACCTCTTTAATTAAAAAAAAAAGACAATGAAAAAACCTTTGATTAAATATTTAAAACCTCTTTGATTACACTATTTAGCATTTTTAATGAATTTTAAGTTAATTATTTTCTGATTCTATACCCGTAATTTTTATTATAACTATTTTTCCCAGAGTTTTTTCAAGCCATTTTTATTACAAAAATAATTATTGAACATGTAAAAACTTGAATTAAATCCCATGTATCCCAAAACGCTTTTTATTTGTCTAGATCTTCGTGACGTCATAAATACATAAACAGCATTCTCTTAAGCTTAAAAAGACATTTTTTCTCATTTATTTAATTCTATTTTCGAGGTTTTTTTCAATTGAAAAGTGATCACTTTTATAGACAAGTCATCACTGAGTGCGAAAAGAAAGATCATACAACTGCGTGACCTTATTTCTACATCTATATACATTACACGATGGCTAATAAAAATCTAGTTGTTAATGAAGGGATGATTTTTTACTCAATTACAAATGATAATCATTTTAATGCACCGTGACCACGAGAACTGAAAAGAGTTGTATATGTATTGAATTTGATTGTGTTCCCTTTTGTAGATCATCAGTTATTTCTTTAATTATAGATCTTCGAGAGAACGTTATGGAGATAATATGCTGTAAGTTATGTATTTGGCAAGAGAAAAGGTTGCGTATGTATCCTGAAATCTTAAATTTCTCCAGAATATAAAGTTTGTGGTAAGAGCTGTTGTGTGTATAAATGTGTACATATAGATATCGGAATTATGTTGAGCCATTGTACGATTTTTATTTTTGCACTTCGTGCTAACTTACCAAAAACAGTGATCTAGATACATTACATATTTGAGACTCATAATCATTTTTAAATTGAAGTAAATCCTGGTAATAGACTGAAATTAATAAGAAAACCGTACTTCTTGTGTCCTCTCCAGCTTAAGTAAAGGCTGTTTATGTATTTGTGACGTCATGAAGAACTTGACCAATAGAAAGCGTCTTGGGATCCATGGGATACAATTTAATTTTTTGCATCTTCAATAATTATTTTTGTAATGAAAATGTCATAAAAAAATTCTGGGGAAAAAAATAACAATTTGTTTGCATGTATACATATTAGATTTGCATGTACATATATGTGTGTTAGTGTGCGCGAGCACACACCAGTGTTATAAGTGGGTTTTGTGTGTAGTATCTGTCATCACTGTTATTCTAACCTACTTTAACCTACCCACACCTCTACAACTTTCAAAAGAGCCTTTCCAGCAGAATGAGGTAAAATTAATCTGTTTTTCGAATTTTTACATTATTTTGTAAATGAAAGTTTTAAGTAACATTAATGGTATTTTGTCCAAGTGTGAAAGGTGGTAGGAGACTTCTACAAGACTTTGTTTCAAATAAAATTGTATGAACCAAGACCTCATTTATGCTCTACAGATTATGTAAACCACATTTGTGTTTCAATTGCCATTACACAATGAATCTCTCATAATATACTGCTACAAAAATTTAAATGACAAATTTACAGCTGGCTGATTTCTTCTACTCGAAGTCACATAGTATGAATACTTTACACATAAAGAAGGAATACATTAAGTTAACAGTGTAGTTAATTTTATCACTTTTATACAAAATTGTATGATAAATTTTGAAAAATAAAAATTTTTATGACAACATTCAAGTACATGATCTTATAAAGAGCTATTCCAAGTTGAAAATCGTCTTTTTTCGTAGCATAGCTTGTGGATGTAGTGTAATAAAGTAATGATTTGACACAAAACATCGTGCTATATGTAAAGACGAGCCTACAGCTTAACAGTGCTTGCTTGTTTCTCATGCTTTTAGCGTTAAAGTGTATGGTGACTTTGTTAGCAAATTAAAACACATGCGGAGCTATAAAATATTCTTTACTTGTTCGAATATTTATTCCTAATGTAGTAGTGATATTTACACAATATACTAATCCTATCTTAAAAAAACGATGGGTCACGTGATGAAGCCTGTTTATTCGTCACGTGATTGGCTGAGACTGATCAAGCGTGGATAGATTTGGAAATAAGATTGAGAAAAATCAGTGAAAAGTTATTTTAATTTGTGAGTTGATAAATATTACAATATTACATGTTACGACAAAGATACAATTATTGTATTTTTCTTTAAAAATTTATAAAATAAATATTTGATTAAATTTTAGGGGTTGGCGCGCAGGCGGCGCAGTCCCCTAGTTAAGAAAAAAAAAAAAAACAAGAGGTATGTAAAGATAAGAGTTCGAAATTTTTTTTAGCAGTTGTCTCTTATGTTACTGATTTTGCAATATCTTTATCTACTTTATATCCACTGATTATAGTTTACTAGCAGGCATTGAATGGAATATAGCGGTGTGTTGACACGGAATGTAAAACGTTTTTAATTAAAAATTTTGCATCTATTCTTGACACTTCTAAGAACAAAAAACTTCTTATTAAAATATTTTTGTTCGAAATTTATGCAGTTTATTTGCCTAAACTCCTCAGGGTTGTTTTTCCTAGCTTGCTATTGTAGCAAAATCTGCTCTAGTAGAACTAGGTTAGTTGGAAGATTTACCATAAAACCCTAAATTGCTAGAGTAGATTGGGCTCTGGCTAGATGTCTCCTGGTATTTTGCCAGAGATGTAAGCGTTCAGAACATCTTCTAGTTGGTGGCACTCGTCAATCTTGGTGGTTTAGGATGTAGTTCGATTCAAGTCGCTTGTCCATTTGAGAAAAGTGTTGTGGGTAGCCAGGATACCTAGCTGCACGACTCGCAGCTCTATGCTTCATGCACTGCCGGTGAACGGTGTGGTATTCGGTAATTTTCTCGAGGATATTATAACCAGGCTTCATTAATTTTATTGCAGGTAGCTTCGATTTTATTTCTACGCCACCTAGCGGGTCCTACTAAACTCAAGTGAAAAGCTAGCATATTTTTGCAAATTTTCGAGCTTATTTATTGCTATTATTATTAATTTTTTTAAAACAAAAACTATACATAAACCATTTGGGAAGTGTCAAGAATCAATATGCAAAATTTCAGCAAGATTGAGTAGTTTTCGTAGTTAGCGATTACAACGGTTTCTGACACTTTGCTTTGTATGTGAGTAAGGTTATTATTAGTTTTTAATGCAAACAATGATCTAATAATCCTTCCGCTTACGTGGGTCAGTAAACATAGATCTTACATAGTAAAATTTGACAAGGAATATTGTTTGTACTATACGTTTTTTTTTGTATATACCTTTTTACTTTTTTGATTAGAATGTAAATATAAGAAAAGAGTTTTTTTCATGATTATTAAAAATTGTAATTTTTGATTTAAATAATATTAGAGATGAAATTAAAATTATAGTAGTTTGAATGTAACTGTTATAATATGATTACGAAACGAAAACTTTACTGATTTAGGAAGTATCCCCTTTATTGACCAGATTCGCTGTAGACAACTGTAGTACCGGCAAAGGTTTTAATGCGTTATATATATATATATATATATATATATATATATATATATATATATATATATATATATATATATATATATATGTATGTATATATGTTTCAACCTAGCTTTTTGCTTGTTTTTTCATTTATTAGTGATTTTACATTCATTGACTGGTTATTTAGAAAACACTAATGTGATGTTCTTATAAAACAATATGACCTTCATATTGACGTTATTTATTCAGATGTTAACAGACGAAGACGCTAAAAATGCGTACACCCAATAGATGCCATGTAAAATTGAAAGATACATTTTTATCAATCACTCGCTTCCAAAGCTGTGAACAGTCTTGAAAATTTAACTGGAGCTTTGTCTTACCATTATTTACCTACGTTTGAAATATCACGAAAATCTTGGCGTTATTATACATGAGGGGGATACTCCCTTAAATGCAATTGCTGATTCTTAATTATTACACAGTTCGTTTGCTTGGTTACATAACTAAAAACTAGCTTCTTAAAATCTTGTAATCCGTGATGTAAGAATATAAGGTGTGGCGTTCCGAGGTATCATTTTCGTGCTATTCTGCGCCTTCCATCACGACGCCATATTTAAGAAAGATGTAACTACTGCAGCGCCGAAGAGCCTGTACAATGAAACGAAGTGGCCAAAGTTGAAACTAAAACTTATCCCCCGCATCCGAAGTGAGACATATATATATATAGATAGATATAGACATTCGTATAAATAAACAATAAACATGTATACGTTAATTGATGAATGATTACCTACATTTAGTCAGTTTTTCTGTGTGAATATTCACGAGTTGTACGTTTGGTCACTGAAACAACTAGAATGAAAATATTTAAATAAAAAATATATATTGTTTCACGAGTTTCTTGATATTAATATGCTTCATATTTTAAAAGTTTTTGAAATTCGCAGACAGACATGGCGGCGCAATGGAAGCGTTCCTGATTGGTCAATCAAAATGGATGCGCAACGCCACACCTTATATTTTAACATCATGTTGTAATCGATGTTTGAGTCGTTTTAAACATACAAAAATTTTTTAATAAGTTATTTGTTATTAAAATCGTTTAATTTAATCAAGAATAAAGTTATTAATCGGACCAAACCAAACCAATACAAAGATTTCAAACTTTATTTTACGTATATCAAAATTGTTTTATACAAATTCTGCAATATATATATATTTTTTTTGCTTCAAATATTAATGTTAATTAAACTTGTGTGAATGACTTTGCTCAAGTATCGTTACTAGACAACAAAAATACTGCAACTTTTGGTCAGGAAATTATTCCTTTCCATCCTTTACTTCACCTTTTCACAGCATATGTGATCCTTCCCACTCCCAAAAAGCCACAATCGTCTCCAACAATTTTGCTAAAGAGCAATCATAACGTGTGTATGGTGTAAAGAAAATTTTGTGTTTAAATACTTTTTTATGACTTTTGTTACTGAAAAATATACAATGACTACATTGCTGTATGAACCATAAGAGCCCAACCACTCACGTACGAAACTAACGAGTTCAAGGTCCTTAAGCTTAAAAAACACAAGCAGTTGATAAATCTAAAATTAAAGTATTTGAGAAAAGTCTGGTTAACACACAGATCTTGGATCTATCACAGGCTAACATGTGCGTATTGTGATCACCATTTCAAGTTTGTTAAGTTCAGTTTACTACAAAAATATGTTTTCTGCTCTAAAATATAAGGTATGCAAAGTTTTTGGTCAAAGTAACTGGAGATAACTTGCGTATCCTATAAAACTTTTGTAGTGGTTTTGGAACTTTGGCTAACTTTAAAAAAATTGATTTCTATTTTGTATACATAATTGTAAGTTCTTATACAATTTCAATAAAAAATTTAAATCTGAAAAGTAATACGTGATTGAAGCATGACAATTTAAAATTGTAAGTCCAAATTATTATTAAATAATTTTGTATTTCATGACGAAGATATTGCATTTTCATTAATTAGACAATTTTTAATAGAAAACGAGATGTTCCTGAAAATATCTTTTTATAAATTAGTAGGTTTTACATAAAGTATATCGACGCCCCGGGCGAAGACTATGCCCTGCTTCGAGGCCTGGACGAAGACTACGCCCTTTTCTGGAGTCTGGACGAAAACTATGCCCTTTTGTCTGTTCCAGACGAAAACTATGCATTTTTAGGATCCCGGACGAAGACTATGCCCTTTTCCGGAGTTCGGACGAAGACTATGCCCTTTTCTCGCGCTCGGACGAAAACTATGCCCTTTTGGAGTCCCGGACGAAGACTATGCCCTTTTCCGGATTTCGGACGAAGACTATGCCCTTTTCTCGCGCTCGGATGAAAACTATGCCCTTTATACGAGTCCGGATGAAAACTATACCCGTTTTTTCTAGTCCGTGTGAAGACTATTACATTTTTTCCGAGTCTGGACGAGGATATTGACTTTTTCTGGAGCCGGGATGAAGTACAATTCATTTAAGCTCACCGTACATTTGTTTTTGTAATTAGATAAATAGTCAAATATACTTATATAGTGGTTGTTGTTTACATTTACATAAATGATTGTAAATAATAATACAAACTCAGGAATCGTTTTATAAGCATGGTAATTTACAATTAATGAATATGAAAGACTCTTTTATGTTTTATTTTCAAATTTAATTTCTTTTCTACATTTTTGTTGATTATAATAAGTAACTAATATAATAAAATTTGTACAATTCGTGATATAATAAAATACAATTTTCGTAAGAAAATTAAGAAAAAAGTAAACTTTTTTTTATTAATTAATGTGTGCAAGACATGAATATTTAGATTACAAAGTATTTTTTAACACAAGAATAAATTAGCAAGTTTAAATTAATTACAGTTATTCTTATGTACAATTCACGGAATCGTTTAAAAAAAGCTCAAAAACTCCTTTTTTTAAACACTTACCAATACTCCAAATACTGAAGCCGTTAGACCTGCTAAGAATAATGATTACGAGTTATTTTTTTACAAAGACGTCTGTAGATTCACGTGCATGTGAATCTCGATGTGAAAATAAAACTTATAACAAACGTTTTGACACAAGTATCGCGAAATCTTAAAATGTTTAATCGTTTTCAAAAGCTTCGTATTCGTGAGCTTCTTCCAGCGTACTAGTAGCTGTTACCCACCCACCAAAAGCATAAATCAGCAAATCTGGAGGGTTTTTTTTTTGTTTTAGGAAAAGTAAAACACAAGAGGGGTTAGTAATTAACATTGGGGTGTTTTTTAATTAAGTTTCCGTCCAAACTCGAAAAAAAGGGTATAGTCTTTGTCTGGGACCAAAAAAAGGGCATAGTTTTCGTCCGGGACCAAAAAAAGGGCATAGTTTTCGTCCGGGTTTGAGAAAAGTGCATAGTCTTCGCCCGGGCTCGAAAAAAACGGGCATAGTCTTCGTCGGGGACCAAAAAAGGGCATAGTTTTCGTCCGGACTAGAAAATAGGGCATAGTCTAAGCCCGGGACGTCGAAAGTGCATAGTTTTCGTCCAGGGCCAATTAGGGAATAGTCTTCGCCCGGGGCGTCGATATATTTATGATTTTTTGATAATTTATAAAATCTCTTACTTTTCTTTAAATCAGGTCGTCATAATTGAGTGTCTCTTGTAAATACCAATTGTTTAATTGTTAAGTAAGTATAAATTGTTAATAATTTTTAGCAATTTTTTTCAGAGGAATACAAAACGTAAACTTGTCATTAAAAACTTTTTTGCATGCTCTTCGAGTAAATAAGATGATCCAAATGTGTACACACACAAACAACCCTATATTGTAGTAATTGTTGGGTTCATACACTTTATTGCACAACATCCCATAGCTTTTCCTAGGCCCCCACTGCTCTTCCACAATGTAAGGAAAAATCAGTTTCATTTTACCAGAATTTCCACTCAAAATCTAGGTTAGTTTTACCACGCCTTCATTATCCATCTAAAGCTCTTTCATTTTATCCCTTTAGATCCCTAAATATTTAAGAAAAAATTTATCTTTTTAATAATTTTCTTCATAACTTTAATTAGGATAAATTTTTAGAGTTCTCTGAACTTTTTGAGCTCTTACGGTAACTTAAAATATTATTTAAAGTAAGAAATCAGATGTGAAGATATATTTACTTTATAAATTCTTTATAAACCGTAACATTTAGCCAAAGACGTATTGGTGAATAATGGAGTACTAAAGTGGAATGTTTTGGAAAGAGAGCCATTAGTATTTAGATTATTTAATACAGGAGAAGTATGGTTTTGTAAAGAGTGTGATGAGTTTCCAAAATTATTTTGGACGTTCATTTATTAGACATAAGACTTTGCATTTTAGATAAGTATTTTGTTAAGGTATACTAAAAAAGTTATTGTAGTCTACTGGGGTTAAAAAATTTCAGATTTTTTAAAAGAAAATTTCAAAAAGGTAGATATCCTTTCACTGAATAAAATGAAACTACTATTATTGAAAAAAGTTTAGAGTCTTCAGCCAAGTTCAGTGAACCTATTTTGTTTTGATTTTTTAACTTTATTTACCTGTACAAACTCCAATCCGTTAGCTATTGCTCTAATTGTATTACTTTCCTTTAGACGTGTGAGTTTATATTTACAAAAACTTTCATAATAACCGTAGATTGTATGTCTTAAAAAACTTGTTAACGATGTATGAGGTGAAAATTAATAATTTTGTATTTTTTTTGAGTGATATGCTTGTATATTACGAATCTCTAGAAGTGTGTGATAAATTTGTTTTGATTGATAAGGCTGAGATTAACAGCCTACAAAATGGCGTCACAACAAAATATGTAGAAAAAATAATAATTAATATAAGTAATTTTTAATATAGTTCCATTGCATAACCTATGACATATACACAAATTTTTAATAGACATAATGTAATAGATTTCTAAATACACTTCGTATAGTAATGCCCTTCATTTACATTATTCAAAACTTATGGAGGAAATTTCAAATATACTTTTCTCATAATGGGCACAAACTGCAACTACTTTTTCACACGCTCGAGCCAATCTTTGCATCTTCGTGATCACTTTGGGCCCACGGGTAATAGTATATTACGTACCTAGGGAGAGAAAATAAAGAATGTCTCAGATCGCAGGAAATTTGCGATCTGAGAGATTCTTTGTTTTCTCCCGTGGGTTGTATACGATGTTTCACCAATCCTGCGCCGGGAGAAGAAATTTTGGTTCCGCAAAGCGGAACGAAAATTCCTTCTTCCTGCGCGGTATGGTGAAATAGTTTATTACACACCTAGTGAGCAAGGTTAGGAATGTCTTAGATTTCCCGTGAATAAACGCTAAATGTAATGCATTTTTGAACCTCCAACCATGGTGCGTATTCTGTTTTTCATCAATCCTGCGCCGAGAGAAGGGATTTTCCTACTTGTGGGAAGGGAAAAGTTCCTACTTTCGACGCAGTATGATGAGAGAAGGTTTTTGCGACCTTCGAACCTCAAGTCCTTTTCTGCCCTAGGGCATCAAGCGATACACTCGAAGCAAAGTGTACCCACAGGCACGATATTGCACTTTGCACCCTCGGTAAGAAAAACAACATAAGCGACGCAGGCCCAAACACACAACCACGACGCTCTTTGGGCGCTTATGTTTACACTTTGTGCCATAATGACGTAATAAACCATTATTATCAATTTCGTTCACAGTTATATATGTCCCATAATCGTAACTCAAATACACTTTTTCACTATGGGTGCATCTACCCTTTAATTACTTTGCTCCTTAGGGCGGAAAAGTACTTTAGACCTGGGAGGCCCAAAAGTGATTAGTGAGAGCAAAGTGTGTCCAAGATTTTGAACCCTCTGCAAAAAACGACGTTCGCCACCTTGGGCATAAATATACAAAAACCCTGACCTTCGGGCAAGATTTTTTACTCTTCCCCAATGGTATGAAAACTAGTACTGATATTTTCTTTCATACAATTGGAAATTGTAGAACAAATTTTATTAGTAAGTCAAGTGACTGGTTTTGAAAATTTAGTGCCTTTACCAATTTTAAGTAACTTGATAAAAATCTATTCAGCGTAAATTTTTGTCATTATAAAAAATAGCAAATATTTCCTAAAGAAATAAATATTATATAGTTTCTTGTATGACTGTGATCTAAAATTATTTTTTATTATCGGTGAAATTTCGCGAGAACCACCATTTATAATTATTAATTTCCACTTAAGTGGCTTCTTACAGTAAGATGGATCTTTCAAAGTAATTTATGGAATTTCAAAAAATTTATGAAAAACAGTACATTACATCAGTAGGACGTAAAGTTGAGCACAGAAGGGCGTGATTGTTGCACGTTTATGTCCAAGTCACGTACATTTTTTTTCTTATCATTTTGTTCTTTTATTTTCATCGAAGCAATAACTTAAATAGATACAAATTTTTTAACAACATACCACTAAGTTTAATTAGGTTCTGTGTTCCGGAAGATAGAGATGTACTCTATGCTGTTGTAATGTTATACAACTCGTCAAAAGCTCGACGGATCATTTAATTTGTTAAAACTTATAACGTATACAATATAAACATACAGTTTAATAAGTTTCATAACATTTGCAAAAAGTAAGTTAAATTATAATTTTGTAAGTATAAAACAGACTTTTTTTAAAGTAAATAATAAGTAACATCGCGATTGTAAGATTTTACACGATTATTCAAGTTAATTGCAGTGTAAACTTAGTTGCTAATAGATTCAGTCTAAGTAAAAAAAAAGCAGATGTAAATACTGTTATTGTAATGAAATAAATAAACAAGCTTGGTGAAAAGGGATCATCATTTTTATTCTTTAATATCTGACGTTTCATCGAAACAAGTCAACCTCTTCAAAGACCTGCAATAGTACGTTATTAACAAGAAACATTACTCATAATACAAAGCTGTGCCAACCAAGAAACATAGTCATAAATACGCATGCATGCTTATACATAATGTTACAAGAAGCGCCTCCCTGACCACTTCATGACGATAACATAGTTGTACATAGACTTACAAACAAAATTTATCATATAATAAAATAAACTAATAAATTAAATCAAACATGATCAGAACTTTCATTTTTGATATTTACGGTCGTACCAAAAAATCCACCAATCATGACCGCAAATAACCAGGTTCATACACACAGACAAAATTATAAGTAAGAACAAGCGGCTAAATTTATGCATATAACGCAGTTTTTGCATATAAGGCACGACTGATACGAGGGAATATGTTACTGTTATTACCACACTGTGTAAAAAGTTGGTACTGTTGGTGTAGAGTTAGTTAACAAGTGTACACATTCCCACGGGATAAAAAAAAGAAAGCCTTCGAACACAATGATTATCACACTTAACTTTGCATTGAGTGTCAATCGTATTTATTCTGAACAAGCTAGTATTATATCGTTTTTTGCGATTTATGGCGTTAATTTTATTTTACAGACATAAATTTTAGTTAAAAAAAAATTATATTTTCTCAAGATCTATGAGTTTTACGTTAACGTTGTAACCCGAAATTTAAATAAAAAAAACAAGTAAGTTAGATAGGGGAAAACAATAAATTTACAATTTTTCAGCATTTTCGCGATTTAATATTATAGCTAAATATGTTAAATAAAGCTTAAATTTAATATTATAATTAAATATGTTAAAAACAAAAAAGTTTTATTTGGACGAGACCTTTAACTATTACGTATGATTTATTATCTTGAGTGCAAAACAAAAAAGTTGGATAGGGGAAAACGACTTTTTATTCATTTTACTAGCACTTTTCGGCTCATAGAACGTGTCTGTTACATCCTAGGTAAAAATGTTTTGCACAAAAAAATTGTATTTCAATAAGATCTACAACTTTTACGTTTAATATGATAATTAAAAGTACAAAACAAATAAGTTAGATAGGAAAAAATTACGTTTTTGAGATTTTTGAGCACTTTTTGGCTCATAGAACGTTTGGGTTACATCCTAGACGAAAATTTTAAATACGAAAAAGTTGTATTTCAAGAATATGTACAACTTTGTCTTTCACAGCAAACCGCAAAAGTATCATGTTATAAAGGTATAGTCAAAAAACTATTTTTTTTTTCACTGAAAGTACCATTTTAAAACGACTGCAATTTTTTTTCTAAAAGAGGAAACCTTATGTATTTTAAACCATCATGTAAGACATAAGAGACGAAGCAATTTGTCAAATTTCAGTCCAATCCGAAAAAACTGCATGAGTTAATAAAAAAACTTGATTACGCCCATACGTACACCCCTGACGCTGAGATTTACGATCGCAATTTTTTTTGTATCAAAACTTTTTTTACACAAAAACAATTAGTTTTAAAGGTACTTACACTTTTTGCTCTAGCAAAAATATAGGGCACTTCTGAGTATCAGTCATGCCTAAAAACTGAGGGTCACTAAAAATTCAGCAGTAGAGCTCTCATACATATACTTATCTTGATTTTCAGCCATAGACTGGAAAAACTATAGTAGTTAGGACGGACAAATTGGATCGGGAAACCGGAATAGGAATGAGATGTATGAAGGAGACTGTGATTAAATTTTTAGAACCCAAAATATAACATATGGAAAGACATAAACCAATATATGTTTATAAAACATTCATTTACTCTGTTATTATATGATAAATTTTATTTGTAAGTCTATATACAACTATGTTATCGTCATGAAGTGGTCGGGGAGGCACTTCTTTTAACAGTATGTTACAGTGGGTAGTAGGGTGGGGCAGTGTGGCACGTAGGGTCACGCCGTGCTGATTGGCTCCGCCATTTTCAGCACCTCCCACTATTTTCCAGTGTATATAGATATACAGTTCTGTGCCTAAGTCATTGCAGGGCCTCTCTTATAATTGCGCTGCCCCTACGCACTTGCGCAGTGCAGCGAAAGCGCGATTGTAGAATGGCATTGTGGAGTGGTGTGATGTGAAATGTTATTTACCATTTCAAATTGACCGCCACTGACATGTGCTAAAAATGGCGGCTATCCGCCGCACTGTCCCTCGACCCGCTGTACAGTATGTATATGTGTGCATGCGTCATTGTGACTATGCTTGTTGGTTAGTACAGCTTGATGTTATCAGTAATAATTCTTGTTAATACTATTTGTAGGTCTTTGAAGAGGTCGATGTGGTTTGATAAAACGTCAGATATTAAAAAATAAAGAATTTCGATCCCTTCTTATTAAGTTTGTTGGTACTTATTTCATTAATTTAACATGGAGCAAGATGTAAATGTTGATGGTTTTTTACATCATTGGAGTCCTTCTAATTACTATTATGATAGTTACATTTATAATAAATTAGGGCAAGGACAGGACAGTGCTAATACTTTTTCATTTAAAAGATGTAAATTACAAGCGGTAAAATATGTGACCCGAAATTTCACCGGTTCTGACTTACTTACTGTTTAACTGAAAGGTTAATAAGTAACGTTGAAATTATTGGTAATGAAACTTAAAAATAGATTTTTCAAGTAATTAAGTCTTACAATAAATAAATGATGTTTTTCATTACAAGCTAATAATGATAACAATAAATAATTTTAGGATGGCTAGAAATTTTATAACTTAGAGGAATACATAAGTAAGTTTATAACAGAAAGTCAGAAGAGGTTCACAATAACTAATAATGACTTGGAAACGATAATTTTACGTAGGTAACAAAAATCAATTGTTTGCAATAGCATGTCAAGGTTAAGAATTTTTTGCAACCTTGATTGTCACATTTTTATTACCCTATTGAAATATTAAATTTATTCAACCATCAGCATTGTTGTAAAAATAGCGTTTTGGCTTCAAAAGTTGGTTATTTATCATTTCTTACATTAAAAACTGCGATTTAATTACAATCTTCAAAATAAATTGTATATCTTTTTTAACAAGATAATCATTATTTTTAGAACAAGGACGTAAAAGACGATTTTTTGCACAAGTAGTGATAGACGTAAGAAAGTGACCATAATTGTTGGAAGCGAGTGTAATTTTATGACACGAATTTCAGGCATCGGTCACAAATCTGCGTCTATTACATGCGTTGCGTACAAGATTCATCGTTATAGAGTGTGAGAAATAGATATCTCGCACACATTATTATGAAAAATTTAAATAAAAAAAAACGCTATCATGCTCCGAGAAAAATTAGCGCTTAAACTGTTTTTAGTTGACTTACTTTATTTTACTACATTAAAATAACAACAGTAAAACATTTATTTAGCCACCTTTATTATTGTAAGTTGACTAAATTTAGAGAAAAATATGTTAGGGTAGGGCAGTAATCAGGAATTGAAGATATTCGAACTGAAATTTGTATGAGGTAGCGATAGCATCTAAAACCAAAAAAGTCTCATAAAATATACTACGAGATTTAAAAAACTTGATAAAAAGACTAAAAAGATAGTTCATACTACTGTACAGTGAGACCATATGTTAATAAGTTAGCTCTTAGGGTATAGAAAACAATGAAGACGTTATAAGGTTGTAAATCAAATTTTACAATATTGACTATATTATTAAACGTTACACTTATAATTCGATGTTTCATCAATCATTTTTTCAAGGTTTTTGTTCCAACTTGATAATTAGAAATTGAGTACATAATTACATTTTTTGAAATTAAACATGAACAAATTTAAAGGTGACTTGGAAAGAGATCTTTAAAAAAGTGTATGATTATCATTGTTCTATAGGTCGATTGGCAGTAAATGATTTCTTTCTCACCTGGTTTTCAAGTAAAAGGTTATAAATGTTCATAACAAGTAGTGATTAATATAGGATCAGTTACTACTTCCATACAGAGGTGGTAGAAAACTTAAATCACTAGGTTAACAAGCTGTTTGCAGTAAAATAAAATTTTTTTACCTAAAGTTTAGTTTAAAAAAAATAGAATAAATGTAATAGAGTCAAATTTTGTATCGTAACTTAATCAACATGGGACAAAGCGTACTTTAGTTTCAAACACAAATTTTTTTGATGATTTACATCCTGTGGTGGAAATTATATGAACCAAAATTATAAATTTGTGTAAGAAAAAAAAGAATACACTCAAATACAGATCTATTTTTCGTAACAAAAGAAAATGTAAATAACCAAACCAAACCAAATTGCACAGTAATATAAAACTGTGCGCTATTCTTCTGAATAAGGTGTAGTGTTCCGAAACAGCTGTAACGTATTCCTTCGGAATCAATATTTATGAAAATCAGTTAAAACTAAATTTGTTTTAATTATTACTTTTTGAATTATATAATTGCAACTTTAAGTAATAAGTCAATTTATGAAAGGTTATACTATTGTGCATACCATTATACATATATAATTGATTCAAGATGTATAATTTTTTTTATTATTATACGATACACAGCTTCGAGTATCCAATGAAATCGTCGACTTCACGACGAGTGATAAATTTTAATTCAAAATTTAGATTCAGCTAATCAACTTGCATACATCTAATACAAAATATGACTGAAATTTCGAGCCAAAATACTGGCATAACATGATAATTCATTCAAGGTAGGATGTTCTAAAATCACATCTACGGAATTTTTTTTCGTGGATAGTAGTAGTATACTATACAGCCTGGCAGAATAGCTTACAAAACTACTATGCAGTACCGAGAAATGTTATGTCAGACTTTACTTTAAATAGTAACGGAGGAATTTTTCGTATTCTGTAATATATTTTATGTAGCATGCTCTTTGCAAATATTATTAGAAGTGGGAGTAATATAACCTCTACATGTATGTTTAAGGCAAAGCCTAGAGTGTTATTTCACTCATGTGCGAGTTTCATATTTACTTTCCGTTTAAGGAACAGTATTAATTTTTGCTTTTCCAACTACAATATGACATTTTTCCTGAAGACAAGGAGCACAACTGCAAGATAACCTTCCTAGTAAAAATTGCATACGCTATTTATTAGAAAAGTATTTTGGTATGCTCTGCGTGGAAATTGGCCACAAAAATCAGATAAATCAGAGTATCCAAACATAAAAAGAATAGCAAAATACTTTCCTACAATCAGAGAATAAGAATTTTGATCCAAAGAAGTATGGGAACTTTATGCTATTATTTACAGGAAACAAAGTCGTGATTCTACCGGAGGAATGGAAAAGTTATACTTACCGAAATTGATGACATTATAACAGTTTTGTGCAAAAAGACTTTTAGTTAAAAAACTGTTTTAAATATATTATAGATGATGCAATATTAGATTATCAGCCTGTATTTGCAACAAATTAATAAGGATGAGTTGAATTGTACACATACAATAAAATATCAATCATTTTTAGGAACCTATAAACTATTATTCTATATATCTTATAAGCGTTATACGACATTAAAAAATATAATTTTTTTTTTTTTATTGCCTTCGATGGCGTACCTGTTAAAACTGCATGTATACTCATGCCGTTTCAGTAGAATAGAAACAACATGTAACAACACTGCTATTGTAGTACAGTTTCGTAACTAAAACGGTATGATTTTCTTTCTCAGTATACGTGTATTACGTGAGTCTGTACTTAGCGCCAAAGTGTAGCTATTCTGTCAAGAAATAAAGACTAAAGTAACGTTTTCTTTATATCTTTTTCTGTCATCATAACTTTTTCCATCAAAATTTTAATGTATTAAAGCAACCACACAGAAAACATAAAGTGGGGTTGCAAAAGAGTTAAAAATAAAATGAAGAGAGACAAATGTTTTTCGCATTCTTAAGTCAAGAGAAGTTTATATGCTATGGTGGGAGTCAGAAAGTGAGAGAAGCCTCTCCCAAACATTCAGTATTTAACTTGAACTGATACTCAATAATCTTGCGTTCACTTAGCAAAGGGAGCCACGAGCTAGTTATTTTATAATTGCGTTTATATCTCTACAACTGTATTTTAATGTTCGCTTTTTCTGATGTTTAAGGTTTAATGATTAAATGAGCTTTTATTCACAATATTTTTTTTCAATTTATTATGACTGCAAAAAACAGTTAAAAAAGTTTTACAGAAAAACTCATCGCCCCTTTTGTAAGAATCCTTAGACAGAAAAGTTTCCACAACTCAATTAATATAATGTATTGGTGTTTAAAATTTTCTTATCGTTTGAATGCAATGGAAAAATCTTTTCTAAATAAAAGAATTGAATTGTTTTCATTGGTTGTAAAACAACAAAATTAAAGAAAAACAGTGACTCAACTTGTGTTAGAAGAAATATATTTTTGTTAACATTAGTAAATAGAACTTTTCAAGGCTGTCAACGACTATTAGTGATCGTTTTGAACTTCTTACAAAAACGTAAGTTAATATCAAAATAATTTTTTTTTCCATTTTTCTTAATTCAATTTATCAATAATCACTTGATATAAATTTCACATTTTTATTTAATATAAAGAAAAACAAAGCTACCACTGTTTTTGGGAAAGAGCTTTTTACTTGGTCTGGTGCGAATTTTTTACTGATCTGCAATATAATTTTATTTCTCTTACCTGACTACTTTAATGATGCACCACTATGTAGTGCTAGACGCACTCGCAAGATTAACAAGTTTCACCGTATACATGCAGAAAAGAATCACAAGTATATTTACCTTAAAAATATTACCACAAAAGTAGACCTAAATTTGTAATTTCCGAGAAATTAGATTCCAAATAAGTTAAGTCAGTCGTAATTGAAAAGTATTATTTTAAATTTTTAGTGATACTCGTTGTTATAAAGCCTCATTAACTCACAATCAGAGTTATTGAAAAATATTCTTTGAGTATCCATGTATTTAAAAAGGTCAAAACCAAAATGAAATTAAACTATTGACTTTCCCATTTATAACTATTATTTTTAAAATTTTTATGTGTATGCAAATTGCAGATGTAAGAATTTTTTTCACATTTCGTTCGAAAATAATCAAGTTAAAAGTAAATAGATAAAAAATTTATTTTTTAGGTTTACTACATTACGGTAACTCCCTGAGAGCGATACATTAGAGTCAGGAGAATAACTCAAAATTTAAAAATTTTTTTTACTATTTAATCAGAAAGAAGACAAGTATAAAACAACATGATTATAATTTATGATTGACAAGCATAGAAGTTGTTCGAATCCACTAAGAAATCTTAGTGAAGCGAACTATATTTCTATAACATATACTTTTTTATAAAGTGTTTTGACCTTGAAACTATTTAAGAAGTTGTCATATAAGGAGCCTTCGTTTTCTTGGAAAAAGTTATTTAGTAAGTAATGTTTCTTAAATACGTATTACGACATCAAAATTAAATAAAATTTTATGAATTTTTTGTATACTTCAAATAGATGCGAGCATCTTTGTTTCAAAATAGTACTAATATAAATTGAAATGACTTTTTTTAACTTCTCTATTAATTATAATAAGAAAGATTTCTTAACATGTATTACCAAAAACTAATTGATTTTGGTACTCATTTCATGAAAGTCTAATAAATGAAAGTACTTTTACATATCTGCTAAGACTTACTTGTTAGTTGTAAGACCCCATCAAGAAATATTTGTAGGTATAAAAAAATGACATTGACTTTTATAAAAATACTAAATTCTAGTCGCTAACGTCTTTTAAATAAGCACATCTCGCTACATTTTTTTACTAAAGTTTCAAACTTAAAGTGCAGTATTGAAAGTGACTATCAAAAATTAAGTTGCACTTCATCTCCTTTGTACTTAAAAAATTTATATATAAATCCATGATTTAGTACCTAATAAGACACATAAAAATAATACTGGATACGTCATTTAATCAAAGAATCAATCAATTGTATTTCTTAGGTCTGCAGCGAATAGTCAACAATAGTAGTATAACAATTGAATAAAGATTTATGGCACATCAAAATATTATTTTTGAAAGCATCAGTGCTACTACTTATTACAATTTTAACATTAAAGTTTAGCCATCATAAAAAATAAGAATTAGATATGGAAATTTTTTTTCATTCAAGACGGTAAAATACCGCGATATATTTCTTATCATAATTATACCTTATAAAAGTACAGATTAAGAAAAACTTACTATTTCGTGGGTTATACATTTAAGTGTTTAGCAAAAAGGAAGAATAAGTTTATGTGTATTGAAAATAACTTAGTGTATCAAGTAGAATTCGCTTCTTTATTGATTGCATTTTTGTTAAGAATTGAACAATCTTTTATAATGATCTGAACACAAAATGGTTATTTTCGTTTGGTTTTTATGGCATGGATCTAATATTTGGTTGTTTCCATTACCTAACTTTACAACAGAAATTTATATTAATACTTTCTTTGCATACTCAGTTAGCCCACTCTTTTGTCCATCAAATAAAATAAGCAGTTTTCGTACCATGGGTGCAAAGTAAGAAAATCTCGTCAAAAGAGCGGGGTTTTTGTATGGTGGTGCCCAAGGTCCAAAAGACGTTTTTTGTTCCGTCGGCACAAAGTCATACTTTGTACCATGGGCACACTTTGCGCCTACTAATCACTTTACTTCCTAGGGTGGAAAAGTACTTTTCCGCAAAGTAAGACCCGAGGGTGCAAAGAGATCTGGCTTATGGTAAGAATCATATATTACGTTACTTGATGCCAAAGTACAAACATGAGCGTCTGAAGGGTGCGGTTGTTGTATATTTGTGCTCGAGTTGCGTATATTGTTTTTCTTACGGTAGGTACAAAGTGCAATGTTGCACCCATAGGAACACTTTGCGCCCAGTCAATCACTTTAAGCCATCCAAGTTGATTACAAGGGCGCAAAGTGTGGCCCGAAGGCGCAAAGCGGTAGCTGCACTTCATGTCCATGGAAAGAAAAATACTTTTTTTGCAAGTACAACATACAAATTATTAAAAATTATAAAATATCTGTACAATTAGTAAAAAATTTATCTTTCACAATTACGTTTGTATTTGCTGTTTAATCAATACCTAGGTAATGGGCATACATGTATTTGAGCATTTATGTACGTACATGATTTGTTTGCTCATGCCAATCGGAGCTGGGACTATAACAATAATACATTGAAAAGTCAGAGTATTCCTAATCTTGAACAAAAAAAAAAAAAAAATTTCCCGTATGCAACTAGTGCTTCTACCGCGACTCTTTTTCAATAATCACAGCCGACAACATATCCAATAATTGGTAGAGATATTTCAAATTCTATATAGTCCATTTCATTGCAATTTTTACTCTGGCAAGTACAAAGATATTTAAGTAACACTGTTCAAACCAGTAGAAACCTCTATCTGTGAAAGATAAATGGTAAACTATTCGTCTTTGTAAGGAGACGAGGCGTGCTTCTTCTAACCATCTATGGGACTGAATTAACGTAGGTAAAAAACGTTTAAAATCATGGCAGAAGAAGAAAATATATTGAAATTCTTTATTAAAGATTATTTCACAGTATTAGCTATTAAAAATACTAAGATATAGAAATCACAACTTTTTTTTATATTGAGCTGAAGTTGAATAGATAATATACCACGATTCGCGGTTGGGTACACTTTAATACACACCTATAAGTATCCCTGAGCGATCGCTGGAGAGCTGTACTAACACACAATCAAACAGGGACAATTATGGCTTATAAAAATTTACAACGTAATCTATAACTATGTTGTCATAGCATAAATATTTTATTTACTCTAACTATCGTAGATAACATTTCCAATAATGTTTTATCCTAAAAAACAGGTTTTTGGTAGGTTTAAATGGTTAACAATTTTCAGAAAATACGTGACTTAAATGAAAATTAGAAAAATTATTAGGGTATTCGTATTATTCCTACCACATTTTTACTATCACTTTACCTACATTAATCCAGTTTCATTGGAAGCCGAAATAGGCCACTGCTTGTACCTTTTAGAGTACCTAGCCAGCTTGAGGATATTATTTAAACTTTTTGATGAAGATTGTTTGCTTAAGCAATGTCATGAACGTTTTCGAGATAACCCATACGATTGATAAATTACAGAATACTAAATTTTTGAGATGTATCTGGCGTTGAAACAAATAGGAAGAATGTAAGGTTGGTCGCACGTTTCTATGACTTTTCCATAAATTACCGAACATCATTTACTTCGATTGAACCCTGGCTATGTCCACAACAGTTAATAGAATTACACATTTTAATTAGAGCTGTATACTTTGAGAGCACTTGGAGCAAGAGTTCCATGCGTTGAAAAAATGTTGTTATGCGATGTTGCTCTAACCTCGTTGTGCTGCTTTTCATGGTTGTAACTACTCAAATTTTGTAATGTATATGGTCAGCAGATAAAGTATATTACACACCTTGGGAGGTAAAGTAAAGAGTATACTTGATCAAACATTTGTCGACAAATATGGCATTTAGGCTTTTTTACTGCCTTCCGTGATGTGCGTGAGATTTTACATGAGGTTACAAAGAGAAACTGATTAATTATCCACATCAGGTAATAATAATTAAACCCCAGATTTCAGCAGTGTGATGAACGAATTTATCATGCAAATACAAATGCTTGCAAGTACATATTTATGTATGTATGAATGGTACTGTGAATACACACGTAAGTGTTTGTGTTCTATGCATAAATACACAACTTTACTATTTATTATTTATTGACGTCATGTAAGTTGCAGATTTTACTATCCACACAAAATCTCATCCAGTTAATGTAATTACTTTTTTAAACATATTGATCGAAAAAGTGGTAAAAAATTAATATTAAAAAAGTGAAAAATTATCAGAACATTCCCGACTTGCAACTTTATACGCAATTATATGAATAAAAACTGCGGTTATAATTCTTAAATAAAGCTCTCTTCACATACCTAATTATATAAAAATATAAAGTCTTTTAAAATTAGTTTTCAACTAACTCGTATTGCTTTAAAAGGCTTCATTAACCAATTTAAACTTTAAAAAAAAAAAAAAAAAAAATATTGTAATAACACTGCATACCTTGTTCGCACTGTCAAATCAGTTAAGTCTTTAATATCACATCTCCATTATTATTACTGTAGCATCAGCGACTCTAAATTACGATGTAATATTGTGTCTTTGACAGCATTAAACACAATTTTAATATTTTCTGTGTCAACGGCAGTAGTAAAGTGGTGAAATAATGATTTTTTTGGATCCCTTTTTACGGATACAAGGAGATCCAATATAAAATTTTGAACATCTTTCATGGAATGTGAATCACCCGTAAACTGTGGAAAGTACCAGCAGATATTCGTGTCTTCAGATCGGACTTTCTTCTCTAGCAGATCGGTTTTATTTAGAAATAATATCACTGACACTCCATAGAATATCATATTGTTGATAATTGTATCAAATATATTTCTGGACTCTTCTAATCTGTTTGTTCTCCTGAAAATTAAGAAAAAAACTTTTAGTTGGTACCAATAAAATATACCTAATTTATGATCAAAAAACGAATCAATCATTATATTATTTTTTTTAGTGGCTGATTAGAAGCATAATTTATCATTAGGACAGAAGTCAATGAATTTAAACAAAAAACAAAAGGTCACTTAACTTGGGTAAGAAAATACGCTTATGCTTAACAGGTCCGACAGTTACATTCGTTATCCTAGCATTACAAGTGATAACATTAGAAATACACAGTGTAAGATATTTAGAGCTTCGATAGCTTAGTGGTAAGCGTGTTAGCCTCCTAGCCAGAGGTACTTGAAGGATCGTAGGTTCAAATCTCGTCGAAAATTATCGAAATTTTTTTTTCGGTCTTTTTTGATGGAATGAGTAATTTTTCTGGAGACGTCTAGATCTCCAGGGGCTTCTTTTTCGAAGGAAAGCTAACACCTGGTCAGATCATCGGGTAAAATCACTGTCGGTTATAAAAAGGTCCATGCAGCGAGTTGGATAATTATTTGGAAAAGATTCTTCCATTGAACTTGTTAATAGCTGGGGGTATGCTTGAGACAATCGATGCGCGCTGTTATAGTACCCAGTAAGATGGATAACCGAGCTGTCTCAGGGGAACTTTGCAAGAGACCCGCACGAAAGAAAAAAGAGCTATGATATACCGAAAGCCGAAAAGAGTCCTAGAATAGAAATTGAATATTTTATATTAGTTTAATTCTGCGATATTTTTATAAACATATTTATAAAATCTAATTTTTTTTGTGATTAACAGCTTACATGTACATTTAACAATAAAATAAAAAAAAGATAAATTTTTATACAGAGAATGCATTTTCTAAGATTTTTGAATTTCATGTTTAAGTTGTTGCCCAAAAATTTAAACAAAAAATTTATACGTAACATGCAGCTCAATTTTTACATCGATGGCATAACTGCTACATTTTTTACCTAAGTATAAAGTATCACTATATTCTTTTTTTTTCTACATTAGCTTCTTAACTATTTTTGTTTAATAGTATTTTTCAGACAATAATAATCACATTTTAAGTATAAATGTATATTACAAAAACGCAGAACACAATGTACAACTTCAGTCAACCACACATTTAAATAAAATCTACAAATTTTTCTGACCTCACAACACTTTCAATAAAAACTATAAAACATACAGTCAAAACACTCATTTTTTAAACTTTTCTACTACTTTTTTAAATTTTAAAGGGAATGATTCCGAAAAAAATAACAAAAATGATAAAAAAACTTTTTTTTTGAGATTTACAATTTCTTATTGGAACCGAATATGTAAGTCTAAAACTTTTTACGATAAACCCAAAAACTTTTTTTTTTAACCTATGAAATATTACCATTTGACTACAAAAGCATAAGAAATTTTTTTTTTGTTGTACACAGGTAAAATATTTGATAGTAATATTACATGCTAAAAACTAGTTAGAATTTTTTTTGAGTTGTACAGTTTTGGGGCTAGTAAAATTTATTACTCCAATAAATTTTTCTAGATTTCAAACTGTTAGATCATGGTATGAAAACAAGACAATAAAGCAAATTTGAGCTGAGATTAATTGAAACTTCGAGAATAGTCAATTTATATGTATATGCCCATGTACACATCAATGTTAGAATTCATCGTGTACCATTCGAACCACTCTAATATTGGGCTCCAAATTCGTCCAAATTCGTTGTACACCAAAAATAAGAAATTGATGCGTAATGACACTTTTAGCTGTAGTGAAAATGCAAAGCACTTCTATGATACAGTAATGATTGAAAATATTTTTAGATATTCTAAAACTATTTTTTGTAGAGCGAAACACAAGATTACTATTCTTTATCAAGGTGGATTAAGAGTTTGAGAGCTTATCTATTTGAGGCCATATAAGCATCTTAAGGCTCTTTAGAGCTACGGGATATTATAATTTTAAAGGTAACTAGACAATTATACGTAGCAGGGGCGCACGGTGGCTCAGTCGGCTAAGTTGCGTGTCAGAACGCGGAAGACCACGGTTTGATTCCCGGCCAAGTGAGATTTTTTCGAGCTAATTCCTCTGCGAATTTCCACATGTGCTTTTTCACCATGCAATGTTCCTTGAGACTTGAATGGACGACCTTTGGCAGAAAAATTGCCTACCACTTAGATCCTTTGCTCTCGAGGTAGTCTATGTGACATCATTACCACACCAACGAATTGAAATACTGTATTAAATAATGTAGAAATATGTAACTAATAATGTAAAAATGTGTTGCGAATAATGAAAAATGTAAGCAATAATGTAATGTGTAACCCATAATGTAACAATTTTCCTTACTGAAACAAGGCTGTATGTACTCGTTTACAATAAAACCTAAAAATAAATGCACTACGTTAGTAGGTATTCATTATTGAAAAAAAAAAAAAAAAAGAAAAATTATACGGTGTTAAAGTAGAGACGCCTACTTAGCGACAAACTCAAATATCTATGAAAATTAAAGATTTTTAATACAGCTTTAATTCTGTACTCCATGCATCTTTATATACTCGAAAGCTTTGAGGTGGAATTAAAGTTAAGGTTATAACAATTTAATTTACTATTAGCAATAAATTGAATTTTTATTTTTTTTATTTTTACTTTTTTTTTTTTTTTTTTTTTTTTTTTCTATCCGGTTACCACGACACCTACTCACCACCTATGTATGGAGGTGTATTGTCACACCTATTTTCCAATTCTTTTACTAATGTTATACTTAATCCATGGGCACAGTGCGAGTATCTCCGGTGAAACACCATGCCAGTTAAACTACATTTTCTGCACTAATGGTGCATCGGGTCACACTCGCCACTGTGTAGTCTTTCCCCGGAAAGGACTTCATAATTTCAGGACATCCACTCCTCACCAGTTAAGTCAGCGCTCTCTGCTGAAGCATCGGATCCAGGCTAAACAGCATCCCCGGAGAAGCCCCCCATGTTTCAGGGAACACTTCTCGCCGGTAAGGTCAGCGATCCCTGCCTGGCGCATCCGATCTGCTAACCCCTACCCATAGCCCTAACACTGTTTTGCATTCACCCAGACCTGAAAACCTGTGGGGCAAGGAAAAAACCCTGGAATTAGACTGAAGAAAAATTCCACGAAAAAACCCGCCCCGAAAAAGCCGGGGTTACATAGGAACTTTTCCCGATGAAAACAGTTTTTGAAAAAATCTGCATTCACCGAGAATCGAACCCACAATCCCTAGAACAAAGTTGTATCAGTAACAAGCACGCTTACCACTGAGCCCATACCACTGTGCAATAAATTAAATTATTGTTTAATGAAATTAGAAATTACTTGTATTCCATATCTTAGCCTTCATAAGTGGTAAACTCAAATTAACTGTGTTTAATGTTTGATTCTTTCATAAATATTAACTATGCTTCATAAATAATAGGTAAACCTAAAAAAGTTACAGCTTTTTATGTTACCAATTAGATAATTTTAATTATCAAGCTAGTTGCCTTAATTTAATAATGAATAGCTGTGCAAGAAAAAAAAGTAGTACTTAATTTTACTACTTCCAATAAAATCAATCCAGCCTACATTTGGCGACATAATTCAGAGCTCAAGAAGAAAAATGAATAATGAGATGACTGACGATAGAAACACAATAACCTTGTTTTTCATTTTTTTAGTCAGTGAGTCAAAAGTAAAAGTTGCAATTATAAAAGTAAGTGATTTAGGTATTAAAAGCTTTTTAAGTATTAAATTATACATCACAGCTAGTTTTTTAATATAATCTTATCGATAAGAGAGAAAACTTAACTATTTTCGGAGCACAGTTCATACAGTTACGACACTGAGCCTGAGAAAGCGTACCAAAGTTTTTGGCTCCATTTCTATGTATGCACACACATACACACACACACACACACACACAGAGAGAGTTACATCATATCAAGAACATGGCTACCTATTTAAACTTTCTCGGGAAGTAACCTGTTATTCTATCAACAATATGGTACTTAATGATTCTGGTGTACGCTACTTTTGGGGGTTACAATAAAACATTCATAATCATTTTTTTCAAAAGCAATAAATCACGGAACTGTTTACTAAAAATACAAGTCATTTGAACATCGCTTTAAGGATGTTTATACGTAATAAATAATATTGACAAAAATAAAAATAAGCACTTTACATTAAAAATCCTTAAAATGTACTGTTTGTCAAAATGTATTTCGTTGGGCAATGATAAACTATTTGTACTAATTTATTTAGACTAATTAAGCATTTATTCAAGTGCTGTGAATAACTCTATATAAACAGCTTTTTTTAAAATTCAGTGGTAATTGAACTATTGATTGTTTTAGTACACTGCAGCTACCTTGTACAGATTTTATTTACATTCAGAACTTCTTAATATAAACAGTATTTTATTGAATGAACTTATTTCAAATTATTAAAAAGAAATGGTATTTTCCTAGGAATTAATAATATTGCTATAAAAAGACCTTTTAAAAAAATTAAAGGGTTCGATAAATTTGATGTGTTGAATTAATTTTTTCAAAGAATTTTTGAAGTTCCTATACAGTGGCAATGAAGAGTATTCTTGATAAATCTTTAGCCTTGCAAAGTTTTAAAATCAAAATATGAGAACGGTCAAGTTTTTTTTTTTTTTTTTTTTTTTTTTTAGTGCAGCACATTTTTTGTTTGACACTCGTATCGTAGTATAATACTATTAAGCACTTATCAAAGATTTTTTAGAGATTGAAAAAAAGGGTTGAGCTCGTGGTGTATAGCAACTTCACGAAAATGTGAGATATGAATAAATTTTGTTTATTCATTTAATTTTTTTTACAATTCTGTAAAGTAAAATATCCGTACTAAAGTAATTATTTTTCATCATACTACACCGAAAGTAGGAACTTTTCCCTTCCCACAAGTAGGAAAATCCCTTCTTTCGGTGCAGAATTGATGAAAAATAGAATACGCACCACGTTCGGAGGTAAAGAAATGCGTTAGATTTCACATTAACCACCCTCGGCAACGTTTTTTCCTGGATTTCTTGGCTGAAATAATTATTTCAACAAATATTTTGAGTAGTTTTAATTTGAAATAGTTACATTAAGTTCTTATATATGTTGTTTAACATTAAATTTTAAGTTTTGCATGACTTCCAGAACAGCAGCACAAAGAAAGTTTAACCATAGGTAAGTTACAACCTTGTAAGAAAGAAAAATAAATGAATAATTTATTATGATACAGTGATCAAATAGGAAGTAATAAACACTTTTTTCATAAAGCTACGTTTGATTTAATTTTTTTTCTCCTATTTTTTATATTTTAATTCATGCACCAAGAATTGAGGCACCAGTCAAGTACATGAGCAGCTGAATGAGAGAAGACGTCAGCTTTCATGTATACTTTAACCATGTCAAAGAGCACGGCAAAATACCCACTCATACTTGTTGAAGTCAAAGCTATGACGATGCACAGTGGTATTCAATGCAAAAATTAGGATAACATTACTTTAAGCCAGTTATCCCAATAAAGGGAGAAATAACTTAGCATCCATCGGTGAAAATATTTATACTCGGTTTTTGGCATTAACTTGTGCAAAATGATCCCCTGAAATCGAATTCGCATGTTGCCAGGCTTGAAAGTTAGTCCAAAATTGTTTAAGACATTTTTTTTTATATCGTGTACCATTTTCCATGGCTGAAAATAGCCATTTTCGCATTTTTTTTGAACTTTAATAATTAATATCCCGGAGAGTATTAACTTCAGAGAAAAGTTGCAAGAGACTTTTTTTGTTTGTGGTCCACAGATGGTGAAAAAATTTTTTTTGAGTAAAAATAGACGATTTGCAAAATTTGTTTAAAAAAATTGTTCAAACAATTTTGGACCAACTTTTAAGCCTGGCAACATGCAAATTCTATTTTAGGGGATCATTTTGCATAAGTTCATGCAAAAAAACCGAGTATAAATATTTCCACCGACGGACGCGAAGTTATTTCCCTCTCTAAAATAAATATTATCGGTTTTCTAAGAAATCGAGCTTACAATCGTGACTGCACAATAAATTTATTCAATTTTTATTCAACTGTTTAATTTTTTATTTAGCTCTAAATTTTAAATAAACAAATCAGGCAACAAGTATTTTCATTGGAACTTGATTAAACATCGATACGTCAAGACAATTCATGGTCATCTTTAGTGACTAGATGACATCACTCAATACATATTGTTACGGAACAAGCATCGGGGATTCTCATGTAGATGGGGAGCAGATAATTCTGATTTGTTAAACAAATGGATTAAAGTGTCCGAAATATTGTAGTGAGTAGCTCGGACCCCATCAACTAAGGATTCACGAAACTTTACGCTGACCGCTCCACCACAACCGCTACCGAGAGCTGCTGTATTAATTGCACTTTTAGATGCATCATTGTGTAGTCAGTTGTACGCCAGTGTGCCAACACACAGGCGCTGACTTAACTGAACCAAGCCACGGCCGTGACACCTCCCCGCTTAATGCATCATCATCCCCGATAACACCTCTTACAACGTCACCTACTGGGTATTTTTTTCCCTAAATTCAACAACTGTTTATTAGTCTTTTCTCGCATATGTTTAGGTGTCCCTCGACATGTTGTATCCATTGTGGCATCTCTTTCCTACTGTCTTCTTATCTCAATATCGTTTTTATGACAGGTAGCTTCATTAGTATATTGACTCACCAGGAGACATAGTTTTTACCGACTACCGGAGGTAATACAGATTTCTTCCGAGTTGGAGATGGATGCGTCCAGCGCATGTCGGAGTTAATTTTTTGAACGAATTACCTTCTCGACCGCCTTAGGCGATAAGCCAAGCTACATCCAGCCTCTCTGTCACCAATTGACGCTCGTTACGGAACAAGCTTCAGGAATTCTCGTGTAGATGGGAAGCACGCTATTCCGATTCAGGAAATAAATGGAATAAAGTGTCTGAAATATTATAGTGAGTAGCTCCACTGAAAAGGTGGAGCTGGGGCTCAAACCCAATCAACTAAGGATTCACGAACCTTTACACTGAGCGCTTAGCCACGACCGCCACCAAAAGCGGCTGTATTAATTGCACTTTTAGATGCACTATTGTGTCGTCAGTTGTACGCTAGTGTACCAACACACGGGCGCTGGCTTGACTGAACCAAGCCACGTCTTTGACAACATACTTATACTTCTTACTCACTGTTTGAAATGTTATTTTCTCCACTTGGTTTCAGTTATTACGATCAAGCACTCATGAAAGGCAATGGATGTCGTAGTTAATATTCAGATTTTTTAAGGTAAAAAAAGACGTAACAGTATTGAAAAAGATTACCGTTGTTGTTTTGAACAATAGCTTTTCCGCACTTTGGTTAGTAACACTTTCTTGTCGTTTACGAAAATTAATTACGGAGACACAACAAAAGAGTACATTACGTCACAACGTGCACTTGTACGTATTACTAATTAAATACATTTATACTTATTACTCACTGTTTGAAACATTATTCTCTTAGCTTAGTTTCATTCATTCACAACAGTAAATGAAGAGGATACAAGCTACTTAATTATAGTGGAGAGTCAGGATGAAGCAAACAAAACGGTGCAGAGAGCGGAGATTGTGTGAAAGTGACATATATACTTTTACACATGACAACAGACACTCGGTTCTGGATCTGTTAATCGAATTGGAAAACAAGCAGAAAAGTATGACAAATAAATTAAAGTTACATAAAAACTGAGTTGAATCGTCTTTCTGCAAAGATGCACAGGTAGAGATAAAAAAGTTAGTTTTGCGGGGAAAAACTATAAAGGTGAAAGCGATAAAAAAAACTAGGAACGTATATCTTATAACAGATAACAGAAGCACTTTTAAATGGAAGGATAAAATAAGTGCTGAATACAAAATGAAAGAAAAACAAAGACAAAAAATATACAAATGTTACTATTTAGAAGTGCTTCTTGACTTAGGTTCATCTTAAATATCACTTTTTCGTACTAGTTTAATTTTTTTGCTGATAATTATATTTACTCTTAGACTAGTGTCTGTCACCATAAATTATAGTTCAAAGTTTTATTAGCCGGCTGGTTTAAGGTATTCAGGTATGTATTACTAATTTCGTATTGTACGTATCTTAATGTTTGCGTGCTATAAAAAAACAAGTAGCAAGATACGATAAAAAATAACACAGCATGGTGACGATTTATACATTATAAACTATAACCTTGTTATATCGATTCATCTCGTGGCGTTTATCGCGGTTACTGAAGGTAGTTCTTCATGCCTATTTTATTTTTTGCTCCGATACAATATCGCTTTAAGGATCACTTGTCACATATTTATTTTCTACGATATAAGATTAAAGGTTATGCGTACGTACACAATAAGTTTTGACAGAACTTTATGGAATGTAAACGTGAATGTTAAGAGCAATTCATCATACTTCTAGTTTTGTAAATAATATTTTGAGCATCATTGAAAATAGAATGATTCATTTTTCTTTTTGAAGGTAAACTTCCTTAACTTGTTAGTTCTGTACTACTAGGGAGAATCGGAGTAGTACGTTGTGAGCTTTATAACGTCAACAGTAGGACTTTTTATAACGGCTTAGTTTATTTTCTTGTTCCTCACTTAAAAATATACTTTAAAAATTTTCTATTCGTAAAGCTTCAATTTTTTAAACTGATAAAGTCACTTCCTTGTATTTCACCACAAAAACTAAAATTAAACTAGCTCAGAAAATATACAAGGTAAAAGACCCAGTAGTAGACCCCCGCAAGATTTGGGACCAGTAGTGGACCAACAACAAAAAACTGTAATTATGACTATTCATTGTCACTTTATAATGAAAAATAAAAATTCAATAGTACTTCGTGAGGTCTTGGCTATATAATGGTATATTTCCCTAATCGTTAATACTTACAATTATTTTATTAAAAATTAAATTAGAAGACACCTGTAAGTAGCAACAACGGATAATCTTAAATCTATAACATGGAGTCGAAGTCGTATTTTTTTGATACCTTATATTAAGTTAACTGAATACTGCCAGCTACAATTTTTTTTGTACGATTAATGAGCCTTTAAAGAATATATTCCGTAATGGTATTCAGTAAAATGTCAATTATTTATTTTATTAATTACGTGGTCCGCTTTACCTCCCACTTTCAACTTTGTACCCAAAAGTGGAACGGCAAAAATGGCGTGCGGTCCGCTTTAGGTGTCTCAGATTGCTTGGGGAGCAGAAGTGGACCTAATCTCGAACCGTGTAGTAGAGCTTATGAACTCTTTATTACTTATTTTTCTTTAATTACCGTTAGCAAGAACATAATTATTAACTATGCTTAAAAATTTATACGTAAGTTGGCTGTACATGAGATACATGTTTTTTTACTGTTCTCATAAACTTGAAAAGTTGGATGTAAGTATTCTAACCTTAAAGTGTGATTGTTCATACATTTATTTTGTGGTATTTGGACTTTTTACTTATTTACTTTTAATAGCGTTGAAAAATGGCAAAAATGAAGAAAACAAGTGACAAGTCATCACAGTCAAATCGATAGAAGAGCCAAGCAAAGCCGAAGTCGAAGCTGAAGCCAATAAATGCAAAACAAAAATCATTAAAATTGAGCGCAAGTATACAGTAGAAAAACTTGAACAAGCTCTGAATGCTTTGGGGGATGTAAAAAGTTTAAAGCAAGTGTCTAAGGAATTTGATATCCCGAAAACAATGTTACTCAGAAAATTAAACTACGAGACCTCTTTGAATGTAAAGAAAGGCCCACCGGCTGTGTTAAGTACACAAAAAGAAGACGATTTTGTAAAATGGATTATTTACTGTGCTAAAAGGGGATTTCCTCTTACAAAATCGTGTCTGCTGGACCTTGTGCAAAAGTTTTTGGTTTCGGAGAAAAGGAAAAACCCATTTAAGGACAACTGTCCAGGAAAGCACTGATACAATGCTTTTATGGCATGACACCCTTAGTTACGTCTGTGTATAGCTCAAAGCCTAACGTCGACAAGGGCTTCTGCAACTGAAACTAACTTAAAGATGTGGTTTCAAGATGTTCAAAATTATCTGAAAAAAAAATTGCCTTATTTGGATCCTGACAGAGTGTTTAATTTAGATGAGTTGTCTTTTTTACTCACTCTACCCGACAACGAGGTCATTGCGGAGAAGGGGAGTAGATCGGTGTATAAAATTGTCAGTAGCAACAAAAAAGCTTGCTTTACAGTGTAGTTTACTGCCAGTGCGTTGGGCAAAATACTCTCACCAATGATTTTATTTGATAACAAAAAAGTGTCTAAAAAGCCATATTGGAAAAAATACCTAAGGGCCTGGTCATTTGGTAATAGCGAACGTGGATAGATGACCACTTAAAGCTTCTACAAGTTTATCACTTAAGTATTTTTCAAATTTTTAAAAAACAATAACCACCAGTTCTCTATAATATTATTCGCAGATGGGAATTCTTCTCATTTTTCTTTGCTTTTAGTCACATTTTGCAAATAAAATCAGATAAAACTAATTAAACTGTACCTCAACGCTACCCACTTTATTTAACCCTTAGACATTGCCCTTTTCTATCCATTAAAGGATACATTTAAAAAATCTAGCAAAATGTGGAGAATAGAGCAAGGAGTTGTAAATTAAAAAAAAGAAATGTTCGCTCCAGTTCTAAAACTAGCTCTAGATTCTAATGATTTTACGGTGAAAATTCAATATGGTTTTGAAGCCTGTGGCTTGAAGCCCTTTAATCCTAGTGCAATTAATTTCAACTGCCTGAAAAAAAAGGAAAACAAAAAAAAATACCGCAAACAACCAGCCTATTCAATCATCTACATTACCCATTTCTCCTCTTTCTAAAAACAAAAAGTTACTTGAAACTTTGGAAAAAAACTTATCAGATGATATTTTGGCGCTTTTTAAACAAAATGTAACAAGTAGCGAGTGGGTAGGTGATGTATCACAGTAAGGATTGTTCCAGTTTTGGAACAAATTGAAAAGGAATTGTAGTTAATTATTTTTTATGTACATAAAATATTTATATACATGTAAATAATTGTATATAATGTTCTTTTTTAAAATTTTGACGGTAAACAAATTGAAAGAAAATATTTCAGCAAGGCCAGATACTAATTTTGTATACACTAAGCCTATACTTATTGAACCAAATAATAATGCTGTAAACCTGGAGATAAGTATTGGGAACAATAGTATGAGTAACAATATTCAAAAAGATATTGTTGAGTCTGCTGAAGTAATGGATTGTTTTTTCGATGATGTCAGTCAAAGTGGTTTAATGTAAGAATATACTTTTGTAGAAATTAATGGAAAAATAACAAAAGTTACCGTACTACATACACAATCAGAAGTTTTATCAAGCAGCACCAATGAAAATAGTACTTTTTCTTCCAAATATCATGCAGGTATGAAATGAATTGCATCATATTTAAATTATAAAAAAAACAGTGCTTTTTTGTCAAAAAACTTGCATAATAATTTTTTGTTGTTTATTGTAGATTACTGTAACCTAACATCCCCATCGATGAGTTCTGCGACGTTAAATCTGACAAAGCTCATCGTACAATTTTAACTCAAGCTCGACTGCTACGTCTCCAACAACAACCTCATATCAAAGCTCTGTCTCAGTTTAGACTCCTTTACCCCTATCAATGAGTCCTACGATGTTGAATCTGACCAGCCCGTCGTACAATTTTAACTCGGGTTCGACTGCCACGTCTCCAACAACAACCGCATCTTAAAGCTCTGTCTTGGTTACGGCCAGCTCTTCTTTATCGATAAGTCCTCCGACGTTAAATTCACCCAGCCAGTCGTACAATTTTAACTCGGGCTTGACTGCAACGTCTCCAGCAACAACCGAACCTCTGCTGTCTCTGTTACGATCAGCTCTCATTCGTAGATGAGTCCTGCGACGTTAAATCCGCCCCACCAGTCGTAAAACTCCAGCTTGGCCTTAACTGCTACGTTTCCAAAAGCAACGATTGTATCTTTAGATTCTGTCACAGTTTTAGCTAGCTCGCCCGCGTCGGTGTGTCCTGTAACATTTAGTACGATGAACTCTCCAGCCTACTCAATTTCATGAACAGTTACACATTCCATCGATTTATCAACTAATACAAATATTAGTGCAAGCGAGAGTACGAGTTTAATAAATTATTTAATACGGACAATGTGTGTTGTACACAATCCACTTATTAACTTTTATCATTTATCTGTTTCAGTCATAACGTTTAACGGTTTAGAAATATATCCATGTTTGCAATCAGTTTTGCAAGTGCCATTATTTCACAGGGAAAAAAGAGAAAGTCATAAAGTTGCAGTTTTAGTGGTTTAAGATACATTTAAAGTTTTACAAACCAAAGAAAATGAAAAAGTATTGAAAGAACATCAAGTTTTACTAAAGAAAAAAGAAAAAGAAAAAAATAAAACAGTTTGTGGAAAAGAAAGCAGTGCAACCCTTACAGATTCTAAAAAAAATTTTCTTGGTCAAAAACAAAATTACTATCCAGAGAAACAAAGAAATTAGAAAGTCTCTAAAAAGTATATAAAATTGAGAAAATATAATAGGACTGCTTGAAGAACTTCGGAGAAGAAACGTAAGGAAATCGAACTGACCATTAAGAATTTAGAGTGAAATCTATTGCAATTAAAGATTAAAATAAAGCAATAAATATTGTGAAGTTATAAATATTGATAAAAATAGAAAGTATCTATTAAATGTATACTTGCAGAAGTTGCTTTTTTTATTCCTGTTACTCCTAATTTTATCTAATTTATTTTATCACTCAGTTCAATAAAAACGAAAATATTACCATTGTTCTACGTAGGTCCCTTTCTGCTCCTCTGGTGGTCCACTATACCTGCCACTTAAACACTATAGAATTTTTTTTTAATTTTATCATCACAAAAGAGTTGACTACGAAATTTGATTTTGTTTTTATTTACTTGATTAATAAATTTATAGTCTGCAAGAAATATCAGCTTAATACCTAGTGCAGTCTATTATTGTTCAAATAAGTAATGAACACAAAGCATTAATTAATTTAATTGATATTCTCTTAATTAACTTCAACAATACAAAAAAGTTAAATGCAAATAACACCAAACCAAGTGTACTCATGGAGTACGTAAAAAATAATCATAAAAGAGCGCCGTCGAAGATACTGTAGATTGTTATAATTTACTAATTTAATTGATAAATTATGGGTAAGTGCACATAAGCTAGAAACTAAGTGCGCTCGTTAAATGGTTGAATAAATAATTACGAAAGAGCGTTGAGTATGTAAGTGTAGATTGTCTACTTTCTTAAATTTATGGATGAATAGTCTGCGAGCGCATATCAGCTTATAACCAAGTGCACTAATGTATTGTTGTAATTAATAATTACAAAATAGTATTGACACCTACATTTCATTTTGTTTTAATCAATTTGATAGTCATTAATAGTGGATGAGTGCTTATCGCTCAAAAGAAAGTGCGCTCATTCATGGTTTAGGATTAATTTAACTGAATAATTTTGAAAAAGTATTGACCACGATATTTTATATTATTTTATTTAACTTTCTTAATTAATAGATAGTCGGTGAGCGCGTATCATCACACCAACTATTTATCAATTTTGTATACTGTAACAAATTAAAATATAGTCATCAACAATTTTTTGTGATGATTTATTTAAACAACCAGTGAGTGTTTTTGATTGTGAGCTGATATGTACTCATCAACTCTTCTTGATTAACCAAGCAAATAAAAAAAATAAAAAAAATCGTTGTCAACGCTCTTTTGTGATCGGTAGTTAGAACGATGAATGAGCACCCTTAATACTAAACTGATAAAAGCTTACTGACTATTCATTAATATTTAAGTAAAAAATAAAGAATAAAAAATAGAAGCCCACGCTATTGCGTAATTAGTTATTTTATTAATCCATTAGCGCTTTTGGTTGTAAGCTGATTTGCGTTCACTTAATATTTATTAATTAATAAAGTAATTCAAAAAAAAAAAAAAAAAATATTGTTGTCAATGCTCGTTCTTGATGTAATAGAGGTTTTCTTAAGTGGAATTAGTCTTGGAGATTGAGCTGCTTGACTGATTTTATAAATTTAGTAAAATGAATGCATTGAAACAGGCCAATTAAATTTTTTTTAATAAGATTTCTAAGATTAAGTATTAATTTAATCAATTAATAGGCAATAGAACCATTGTAGGAAATTCAAAGTTTTAGCTGCACTAAATTATTTTTATGTTTACATAAATAAATGCAGAAAAATAAGCCTTTTCAGCCATGTAATTTTAGCTGCTGGATCATTTATTTACTATTTGTTGAATAACGGCAGCTTAAAACGCATACATGCTTGCTTGGGATTTGCTGCTATGATTATTAAATAAAGTAGTTTAAATAATAGGAAGCAATACACGCCGGTTAAGTCTTGAAAATTGAGCTGCTTGAATAACTTTTTCAATTTGTTCAAATAATACGTAATTATGAAACCGTATTTAATTCCATGTTATTATTTACCTATGATATAAAATTAATTTGTTCAAATAAAAAGCTAGCATTGTAAGCCCAGTAAGTATTGAGGTTCAAGCTGACTGTGTGACTTATTTAATTTATTTAAATTAAAGGCAGCAATATAAGCCGGTTGGGACATAAGGATTCAGCTGGTGTATTATTCATTTAATTTGTTTATTTAAAGGTATCATGAAATACTGACTAAATTGCTGTGAATTAACTTCCTATGATAAAAAATTATTTTATTCAAATAAAAGACAGCAAAAGAAGTTGATGACGTCTTGTGGTAATCGCTGCTTAGATTATTTTTGAATTTATTCAAACAAATGCAGGAAAACGAGCCTTTTGACTGTAGTAAATTAATAGTTTTTGCAGAAGGTTTTTGTCTAATTCTGCCAGTGATGAAAATAATAATAGAAGTATGATTATTATGTAAATTTTTAAAACATTGTTTTTTTGACATTATTGTCGTATATTAAAACTAAGTTTTATTATTTGATGTAGTGATGAATATATTTTAATCCAACTATTAAAAACTAGAGAAAGAAAATCAAGACGTTTAAAGTCCTTCGAAAATGCAAAACAAAGAATAGTTGTCAAAAAATGTTTATTGAGTATAATGATTGTTCGATAAAGAGTGTAATATCAAAGTCTTAATATTAAAGTCTCGTGATAGAAATACTTATATTTTGAATACTAAAATTCTAAATCAATTATATGAAAACACAAAAACGGATTTTAGCATAAATTACGCAACGTACAAAGGTATTGATAAACCCGATCGTAATATTTATGTTAAATTTCCAGCTAAGATATTAGGTAGTTTTCTTGAAAGTCTACTACCCCATGAACTTTATTTAATAATAATTGGAGCAATAGTTGCATTAATCAGAAGTTTAAGCAAAACTGTCAGTTTATGTAACGGTATAAGGTTAAAAATAATTGAATTATTAGAGTATAATTTTGAAGCAGAAATAACTGGAGAAAAAATCTGTGATGGTGTTTTTACAATAAAACCTTGAAAAAATCTGTATTTTTTCATGGACAACTAAATGCTGCAATGTCTTAATGTAAAATAAGAACTGAGTTTTCTTACAAATTGAACGATAAAATGATTGGAATATAGGAAATATCAGTTAGTTATATTTAACAGAAATTAGATGAAATTTTTATAAAAATTCAAAGTAGAAGTGATTAAGTATGGACAATATTGTTCGTTAAGTACATTTTGAATTTGAATAAATAGTAAAAAATACTTAATCTTTTGAAACACTTATTTGTGTTGAATAAAATTCTTAATTACCTACTTAAAAGTTATCAAATAACAGAATATTACATTACTGGTACATGTCATGAATTATATACATGTTAGGGTTTTTTTGTCTGGGTATTATTTATTTTTGCTTACCTTATTTTTCTATCCTGGACAATAATTTTTATTGTACAAAAATGACTTTACGAGCTATAAAAATTACTGTCTTAAATTTTAAAAATTACTGTTAAAACAGTAAAAAGCCTCCAGACGACCAAACATCACCAGATGATCATTCTAGAACAGTAATTTGTATTCAATTTTTCTCAGTGTATTACGATGGTTTCTGATACTACAACCGATTATTGGCAAACAGTATATGCAACTAGCTTACATAAGTTGACTTGCTACCTTTATTTTCCAGATTGTACAATACAAATAATTATATCGTGTTGTGATGTGCTTATTTTTTTCCATACTTCAGGGTATAATAATAGTAGCGAAGAACTATTTCGCTTTGCTACAGCAACGCCTGCTTACTCAAGTACTTCTTAATTCAGAGAATCACAACTATACATTTGAGAAATTGATAAAAATTTGTTTATATTGCGTGTAAAAAAGTATTTTCAGTATTAAAAATATCACTAAAAATATTATTTTATACAATACTATCTACCAAAATGTTTTGACTAACAATTATGTTAAAAAAATGCTGATTATATAATTGAAATAAGAATTAGATATTGAGCTGTTTTTTACCAATGAAAATTTTCTTATTTTAAAGATTATTCATATTTGGCAGAGGATTAGCCTGAAAATGTTTTTCAAGATAATATGTCATCAGAAGAAAATGTATAACAAACCAAACTATCGACAGTACGTGATACTGTAACAAAAATATTTGTTTGCACGTTTAAGATACAAGGGTATAAATACTTGGCAATAATACCTAATATTCTTTACTTTTGGACATCATTAATATAGAAATGGTGACTGATATGCCATATAATTATTTTAAACGGAATATTTTTCATGATAAATACACTGATCACTAGTATCAGCTGATCTATATCTCTTCTACAGCAATGCTAGCATACTTCAGCCCTTTTTCGGTAGTTTCTAAACTTGATGATGCAAGAGCTTGTACATCCTTCCCATTCTATTTAACGTTAACTGCTTCTGAATTAAGTAGGCTTATAGAAATTTCATAAACATTTTTTCTTATATTCAATTGTAAATATAATTTAAATACATGCGTATAATATACATTGTTATTCGATAAAAAATTGTTTCATAGACAGATTACGAAAGCTCCGAAAAATTGAACTATAATAGCAGTCTACAAGTAGACTAAGCGACTGTCTCAATAGTCCCTAAAGTAAATGGTATAAATGCTGGATCTTTATCCTTGAATATAATTTAAGATTCTATTATTTCAGGTAACATCAAGCTATTCGTACTTACCATTTCATTTACGATGTTGATAATATTGTGATATCATTAATAAAACACTTAATTTTGCCTCGTATCAAAATCCAAAAATAGAGTAGATTATTCTGCAACAGTGATGCCAGCCCATTTGAGCACTACTTTCAAAGTGTTTGATTTTCATGATACGAGGTCTAACAGCGCCTCGTTATCTCATTTCATGCAACCTTATTACGACGTAAGGACATCAAAGCGTATAAGTAGGACACTAATTGTTTTATATTATCTCGTAGTTAATGCGCTGAAGCATTTGTGTAACTAAAAATCTTTAGTAAAAATATAACCTCTCTCGTAAACATTAAAATGAAATTTAACTTAATTCGTGTTTGATACAATTAAAATGTATTTAAAACCTTAAAAATCACGCAAAAACGCATAGTAAGCTTTAAGAAGAATTACTATTGAAAAATTATCTTTACAAGAAATCACCTAATTATAAACAATAGTGGAGCTTTGCTCCTTTGTACGCTCCACGCGCCAACCCCCGTTTTGAAGCAGGCAGTGCCATGAAAAGATGAGAGAGAGAGAATAACAATGTTCTTTTTGTCCACTGGACGTTGTCGTTCTCTCTAGTACCACAAGCCTATTTATTAACGATGGCTTTCTCTGCATTTACATATCGAACGCATAGCTGTAGGTGTATAAGCCTTGCGTTTGCTCACTCACGCATTTCACTCCCCATATAAGGTTAGCCTAGAAAAGTTTCACTCCAAAAAGAAAACGACCTAACCGACCAACTAGAGTGAAAATTAAACGCTTCCAAAGGTTCTCACGATAAATGAAAAAGGTTATGAGTAATGTAATACGTTTATTTAAAAATTAGTTTAAAGGTATTTAGACTGTAGACAGAGTGAATACATTAAGAACTACTAGGTGCATACATTTTATTCTTATGGTTGGTACGTTAAAATAGTTTAGGAGGCCTGAAAAAATCTGTAGGAGGCTAAATGTGGGGCTAGCATTTTGTTTTGATATGTCGAAATCATGTAAAAAACGATCGAATTTTACCTTATTTTGTGTGGGGCTGTGAGTAACAACCTTTTTCTTGTGGGGGAAAAGGCCTGTGGGGGTCGTGGGAGGATTGTGACTGCCACACGCAAAACAACTGTATAATATAGGAAGATATATATATCTTACTAATTTATAAAGCAAAGTCACTAAAACCATTGTAATCGCTAACCACAAAAACTACTAAACCGATTTTGCTGAAATTTTTCATACTGATTTTTCATGATTCCGAGATGGTTTTCGCATAGTTTTTTTTTTTAAATTTAATAACAATAGCCATAAATAAGCTTAAAGTTTTTTTAAAATAAGCTAACTTTGCGCTTTAGTTCAGTAGGATTCGCTAGGTGGCGTCGAGGAAAAAATTGAAGCCACCCGCAACCAAAGACAGTAAAGAGTGGTTATAAGAAACTTCATTGAGTGGACAATCATCAGCACTACACTAAGAACAGAGGAGTCCGTCATGCAGCTGGGCATCCCGACTACCGATGACACTCTTTTTTCATGGGCAAGCGAAATGAATCAGTTCTTACCCCGGATCCCCAAAACAAACAAGTGCCACGGAAAAACAGGCATTCGGAACGTAAACGTTTCCAGTGGAATACCCGGAAACGTTTCTAGCTAGAGCACAAACTGCTTCAGCACTTCAGAGCTTTGTGGCCGTTCAACCATCCAGCCTGATACCGTCAAAGAATTTTCTACTTCAAATGCGAGCCAAGGAAGACAGCCCTGAAGAGTACGGGAAGCCCGGCCTCCTTAATAGTTGTCCCAACGGCATATCTACAGAGAAGGTATTCTCCGGGTCCACTTTCCTGACTACTGATAAATAGTTGGTTATCCGGGGAACGACCTCAAGACGAGATATTCTTTGGTCAGCGGCGTACTTTCCTTCCTGTACGCTCTCCGTACACAGAGACTTAAAGGATAAGCGCCAAGCTACTTGCAGCTGGCTTTTCATTATCAAGAATAATAATAAGGAATAGCTGGAAGTTTTACCACTGGCCCTGTTCAGGGCCACTATAAGTATTTACATTCCCTACTTAACCATCAATATCATCGATTCTTTTAAGAGCCACTTAAGTTTAAACAAGCTTGCCAATCAATACATTTTTGCTACCATTTTTAGAAACGATTATGTGAATGACTAGAAGACTATGTAAAGCTGCCTACTATTCAACCAAGTCAGTCATTCACTGGCAGACGTCACGAGCAGAGTTGTTCGTAGCAAGACTGGGAACCCCGGTGACCGACGACCCTATATTACCCTCTCAACTTTAAGCATTCAACCAGGAATCACCGATCCTCTCTAAGGTCTGCGCTGGGAAAACCTAACAGCTATGAGCATATGAAACCGCAAGTCAGTTGCGGAGATTTATTAGTTAACAGAGTAGTCTTGGAGTTCAAGACTCCGCATTTTACTCCGATAATTGCGCAGCACAAAATAAAAATAAAATACTAAACACCATGTACTTTAAATAACTTCGCTTAACTTTCTATTACGGCAGTAGTAAGAAAAATTATTTTTCTTGCTGTCTATTACTTGTATCTTTTCTTTAAACTAATAATTGTATCAACAATTTTTTGATTCTGAATACTGTTTAGATAGGGGCTTGAAAAGAGAAGGTAAGGGGGGAGTCAATCCATTAAGTTGGCGCCACTGCCGAAAGGTGCGAGACGAGTACGAGCGAAAAAGAAACGCTAGCTAAGTCAGTTGCCGTCTGCACATCAAACGAATAAGGCGTTCGTGTTGCTCTGCGTAAGACGCAGCCTGAGCTCCTCAACTAAGGGACCGAGTGTACTGCTCAGTTTCTTTTAAGATTAAAATTATTTTTTCTCCTCTCGTACTCTTCGCCGCCAACTCTCTCTCTCTCTTGTGTGCCACGAGAAGAGAGCAGAAAGTAAAGGTGTTAATTTCAACGGTTTAAGTTTAAGTGAATAATCTATAAGTTGTACCAACGTAAAATTACTCAGAAGAAGTTAATTGAAGTTAAATTCTGTATTACGCACGAACTTGTTCCTATGGTGAAAATAAAGAAGAAACATCTTGTGATTGGATAAATCAAGAAAAAGGTGACGACATTATTTTTCCTTTCCTCTTCCTTTCAATCCAGCGCTCGAATAAATCATTCATTTAACTAAATCAGTCCATTACATGGACGTTCGAGGATGACAAGCAGGTAACTTGCCATCCGAACAAAGTCTTTCGAGCCAGATCGACACAAAGAGTAGAAAGTGTGCAACGCGAACGGGCTGGAGCCGACCATTTTAAAGCTAAGCGGGTGTACGTACGCACTAAGTAGAAGGAAGGTGCTACGTGGCTCATTAAGTAGCAGCTGGACCGCTATTGTATAGTTCTGCGAGAGCGCGTGCACGTTACAAATTTCTCTCTCTCTCTCTCTCTCTTTCGTGTGCTGCGAGAAGAGAGCAGAAAGTGTGTGTGAAAAGGACAGTGTTAGTTTCTTTTTCTCTCTCGTGTGCTGAAAAAAGTAAGAAAGCTTGTACGCGTTCCAAACTCTGTATATCTCTCTCTCTCTCTCTCTCTTGTGCTGCGAGAAGAGAGCAGAAAAAGAAGGTGTGCCACGTGAACGAGCTGGTGTTCTTAGCCGGCCATCTTGAAGCTACGCCGGTGCACGTACGCACCAAGGACAAGGAAAGTTCCATGTGGCTTAAAAAGTAGCAGCTGGTCAGCCATTTTATAATTCTTCGAGAGCGCGTGCACGTTCTAAATCTCTCTTGTGTGCTGCGAGAAGAGAGCAGAAGGTGCTTGTTTCAATGTTCTATTTTCCTCTTTTTCGCGTGCTACAAAAAGAGAGCAGAAGTTGTGTGTATAAAAATTAGAGAGCCAGCTGATCTACTCCAACAATGCAGATTAACATTAACAAGAAGCCCGACCATTTTCTTCATTGTTGATTTTATAAGCTATAAGATTTAAACTCTCTTTACTTTTCGACTGTCAAGGAGGCCCACAAACAGCAAGAATATTACAACAAGTTAACATTCATGAGTAACAACAGTGTTGCGAAAGTCTATTACAAGATTTTGGATATTTTAATTGTTTACAGACATTTTGAACAATTACTTTAATTTTAACATCTTAGAGTATTAGATTTTATCTTATACGAAAGTTGTTAGGATATTGGATATTTTTAAGTTTCAATTTACAATTCATGCGAAATTTTTCTTACTTCAGAATTTACTTTTTTTTTATGACACCCTTAAGTTATCGAATTTCAAATTGCGAAACAACTGTCAATTGAACACTCTAATAATTTTATCAGTTAATTGATCAAATCAAAAACTGTTGTGATTTTAGAAAACTGGAGTTTACAAATCTTTTGATAAAATGATTGATTATGTTCAGAAGTTAATGAATTTTCTTAAGTAAGATAGTTGATATATTTTAATAAAGAGAGAAAGAATCAAGAAAAAATAAATTGTCATTAGGAATTATTACGTTAAATTTTGATCACAAAATTATAATACTTGTTCATCTTGCGTAATTGAAAAATTGTTTTAAAAAAAATTAGATTGTAGATTGGTTCCTTGGTTATTTGACTTAATATATTAATAGTAGATTAGTTAAAACGAACCTAACCTTTGCCTTGCCAAGTTATTAAAATGAACCTTAGCTGGTATTCAAAGGGGAAGGTAAAAATTAGAAAATAAGAATATTTTACTAGAATTAAGACTCTTGGTTGTTAGTCACTGACCACCTTGTACCCCAATCTTCAATTTCCGTCCCTGATATTAAGTTTAGTAACACCATGGAAGTTTATATCCATGCTTAACAATCCCTTCATGGTCCAATAAAGAATGTCTTTGCTTACTTCCAAAAAAAGGAGCGAGACTGCATGACTAAAAGCCAAGCCAAGGCTAGCTTAGAGCGCTTAGAAGAGAGATATGGAAGGCTGAAAAGTAACCATTAGCACACAATTTTAGCAACAAATTATGATCCGAAACATGAATACGCTACTAACGAGGTCTTCGAGAAAATAAGTGACGATTATTTCAACTCACAAGGCAACTTTTTAGATTTTTTTTAACAATTCGTTGCTCACGTTACGCTGGACAAGTACGTTCTTAATCGTACTACAATCAAGGTGCTTCAGTTAATACTTTTTCACAGCTCCCTTGAGTCGACATACCCGTTTTCTCTGGTGACTCGCAGGCTTGGGAACCTTTTAAGGTATTTTTTTGCTTACTTATCCACCGACGAAATGATATTTTAGCAGCAGTTAAATTTTATCACTTACAGTTTTACCCCTTTTACTCGACAAACACTTCATTGTCACACACTAGAACGAGTATAAAAAATACAATGATAAAAACACGACTGATACATACAATATGTTATAACTGAATACATAGACAGCTGACTTACGATGAAATTATTCGTATAAATACTTATTGATACTTTGTTGACCGAGAGTCAAGTGTGATCGGCCGCTCGTAAGTTCAATGACTTGTTGTTTTTCTAAATAATATGGGCGTACATTTCTCCTTTACGTTATGTTCCAATTTTCAACAAAGCAAATTCAAGCTTTAACAAAGTGCTGTACTACTCGATATTCTACTGCAACATATATGTTAGGTGTATAGGCACCAATGTGACCATGCACTTCAATGATCTAGGAATCAATTTGACCATAAGCCCTAATGACTCAATGAACAGCGGAAACCAATTTGACTTTTTAAATAAATTTGGGAACCAATTTGTCTATACCCAAGCGATGAAACTAGTGTTATTGAATCTGAGGAAGAGGACTCAGCTTCGGTCAACCAGATCAACAAGGTTGTTCCCAAAAGGGGATCGGGTCTCCTTCTATGTACTGCTTGACTTCACGTCAAGCGTGTCAACGGGGAAAAATTCCTAGTACGTGCTTTAGTAAATCAAGGATGTCAATGTTCAATGATTTCCCAATCTCTTTGTGACTTACTTCTTTTAAAGCAGCGACAGGCTAATATTCAACTTGTTGGTCCAGGTGAAGTAGTAATAGGAAAACCTAAAGCTTTAGTTTTGATCAAGTTAAGTCCTCGCTTTAAGTCGAAAGAAGTTTGAAACATCAAAGCTTTAGTACTTCTGCGCGTTTCTGCTTACCGACCGCCTAATAATGCACAGTTTATATTGCTATTAGCAGTTGAGGGTTTACAGTTGGCTAACCCTCAGTTTATACTCGACGACCAAATCAATCTTATTCTTGGTGCCACGGTCCACTCAGAAATAGTAAAAGGAGACGTTAAAAAAGGCCAGCTCGATGAACCAATTGCTACAGCCACATGGTTGGGCTGGTTATTATCCGGTTCGATGAGTCTTTTCTCTTCCACGGTTGCTTCTTAAACTATTTCTATCAACTGTGTTGCACTGGAAGATGTCTCTACAATTCTGCAGGAGTTCTGGCACTTAGAAGAGCCTCCTGACTGCGCTGGAGAGCTTAGTCCCGAAGAGAAAGATTGTGAGGAGCATTTTATTATTACCGTTAAGAGGAATGAGTCAGGTCGTTTTGCTATAAAGCTATGCTCTTCAGTATGAAAAGGAAATTCAAACAGAACGAAAAACTTAAGGATGCTTATTAGTTCCTTATGCGCGAGTATCTTGAATTGAATCAGATGCCTGAGTTTGTGCCAGGTGTAAACGAGCATCATTGGCTACTTCCTCACCACGGGGTGGTTCGAGAATCGAGTTCAACAACCAAACTTAGAGTAGTTTTTAATGGTTCTGCTAAAACAAAAGGTTCTATTTCTTTTAACGACGTTTTACACTCTAGTCGGAATCTTCTACCTTGTCTCTTTGACTTGCTCTTAAGATGGCGCAATTATCGTATCGCTTTCATCGCTGATGTAGAAAAGACGTTCCGTCAAATCTTAGTACACGAGTCCAATCAACCCTTTCAAGCGATCTATTGGTCCTTTCAGGGAGAAGCAACAATTAAAATTTACAAGCTACTTACTGTAACTTACATTCTCGCTTGTTTCCTTTTTTTAGCATGTCGAGTCATCAAGCAGCTTGCATCAGAAGGCCGAGATTGTTTCCCGAGAGGATCTGACGTATTAAATCGAGAGATTTATATGGACGACGTGTTATCAGGAGCTCATAATGAAAACGAAGCTATACTAATAATGGATGAGCTTCAATCATTGGCTCGAGAAGGGGGATTTCCGTTACGTAAATGGTCCTCCAATTGTCGCAGGTTGATTCGATTTTTGGGGCCATACTTATCTCTTTCACCAAGAACATCTTGTTGATTTACGTCGACGACGCCGATATTGTGACGGTACTAGATCTCCTCTGGCAGCCAGAAACCAATAATTTTTTGTTACTAAGTAACGATTGAAAAATTCCCGGACATTTGGAGGAAAAGAGCGATATTGTCCTATATTAAAAATTGCTTGACCCGCTCGGTTGGCTTAGTTCCTTGATTGTCACTGGAAAAATTTTTATGCAATCGTTGTGGATATTGAAACTAGATTGGGACAATCCTCTTCTTAGCACTTATATCGATCAATGGCAACGTTAGTTCCTGGGGCTTGCAAGAGTAAATCTACTAGAAATATTTCAGTGGAACCACTATTCTTCTTAACAAGAACGCCCCGAGCTTTGTGGTTACGCTGACGCTTCAAAGTTGGCTTATGCCACTGTTTTGTATCTCAAAGTTGTGAGGGGCGATCAGATTTACGTTTCTTTGCTAACAGCCAAAACTAAGGTCACGCCAATAAAAACAGTAACTATACCTAGACTGAATGTTTGCGAGGCTCATCTTTTGGCAAAGCTTACCAGTCATTACCTCAAGAAAATGGGACATATCTTCAAAGCTATTCACTTACGGACTGACTCCAAAGATGTTTTGTACTGGCTTAATAAACTTCCTTTAAATTGACGAGTGTTTGTAGCGAACCGTTGTGCTGACATTTAAACTATTGTTTCCACAGCCAAGTGGTATTACGTAAAGAGTAAACTCAACCCTGCTGACATAGAATCGCGAAGTATTTACCCGGAACACATCCAGTTATTGGATCAATGGTATAAAGGGCCAGAACTACTTTATCAACTTAATGCAATTAAGCCAAAATTTGAAGATTCGGTAAAGGTAGCTGCTGTTTCTCAAACTTCTGTCGCCAAGTATCCCAGTTGGGATCTTTTATCACGTTGTTTTGATTATAAGAAACTAGCTATAGTAACGGTTTATTGTCTCCAATTTGTAACGCTGTCCTTAAAAGAAAGTTAGTGGGAAAGGAGAAAAATGAGTTTTAAAGGTTCCCGTTTCTTGAGTTTGCGACTTATGAACGAGCTCATAGCTCATTTCTTAATTCCAAGGAAATCTACTAAGCAGAACTTCACTGGGTCTCTCTACATCAAAAATACTTTTTTAATGCTGAACTCAAGATCTTAAAATCTCTCCCCATTAATCATTAAAAGTCCTTGCCTTTAGGAAGTAAGCTTAAAAAGTAAGCTCTCTTCCTCGATAATACTTTGATCCGCATCGGTGGACGTTTGCAACGATCCGAACTTAGCTTTGACTCCAAACATCCGTTGGTTCTGTTGCCAGACGAGCTTTTTACTACTCGGGTGATTCGTTTCTTCCACCGACGATGTTTACATGGAGGGCCTCGAATTACCCTGGTAAATATGCGAAAGGAATTTTGGGTTTTTGGTGGTCTTCAAACTATAAGTCGGATCCTTTCGAGTTGTGTCGTGTGTAGAAGATACTAAGGTCGTACTCAATCGCAAATGATATGTTCCCTCTCTACTCGAGTTTTACCTACGCCCGCCTTTACAAGGACAAGGATTGACTATGCTGGATCTGTTAAGGTCCGTTTGTATAAGTCTCGAGGCCTTATTACCACTAAAGGTTGGATAGCCGTTTCTGTGTGTCTATGTACTCGAGCTATCCACCTTGAAATCGTAGAAGATTACACTGCGGACTCATTTATAGCGGCTTTTATTAGATTTACAGCTCACCGAGGTCATTGAGCTGTATTTTACAGCGACCAAGGCACTAATTTTGTGAAAGCTGAAAGACAACTAGCGCAGATGTTGCAGGACTTCAGTCAATCTTATCCTTAAGAATTTTTGAGCGACATGAACACTGAATAGAAATACAACCCTGCTGCTGCTCCTCACTTTGGCAATCTTTGAGAGGCCGCGGTAAATACGGCCAAGTATTACCTAAAAAGAGTTATTAGAGACCAGATCTTTACTTTCGTTGGCTATTCCATCTTGCTCTGTAGGATTAAAGCTCTTATAAACTCTCACTCGCTAGTTTTCTCAACTAACGATATCGACAGTCCAAAGGTCCTCACGCCACCTTCCTTTAAACCTTGAAGAAGCCTTCTGTCGTACCAGAGGCAAACTTGCAAAAGGAAAGAGTAAACCCTTTTTAACGCTGGAAATTTATTGCAAAACTTTCTCAGCAGTTTTTGAAGGCTTGGTCAACTGAATATCTTACATCTTTAGAGACTCAAGTAAAATGGCAAAAACCCTCTTGTTCAATTTGCCCTGGCAAATTGGTTCTACTTAAGTCCGAGAATACTCCTGCCGGTAGACGGCTTCTTGGTTGAATTTTTGAAGTTTTAGCCGGTAAAGACGCATTGGTTCGTGTCACCTCAATAAAAACCAGTTTCTCGACCCTTAACCGTCCTGTTCATCGTCTTATTTTGTTGTTGAAAAACGACCAACAGTTAATTTGGCTCACTTTTGTTTTACAAGTTGCAAGCCAAAGGGAGAATTGGTCTTGATGGGGGCTTGGCAAGAGACGGCAAGGGGGGAGTCAATCCATCAAGTTGGCGCCACTGCCGAAAGGTGCGAGACGAGTACGAGCGTAAAAGAAACGCTAGCCAAGTCAGTTGCCGTCTGCACATCAAACGAATCAGGCGTTCGTGTTTCTCTGTGTAAAACGCGGCTGAAAGATGTGAATTTCAACGGTTTAAGTTTAAGTGAATAATCTATAAGTTGTGCAAACGTAAAATTACACAAAAGGAGTTAATTGAAGTTAAATTTTGTATTACGTACTGATATGTTTGTACGGTGAAAATAAAAGAGAAACATCTTGTGATTGGATAAATCAAGAAAAAGGTGACGATATTATTTTTCCTTTCCTCTTCCTTTCAATCCAGCGCTTAACAAAATCATACAGTCCGTTACATTGACGTTCGAGAATGACACACAGGTAACTTGCCATTCGAACATACTACAACAAATACTTTATAATCTTATCTTTCTAAAATAGTATATTAACTCTTAAAATGACAATTTAATTTAAGGTACATATAAATTAAATAGTATCCAACTTTAGAAATTTATAACAACGCAGATGAACTTTTTATTTTCATAATTACTTTGCTTTAATAAAACTAGTATTTAAAATAATAATTTTTTTCAATAAACCATTTGATTTATTGACATTTAAAAATGTAGCCTACATTATAAAATTTCAATTATTTTAAATATTGACTTTTGAAACTTTAATTTTTAATATTCATTTCCAAATTCACCCACTCTTCGTGAGTCTTGTCTTATCACAGAATAAATAAAAAGGCTTCAGTCACGTGATAATCAATGTGTTAAGATAGGATCTTACAATTTAAGATTTTAAATATTTTAAATATTGGCATTTTAAACTTAATTTTTTTAAATTCATTTTCAAATTCACCCGCTTTTGATAAGTCTCGTCCAATCACAGAACAGATAAAACGGCTTGAGTCACGTGACAACAAATCTTTCAAGATAGAGTAAGTGTGTCACAACTTTTCTTTAGTGTTGTTTCTAAGGCAAAGGCCACAGATAAGTTACAGATTTAACATGAATTTGTATGTTTCAACGAAGCGAAGGCTGTCAAATTACTAGTAATTTATTTATTAAGGGTGTAAAAACTACCATTTATTAGGGTGAGAGCCCAGGTGACTATTGCAGGCCCCATGAATTCTAGGGGGGGGGGGCGAAGATGGGTCTTATGTTCAACAGGGACTTCTAGATGTTTCATGGCCTTTTTTAGATTAAGGATGGAAATGAAATGACTCAATGACTGAACAAGGAGCTGAGCTTCAGTTAATGCTAACCAAAGAGGTGTAATTAGTTGAGTTAGCGAAACAACATATAGAGAAGACGCTCTAGGCCATTCACCAAAGGTTTGGTAACATGGCCAGGGTTGTGGAGAATGACTTTAAAGCTGCCCGAAAATATCTGGTGGCAGCTGAACAAATAAGGGAAAAGGTTCTGAAATACGAGGAAAGGCACATTAGATACTAGGAGAAAATTTCCAAGTCACTGTAGCGCAAATTCCGTCAGCAAGTTCAAAGGAAAACTGTAAACTATGCTCTTAAGGAAGTGGAACGAACTGAAAGGCACAGAAGTCCCTCAAATAGTTCGGAGAAGAGCTCAATAACGGTAATCTCGGGAAAAAAGGTGTTGACAAGCAAGAAGAGGTGTTTCCTAGTAGTAGGAGAGTCCATAAAAAAATTCCCAACATGATATTAAAAGTCCTACTGAAGGTAGGTGGAGGGAAAACCTTTGCTAGGGTACTTAAGTGATTGAAGGGTAGTTTTAAACCTCCCAAGACGAGAGCCGTTGTGGAGAGTGTAATTACCACTAAAAAAGGATATCTGCTCCTAAAAGCAACTAAAATATAATCTATATACTTCCTATTAAAAAAATGATTGTCGATGATTTTAAAGTAATTTAAGTTTTCAACATTAACAGTTGGATCATTTAAACTTCTTAGCTAGCTAATAAAATTTATTTTAATAATTAGCTGAATTACTAGAAAAAATAATAAAGTATTGCTGCTTGCTTATAGTACACCAAAGCTACCTTGAACCAACTTCGTTTACATTTATTTACAATTTTCGATTTTTTCTTTTCTACGTATTCTTAAAAAGATTTCCAACAACTTATTTAGGCTTTTTTAATTCATGACTTAACCAAGAATATTAAAAAGCTGCAGTTTGCCCTCATTATTCAACGGTTTTAGACTTCAAACAATTATTTAAATCATTCAATCATACTGAAAGTCATGAAAATATATATATTTCGGTATTCATATAGTGAAAAGGTCATTTCAACATTTTGAGGTTGTGTATAAAAAAAAAATCAGGAATTTTCGTACAATTGTCTATGTGATACGGTTTTGTAGATCAAAAACGACAAAGACACAATCTTTTTAAATTTCCAGAAACAAATTTAACCTATTTGTACTGTTTCTTCTTTTGAAGACTTATAACATAACCTCAAATGGTAAGAATTAAAGTTTGTGCAAATAGTTAGACCAATTACTAATACAAAAATAAAATAAAATTATCATCAAGAGTTAGAATTATGCAAAAGTATTTGGCTTAATATTTGTGAACTGAAAAATTTATTTTATATTCTGTAGGTTATGTTATTCAAACAAATTGAAGATTTCGTAATCATAACGACTTCATACGATTCCATAAATTTAAAATGGAACAGCACTAGCCTTAATGGTTTCATTCATTTCATTAAATCATGGTAACCATTATTCTATTATGGGGCCCATGATCTAACCTCTAATAGTATGAAATTAGATTTAATGCTGATAGTGCGATCATTATTAAATTAAAAATCAAAAAATTTCAACATTATTTGGAATTTCACTCGACTTTCTAGATTAAAGATCTGTGTATAAAGGATGTTTTTTTTAAAATAGGTTTTAGGTTATTTTACTCGAAAAAATCATAAATTGAGCAATATGAATAACTTAATTTGGTATCGCAATTCTTAAATGAAATAAAAAGCTATTTTTGGTAAATTAGAATTATCATTTGTTTTTATATTTACCAATATTTTATTAGGTACTTCCATAACTTAATCTACAAATAGCAAGTAGTGGGGTTTTTAGATGGTCAAACTGGGACATTTGAATATAAGAATTATTTCAACAATTTCTAAGAATCTTTAAAAATGGTCTCTAGGTATTGTTTACAGTGTGATATTTTTTATGGTATTTATAATTTTATGTTTAAAATAGATCTAATGTAAGTGAACAAGCAGAAAATTAAATCATACAATTACTCTTTTGTGCCCTTAATAAAGTTGTTGCTCCGTAAGTTTCGTTATACGTTTAGGCAATAGTGATTATAAAAACTTATTATTCTCGTGGTTTTGGAGACTAAATACAAGTTTATGATAGCTTAAAAAGTCCATTTATCACTGTTTACCGCATACGCTGCAAATTTTCACGTCTGATTCCCATTCGGAATTCAGCGTGGAATCAACGTAGATTCTACATGAATCCACATACTGTGGCGTAGATTGTTAGCGTAGAAGTTTATTTAAAATTTTAACGTTAAAAGTTAAAGTAAATAATTCCACCTGTTCCATTTACGTAGATTTTCTGCGCAAATTTTTCATTTAAAATTTTACGTGATTCTCATGAGAGAAGTCTCACATAAATATTAATCCTCATAACGATTTTACATAGAAATTTTACGTACCATGTAAATGCCGAGTTTCTATGTGGAAATTTCATGTACAAAAGTAACGTGAAAACTCAACGTAAATATTTTTCCATTTGCATAAAAATTCTACATAATTTTAAAGTATACAAATAAGACAAAATGTTACATAAATATCACACTGGAATTTCACGTGGATTTAACATGGATTCCATGTGTTTGAAAGGTGCACGTTCATTAAGAATTTCCACAACCACATTGTTGAGGGTATTTTATCATTTTATTTAACAATACTTAGATCCATGCATCTATAGTGAGATTTTTATTTGTTTTTTAATTTTTTTTATTTTACCGGGTTACCGCGACAGCTCTTAGGCGAGTCGCCGGGACCACCCACGTACCACCTATGTATAGGGGTGTATTGCTGCACCCATTTCCAACCCTTTTACTGATGTTATACCTAATCAATGGGCACAGTGCGAGTATCTCCGATGAAACACCATGTCAGTTAAGCTGGCACTCTCTGCACTAATGGTGCATCGGGTCACACTCGCCACTGTGTAGCCTTTACCCGGAGAGGACTTCATATTTCAGGACGTCCACTCCTCGCCGGTTAAGCTAGCGCTCTCTGCCAAAGCATCCGATCCAGGTTAATTAGCATCCCCGGAGAAGCCCCATGTTTCAGGGGCCACTCCTCGCTGGTAAGGCTGGTGATCCCTGCCCGACGCCTGACATCAAATCAGCTAATTTCTACTTCTAGCCCTAACACTGTTTTGCATTCACCCTGGCCCAAAGACTTGTGGGGCAACAATTTTTTTTTTTAATTTGCATCTTACGATCGATCCAACAAATATTTTGATTTGAGTATTTAATTTATACATTTGAGAGATTCTATCTCTCCGTCGATTTCTTATGCTTTTGTGGGCGCTATCTATGATTTTTGTCAATTTTCACTGTATTAATTTAATAGACTTAATTCTTTCCTCTATGAACCAACAAAAGAAAATAAATAAAAACGGAAGTGAACCAGTTCTTTCATTGTTTTATCCTCTTTCTATTATTAGATATAAAAATGATGTCTTTCACCTTAACATGATATTCTATGTTAATTTACTCTTTAATAAAAAACAATACACAAGTCTTTCTTTGACTTTTTCCAGGATATCCTTAATTTTCTGCCTTTACAGATTTTTCCGGGTTGTCTATTAAAGAGATAAAATTTTTGCTGTACTATAATACATACTTCTATATAATATGCTGATACAAAAATGCCCCTTTTAAACATTTACAATTACTATAACTAAGTTATTTCATTTTTTAATTTTTATAAACATTTCTATAGTGAGAGACAAGGATATTTACTAAAAACAAACACTTTAAAGAGAGCATAATCCTTCCACGTTTACATCGTTGTTCCTGGGTAGTGTTACGTATAGTAATTTCTAAGATATAATTTTGTTCGCTGTCTTGGATTTTCTATCTTAAATTTTGCATCAAACAGCGGTTTCATGATTAGCGGTCTAAAAAGATTTTATGCACTTAACCTTTAGAGTGCCAGGATTTCACGGGGCATTTCACCATTAGGAAAGTAGTATAAAAGGTACCCTGTATCGATGATTGGTCATAGACTAAGTGTCCATCACGGGTTCTACCAATATATTGTCTTTCCAGCCTACAAGGGAATTGCTTGTCTGTATTTAAAATTTCGAATTAAAATTTTTTGTTCAAGTGTAGATGTACGTTTTCTATGTATATTTTGATGCTGATTCTAAATCTGATGTCGAAATTACAAGAAATCTAAGGGCAACCCCTAAAATAAGGTAAAAACTACCCTTTTTGATAGAAAATCAAATAATTTTTAATGTAATAGTGAAGATTTATATAATCGAAATGTTTTTCGACGCTGACTTCAAATTTAGTGGCAAAAACATAATAAAGCCTAAAACAACCCCTAAACTGGGATAAGAACTACCTTTTTTTTAGAAAATCAAATGATTTTTAAAATAATAGTGAAGATTTATGTTTTCGATATACTTTTCTACGCTGTTTTCAAATTTAGTGGCAAAAGTATAATAAACCCTAAAACAACCCCTAAAATGTAGTAGAAACGACCCTTTTTGTTAGAAAATCAAATGATTTTCAATGTATTAGTGAAGACGTATGTTGTTGACGTATTCTAAATTTTTCTAAAGTATATTTTTTTACATCTGTATGCAAGCAAAATGATGTTTCTTATAAAAAGTCTACGCTAAAAATGAGAAGTGGGGGTTGGAGGGGTTGAAGGTGTCGAGGGAGGGTCAACTAATTTATACTACATTAATGGTGACATTAAAAACTTTTCATAACAGAAATTTATTTTCAATTAGATCTTTACGCAAATAAGCTAAAGTGATATTTTTGAAAAGTTCAAATTAGAAATTTATGGGGTAAGGTGTGAGTTAAAAAGCGTAGAAAGTGGTAAATTTGCATTAAATTATATTAAAACATGTAGAAATATCAAAAACATAAATAATTTTATCAAAAACAACGCATTAAGGAATTGTTTTTATCTACAAATATATTGGTTTTCCGGCCCTCTAAAGGTTAATTTGTTCCAAATTACTCAATTTTTAAAAGTTGTCCACTACATTAAATTTTAAATCACTAGAACCGCCATGATAAATTTTTTCATCAAACTATACCAGTTTTAAGAGGATGTTCTTCAGCTACAATTTAATCAAAAAACGATTATTTACACAATTTTTTTCTACAAGCTTTTTGCTGTGTATATTTTAATAGATTAGCTTTCTTATGTATTAGTAAATATTTATTCATCATGTACTTGTTACCTCTAAAAAAAAAAATGTTTAGAAAATTTTTAAAATCTTTTTTCAGGATTTAAAAAAAATGTTTAAATATTGTTTTGTTTTCTACGAAAACTTAAATTCATGTCTTTGCGTTTTTAATAAGTTTATCTAAAAGTAATCTTTCATACCAAATGTATTGGGAGATTTCTACACATCATATACATCAAATTTTACGTGATTCTTTCATAATGTTATATGTAAAATTAAAATTTTTTAAAAAGAAACATATAAAAGAAGGGTACAGTTATACGAGCTAAAATATTTTTATTTTATTTCAAATATATGTTGAATGTTAGAATCATTTTCTTCAAAAAAATCTATGCGTGATTAACGTCCTGAAGGGATCTTCAATGGCATGTAACAATACCCTTTTAAAGAAAGCAGTACTACAAGATGCTTTATCTTAACCTTTTGGATCCAATTAATTTCAAGTATTTAAAATGGAGTAGGAATAAGTATGTGAGCGTGAGCGTGACATTGGAGATTTTATCAGCGAAGACTGTAGGAGGTTCTTTTTAAATCATTGGAAAATTCGATAAAAGTCCACAGTTTTATACTGGGCAGCCTACGAATTGTTTAGGTTGTATTGTGCGGTAATATATGGTTTGTAATCGTTCATTTATTAAATATTAAAATATTAATTAAAACCAAACCCAAGCACCTACTACCTACTGGTTTATTTCTACTGATTGTTCTTCTTTTTTAAGTTGTTTTTTTTTCTTTTCTGCATGTAATGAAATCCACTGATCTGACGTTCTTGTAGCCGGACTTTCCACCTTACTTTTCATTGCAATTTTCGATTTTTTGTTTTTAGGTAAACATTTTTCTGGGAGTGTAAAAGCTTCTTCAAAACTATATTTTCAATGGGCTGAATGGACTCTAAAATAAAATAATTTTTAGAAATACTTAAATTAAAAACAATAATTGAAAAATTAGTAAAGAAAATTTTTATACAAATATTAACTTGTCGCAGAGATAAGTAAAGGGATTGCTAACTCCAATGCTATGGTAAGATTTGAATTTTTGCCACTGATTACGGTGACTTACTGTGGCCAGCCGTCGAACCAGATGCACATTTTTAAAGAGTGCAAGTATCGTATTAAAGAGCGTGCGCCTACGAGAAGAGCAGCGGATTCACGTGGAAATGAGCATAAAGGTGCATCTTTTGGAAGCACGTGAAAGTTGTACACCGAATGTGCACCTACGAGGAGAGAAATGAAAATGTTGACTATAGCTATATAATTGAGCGCACAGCCAAAGCAAGCGATGACACAAGCCTTTCTCTATATATACTTTAAGGACGTTCATCACAGTTAGAGGGGAAATGTAGAGAGTGCAGTGAGGGGAGAGCGAGCATGTGGCAGCGCCGGCAACTGTTTTGAATTCATTTGTAAACCTATATATAGGCGTCTGACACGGTTTTTTTTATTTAACTGCAAAAGTAACTTGTCGATCTCTCTGAAAATTGAGAGTAAGACCAGTATTATGGTATTGCGTCAGACAAAAAAAATTGGGAAAATTCTGCATACTATCTTACTAATATATAAAGCAAAGTCGCTAAAACCGTTGTAATCACTAACCGTGAAAACTACTGAACCGATTTTGCTGAAATTTTTAACACTGATTCATGATACTTCCTAGATGGTTTTAGTATAGTTTTTATCTTAAAAAATTTAATAACAATAGCAATAAATGAGCTCAAAGTTTTGCAAAAATACGCCAGCTTTTCACTTTAGTTCAGTAAAATCCGCTAGGTGGCGTCGACATACAATCGAAGCTACCTGCAACATAATTGAATAAGTGTGGTTATAAAGCGCTGGAGCGTCTCCACAACTCCATAGTGGTATAGTCGAGCTTCGGCAGCTCAACAAAATATGTAGAGAATGCTGGTGATAGTCCTGCAGCTGGGTATCCCGGTTACGGACGACACTCTTCTCTAAAGGGGAAGGGCCCTAGGTGTCTCTTCACCCTGAATTTCGCCGAGTGCGATCAAAAAAAAAAAAAAAATTCCAACCGATGCCGTCTCTTCCACAATACCAGGAGACATATGTAGCCAGAGCACAATCTGGATCCAACTCATCAGAGTTGTGAGGGAGTCCCACCATCCCACCTGGTGTAGTTAGAGAATTTGTGGCTACAAATGTAAGCAAGGGAAAACAGCTCTGAGGGGCACGGGAAGCCACAACGGCTACCTTCTTGGTCGTCACGTCCCCAACGCGCTTACCCACATGTTCCCGTCTAAAGATGAGCAGTTGGTTATCCGGGGAACGACCCGAGACGAGATATTCTTTGGTCAGCGGCGTACCTCCCTCCATCACAGTCTCCGTACATCGAGACTCCCAGGGTAAGAATCAAGCAACCCATAGCCAGCTCTTCATCATCAGGAATAATAATAAAGAATAGCCTGGAAGTTTCACCACTGGCGCTCTTTAGGGCCATTATAAGTATTTACGTTCCCTACTGAACCATCAATTTCATCGGTTCTTTTTAGGATCCACCTAAGTGTAAACTACCTTGCCAACAAATACATTTTTATTACCATTTCCGGAAGCGATTCGTCGACTAAAAGACTATATTAACTAAAGACGGGCACTATTAAAGCAAGTCAGCTATTCACAAGCAGACGTCACCTGCGGAGTTGTTCTTCGCAAGGCTGGAAAACCCGGTGACCGACGACTCTATATTACCCTCTCGACTCTAAGCATTTAACCGGGAATCACTGATCCTCTCCAAGGTCTGCGCTGGGCAAACCTATAACGGCTATAAAGGAAAAAAAACTTGAACCAACGGGACAGCCTCCACTGGACAAGTATTACTAACCAATCTCCCCATCTAAGATCATCAAAACAACTGAATCTGCAAATAAAAAAGGTGCTTTAGACACCAACGTCTTCGACGTTATACCGGGAGACGTTGGGAAAGAGCACTACAACTAGCCCCAAAGCTTCGGACTTTGTAATTTTTCTCCCAATCAGTCTGGGTCTTCAACAGTAAGCCAGAGAAGATCACCTTGAGGTATCCAGGTCACAATTGCTATTAACTGCAGTCAAGAAAGAGTTAACTTAAGAAGCTCACCGGTCTTTTTTAGGGCCATCGGACGTCGAACTACCTTGCCGACAAATGTATTAAAATTAACAAAGTTGACTAAAAATAGCCTTTAGGGGTCGTAAAAGTCGTAAGCATACCAATAGTCGCAAAAGGGTATATTGGAAAGAAAACTTCAAATGTATCTAATGAATACAATTTGAGGCGTCAAGAAACTGACGCAGAAAATTTATCGAGATTGAAACAGCAGCGTCAAAATCGACAACTTAAGAGTCCATTACGTGAGAGATCAGCTTTCCATTGTACCCTTACAGCAATCTCTGAAATCTTTAAAGATCCTACTTCAGATTTTTAAATAAGTGGAAAATGTATTTCTGTTTTTGTGGCAATAAAAATGTTGGGTTAAAGGTCCAGGACTTTGTTGCTCTGGTAATAAAATTGTGAGATATGAGAAAAAAAATTTTTTTTTTAATATAAATTTTTTGGGGGTTTAAAATCTTAACAGCTTTAAAAAATAGCCCTTGCCGTGAATTACACAGAAGAAACTGTAAATCAACAACTTCTTATAACCATCGATTATTTTATGGCATAAAGAACGCACAGTACTTTTCAGCATAATTATTTTTTTGAATTTTTACACCTTATTATTTGACCAAATAAACTATATGGATTCCGAAAAAATATATTTTTAGTAAGAAGATTTTTGTTCTGAGATGTATCGGGAATATGTATAAAATTTTCTAACTAAAAATGTTTCACATTACATGTCAACACACTACGGTGTTTTCTTTAGTAAGTCTCGGGCGAAGCCGAGACGGGGGGCTGCTAGTTTTCTTATAAATTCCATTTTTATGTGACTCCTCTATAAGGTTATATGTTAAATTGAAGTTTTTTCAACATTCCATATTTAAAAAAAAGTGTTGTGAAACGACCTCAAATCTTACATGTACCTTTCTCACATCATTACGAGTATCCTGTTGAAATTTCAGGAAGATCGTACAGAAGATGCTATGTGTGATGAACGTCCTTAACTGTAACTAAGTATATGCAATTGAACTGACTCTTGCCTTCGCTCATGATTTAATGTTATCTATTAGTCTTAGTTAATTAAATCGTGGAACTGTATGCACAGACTTTTGATTTCAAGACATTTCTTTTTTATTTTTCCTGTACCTTTAATACTCATTTTAAAATTCAGTAATATTTTAAGAAAATATTTAGTTTTTCTTAAGGATTCAGTTTCGCTATAATCACCAGTTTAATATTTTTCCTTATCATAGTTGCCATGAACTGTAGGACAAGCTCCACGGGCTATTAATAAATATATGTGACTTCAAAATCCATGTGATGATAGTTACGATAGCTAAGATGGTCAAAGCTTATGCCACTTTTCAAATCGTTTTGCAATCTTGGGATCGATTCCAACTAACGGCAGACTTTTCTTTTAATGCACTTTATTATTTTGGTTGAATTTATTTTATTCATGTTTTATTAAAATTTGTACATTATATTGTAAACACTCTTTTTTCAATATGTCGAAATATATATATTTTTTAATACTAATTCTTCTACAATAATTTTTTAGGACATAAATATAATTTATACATTTTAAAACTCCAAAAAAATTATAAACATTCAGTGTAAGAGAGAAAAAATCCGATAACACAAAAAAACTTACCTTTAATACAATAATATTGAATATGATTATTACCAACAAAGTAGAAAATACATCCATGATATGTGAATATATGGCTGCATACAGATATATTACATTTTTTGGCTTGTATTTACATTCTTAATTTATTCCTTGTGGTAACAATCACTTGTAACTTGTAGAATCGATTTCAAAAAAATTAAAGTTTTTAGTTTATACGTAAATTTTCATTAATTTATCAAGTGTGTGTGTTTTTTTTAAATAATGATTAAGCTGTTTCGATCACTAACATTTTTATTTGACTATACAATAATCATAATCTTCGAATTTGAAGATACACTCTCGAGTTATCCATTAAAATTGTATTACAAATTTTCACATACAGCAGCGATACTTGTTTTATTGATTATAGTAAAATTTTAATTTCAATTATAAAATATTAATTGTAGAACAAAAGTAGGTTAACTTCGATCAATTACTTTCCTTCATTAAAAAAAAAATCTTTACTATTCTGGATTATCTCGATAACTTATGAAGTTTTTACAAAACTGTTTTCAGTTGTGATTATTGCATGTTTTTACTGATGAAAATTTCAACATTTAGTAATTGGCAGTAGACGGACGTGAATCCGCTCCTCTTTTTGTACGTGCACGCTCTTTGATATGATACTCGCACTCTCGAAAAATGTGCACCCGGTTCGACGCCTGGCCAGGGCGAGTCACCCCTATCAGTGTCAAAAAGTCGTCTTACACTGTAGCACTGTCGGTAGCGATCTCTTTACATGTGTCTGTCTATCGAGGGTAACGGCAGTCCTACTCATTCGTTATAAGTTTGACTAGCTTGCTCGCTATAAAACACATTATCTGCCATAATGTCAATAGGCATGTCTCTGATATTGAAAGTTTCTTTCTCATCCAATTGGGAGGTTACTGACCTCGTCCACTATTCAAGAATGCATGGAGCTACTTTCATGATAACATCTGATACTGCGTGGTAAGACATAGATTGTTTATGTCCATCCTCATTACAGTGGGATACAATCTGTTCTTGAGCAGCTAGATGCAACTCTATCTGATCAGTATCAATAAATTTAATAACAGGCTTTAATCTTAAACCTCAATAGAACAAAATAATAACGTCAAGTTGATCTGTTCGTCACGTACAGAATTCTACGCAACAAGTTTTAAGGAGGCTTGGGCGTTTGGTGTTGTATCTACTGAGGGGCCCCTGTGGGGCCTACTGTGGGGTACTTATTGTGTAAGTGTGTTAACGAAATATCAATAATAAGTGGAAAAGTCACCGGGAAATAAATATTTAAAAAATTATTTGTTTTCCCGAGGTACCATGTGTAAAGATGACGGCCTAGCCCCGATAAAACTGACAACACCGTACTCTCTTGCTCTCTTCTGTAGCTAGATACAATTAGCTTTCTGGCCAAGAAAAAATTTTGTTGTGTGGATCAAAGTATCAGAAATAAATACCAATAATTGTAATAAGTGAATATTGGGAGCTCGGATGCCAAATAAGTGGTAACAGTGATAAAAACCAGTTTCCCACTTCTAGAAGACGAACTACAGCTCGGAAAAAAAGGTAAACAAAACAAATGTGCGCAATAAAAAAACAAAGACATTGAGCCCCGGTGGAGTTAAATTGTTCCAGAGGATCATCCGCAATTCGCAAAAAACCACTTTTTTTTGCAAACATTGTAAATTCAATAACTCGCGTTCCGGAAGTGCTGGAGAGCTAAATTTGATTACGATGTCAGTTATATGGTCCTCTATCTACATTAAAATTTTTAAATTAAAATGTTGTAAGCTTTTTGAAAACTGTCACCTATTGCAAAAAGTGACCTTTTTGTGAATCGACTGGAAGGGTATTTTAATTTTTGAAAACCTTTATGATTTTGGTTTGTATGCGTTGAGGGGGAGTTAAACAATTGATCTGTAAATTTCCAAATTTGTAGATCAATTTATAAAAAATAAATGGCTTAAGCAACCTATATAGTTCAGGTACTTTCTGCACGCGCGGAGGCGCACAGTGGGAACAAAAGCACTTTTTTTGTTTGAAAATCTGCCGACACCACAATTTTCGACGTAATTCTTCCATTTTTTTTTATAAACTCCTTAGATGTCAAGCTTCAGTGTGTCACTGCCACTTTTTCTCACAAGTCCAAACCCTAACCTCAAAAATCGGGAAATACAAAAAAAGCCGATTAAAAAAAAAATTTTCTGCGAATATTAGTTTTCAGGGGTTTTAAGGTCTCTGATCATAAATTTATTTGTTTATACAATTTTAAAATGGCGGATACAAAATGGCGACCAAAAACTAGAAATTCTGATTTATTTTGCATTTTTTTGTATAAATTACTACAAACAATCTTTTTTGTCGCTGACTAAGAACTTATTTCTTTTTTTATGTAACAAGCTTTAGTGTGTCACTTCCATTTTTCCTCAATAGTCAAACCATAACCTCAAAAAATCGGGAAGCACAGACCAAACAGATCAAACGAAAAATATTATTGTGAAAATGAGTTTCCAGGGGCTTTTCAGATCTTTGATCAAGAATTGCTTGTTTGTATATTTAATTTGAAAATGACGGAGACAACATGGGCCCAAAAATTTTGCTTTATTTTGCCTGCTCTATACAAATTAGAACAAAATTTCTTTAATCCGAAAAATACTACATCTCAATAAAGATGCCTCATCATGTTGTGTGTACAAAAATTTTGAGAAAAATTATTCTAAGCTTTAAAAAAATAACTTTATCAATGTATCGTTCTTTGTTTTCTTTCCGTCATTATTAAACGAACTACAGAAAATAGACGAAAATATTCCTCTTCAAAATAAAAAATTTTTTTTTCTTTGAACATAATAGAACTCACTTTGTTTTCAACTGTCTAATTTATTTGTACCTATCTATTTTAAAGATGAACTGAATGTGATTAAGGTTTTCACACTTCAAAAATAAAATATTTCATATATAAACCACTTATGAAGACAGTAAACAGTAATATAATTTTTCTGTGTTTCACTTTACTTGAAATACCTTATACGACCTAAGTTTTCCTGCTGTGCATGATTTTTTTACCACAGATACGTAGTAGATAATTTTCATGCGCATTTTCATAATGAACCTAAATGTTTATAAAAATGTTACGAAATTATAGAAAAAGATGTTTTACTTTTTTTTACATGTGTTAGTCCTCAATTTTGTAGGCATCACAGAAATTCTATTTCAGACATTTCTGAAACTGAGCAGTTTAGTGTTATACTGTTATTTTGTTATTTTTGCTAAAAAAAAACAATACAATAATCCGAAAAAATTAGACAATAGAGGTGAACTACATTTTTTAAATAATTTAAAAAAAATTAAGTTTTTCGAATTTTTCATTACATTTTTTAAAAGTTTTTTGATGTTAGAGAGGATTAGTTATGTCCTAGATCAAAAATAAGCATAGATTTGTGATCAGCGATAAAAATACATATTATTAGGCTTTACTTTGAATTTTTTAAGGTCCAAAAATTTTTTAAATGAGGTAAAACTGCTATCTCAGAGGGATTTTGGCTAACTGCAGCCACCAGATTGGTCCGCCATTTTGAATTGTGGAAAAAAGCCAGACGGCAAAAGAAAGCCTACTAACTAAGCTACAGTTTGTGTCCATAAAACATTGATTACGACCTATAGAAATTTGGATAGATCTTTGTTCCGTTTGACAAAGAACGTCCCTTGTATAAATTCATACATAGACACATGTGGGTGTGTGAGTATTTGTATCTACTATTTTAAGTTCTGAAATACACAAGATACCTTTAAAATTTAAGCCAATGGGAATCTGCGTGTGTATCACTTTGTATTGCATCTGACATTTTAATTTTTAGGAAACAACATAAAATTTGTATTATAAAACTCGAAGTAAGAATTTTTCATACTGTGATTATTAAATAAAAAATTTAGAATTCAATCGCCATTATTTATTGATTATTTTTAAATTTTATAATAAAAGTAATAAGTTCGTAATCAGAGACGAAAAAGATCGTTTGTAGTAATTTTTACGAAAAAACGCACAATAAATCAGAATTTTTAGTTTTTGGCCGCCATTTTGTATCCAGCATTATGAAAATGTATAAACAAACAATAAATTCATGATCAGAGACCTTAAAAACCCCTGAAAATTAATATTCGCTGAAATTTTTTTTTTTTTAATTTGTTTTTTCAGTATTTCCCGATTGTTTGATGTTATCGTTTTGACTTTTGAAGAAAAATGGCAGTGACACACTAAAGCTTGTTATATAATAAAAGAAATATTTCAGTTTGTAATCAGAGAGGAAAAAGATTGTAGTAATTTATACGAAAAAACGTAAAATAAATCAGAATTTTGAGTTTTTAGCCACTATTTAGTGTACGCCATTTTGAAATTGTATAAACGAACAATAAATTCATGATGAGAGACCTTAAAAATCTCTGAAAACTAATTTTCACAGAAATTGTTTTCTTTTTAATCTGCTTTTTCTGTACTCCCCGATTTTTTGAGGTTAGTGTTTGGACTCTTGATAAAAAGTGTCAGTGACACACTAACGCTTGACATCTAAAGAGTTTATAAAAAAAAATGGGAGAATTACGTCGAAAATTGTGGTGTCGGCAGATTTTTGAAGAAAAAAGTGCTTCTTTACCACTGTGCGGCGGGGCAAGTTAAGAGGGCAGCCGCCGTAGCTCAGTCAACCAAGCTCCGAAATCGAAAAAATTATGTTGATGTTATACTAGGTGTTTTTAAGGTCACCGAGTACGGGAAAAATAGTTAAAAAATTAAAAAACAAAGTTTTTATTGTCCAAATGGTATTGAAAAAACTTTTTTGTTACTTCTATCTCGCAAACGGTAAAAATGCGAAAAAAAAAATACAAACCAATGCGTTCAAGCTTTGTGAGAGACTAAACTGTTCATGACAACGCACGTACAAATAATTCTTTAACTATGTTTTCCATACTCAGTAACCTTAAAAACACCTAGTATGACATCAACATAATTTTTCCGATTTTAGAGCTTAGTTGACTGGGCTATGGCGGGTGCCCTCTTCACTCACGCCACCGCCGCGTAGGAAGTACCTGAACTTCATGGATTGCTTAGACCATTTATTTGTTATAAAATGATCAACGAATTTGGAAATTTGTTCAACTCTCCCTTAACGCATAAGAACCGAAATTATAACGGTTTTCAAAAATTTAAATACCTTCCCAGTCGATTTAAAAAAAAAGGTCACTTTTTGCTAAAGGCAACAGTTTGCAAAAAGTTTGCATTATTTTAATCTGAAAATTTAACTGTAGTTAGAGGATCATATAACTGACATCATACTTAAATTTTAGCTTTCCAGCTTTTCCGGAGTGCGAGTTATAGAATTTACAATGTTTGAAAGAGAAAAAACGGTTTTTTGCGAATTGCGGACGATCCTCTGGACCGATTTTTCTCCACCAGTTCTCATTCTCTTTATTTTTTTTGTTGCGCACATTTGTTTTGTTCAACTTTTTTGTTCGAGCTGTAGTTCTTCCTCTAGAAGCGGAAAACTGGTTTTTACCATTTTTACCATTTTTTAGCACCTCAGCTCCAAATATTCACTTATAGAAATTATTGGTGTTTATTTTTGACACTTTGATCTATACAAAAAATTTTTTTCCGTCCAACGGGAATTTTTTGTACTTTTCAAAAATTTTCAGCTTATTCTATCTGGCTGTCTGCTATTTTATACATATACTTGTGTTGGACTTAAATCTTTATGCTTGCATGTTTATGTATATACAGCGCATGCGCACTTACAATACCTGAACAAATCAATTCTCACGTTCTCACTTTTTGTATGCAAGGTCTCTAGATGTTCATTTTTTATGAAGATAGTTGTCACTGGTACCTTAAAAGTTTAAGAGACATCTGTGAAGCTTTTCCCAATTTTTAATTCTTCCAATGCCTTTTCCACGGTCTCCGCTGCTTTCGTTTTATTTTTATCCTTTGCTTGACACTTCCCTTTGACTTTAATTTATTTTTGCGTTTTATGGAATTTTCTGCCCTGAAGACTTTTTTTCCTTTGTTTTTTTTTTTTTTTTTTGACTTGAGCTATGTCAGTTGTGACTGATTTCTTTGTTAAACTGTGAGTATTCAAATGTTAAGTGTATTTTTTTAACATTTTTGTTGTCAAAGTACATCATAACACTAAATGCGTACAATTTAGTTTAGAATTTTATCACAGGAATACTTACCATGAAAAATCAAGAAAACTTCATGTACGCTTCCAACAAAACGAAAAACGAAAACTTTATATTTTTGTCTTACAGTTAAACAATAACTTTTACGTAAACCGTACGACACTTGTTAACAGTAAAAAAGCAGACTGATAGTAAAAACGACATTATTAAATCAACTGTAAACAACACATTCCATTAATACGTACATAAGCGTATAGAGCCTATGACCATAATATTAAACCTATAGAGTTTTTTTAAATATGATAACCAAAATAAAAACTGCTTTGTACCTACCATCTTTATTCGTGATTTTTGTCAATTTCGAGTGATTTTCATAAGGGACAGAATATTATTATTATTATTTTAAATGTTAATATGTAGGTAATGGTTCTGATTGACATTAATTTTTAAATGTTAATGTTTCAATTATTTTTTAGATATTTTTATTCAACTTCATATAATAACTGTACATGATAAAAAATATAATTTTCAAACTAGTTTCGTATTAGGGACAGCTTTTGCGACAGTATTCGTGTAATACGTACTTTTATTTTATGATGTAGCTGCAGTTACAATTTTAGATAACTTAAAAAAGCGTAGTTGTTTAGGGCGCATTCTAAGGCAAAATTGATCACGGTTTGCGCGGTTGAAAAGCTAGAATGCACAGTTCTTCAAAAAAGAATCATAATGCAACTTAATTATAAAAAAAACAATTAATTTGGATTTTGATGTAACGATTTGATGAGTGTGAGCTGTGAATTAATTCTTTTTCATTTTCATAGGTTTTAAAAGTTTTAATAACCAATTAAATGAATTTATAGTAGTTGTCTGCTTACTTTGTCTAATATTTAGAGATTCAAAACCTGATTACAACATATTTGCCTGAATATCCGAATGTACGTGTTAGACTGCTTATATACGGAAGAAAAAAAATTCCGTAGTAGAAGCAAGTTTTGGCTAGAGCTTTAGGGAGAGCCTTGCTCTTATTGGTTAAATTCAAACTACATTCGGCTATGAAATTATCTACTTCGTGTAAATATGTGTGTGAATATGTATACTTATACCACTGTGTCAAAAAAGTAAAGTGACATGTGAATTTGAAATGCGCGGGCAAATATATTTGGAGCAGTGAGTTATTTTTAGGTTCGTAGAACTGTTTTCAATATCTGTACGCTTTGTTTTGTAGGCTACTAGAAGTGAATTTTTCGATTTTTACAATGCTTGCATTTTTGAGCAAAGAATTTGCATTAAGTTTTGTTGAGGAATGAATTTTCTTCTATTGATTCGTTAAGGACGGTACAAAAAGCATTTAATAATGATGCTATGTAGAAAAAAAATGTTTACAGGTGGTATATAAAGTTTCAAAAGGATCGAGAGCGTGTCGAAGACGAGGATCATTTGTGCAAGCTTTATCCTTTGCTAATGTAAGGGTGACCTTTCCGCCGTGCAGAGTGTACAAGTTTTTACAGGTTGATGTATTGGAAAATGACTTTAATACTTGTAGGTAAGAAAGAGATTTAATGACTTTAAGAGTAATAACAGGTTATATTGATACATTCTTCATCGCATCGATGGCGTATATGTAAATGGCGGCACTTTTTATTTAAGTACTCTTTAAAACGATCCATGCCCTTTTCGATAACAAATATACTCAAGAATTAAAATTAAAATTCGCTTTACTTTGTGTTTCCCAAGAAAACTCTTTAAGAAATAAGTAGGAATGAGAAAAATATTCTCCCCGGATGCAGATCGAACACACAACCTTCTGTTTGCTAGACAGTTGCTCTACGATTTGAGCCACCAAAGAGATGCGAACTCACTTGCATCGTAGGTTTAGATAAGTTCCCATTCTTAATTTTATGAGCTGTTTTCCCCTCTAGCTTGATATTTTGGATAATAACTCTAATACTTGTGGGTAAGGTAGAAACTTAATGATCCTAAGAGTTATAACAGGTAATATTGATACAATTATCATCGTATCAATTGGCACATATGTAGATGGTAGCAATTTTTATATAAGCACCCTTTAAAACAATCTATACCTTTCTTGAAAGCCAAAATACTCAACAATTAAAATTAAAACTTGCTTTATTTTCTATTTTTTAAGATATTGTGTGTTTAATCCACACCCGGAGAACATTTTTTTATGTGAAACATCTATAGCCGCGCATGAGCATGGTGAGTTAACGTTAGTGATGCGTGGTGAACGTAACGAAAAAGCGTAACAAAAAATATATAGATGTACATTGCATGCATAGTATACTGTACATGAGAAGAGTGCAAATGAGAGAGCTAAAGGAATCGAAGAACACGGCCGGGAGATTCCCCATTCCTTCTCTTACTGTTCACGCATCCAGCAGGTGTAGCTATAGATTATAGAAGTACAATCCCTATATTGCCCATACATACACGGATACATGCGTAGTCGGACACATACACATGCATTCAGAGAAAACAAAGTGCGTGTGTCAAGCGGCTGAAGATGTTTTATCATTGGTTCCAAAACTCTGTACCTAATACAATAGTAGTATATCTATAACATCATATAGGTATTGTATATATAGCATATACATACACGTACGCATATATATATATATATATATGTGTGAATAAAATTTTAAAATCACACTGACTCCGAGAATCGGACTACATCTTTAGGATTGGTAGTTGAAGACCTTATCGATTGTACTATGTAGCACGCCAATCCAATCTTTGTTCTTATTATTTATGGTCACGAACCAAGAAACTTTTTAATTAGAAAATTGATCTATAATTAGGCATTTTTTTTATTATAAATAATTAAGCCCACCAATTTCAAAAGAAATAGTTATGATTATTTTTGAGTGGTCTGTAACTGTCAAAATCACGTAAAATCGTGTTTTAAAGTTCATTTTGCTTATATCTTTTAACGGTAAGGAGTTGGCTGTTGTGTATGCCCGTACTCTTCAGGACTGTCTTCCCTGGCTTACATTTGTAGTAAAATATTCTCTGACGGCATCAAGCCAGATTGTGGTACGGCCACACAACTCTGAAGTGTTGGAGCAAGTTGTGCTCTGGCCAAACACGTCTCCTGGTATTCCACCGGAGATGTTATCAGTTAGAATAAATTTTTTATTGGTGGTACTCGTCTATCCTAGAGGTTCAGAGTGAAAGTAGACTTAGGTCACTTGCCCATTGGAGAAGAGCATCGTCAGTAAGCGGGATATCCAGCTGCACGACTATCATCTACACTCTGGATGCAGCTTGGTGACTTGCCACTCAACGATGGCAGAAATTGTTGAGACACTCCGGCGTATTATAAACACACTTATTTAATTCCGTTGCAGGTAGCTTCGATTTTATGTCGACGCCACCACGCGGATCCTACTGAACTGACGTGAAAAGCTGGCGTATTTTTGCAAAACTTTAAACTTATTTATTGCTATTGTTATCAAATTTTTAAAGATAAGAACTATACTAAAACCATCTAGGAAGTGTCAAGAATCGGTATGCAAAATTTCAGCACAATTGGTTCAGTAGTTTCCGCGGTGAGCGATTACAACGGTTTTAGCAACTTTGCTTTATATATTAGTAAGATAAATATTTGAATGAGTATCACTTTTTCATTATTTAAAAAAGATTTCTTTGCTGTAAACAGGATTATTTTAAAATATCAATATTTGATAATAATGCAAAATTTTCCTGGGTTCTTCCAATTGTGTTTATTCAAACTACATCTTTACCCATCTTTGGTAAAGAGCCAACCCAACAAAATTCGCGCACGTGCGCAACTACGCACAGTAAGTAGGCATCCAAATCCGAAAAGAGACAGAGAGACATAGAAAGTAACACACACGAACGTTCGTTAAACTAATCTATGTACCTTTGTGTAGGTAGGTTGTATAGATACTCTTCGCCATCTATTATTGTTATTTCTCGTTCTTGTTGTTTATATGTTAATGAACAAAAAATAAATAAACATAATTTGCTTTTTCCTAATCTATAATATTCGCCACACAAGCGTCATTGCTTAATGGCTGCCTTACATCCCTCGGGCCCTGTTTCGCAAGTTCTTCGAGCCGCAAAGTAGCCCTGGAGACGATGGCACTTACCTGACGAAAACTACTATTTTCATGATAGACAATTAAATATTACCGAGCTCAATAACATATCTTTAATATTTCACATCTATCGTAGGTCCCGAGACCTACACCTGGTTTTTTTTTATTTTTACTTACTTCTCAAGAAATTTTTTTAAAAAATAGAAAATAAAGTAAATTTCAATTCAATTCTTAAGTATATTTTTAATCAGATAGGGCATGGATTGTTTTAAAAAGTGCTTGTATAAAAAGTGCTGTTATCTACAAATATTACCTGCTATAACGTTTAGAGTCATTAAATTTTTTATAAGTTGACCAAGACTACTTAAGACAGTACGATCGATTGTTATTTGTAAGATTACCTACGGAAACTAAGAGGATCTTTCTTTTTGTACAGCTTGAATTTAAAAATGGACAAAAGAAAGATAGACTGTTAGCTTATCAAGAAAACTAGTGTAGAGAAGACTAGAACTTTTACACTTTGCACTAGTTCATCTTCCATCTCAACGGCAACGACGCTAACCGTCTCTGTAACGATTTATGCTGTCTCTACAACTGCTTCCAAGATGTTTCAAGTACACACTCGGCTTTTGATGTCTCTACAACCACATTTACAAGTGAAAGCTCCACACCTTGTGCCGTTGCTTTATCATCGAAGTCAAAATATTTAAGCTCAGCGTCTACATCTGAAAATCTAAGAGAACGTAGGTTAAAGGTACATATTATGAATATAATTAAAGCGCTGGATCAAATAATTTGCTGTGCCACTAAAAAAGAGACTATGTTTGATTTAGACCCTGTAAGGGCATACCATATAAAGCTCATTCGTCAAATAGCACGACCGTGCCATAGAGAGAATGGAGTCGTTTACGTGTAGCAGTTTACTTATATATGCGAGTCACCTGTATATAGAATATGTATAGGCACCCAAGTTGGAATGGTATATACGTGGTAAGGTCCAAAAGTTTCCAGCCTGAACTATAATATGAAGGAAAAATCTCAAACCACTTATATTATTTTTCAACATAATCACCCTTTATTTTAATACATTTTTCACAGCGCTTGATCAACATTTCTATACCCTTGAAAAAATAGTCTGAATTTTTCCCTTGAAAATGTGACAAAACCGCTGACTTCACTTCTTCGTCAGTGTTAAATTGTTTTCCTCGTAAGTCCGATTCTAATTTTAAAAATAAATAATCATCACTTGGGATCAAGCTAGGGATACACGGTGGATGATTGAACTCAGTGAAACCGCATTCTTTAATGGCAGCCTTTGAAGCACCTGATGTGTGAACCAGCACGTTGTCATGAAGCAACAACACTCTTCGTGACAGTTTTCCTCGACGTTCTTTTTTAATAGCATCTTGCAACTGATGCAACAAGGAAGCATAGTATTCACGCGTTACAGCTGTGTTAAGTTCTTTAAAATCCACCATTAAAATTTCTTCGGAATTCCAAAACATTGGAGCCATAATCTTTTTTTCCGATTGAGTCACCTTTGCTTTTTTTGGTTTCGATTTCCTTTTTGACAGAGGATCATGATAAAGAACCATGGTTTCATCTTCTGTAACAATAGAATTTAAAATTTCTTTGTGTCGGCCTTCACAAAGGGATAAAAACTAAGCACAGCACTTTACACGTTCTTGTTTTTGAACAGTGGAAAGAAGTTTTGGGACCCACCTTGCACTGACCTTATTCATACCCAAATATTCATGTAAGATTATAAGCACAGTTGTTTTTGAAAGTCAAGTCATAGCTACTAGTTCTTTAGTCTTAAACCGTCTGTCTTTCAGTCCTTTCTGCTTCTCAAATTCAATGTTTTTATGAGAAATAGCCTTGGATGGGCATCCTGGACAAGGTTTATCTTCAATTGATAGTCCTCCCAAACGAAATTGTTTTGCCCATTCATTGACGGTGGAATACGAAGGAGAAGATTGTCCGTATACAGCATCTAAACGATGTTTGATTTTGGCGGGCGTGTTGCCTTCTTTTGTTAAGAATTGTATCACAGCTTGATACTCAATTTGATCCATTTCGAATTTTTAATCGACTATCTGACTTTAAAATACTATATCTTTCTAATGAAATGAAATGACTTAATATCTTTTATTGTGGGTAGGTAAGTAAAAGTCTAGTAATTTAATGATAGGTTAGTTTTGTGTCTCCAATTAATGTATTGTGGGAAGGCCGGAAACTTTTGAACCTTACTACGTATAAGTATGCTGTTATATGTGAACGATGCCGTTTTTACCAAGGCACAGTCGCGCCATCTAATGTGAGAGCTTTATACGATATACCTTCATTATGAACTCGCTGTTTAGAAAATATCATATTGATGCATTCGTGATGAACAATCGAGTTAGTTTTTGTAAATTAAACAAGATGAAAACTATACAGATTTAGAATAATTTTTTGAGAAACCTAATGTTTTATTAATAGGTACATTGACCCTTAACGATTCGGTTGAAAGAAGTGTGTTCAGTGTCGTCAACTTCAGTCCTCGAAAAAAGAAGCCACTTGAGATAAAGAACTGAAATATCTGTTTCACATGCATCAAAACTCTAAGCACTTGGTCTGTTGCATACAATGTTTTAGTCATCAAGAAACTATTATATCATTATCGTTATCGAATTAAACTATTATATCGTAATCGAATTCCTGCGATAGCATCAGACAGTGGCACAACGTACCGTCAATGCGTCGTATTAACACCCTTTTATTCTCCCCAGTACAAGGAGGCCATCAAAGTAGATCGTATTCATTCTTTGCTTCGTAATAAGGTTAAAACTAGTACTCCGGACTCCGGTGGGTTAGGCTGTTGCCTAATATTAGGTATTTCTAAGGCAAATAAAGTTCTAGCTAACAAAATCTGAAGCCTTATGTTTCATGTTTACAATGACGCTAAAAAATTAACTCTTTCTGCAAAATCGTTCCCAAGGCATGTAGTAGCAAGCCACTTGGCATCTCAATTTTCTTTCAACGATTGTGAGCCTCAAAAAAGTTGCTCTAAACTGAATTTTTAATATACTACACCTTCTAGATATAGAGGTGTGCTGCAATGCATTTTCGATACTCACAAAAAATGTCGTATGAGGAAACATTCAAAGACGTACTTGCAATTTCTTTGCAGTGCGACGAATCTATAGATCGAACTAAAATCAATAAATTATATGCTATGTCTGAAGTTGTTACAAGCTCGGAAGGGAAAAAAAAATATTTCTTAGGCACACAAGGATCCTAAGATCGTGGGGCCCTTACAAAATTCGACGACTTTCAGGATGCTTGCCAGAACGTTCTAAGAAAGAAAAGAAGTGCTTTATTATTCAAATCTGTCTCTTCTATTCTAACTGACGAAACGTCAGTAAAAACTTGAGAATATTCAGAATTGTGGACTTTGCACAAAAGTTATCTAGAAAAACAATTTGAACATTTTCGCCCCCCACTTGTCAAGTTTTGGTGTGTAGCACACCCATCGAACTTTGCTTGGAAAAGTGTGCAAGAAACAGTGCCAGAAGCTGATAAAGTTATTTCGACAGTCACTTCAATTGGCACATTTTTTAATACGTTAAGACCACGTTCACGAGACTGCATCTACTTAAAGTTGTAAAGTGCTGTTTTTTACTAAGTACTTTTGAGTAAGGTGGAACCACTAGACAATGGGAAAACTTAGCCCAAATGATAATAAAAAAATCTACTTCATACGGTAATTTCTGCAACAGAATCTGCGAATCTAGACAACACCCGCATATCATGTGATTTTTTTTTTTAACACAATTTTGAAAAACATCTAAGTTAGTAGGATACAATTAGCAGAGAAGCGTGGTTAATTTTGGAAAATTGCTATTAGCGTGAAAAAAAAACATTGTGGTAGTTGTTCGGTTTCTGAACTAATCTAAATAGTTTTAGACTCCAAATTTTCTTAACTAACGGCCCAAAAAAATAGTAAATGTGGTGAAAAATGGTTTTTTGCGTCTAGAAAAAAACTGGTGAGTCGGACAAAAAAGTTGTACTGTTGAAAAAGATGAGCAATTCCAAGGCGAAGAAAATGAGCTCCAGGGGAACAAAATTGGCCCAGCCGTTTTTTTGCAATTGCAATTTGGCCAAAAAGTGCTCTTTTGGACCATTTTTAAAAAAATCTATAACTCACGTTCATTTGAATATGAAGACTTGAAAATTGAATACAAGCTAGATCTTGTACCCTTTAACATTTACACTAAATTTCAAGAAGATCGGTTGTAAACTTTTTGCAAACCGCTGCAAGAAGCAAAAAATGGTCCCTCCGCAAAAAAGTTGGACGTGGCTGGACTTTCAACATATTACCATTTTTCAAACGGCATTGTACTCGTCGAGAGTTATTCTATAACCTACCAAAACGTCGTTCCGATCGAGATTCCGGAAGTACGCGAAAAAAAAACTATTTAGATTTGTTCAGAAATCGAGTAACTACCGCCATGATTTTTTTCGCACTAATAGCAATTTAATTTTTCAAAAAGCTAATTCTATTCTACTAAGTGTGTTGTACTATGTTCTGCGGAGCTTTTGGTAACTTGTATTACACTAATTTTTTTTTTTTTGTACTTTTGTTTATTTGTCCACGGATAAGATCAAATCAAATCAAAAATAGGCAGCTCAAATTTGGGTTGAAGAAGCAGTTAACTTGCGAGTAATTTTTAGAACGAAGTTCTTTATGTCACGTGCTTGGGAGGCTGGAATTTTAAAAACGACAGATTTCCATAAAACGGAAGTCGCTTACTAGAAGTCTCTTGCTTCTGTAAAAAAATTTATAATAAATTAAAAAAAAAAAAAAAAATTTAATAAGCATAAATATGATTATGTTGATTAAATTGAATAAGGCGCGTTATTACGCATCAAATATTAGCATTTTATGCATTTGATGCATGAAATACCAACCAATTTTTTTGAGACCTGACATTTTTTTAGCATTAAAATAATGCTAATAATTACTTTTATAAATAAATTATTTAATAAATAAATAAATAAATTTTTAAAATAAACATATACAATAGAGTTAAACAACGTATCAATGGTTTTTAAGGGCGCTTATTTCGAATTCGACAAACAAATTATGTTACAATGTCACATAATTATATAAATATAGTAAATCATTAAATCAATAGTAAATAAATTATGTAAGATCATTATGTATGTATATTTCAAGTTACATTTCATTTTAATGGTTTTTAAGGGCGCTTATTGTGAATTTGATAAACAAATAATGGCAAAATGTCATTAAGTAATTATATAAAAATAAAACAAAAATTATATTAATTGGCTATACAATTGCAAAAAAATAACTGAGAAAAAAAATGAAAGAAAAAAAAATTAATGAAATAAAATATGAAAATAAAATGAAATGAAATCAAAAAAGACATAAATAAATACAATATAATGAAAAAAAATAAAATAAAAAAGGGAGTGAAAGAAAAAAGATGAAATAGAAAAATAAAAAAAGAAATGAAATAAAGGAAATACAAAAAAATAAAAAAAAAAGTAATGAAATGAAATATGAAAAAAAAATAAAACAAGAACTGAAAAAAAAAAAAAACAAATTAAAAGAAACAAACCAGGGGGTATAGATGGGTCGTGGGACCCACGGTAAGAACAAAGTTCTTTAAACATGACATGGGTATAAAGACATACAATTTCTCAGGTAACAAGGGGGTCACCAGACCCATAGGAAGAACGAAGCTTTATAAAAATAAGTACTGCATTCATATAGTTCACTATAACAAAAACTTGAAAAACGAATAAAAAAAAAAAGATAGTTGAACTTCATGAGTACTGTATTTATGCATGACGTACTCACAAAATTTAGCTATCGTGAGTACTGAACTAAATTTTCTTATTTTTTTTATTCGTTTTTCAAGTTTTGTTTCAGTGAACTACATGAATGCAGTACTTATTTTTTTAGAGCTTCGTTCTTCCTATGGGTTTAACGAGCCCCTAGTTACTTAAAAAATTACTTGTCTTTATACTCATGTCAAGTTTAAAGGACTTCGTTCTTACCGTGGGTCCCATGACCCATTTATACCCTCTGGTTTGTTACTTTTAATTTGTTATTTTTTTTTAATTCTTGTTTTATTTTTTTTTTTCATTTCTTGTTTTAATTTTTTTCATACTTAATTTCATTATTTTTTTATATTTCATTTTATTACTTTTTTTTTCATTTTTTTTTGTATTTCCTCTAATTCATTTGTTTTTTTATTTTTCTATTTATTACTTTTTTTACTATCGGAAAAAAAATAATTAGTTGAAAATTTTTAAATAACGTTTGAAATTAATAACGTCCAGAATTTGATCAAAGAATTAAATCTGAATGCAGCAAACTAATAGAGCCCATAATTAAATAAAAATAGTTTGCTCTATTACAACAAAATTTTTTTTTTTTTTTTTTAAATATAAAACAATTGAATAATTTCTGTTTGTTTGGATAGGTATACCTGTATTGTGAATGGCAGTGCTGCCACAACAAAACTTAATGAAAAAAAATTACTCCCAAGTAGGCTGCTTCTTTAACACAAATCTAAGTTGGCTGCTTTTTCAAGCCAAATTTAAGGTGGCTGCTTTTTACTATTTTTCTGAGTTGGCTTTGTCTATTACCAAACCCTGAAATTGTACTCCAAAGCAGCCGTCCGATTGACCACTTACAAGTGACAATTCAACCTTGGTGAGATATAATATTTGTTTAACATAAAAGTGGTTTGGAACAGAAAATTTAAGTGGGCAATCTAATCTGTACAACGTTAACTAAATTCATCGCTTAAGAAATATACAGACCACCATCACACGTTAACTAATCGCTTAAGATAGGATATATTTCATAGTTTTTTTTAATAGAAGCCTTTTTATTGTTATTCATAACCAACATTTAAATTACATATAATCTGCTAAATCAAAAAAGATTTTGTTTTGTTCTTTTATTAACTTTGACTTAAAAATAATGACTTTAATTTAATGATATATTGCATTTCAGTTACTTAGTCAAGGGTCATATCCAAACATAGGGCCACTTCATGCACCCTACCATAGAATCAGCTGCTAGAAATCAATATATTTTCACGCAGGACTAACAAAACTATTCACCATATTTACAGATATAAAGAAAAACAAGATTAAAGCGAACGTAGATTCAAAAAGTGGTATTTTAGCCCCATGTAACAGAAAAAAATTACCTATAGACAATGATGAAAAAAATCTTAATAATCTTATAAAGAAAAGATTAATCCCAGTTAACTACTTTTTTATAATATTTTAAATTTCTGTGAACTCCTTTCACTTGCTCCATATTCATCCTAAACAGTGAATGAGGATTAAAAACTTAGTATTACGAAGCACGACTGTTTAAACACAACTAATATTTTAAACATTTAACGAACAAATAATTTCATTTATCATAATACATAGTATTTTGTAACGACAAACATGTAATGAAGGCTATAGCTGGTTGGCTGTATATTTTTATCTGTAATACGAATTATTGTTAAAAAGTATATTAATAAAAAATTTTTTTTTGAAATAATTACCTCTTTAATGACATTTACCTGATATTTAAGACGCGTGTTAGGTCTTAGATGTATTGGTCCGTGGCGTTCTAGTAGTTAATAATAAGTTTATTACTCAAGAATCACATCTGGTCAACAATATACATAATACGTTAAAAGCCATATGTATACCGTGACTCTCGTTTGCCCAAAAATTTTGAAAGGCTCTTTCTTGCCATTTAGTTTAAAAAGGTTCTCACTAGCTCAAAAATCAGAAAAGGCTCTTTCTTGTCATTAAGTTTGAAGAGGCTTTTTTCGACAATTCTTCCAAAAAGATTATTTCTTGCGCTGAACGGACCGACGGTATATACTTTACTACTCTTGAAAATTTGGAGCTTTTGTCATTCATGGCAAATGTTCTTAAGTCATTTAGTACGTACCAGAAAATATTGCAATCTAATAATGTAAAAACATTGGATGCGGAAAAATATACTTCCTCAGTCCAGTTAAAAATAACTGCATTTCTGGAAAATCTGCTATGTAGTGGGTGGAGCACTACTGTAGAAAAATTGCTTAAAAGAGGTGACGACAACACACTGCAGATAGAAGAAATTTTTTTCAGAAAAGCAAAATTACGGTCTTCCTGCTGCAAAAAGCATAACTTGCATGTTAGCGAAAGAAGAAATGTGGAGACCGTATGCAACGAGATAGTTTAGGGTCTGAACAATTTCCTAGACATTCGATTCAGCATTGATCTCCATATTTTTAATGCACTGAAGCCGTATACGACATTTGCAAAAGATGCAGATCTAAAAGTTATCTGGAAGTTCTGGGAAAATATGTATTTTGGGTCCTCAACTCTAATTCTACTTCCAAAATACCGTGAAAGGTAATAATTTTTATCTAACCTAAAAAAATAGCTAAAAATCGTGTTTTTAAAGCTTTTAGTTCAATTTTTGATAATTGATGAGAACAAAAATGATGTATTCGCATCCCATAGCGATAAATGAGTTTTTATTCATAATTAAAGATACTTTCCAATTCTACAACATACTTAATACCTTAAAACAATATATATTACCAGTTAAACTCTTGTTTTAAACAAAAATATCAATTTTAACTAAAAACTTAGCATGTTACTTTAATTGTTGGACTCATGTCTATTGTCTAATTACTTTGCAATGTCAGGGTTTCATTCTTACTTAAGAAAAGTTAGAAATTTGACGTTCAAGTGATTAATAGTCATTTTTTGACAGATATGACAATAAGGTATAGAGTAGTACTTGTAAGTGTACTACAACTAACGAGAAAGTACTCGTAAATAATTCGAATTACTAAATCTAACATAACCATTCTTATGACTTACACAGAATACAAACCATAAAATACACAAAGACGTTGTAGTTTCTTGTTATAAATACTGTTATAGAATAGTATGCCAATGTTAAGCTTGTATTTCTGTACCTACCTATCTACTTAGTGAATTTTAATTTTTTTATGTCAAACAGGGATGAACATAATGATTTCAGAAGATTTAACTCAATTCAGCAAAGACCTGGGAGCCGTGCAAAGTATGCCAACTAAAAAGATAAGTGTTTGACGTAACAAGCCTACAAATAGAGCTCAAGTAAGCAAATATCTTAAAAGATCTACAGTTATAAGCCTTGAAAGGGCCTAAAATTGTATTCTTTACTACACAAAGGTAGAGCCTTTTTTTTTCTTTTAAACGGGATGTAACTTCAATACCTAAAGCAAAGACAGGCTGAAGCTTGCTTTGTAAGAGCAAAACAATTTATCCTTACTACGGAAAGGCCAAATATTCATGTATAATGTTTAAGTAAGCCAGAACCACGAATCGCCATGTAAAAGAGACGCAAAGTGCCCTAAAGTGCCCCTTCGTTGGATTTTATAAATAGAAAAATTGAATTTTTACAAATTCAATAATTTTTAGGGGGATAAATAAATACGTTATTCCATATAACGACGTTGAATTCTGAGTTATAATTATCGAGTAGTAAGAAAAACAAGTATACTTATGGTAATATAGTTTTATTGCTGTAGCATTATGTCTATCAATAAGTATTACGAAATTTTGAATTAATATGTAAATGACGGAATTTAAAGGTGCACAATCTCTGTTGCGCCATCTACGTTCAATAAGAGAAGTCTGACTAAATATATATATATGTGGGGCTCCATCTCTCTGCGCGCTCCACGCGCCAACTCCCCGTTTTATTGTGTTATAAGTGTAATTTTTTCAAAATAAGGTTTGTATTAATATTTTTTAAAGCCTTAAAAAATGATAAAATTAATTGTTAGTATGAAAATAATATGTTTAAGTATATTTTACAGAATTCGTAAGACTATGGTATTTTTCGAAAATACTCGGGAATAAATTTTCTACGCTGGGGAATGATTACTGGTCTGCTTTTAAGGAAATGTGAAGAACAAGCTGCTAATTTCAAATAAAAGAGGTTAAGTTTACGTAGACAGAGAGATGTGCCCCTTGACTTTTTGTTGGTGAGTTTTATTATTTCTTCTAGTGGCTTCTTTTTTTAAAAGAGCTGTTTTTCCTATATGTGTCAATAGATATTTCTAAGCTCTTATTAATATATATGCCTCCTGCACGCTCTGCGCACCAACCCCTGTAATTGCAAATTGGATTTACGAAGAATGGAAAAAAAACGAATTATATTAATTGTTACTTAAAATTTATATATGTAAAAAATGTATATTGATCATAATTAATTACATGAATTTTTAACAATCACTTTTTATTTTCCTTGACTAATAACAGCTATTTCTATGGGATTAGTTGCACACAATTTTCAAAACGATATAATTTTTGAAGAAGCATGTAACGTTATACTGCCTTTTCGAATACGGAAATTTTTCGCATGGTTTATTATGTCTGAAAATTTTTTTGGTAATATTATTTGGAACAAATACAAAACATTTTTTACTGAAGATTGTAAAGATGATCAAAATGAAGCTCTTTTACATTCAAACGAAATTTTTAATTCTGAAAATATGTCTTGTCAGAATTTTAGTTTACCAGAACCAACAGAAACGATAATAAAAAATATCGATACGGACAATAATGAAAGAATATTTTGTGAACATGAATTCCAAGAGATGTTTTCACAACTCAGTCATGATCAACGTCGAATTTTTTAAGAAATTATGAAATTAAAAAAAAAAATTTTTTTCATCGATGGTCCTGGTGGATCTGGAAAAACTTTTCTATGCAAAACATTAATTTATTATTTCATATCAATTGAAAAAAAAATTCTTGCAATGGCTTGGACAGGTATTGCTTCTATTCTGCTCCTAAAGGGAATTACCACTTACAGAACTTTCAGACTTCCTTTAGACTTAAGCACTATAGAAAGTGCATTCTTCCAGTTTGAGCCAGATAAACAAAAATTACGTAATGTAGAAGTAATTATTTGGGATGAAGCTTTTATGGTACCGAAAAAAGCGTTAGAAATCGTTGATAGGACTTTAAAAGATTTATCTAGTAGTAATAAACCTTTTGGAAATAAAATAATAATTTTAGGTGGAGACTTTCGTCAAATTCTCCCAGTAGTAAAAAACAGAAGCAAAATTACTATTGTTCAAGAAACCATAAAACTTTTCAATTTTTGGCCTTTATTTAATATTTTTTATTTAAAAAATAATAAACGTTCAATTGATAAAAAATTTTCTTCATTGCTACTGGATATAGGAGAAGGCAAAATTTTGAATCACACAACCCCTTACAACAAAAAATTGGAATAGTTTATAATTTAGTAGATAAAAATATAAAACTGTCTAATAATAAGTTCCATAAAGAAAATTTTAAGATAATTAAAAAATTCTTAAAAGCCAATAACTATCCATTAAAATTTATTGATACATACATTAAAAAAAGACTAAACATATTAAATAAAAAAGATAGTTATAAAAATCATAGTATAACCCCATATAATGACTACATTGTCTTACCGTTTTCAAAAGACTATGAATATGAGATGAAGAAGATTTCAAAAAAGTACAATATTCACGTCATTTTTGAAAACATTAATAAGATTAACATAAATAATCAATTAGGTAAAGACAAAATAGAACCACGTTACAAACCAAATATAGTGTATAAAATTAATTGTCTAGATTGTCATCGGTATTACATAGGTCAATCAAGTAGAACTCTGCAAACACGAGTTGGTGAACACATGAGAGATGTTAAGAAAAAAGATGACAGATCTGCATTGTATTACCATGTGAAAGATTCAGGACACAATATAGATTTTGAATATAGTAATGTACAGATTTTAGATGTTGCAAATGTAAGGAGTAGGCGTGAAGTATCAGAAATGATACACATAAGTAGAAATATCTATAACTTGAATAGACAATTTGATACATAAAATTTATTACCAATTTTTAAAGAATTTATCAAAAGTAATTTACACTAGTTGCAGACAACAGCATAATAACTAAATAAATTTTATTCAAAAATATCATTTCATATAGGTCACGCCTTCTCTAATACATACATTAACCATTTTAACTCTTGCACATTTACGTATTGGTATTGGTCCTGCCTCATAGATACCTGTCCTCGGTATAGAAATTAATTTTCGTTAGTATGTTCGAGTCGCTTACAGGCTACAGTCAATTCACTAAGATCTCGACAAATGTAAGCGATAACGTAAAGCCTGTATACTGTGATATAATTGTAAGTTTTGGTGTTTTAAACTACGAGCGATTGTATAATTGTTTATTTTTTTATTAATTTTGTCATGATTTGTATGAAATTTATAGTGCTTAAAAAGGGCCTCATTCCAAAGTGGCCGAAACGTTGCTTTAATAAATAAATAAAGACCACTGGACAGCATTGCCGTTGGAGTCATACTTTAATATTTCCTACAGAATATTTAAATAGTGTTAAAGAAGGTCTTTCTCCACATAAATTAAATTTGAAAATTAACGCTATTGTTATGTTGATACGAAACTTAAACATACCTGAAGGACTTTGCAATGGTACAAGGTAACGAATTACAAAATTATTTAAATAGGGGTAAGTGTACCTATCTTCGTGCCCTGCCCTATTACCGTGGATTTTGAAAAACTGATGATTACTTGCTCAAAATAAGAAATGTTTCATGTAAAATAATTTTTCAATTTTAATAATCTAAAATGACGTTAATGTAGATGCAATTCAAACAGAAATATTTGTGTATATTTTGAGTAAATAATTATTTTCCACGGTATTCGGTACAACGCGCTCATTAACTGATTGTGTACGTATTTCCGCGGTGAGCGTACGTAAACATAATCATATACTTACAGAACGCACGACAGTTAACAAGTAAACAATTAGTAGGTGAGCACGTCGATCTAACGTAACCAAGATGAAGAAAACTAAAAAAGGCAAAAAAGGCAAGAAAGTCAAGAAAGGCAAGAAATCGATCGAAATAAAGAAAAACAAAAAGTGTTACTTTCCAGAGACATTAAAATTAGCTTTGAAAAGTATCTATTATGGAAAATCTATTGCTGAGTGCTCAAAAATGTATAAGATTCCTACTAAATGAATAAGCAAGTACAAAAAAAAGTAATATTTTTTTAAAACAATAAATAAGTCATGTAGAAAATGTAGGTGAAATTTGCATTTTTTTTTTTATATTCCGCAAATACAACTTTCTTCACCCACGGTAATACGGACACGGTGATTGGGACATCCGCGGTAATACGTACACGGTAATAGGTACGCAAGCACGGTAATACCAGCATACCGTTTTTATTCGTTTTAAAAATATTCTACTGCAGTTTTAGCTTTATAAAATTTTTTTAAATATTCCGTAAGAGATTATGTAAGATTTAAAAAAAAAAATATTCCAAAAAATTTTAGTATACCATTTTTTATGGTGCATTTAAGTTGGAATTTTCAGTACGTGCCACGGTGATAGGTACACTTACCCCTACAACATCGAAGCTGAAATAATCACAGGTCAAAAAAAAAGGAAATAAAGTCTTTATTCCAAGAATAACACTACAAACAAACTTTTCTTCTTCGCTACCATTTATATTGTCCAGAAAACAATTTCCATTTACCTTAGCTTTTTCTATGACTATCAATAAATCTCAAGGTCAAAGTTTTGATGCATTAGGAGTATACCTTAGAAAACCATTATTCTCTTATGGGCGATTATATGCTGCATTGTCTAGATGTAGAAACAAAAAAAAAATTGTATCTAAATTGAATCAGAAAATAAATTTGGAATCAAAAATATTGTTTGGAAAGAAATTTTAGAGTAACAAAAAAACTATTCTATAGTTCATTACTAGTTTTATACTTTCTTGCAAATTTTATCTTTCATCAACAAAGCAAGTTTCAGTACCGTCTAGTACCCAGATTTATGTAATCATGAACAATCCGTTTTTTTTAATATGTTTTCAGATACATCATCATGGATGCAAAATTTTATCAGTGTGACAAATGTAACTCAAAATTTTCAAATCAAGAGTTTCTATCATCGTACGAAAAAATTCACAAAAAAAATTTTTTCCATGTGATCTGTGAAGCATTATAATATTAGACAAGAAAAACTATTTGCGTCACACAAAGGAATGCCAAAACATTGAAAAAAATTTTAAGTGTATTAAATGCGAAAAAAGTTTCAGAAGAAATTATCACTTACAGAGACATGAAAAGTCATGAAAAAAATGTTCAAAAAAATATTTGTCAAAATTGTGGAAAAGGTTATGTAAGAACAGAGCACCTAAAAAGATATTTTAGAGTATCTAATCAAAATAAATATCGTAAGTAAAATAATTGTAACAAAATTTTTTGTTATGGTCTAATAAAATTATATATGAAAATTAGACCACTTGTAACAGTTAATATATAAGGCTTTACGAATATATTTACATTTTATATGGGGAAGGGGGGAGCGGGGGGGGGGGGGGAGCTAGCAAAAAAGTAGGATTACTCGAAAAATGCAAGAAAATGAAAGAATAACTACCTTATTTGGGGGGAGCGGGGGGAGCACAACCTCGCTCTAACTCTTACGACTATATAATATAGGAAGATATATATGTAAAAGGGCGACATAGCTCCTAGTCGTCACTGCTCGCCGCAGTTCTGTTCGTTGTCTGAACGCAGAAGCATTGTCGCTGCTTGTACGCTGATCCTTGTATTATAAATAAAATACATTTGCTAAATAAAACCTTTTCACTATTCTTTCGCCGGTATACCACGCCACTGAAAACCCATCAGTGAACATGTTAAAATAATTTTTTTCGTTTACAATGCAAACTCAATACCATGACTATCATTTGAAAACCGCTTTATAAGTATTTTTTTATCATTCAAAATATGGAAAGCATGATTTTTTCAAATATCAGGTTCAGGCACAGCTTCATCAAATCTTTTTTTCAGATACGTTATTGATTTTTCATGATCTAATTTGCTATTGGAAAGAGCAAAAAAATGTTTATGATTTGGTATATTTCTTAATAATCAACATTACACACTTAATGAGAATGTCCCCATTAAAATTAAAATTTTCTCGATCGATTGCGGTTATGTTAATTGTATGAAGTAATTTTTTTTTAATAAATGAGGTATTCTTACTCCTTGTTGCATAATTTATAAGTAGTCTAATGGTATTAAAGATCTTATTTATGATAAATTAAGGCATTTTATAATAAATCAAACTTCTTACGCTTAACGAACCTAAAAAGATCTCAATGCACTATTTGGCCTGCTTGATTGCTAAAGGAGGCCAAATACTTTTGCAAATTGCGTTCAATATCAAAATATTTTATAATTGTCGTTTTTTAATGTGAAACGGTTTTTTTGACTAGTTATTTTTATTTACTGTCACAAAGTTTCTTGAAGGATAATTTTTTCAGACGAAAAAATGTTTTCCTTTCCTCGGGCACAGTACTTCACACCAAGAGGGCACTTTGCACCCTGTAATTATTTCGCTCCCACAGGCGGGAATGAACATTCCGGCCATGCGTGGCCTAAAGTTTATTTCCCCTCGCATTTTCACCCTAGGACACACTGTAATTGGCAGGCACAAAGGTGCCTTTGCGCCCTCGGTGCAAAAAAATGTCATTCTCAACTTAGGCACAAAGATATAACAGCTGCGCTCTTTTGGTACGCAAGTTGTACTTTACGCCCCAAGTAAAAAATATACTATTGTGATACAATACTTTTAGAAAGGTTGAAAGTTCAAGTATATTGTGTCCTTTTGTATCTGCAAACGATAAAACAAAAAGGTTTGAAAATGTGTATGAAGGACATTCTTTTGAGTCCTATTAACCTTTACATACTTTTCCTGACCTCGGGCGTTTTGTTATTTAAATTCAAGGTTAAAGGCGCCCTTATAGGGGGACTAGGTTTCACCCTGTGTGTGCATCCAGCAAGAGCAAGCACAAGGAGTCTCTCAGCCAAGCCCTCGGGCCTGGTACTGGCCCTAATGACATGCGGCAACAATGCAATAACGACTTTTTTTTTACTCAAAAATATTTTCGATAGAATATTTATCGACGATGTCGAATATTTATTTCTGCCCGTTTTTATGCCAACTTATTATATAATCGTATAAAAAGCTTAAAAAAGAAAAAAAGAATTTTGTTGCAATCAAGTATGTGTCTAAACTGATACCACGCTAGTAGAATCAAATATAACAATATATTCTCTCACTGGCACAAATTTTTTTTGGGCTTAAAAATATTTTTTACAGAATAATTATCTAGGATGTCGAATATTTATATAATGCTTATTTTCATCTTGAATTATTTTATAATCATGCAGAAATATTAATGAAGGAAAAAAATTTTTGTTGCAATCAAGTATGTGCCTAAACTGGCACCACGCTAATAGAATCAGATATAACGATGTATTCTCTCATTGGTACAATCTTAGTATTTGATTAATTTTTATCACAACTATATTGTCGGATAAACAAACGAGTTTGATAAGCTATATGTTTTTATAACTATTTATAGAATGTATAAGTTTTAAAACTGCTGATGTCTTTTTTTTGTTAGCATTAACAATGAAACTGTTCATTTCAATTATGTTATTGAATTAATATCAAACAAGATTTTGAAGAAAATAAGATACTAATTTATTATGTAAATATCGATAGTGTATGGGGTTTAAATCTAATAAGAATTATTGTGACGTGCAAAATGAATTTCTAATGTTAGTTAGATAAAATACTTACAACTTTTAGTAAAATCGCTCAGACTGTGTATTATTTAAACATCATTTGTTTTTTCAACTGATTTTTATTGTAAGTATGTTATACATTTTAGTGCTGACCAACTATGTAACTTTTTTTTTAAAAAGCATAAATTTCAGATATTTAACATGACCAATAGATTGCATCGCGATAAATGTATAGATCCATACGCGGATGAAGGTGTGGAAAACCACAAGGGCTCTAACTTAAAAAAAATTTCAGCAGCTTTCATTAAGAAGAAGCCACATCTATCATGTGATTCTTTTGTATGCAATGATTACCGATTAGGGCGTTCACTCAAACGAGCTAGTGACATATCTCAAAACAATATTTGCGAAACTACTGCTGATGCAGGTAGAAACAATGTTTCAGAACTTTCTAACTTTTATGGCACGAGTACGATTTCTGGACCCTCCGATTTAAAGGTATCTTGAGAGGTAATCAAAGTCGTTGATTACGGGAAAAATAGTAAAAAAAAATCTTAACCTTACTTATTTCGTGATGTTGAACTCGAAAGTCGAAAAAATTACTACAAGTATTAACACAATATGAGGATGATTTCTAGCTCATTAGATAGTAATAAATGAAGAAAAAATAATTAAAAAATCCATACTTACTTTTTTTCTGAGATATTGCGTTTTGAAATTCAAAAGCTGAGTTTTACATATCTTTAATTTTGATATAAAAATACTAAATAAAGTAATATTTTTTATTGACTTAAAAATGATGAAATCGCATTTTTCTCTATGGTGATAAATAATAAAGTGTAGTTTAGCTTAACCTCCGAGAAGTTAGCTTCAAAAAAGACAGCGCTACCATCACAACGTATGACGCCAAATTTAAAAGAGTAAGTTACTTAAGAGCGAAAAATTGTAAAAAATAACCGAGCCCTATAGATATGTTTGAAATTAATAAAAAAAAAGTTTATAAATATAATCAGTTATAGCTTTCTTGCGAGCTTCGCTCGCTCACTGGCGTTGTAAAAAGTAACTAAATCCTACAAAGTACCGACAGTAGACTAGCCAACCACATGTGGGTGGAATTAATAAAAAAAAAAGTTTATAAACATAGTCAGTAATAACTCTTTCACGAGCTTTGCTCGCTCGCTCACATTGTAAAAATAACCAAATCCTACGAAGTACCGACAGTAGAGTAGCTTAGTAAGCTTCAAGGGATTGAGCAGCAAAACCGACGCCATTTGTTACAAAATCTACAAGGCGTACATATCCAAACACATACTTTGCAACAAACAACGAGTAAAATTTTGTGTTAATCCTATGGGCCGTGACAGCCAGTACTGTTCCACGTTTTGCTACTCACTCACTTGAAGCTCACTAGAGTAACCAACCACATGTATGTGGAATTTCATTTATTACTATATTTTATTTATTATTCATTACTATAGAGCAAAACACGGTTTCATCATTTTGAAGTCAATTAAAAATAGTACTTTACTTAGTATTTTTATATAATAATTAATAAATATTTAAAACCCAATTTTTGAATTTTGAAATGCAATATCTCAAAAAAGAAATAAGTATGAATTTTTTAATCGTTTTTTTCTTATTTATTCCTATCTAATGAGCTAGAAATTATCCTAATATTAAATTAATATTTTTAGTAATTTTTTTCGATATCTCGAGATAAGTAAAGTTAGGATTTTTTTACTATTTTTCCTGTAATCAGTGACCTCGATTACCCCTTAAGACACCTTCAAATCCGGGGGCCCAGAAATCGTACTCTCTCCACTTTTATAATCAACCCAATGCAATTGACAATCCAGATAAAAATTTGATATCACGTCTAAATGAATTAGAAGATTTATTACAAGGACTGAAAGACAAATTTCTGAGTCTGGAAGGTAACGATCTTATAGAGGTAATAATTTTAAGTGTATGTCCACAGTCATGGAACTGTACAAAAATTGCAAAGGAGTTTAACACAACAAAATATTATCTAAAAAAGCTAAAGAACTGAGAAATAGTGGTGAGCTTTTAGCTAAAAATCCAGTTCCAGTTCAAAAACGTACATCGCATGTTGATGCTGGGATGATCAACAAGTTCTATAATAACGATTGTATAAGCAGAATAATGCCTGGAATTGAAGATGTCATTTTCTTAAAACTTGAAAATAAACATATTTAAGTAAGAAAACGTCCTTTGATGTTAAGCCTCAAATAATTATTTTTACAATTTAAGAAAGATCATTCAGATGTAAAAGTTAGTTTTAGTATGTTTGCAAAACTTCGACCAAAGCACTGTACTCTACCTGGGGCCAATGAAACACACTCCATGTGTGTTTGCACAATACACCAAAATTTTTAGCTAGTGTTGGATGCAATAAAAATAGCAGATATAACTCAAAATTTTGATAATCAACTAATAAATTATAAGGACTGTTTGAATTTAATGGTTTGTAAATTTCCCACGTTTGATTGTTATCTTGATAACTGCAAATAACGTCCAAACAAAAAATTAATTATTGGACATAGTAACTAAAGCTTTAAGCGAGGCAGAGATTGACGAGGTGCAATATTGTACGTGGACAGCAACTGATCGATCAACATTGCAGACGGATAGTTGTGATGTTAGTGAATTTATTGAGGAACTTTGCTATATGTTACAAATTCGCCACATTCCTATATTACGAAATAACAGTCACAACTTTTATCCGAAATAAAAAATCTTCGTAAGACTGAAGTTATTGTAATGTTTGATTTTTCAGAAAATTACACATATGCTGTACAAGACGGATCTCAAGCTTTTCATTTAGAGAATGACAAAAGCATTGTTTTCAACGTATTTTATTACTTTGGAAAAAAGAACGAAAATTTTCTTGTACATTTTATGGTTTGTATTCTGTGTCGTTTTTGACAGTACATTTGTTCTGGAAAATTTGGTTCGATTCGGAGTTGAAAGCAAATTCCTTTTCATCGAACTTAGCTTGTTTTAAGTCGTATGTTTTTTTTGCTATCTAGTTAATGTAAGAAATTCTATTGATCTACTTAGTTTGCTACTTGTTGTTAAACGTGATTTTTTAGATCGTTATGTTAACATTATTTACAAATATAGAAGAATATCATAATATGTTACCATACAGAACCTATATATGTGTAGGGTAAGGCTAGATTCCATAGCAAATGAGGTTATCTACATGGAGCCTACCTGTCACCCCGTCATATAGCCTCAGTTATTCTTCGTGAGGTTACCTACAAAGGTCTTAATGAACTTGTGAGAAAACCTCATGATTTCTGATGAAAATTTTAGTTGAGAATCATTCAATCGTACAGACTACCTAACCATGTGCTAAGTAGCTAAGATCCTTAATAGATTTAAACATAAAAAATTTTAATATTACGAGCAAAAATTATTTGCATTAAAAAAAAATTTTCGACTGTAACTCATTAGTTTTTTACATTACGACAGGTATGTTACGAACCTCATTCACGAATCATTATTATATACACCTCATAAAAAAAAGCTTCAATAGCTTAGTGGTTAACGTCCTAGCCTCTTAGCCAGAGAAACTGAGTAGAAAAGTTGTGGATTAGAATTTCTTCAAAAATATCAAAATTTTTGAAGTTTAACTTCTTTAAATACATTTTATACTAAAAGGGGGAAGGGGAATTATCTGCAAAACCAGCGAGCGAGTGACCAAGCGACAGAATGCAGATATAAATATACATAGTACGCCTGGTTTCTAATGTTTTTTGTCCGGATCTTCGTTTTCATATTTATGGGGAGTTAACAACAACCCATAAAATAAGCGAGAAAGCAAGCGGTAGAATGCAGATATGGATATACACAGTACATCTGGCTTTCTTCTATCGTGTTTCGTGGGGATCTTCATGATACAATTTAGTACGAGCTCCACCTCTTCGTCAGTTTAGCCCACTGCTCTAGACTGCGTCAGAAAACCAAAGTAGTGACCATCATAGTAGTGCCGTCAGAACTGATGCCCTGTAACCAAAGTTGTGTCAATGCACCCAGTCTACCGCATTTGCGCTTACAGAACAAGCAAAAGCTAGATCCTAGAGAGCTGTACTAGACAATTAGGATATAAGCTTTTGTCATGCTTACATCAATGGAAGCAGTTGACTGTTACACCTGATTACCACGGCACCACGGATGTCTTTCGTTTCACGAAACCATCAAAGTTAAGGAGTAGAGTGATAGAATTAGCATTTTGACCCCTGATTTACAAGGAAATCCTGATAAAAAAAAAAAAAAATAGTACTCTGTAGTGAATCGTTTTAAAAAAATATTGATTAAATAAATTCATAACGGCAAATTGCAAAAAAACGGTTTAACCAATTTTCATTCTGCGGGTCAAATTTTTTGGTTTTCAAATTGCGCATCTTTTTTATCTGAAACTATATTTTAAAGTTTTTAGTTTTTTATCAAGATGCGAAAAACTTGATTCTGCCATTTTTACCATTTTTTGGGGCCTAAACTCACTTTTTCAGCTGTTAAAGAGTATTGCAATCTTTTTTTAATATAATTTTCTAGCAAGTACTATTTTTTTTTTTTTTTTTTTTTTTTTTTTAATTAGAGTTTCCTGGATGGAAAAGCTAAATCTATAACTCTAGAGGCAAAGGCCTGCCTGCTAGTACACTTGTTCACGCTCACCTCGAAGGCGACTTCTTTAAGTCTCTGCACGGTGCCCATTCAAAGAGAGCACGTGCGACGTAGAAGTATGGTTCAATTTAAAAGTACTCTAATATTATATTAATTAGTTACTTTTGGCAAAAATCGGTTTTTGCACTCAAGTTCATAATATATTAGCAGCTTAAAAAAAGTGTGTCTACATGTTCTTTCATCCTGCTCCTATACCATCATATACACTAAAGAGTTCACACGCATCCAGTGGCAAATCCCAACATACTAAAACTAAATAACTGAATCTCAAGATATTTAACCAAAAAAGTTTTTACGCTACACTTCTTAAAGCACATAATCCTATACTCCAAAAAAATTTTACTCAATAGAATTTCATTATACGTTAAATTGATAAATAAATACAATATTAATGAAGCAAAAAGTTACATGAACTCTTTAGAAAAAAATGATAACTACTTGTATAACGTTCATAACAATATATAACCACGGGACCGAGAAAGTTTAACGGCCAATTTTTTTCATGAATAAAAAATAATAAATAACTATAGTACCGATTTGCAGGTAAGCTGAGGGCATTACTGGCCAATTCGTTCATTTATAGATTAGTCAACTATCTTTGACGCATGACGGTAGCGCCGTCTCTTGTATTTATTACTTAAATAGCGGTGGAGTCAAAGCGTCTGAATTACGGCTGAACCAGCCAAAATTGATGTTTTTGTTGTTTAATTTTCTTGTACAATATTTAATGAAGACCGATTCGAAAATGGTAGTTATTGTAAAATCAGAATTTTAGTCAGAAGTTGCAATGGATATTTTTCTTAAAAAAAGTCTTTTGAAAGGTTGTACACTTTATGAGAGCTTTCGTGTTAGTAATGTAGCGGAGGAAATTTAAAATGACCATTCTTCTAAGCTGATAGGAAGAGCTTTACGGAAAACACTTTATTAAATAATAATAAAATAAATAAAATAACTCAAGCGCCAATCACTACACAACCCAAGGCGCTTACTGATGGCTGTAAAAATTGATAAAATACAATAAATATTAAAACAAGCGCGAATCACCACACAACCTGAGGGGCTTACTGATCATTCTAATAATTAATAAAAATTATCAACTGATAACGCAAGTGCTTATCACTACACAATCAAGGGAGCTTACTGGTCATTGTAATAATTAATGAAAATAACGCAAGTGCTTATTACCGTACCACTCGCGGCACTTATAGTTAGCTGAGAAAATTAATAAAATACAATAAATAATAACGCAAGCGCGAATTACCACACAACCCAGGGCGCTTACTGGTAGCTGTAATATAAATTAACACAATATAAACAATAATACAAGTGCCAGTCACCGCACAACCTTGGGCACTTACTGGTAGCTGTGAAATTTAATACTATACAATACAATACTTAATAACGCAAGCGCTAATCACCACACAACACTCGGTGCACTTACTAGTCATTACAACAATGAATAAAATTTATCAATTATTAATGCAAGTGCCTACTACCCCACAACCCAGGGCGGTTCATGATCACGTAGTTATTGAATGAAATAAATAAATTCACGCAAGCGCCAATCACCAAAAACCTGAGGCGCACACTAGTAGCTGTATTTATTAATAAAATACAATAAATATTGACGCAAGCTTCAATCACCACACAACCCGGGGAACTCACCGATCGTTAAAATAATTAATAAAACTTGTCAATTAATAACTAGAGTGCCTATAACCCCACAACCCAAGGCACCTACTATGAAATTTTGTCGAGTTACTTGGGATTTGGAGTCTTGCTCCATACAGCCAATTTGGATTTTCTGCAAGTTTGGTAGGCACTTTTAAGAGCACTGCGCTGAATTCTACAACTTGACACATGCATTAATCAATAACTCGAGTACTAATTACCAGGTTACTTGGGGCGCTTATGCCACTTAATAATTGAATTTAAAAAAACACCACATAACCAAAGCACCTACTACTAGCTAAAGTAAGGCACTCTATGGCTACTTAATTTTGTGAGAAAAAAACAACGAATAACTAAAGCTGCATAGGGTATCTGTCCCAATTATAGACCCTGTCCCTATCGTGGACCCATTATCACATTATTAATGATAAGTTAAACGAGTGTTTTAATAGCACAATGAATTATTTTTTAAGTTGTTATTTTCTCTCTAATTCACCATTATAATGACAAATAATAGCATTTCAATAATGTTATATCATTAAAATAATTTATTAAAAAGTTACACAACGCTTCTGACTATGTTCTTTATCATGCCTCGTTGAAAACCATAAGATACTCATATTTTTGAAATGCTGTATAAAAAATTAGGAGTATTATTTGAACTCAAAAAATTGTTTAATATATCAATAAGAGTTTAAGAAAAATAATAAAAACAAATTATACTCCTAAAAAGTATATTTATATACATTATTAGAGGGTCCACAATACATCCATGATTATCGGCTCTGTCTCTATTATGGACCCTTTATTCCGCCAGTATTGAGTGCACACATAACCTTTAACTTCATAACTTCGAGCTGTTGTTTTCATTCTAAAAGTAAAGAAAGAACAACAAAAAATGCCTCTTAAAAAACGCACCAAGAAGACTAAACAACCATAACAAAGTCACAAAAAATATAAGATCATTATGATAAAAAAAAGTAATAGTAATTATCACAAAATTAGTTTTATATAAAAATTTGTTCTTAAAAACTTATCTCAAACAGTGCCTACATATATTTTGTTAAAAGTGTGAGAAGTACTTATAAATAAATCTCAAATGTTTATTTAATTACATACAAATATTTTTTTACATTATGGACAGGGTCCATAATTGGGGGGTCCACATTATGGGCAGGGTCCGTAATAGGGGGGTCCACGATAGGTTCAAAGTCCATCGAGGGGGTCCGTAATACGGACAAAACTTTTTTTTCTTGTTTCATCATTAAAATAAAAATAACAAAACTTTTTGATAAAAAAAAAGTTTGATGTTGTTAAAAATGAATCAAACGACTTATACGTTATTATACAAGATGTAGTTCTATTGACCACTAGACACAAAATAAAGTTGAGCTCGAAATTTTTCTCAAAGGGTCCATGATTGGGACAGATACCCCTACACTAAGAAACTCGAAGCTTTTATTGGGCACTTCATTCGTTAAAAAAGCATTTACTAATAACATGATAACACATAATTAAACATAGTAAATTTTGGGGCAGCTAATACCTGTTTCGATCAATAAAAAATAAGAAATAACTATTGAGAACTCACCTCCATCATCCCACGTGACGTTACGAGCCCAACATGGCTGCGTAAGTTCACAAAATAACATTGAAATTGAGTACTAATAAGTTTGACCATGCTAATTAAAGCAAATAGTACTTTGATATACATAGGGGGTAATACATATTAAAGAAACTATGTCGAAGGCTTGTGTACTTTGCAAGCTCAGCATATAACCCACTATTCGAGAATTGCCTAAATTTCCAGCCAGCTCACTAAAATAAAAGCTTTTTGTATTCAGAGAAGTAATCTAAATAGAAACCCCCATGAAATCAGAGGAGAAATAGAGAAGAATGGGAAAATAAAGTCTTTTATATACTCTTGTGCTGCTGGGCAGTCAGGCCACTGTCAACATATTGTAGCAACTTAATTACATTGTTTAAGGTTAGACTGAAAGTAATTTTAATGTCAGACTTCCCAAAGAGAAAGTGTTTATGATTTTATTTTTAATTTTAGTGAACCGAACCTCCCTATTTTTTCGTGCACAGACATAACTTACTTATGGAAAAACAGGCAAGTTCAAAACTTACAAAACTTTAACGCTGTGCCGTTGGAGCAGCACAGCTGTTTTGTCACCACTCCTGCAAAAAAAATTAAACTTAGTAGTATTCTTTACCAAGAACCGATTAAAACTAATAATGATAGTAGTGAGGTAAGAAAAACTTATTCTAAACCCAAGTATTTAACCAAACTTTCTCTTTCTCTGCCTTAATGTACTGCAATGATGTCTCTCATTGGTAAGCTTGAAAACTCTGCCCTGATAAAATCTAGTAAAGGAAGACATAATGAGAAGAGTCTTAGTACTCATTGCATCAAAGTGACAAATGCTGATCGCAAAACATATAAAAAGATATTATTAAATCAAGGTAGTGAGATGATGAAAACGATAAGAAAACTTGAGGTAAATTTTACACACGACTGTTGCGAACAAACTTTTATGGACTTATCGGGGGATGCGTTGTAACTTTGTCACAATACACGAGATTGGTATGCTATATGGATGAAAGAAAGAATGCGTAGAATCACAGGATCAGTACGTTATGGATTATTTACTTACACAAGAAACCGAAAACCAGACTGGCAAGCAAAAATTTAAAGAATTTATACCGAAAAAAGTTTTAAAACAGAGGCAATTGAGTATGAAACTAAGCATGAAGAAGAAGCCCGTCCAAAGTTTAGAGAAGTAAATACTGAGTACAGTGTCATTGAAACAGGACGTCAAGGAAGGACTTCCTGCAGGTATTCTTAAAATAAAATGCCCTTTTATTAGAAAAACTAAGGGAATACAAGATATGCTTAAGGAACAGATTGAAAAATGCTTCGTAAAAAATGAAAGGAATTTTAATTTAAAAAAAAATATCTAAAATATCTATTCTATGGACAAGTTCAATTGAGGATGTCTGTAACCAATTTACCAATGACAAAATTTGTTTTATATTCCAACCATGATACAGGTATATGCACTTTATCAGTTGACTTTGACATTCACTTTGCTCAAGATATGCTAGCTTTTTTAAAACAAGTCTTTTTTGACAAGATATTGCACTTTCTTTGTCTGAAAAGTAAAAACGGTATTGATGAAAGTGACACAAACGATATTGAACCTTGAAAGATTTTTACAAACTGAGTGAATTAGTTAATGGAAAACTAATCTGAAAATAAGAATTATTGAAAGTTCGTTTATACATAAATTAAAAAAAAAAAATTTTATTAATGTATAAAATGTAAAATGACGGTGATTTTATGTTTTGAAATTCATTGTGATATTATAAATAAAAATCACTGCATATTTACATAGATCCTCGTACGTCACTCACAAATGTATAAATTACTAACCCTTCATGAACCTATCATCACTTAAAATCGGAGAACTCAAATTAATTGCTGCACATACAGTTATCATTATTTGCTCGATTATCGGTACAAGTTTAACAGGCATTATAGAGATTAAAATTTTGAAAGTTTTCATTCTTGCATTAGATTTTTGAACGTGAACACGAGCCTTAGCTATTTCATAAATCATCACTGCCTCCACTTGAGAAAACTTTTTTTCTTTTAAAAATGGTAGTCTAATGCAGTTCCACTGATTTTTTTGGCAAATTTCATCAATCTAAAATCCTCAGTTTACCATAACGGCATCACTAGCTTCTAAATTTTCAATTAAGTCACTTTGCTAAAAAATAACAGAGTCACTGGCTCGTCTTCCATAGGGTTTACTAATAAACGAGATGTTACCTGATGGTGATATACCAGTTCAAAATTTGATTGTTTGGCCACTTTTATAAAAGGAGTAGGTAAGAATTTGACAACACAAACTCTTTGGTCTTTCGATGAAAATCTCAGTGCAGTCTAGCACTACTCTTACATCTTCGAAGCCTTTGAAGCACATTGATAAATTTCTGCGTACTTTTGATTTTGGAGGACAGGAAATACCTGCTTTCAAAACCATACTTAGGACTTCAATGGTCTCAAAGAATATTGTTTTAGAATGTTTTTCTGTTATGCAATTGAATATAATAGCTAAGAAACTATAAGACAAGTTCTACTTTAACTTTATGTAACTTAGTAAAATTCTATTAGTTGTATCTATTTTAAAGTTATTATATTCAAAACGATCTTCAACTACAACTTTTACTAAGTCCACAATAGTGTTAAAAAGTGCAAAAGATTATATTCCTGTAGCTGTACTAAGTTCCTTGTCTGTTTTGATTAGTTGTAAAAATTTGGCTTTGTTGCATAACTACTTGATTCTGCTTGTTCTGAAACTGTATTAGTTTAACTGATTTCTGATGTGTTACTCAGACTTTGTTTGTCGATAGTCAGAAATGCAGTAACAGATGGATTGTTTTGTACATTACTTTTGGTCGATGGGTGTATGATTAAATTTTCTGAATTACAAAAACAACTGTTAGTTGACTCTACTCCATTTTCTTATGCCATTTGATAATGGACATTTAATTCATTTGTTAAATCACAGTTTATACCTACAAGTACAAATAATATGATCCACTCAGTCATTTTATAAATAAAATAATTAACTTAAATTTTATAAAACCTGTTGACTCTTGTAGGCACATATTCAGGTGAAGCTTCTACTTTTTTTTCTGAGGAATTTAACTGTAGATCAAGTTTTGTGCGTGTTTGGACACAATTTCAATTTTGATGTCCATTTTATTTTTAGCAAGATTTCGTTTAAAACATCTATTAGATCGTTATGCTTTAGCAACGCAGTTTTTATATTTTTGACTAGGTAAGTTACAGAATGGGACAGCATCAGTTTTTAATTTAATTCTTGCAGCCTCAACAAACTCAACTGAAAAAAAAAATGTTATAACTACAAATATCAACAATAAATAACCTTAAATTTTTTATTTTACCTGGATGGGCATAGTCAATTGTTTTTAATGAAGGGAGCAAACTTTCATACAATTTGTAACTTTTTCCATCTGTAAAATTTTTTTCCATGCTTCTAGCTGATCAACTTGCTTTATATTATTAAAATGATCAGTGACGTTAACAAAGTTCTTGTTAGGCGCAGGAAAATTATGGAAACGAACATTGAGATCTGAATATCTACTTCTACAATTTTGAACTAAACACTTAATTCTGCTCATATTTTTATTCATTGTGGAGCGTGGACAGAATGTAGCAGGCTCCATTTTTCACAAAAACACAAAAAAGTCTTAATTGCCCTTGATTACCACTATCGTTTTGTGAACTTACGCAGCTATGTTTGGCTCGTGAAGTCACGTGGAATGACAGAGGTAAGTTCTTAATACCACCCATCAACAAGTAACACGAGAAGCTAAATCAGGAAGTGGCCTGTAAGCGTCACAGGTGATTGGCACCTGTGTTGTAAATTAATGCTCCATTACTGAATAACGTGACTGGAAAGAAGCCCAGATTTTCTGGTAATGTGCTCTTATGTTATTAATTAAAAAAAAAGCCAAAAAGCCCCCTCCTTGATAGGGTATACAGTGATCCTTGATCGTGCTATAAATTAATGAAATGTACAGTAAGCGCCTCAGAATGCGTGGCTGTTGGCTTTTGTGTTATCATATACTACTTTATTAATAAAAATTCAGGGTGCCAGATCAATTTTGCACCCGGTTATCGCTGTTCAATACCGTATACGCATTTTTACTCGCCTTATAGTGTCGATTCGGGACCATGGGAGGCATCGATACACAACTAGCCCAACTTCAGTCACTGACTCAACTGAACGGCGAGTCAGTTATTCAGTACTGCAGCAGGGAGCAACGGATGCATAAAAGAATAATGACGACTCATGACGTCAACCCACAGCTGTTCCAAATTCAGAAAACTACCCTAAAGCAATCCGCAGATAGAGAGTCAGCGAAACAGTTTATCTATGGGTTGGAAGCGCCATACAGTTGGAACGTGGCGAGGTAAAACCTATAACACTGGAGGAGGCCATTGAAGCGGCTATAGACGTAGACGAGTTAAGTCTACGTCAAATGGCATCCAATAATTTCAGCACATATGCAACACGAGAGAGTTGTTTTGGTAAGAGAAACCCAAGGATAGGCATGGTAATTGGCGATGCGCCAGAGGGAATAAGTGCTACGGACGAATGGGATGGCAACCGGGATGTTAAGTGGTGCTCATATTGTCAGGAGCATTGTCAGTACTCTACGAGCGGGTACGAAAAGCTATGGAGAGACGCGAAAAACGGAAGAATAAAAGACCCCGATAGGCCTGAAACAGAACCGCGCAAGAGACTAACGGAGATGAAGGACAAAAATGAAGGAAGACCTGCGTACGATGATGAAGCACCTAATTTGCAGTACAGTAATTCTGACCCTAGAAATTACCATAACAAACGTAATAACTACACATCCAATTATAATAGTTATAATAATATTAGAAACTTTAATGGCAACATTAGTCATTTTCCACACAATAATAACAGGAACAATAGTAGGCCAATCGAAGAGAATAGGAATTGCAATGATCAAAATAGGGGAAATAATTGCGCGCCCAATAATAACAATCATGATAATTATAATCAGCGACGGGAAAATAGTCACTACGCACCCGGTAATAAGAAGTATAACAATCATAACCAGTAACGAGAAAATAGTTCTAATAATTACGCCCCCGGTAATAACAATTATAATAATTATAATCAGCAACGGAAAAGTAATTATAATAATTACGGATCAAGGGACAACAGTTACAACCTTTCCAGTTACAATCAGCGAGGAAACCAACATAGTCGATATAATCATGAGAAAAATACGAGAACAGACGGGTCACGCGCGGAGGATTTAAACTCCCAGGATGCTCGATGCGCTCCCCAAGCGTCGGGAATCCCCCAGTAGATAAGGAAATAATAAAGACACTCGGCAGCAGAGAAGCGGTAGGCATACAGGTAGAAGAGTCACTAGCTGCGAGCGCGAGCGTTGATATGATGACAAGGAGAAATAATTTGCCTCAAAACAGCCCTCGAATGGAAGAAGAACAAAACGATAACGAAAGCAAGCCTCAGCGGGAAGCAAAAATAAATATATTTCAAGCAGGTAGGACATCCCCTACGGTATTTATGAGAAGCACTTCACTGAAAGGTGGGGAAGCAAAATTTTACGCTGATACAGGAGCTTAAATTCCCATTAAAAAGGAAGACAGCGTTCTTCCAAATGCATTCTATCGATTTCCCGATAGATGGGAAAAGGATAATTGGATGGGACATTTTTAAATTAAATCAAGGTCGCATAAGTGCGGCAGAAAATATTTTAGAATTAGGAGGAATGAAAATAATTTAATCGAGCCCGAGATGCTCAAGATTCTTGTCAGGTCAAGGCAAGTTATACATGCCCGCGTCGGGATAAATAGCGAAAATATAAAAGTAGGGTGGGTTCCTTTGCAAAGAATGAGACAAGAAGTTTTATTTAGAAATTTTATAGCCACAAATAATGGTGGAAAAGTTTATGGTGAGTGTATAAACACACTAGACAAAACAGTTAGAATATTGGTACCCGAAATTGATTTATTAGAGTACGAGGTAATACAAGAGGCTGAGCCGTTCAGTGTCGAAGGGGACGATGTGAGGAGCTCAAATGAATCGATGATAGGCTGTTTGAGACAAAAAAAGGAAAAGAAAAAATTGATGATAGTTTTGATGGCGAGTTAAATGAAAATAAAATGGCGAGAGTGAAAAAAAAAAAAATGGAACTCGTAAACGTGTCTGGCTGTAACGAAGAGGAAAAATTATATGTCAGGAAACTTATAGAGTATAATCAATTTGTATTTAGCCTAGATAGAGAACCGCTAAAGGCAGCCCATGTATTGAAACACCGCATCATGACTACAACGGATAAATCCGTGACAGCGAAGCGCTATAGGTATCCATCGGCACTAAGAGAGCAGATGAAAAAAGAGATAGAGAAATTGCTCGAGCAAGGAATCATCGAGCATTCGAAATCGCCGTATAGCTCGAACATGTGGATTGTACCCAAGCATGCGGGGCCGGACGGGCAGAAGCGCTGGCGCGTGGTAACCAATTTTAGGCAGCTCAAAGAAATTACCGTAGGAAGCTGCCATTCCTTACTATTCTAAAACGATATACTCGAGCATTTAGCGTCGGCTCGATACATAACAGTAGTCGATTTGAAACAGGGATTTTTTCAAATAGAAATTCATGAGGATGACGCATACAAAACAGCATTTTCTAGGCCGGACGGTCATTATCAGTATAAGAGAATGCCAATGGGATGTACGGACTCGCCCAATACATATTTAAGAGCGATATCACTCACTTTGGTGGGTTTACAAGGGCGTGAAATAGAAGTGTATTTGGATGACATCATGGTGTTTGCTCCGAACCTCGAAGATCATGGAAAACGTTTTATTAGACTTTTAAAGCGGCTTTCGGAAGCAAACTTAACAATTGAACCGAAAAAATGCCAATTTTTAAAACGTAAGGCGTTGGTACTGGTACACGTAGTAGGAAACGAACAAATAAAAATGGATCCAAAAAATACGAAGCAGCAAAGAAATACCCGAGACCTACGAATGCGAAAAAAATCAAACAATTTCTTGGATTTATCGGATATTACAGACGATTTATCCAGAATTATGCAAAAATTGCTGAGCCGCTCTCCAAACTCTTGAGAAAAAGAATAGAGTTCAAATAAGAAGAGCAACATGAGCAAGCTTTAAGAACACTAGTTGACGCATTATGTAGTGAGCCGGTACTAATTGCACCTTATCTGGAGAAGCCCTTTATAGTTACAACGGACACGTCAGGCTACGCAATGGGGGCAATATTAAGCCAAGGCGAACTGGGGAAAGATAGACTGTGTGAATGCACTTCACGATACCTTTGAGGGAGCGAATTACGCTACCCAACGTATGATAAGAAACTGTTGGCCATCGTGTTCACAAAAGAACAGTTTTGGCCGTACTTATTTGGGCGTAAATTTACAGTGGTCACAGATTATGAGCCACTAAAACATTATCATATGTCAAAGAAGCCCGACATAAGATTTAATAGGCTGAAAGCGGAACTACAAGGCTACAAGTTTGACGTAGTATATCGGCCAGGCATTTCAAACAAAGCACCTGACGCACTCTTTCGAAATCCAGTAGCAGGAGAGGGAGAAATAAACACTGAGCGGCCGCGCCAAGAACTACTGTATCAGCTGGCGGACGAACAGGAGAAGGAAAGAATACTCTGATTTAGAGGATTCAGATAAGAAAGTACAAAAAAAAAAATTTTTTGACGGATGGAAAGGAAATAAACGTGATGTGAGAATCGATGGTCAAGCTAATGGCGAAGGAGACTCCGAATCTGAGGAAAAAGTAGGAATAAACATAAAATTAAGCAAAAAAAAAAAAAGAAAAACAGTGAGAGAACAAGGTCGCCCAAGAAGGAATATTATAGTTAGCAATTGAAAAATGGTAACGGACACGGAACGCAACGAGAGTCTGCCAAAGAATATTATTGTTGCAAATTGCGGAACACCAGCAATAATGAATAGTGAATCAGGAAATCACAGTACGGGACTTGATGATTGGGGCTGACAGCTGATACAAGCAAGCTTGGCGGCCGAAGAGGCGAGGAAAGGCACCCGAGAGTTAACGAAAGCAGACGAGGTTGCAGAAGGTACTGAGACCTCTAGAAAAGGCATTTTCGAAGGCAGAGGCGTCGAAGTATCAGAGAGAGCCGATTAAGCACGAGAGAGATCAAAGAAAGAGGAGAGTGAAGGAGAGCCACCACAGTACGAGTATACAGCGAATGAGCCGCTTACTGGCGGTACTAATGAATGTAATAAAAAGGGTGCAAGAGAAAAAACAATTATGTGAGGGACAGAATGAAAATAAGTGCGACGTGGAAGTATAATGCACAGGTTTGGACACATCAGACGATAAAGTTAAAAAAATGTCGAGACCGATCGCTGCGGCAGGGAATGATCCTATTTCCCAGGGGACGACGGACGGAAAATTAGGTTATATTATGAAAGAACTAGGGTTTCGAAGGGGAGTAAAAACAACGAGTACACCAGCAGCAGTACTAACCGAGGAAAGAAAGCGAAAATTGCGCAAGAGACAACTGGATACATTAAACAGACAAAAGCCGAATTTTTCGATAACGCCAACAATAATAAGCCTTCTGAAGAAAATAGTAATAGCTAAAGGTGATACGCCACAAACGTCAAATAGTACAACGGCACAAAATGCGAAAGAAGAAGAACGTAGGTCAGCGAAGCCCTTAGGGAGCGCAGAAACAAACTTCGCTTTAACAACAGAGCGAACAAGGAATCAGATACATACGATTTGTTGGAGGGAAGATCAGACGAACTACGGGCGCAAGTTATGATCGACGTAAAGAGGCGAGATGTAGAGAAAAGGCCGAGAATGAGGATTGACGTGCAGGAGCCCAACGAAAAAATACTTGAAGAAAAAGCGTTACAGGAGGAAAGGGAAAGAACAGACCCAACGTTGCGTAAAGTTGATAAGCGAGTACAGTTGGAATCAGGGAATCAAACAGTAAAAGAGCCCAACTTACCATCAGACACAAATGCGCTGACAGATAAGTGGCAAGAGTATCGTAACAATAGTACACAAAGAGAAACGAATGAATGTATTTAACCTCATAAAATATTTTCTAGAGTGCCAGGACTCTTTCGTAGCCTAAAATTTTCATTTCATCTCAACCTCTTGACTAGCAAGCTGAGAATGATATACAAAATTTCAAAATACCTGCAAAAGTATTGAGAGCCAGAAGAAACGGAGAATATACTAAATTTGAGTACAGAATATGGAAATGCGGAATGTACATACATGTTTTCGCAAGAATTAAAAAAAAAACATGTGTGTACACTTTAAATTAAACTGGGGACATTATATTTATACGCACTATGTTGCAACAGACAAAGAAGTCAGCCACTCACATCTAGAAGGTAACGACGAGAACGCCCATTACATGCCCCTAGCACTAAGTACTAACACGGAATCAGAAAGTGATTCACACAACGAAAAGCACATTAGACCCCCACCTGAATCACCACTTTCACCAGACCCTTAAACCAACTGTAAGCCATTGACTGAAGAGAGTACAACGATGTTAGTTATAACAATATTAATAATGTTTTATAATAATGATACTAATATTAATAATAAAAATAATGACAGAAGCAATACAGAATAAAAAAATAATAAAGCTAGTGTACCGATATAGTATATTGTATAGAAAGACAGGATAAACAGAAACATACGTGTATAAATATATATAGGAAAAAGCGTTAGTTTTTATTAATTCGCAGCCCTTGGACGAGCTGCGAGTGAACAACAAATTCTACAAAAAAAAAATAAATAAATAAAAAATAACTAATAACTGAGCAACCAACAAATATTCTGACAATTAATCCACCCTCTTGTAAAGAAAGAATATTGATAAAATACGTACAAAAGTAAAGTTTTCTCAAATTTTTGCGGCCCCCGGATACTCCGCGAAAAAAAAAGTTCGTTGACGGAAGCAGGTAAATAAAGTAAAACACATACATGCACATTGCTAAAGGTAAGGAATTGTAGCAATAATATATGAAGTGTTACGGGGTGCCCGGGGGGGAAATGACGCAGGGAACAGGACATGCCCTTATGTCCTGCATTATGTGATTTTAGCCGGGCTTATCAGGCCCGAAAACCCTCGATAGCACTCCTCGTACTTTATACAGGTCGAACGACCTGTAGATCTTACCTAATTTCCCTGTGGTCAAGCCCGAGCGTCGGGTGCTCCACTGGCTTATAACTCAAGGCCACGTATGTCCCTGATACGTGGAGTAGCTAGATGTTAAATGACAGGTATAGGACGGGGCCGCGGGACTGTTTAAGTTGACGACACACACATATACATGCATTAATAAAGAAAGATTCTCAACATCTTGGATAAAAAAAAAATATATTGAATCTAAAGTATTAAGTGAACAATGAGAAGTCGTGTGTGTGTGTGCATGTGTCTGTAATTAACTACATAATACGTTATTATAAACCTCGGTGAGGAGACCGCTGTCCGTATGTTTATAATTCTAATCAACGTATAACTTCCGCGTCCTACGCAGCGGGCAGATCTCGCGAGCTAATAGTAACCCACGCGCGCGAAAACACTTGGCTGGACTTATTTGCTTTTCGCTTCGGTTTCTGGCGTGGCAGGCCGATAGGTTCTTCGGTACGGCGAAAGAAACGGGTGAGCGTCCTTACCAGCCAAGCTCCTTTAACTCAACTTGGTCATCCCATCTGAAGTGACCTGGTACTCCCGTGACGTCGATCTTGAAGCGCACTCTCTTTCGTTCGACTCACCGGCTCGTACACCTAACCTCCCTTGTTTTCGCGTATACACCGGATTCAGCTCCACCTCGCAACGGGTCCCAAGCTAGTCTCACTCCTTTCTCTCTTCTTCATCGCTTCGCTCCCCTTCTCCCGTCTTCCCTCCCCGCTCCCGCGAACCCCTTGCGGCTGCGCCGTGACAGAAGATATAGGAACGAAACATTGAGCATACAAGATACGCGCGTGGCATTCTCTATCGAAAAATGTAACAAAAAAATGTTTAATAAGAATAATTATATTAATAAAAATTGTGTAATTATACTAATAAGAATAACAATAAGGTAATAAGCAGGAAGCATTATCAACACAAAAGTGAGGCAATACAGTCGTTTAAAATTGAACAACACGAATAGAAACGACAAAAATTAGGCTGTAAGCATGGACCATGCAGGGTTGAATAGACTAGAAATAAAAATAAATCAAAAGGCAGGGAAGAATCCAAAAAGGATATCGATCAGATTTTAGGTAACGCAAATTTATTGCTGGACACTGTGATCCCCTAAAGCAATCACATTTGCGGCATTTGAAGACCACCCCTTCCTTCCTTGAAAATAAACTAAAAACACTCCACTCCTCCCAGAAATTCTTCAAAGATCCTAATAGCACGGATCTGGAGAAATCAAAAGCAGTTCTCGTAACCCGATGGAGGCCCACAGACTGCGCAGTGAACTCCCTTAGCTAACGCTAGTCAGCTTATTTGGGAGAATACAAAACAAGCAACGCAATGAAATCCACAAAAAAAATCAACGTAACGGATTACCCAGACGCTAGGGTGGCGTCAAAAAAAATAATGGCAAACCACTAGACTAATTCAGCAAGAAAAAAAAAAAAAAAAACAAATAAAACAAAAAAAAGCAAAAAGATGGAAAAGGTGATTACTCAAGTATTCACCCATCCAGGCAAACATGGTGGCTACGGCATGCAAAATAAAATAAACGAATCGACGAAAATCCGCAATACAAGCTAGCGAAGAGGGAGAGAAGAAAGTGGAAAACAATAATTGCAGTGAAATGGGTACAAGCGCCGTCGGATTATCAAAATCAATAAGGCTCCATCATAAGTCTTTTTCCATGCATGACGCACAAGAATGGAAGGAGGGAAGCGGAAAAATTTTACGAACAGAAAATCTGACAGACTTATATAAGCCAATTAAGCTTCTGGCACAAGATTGATAATATTTCCGGACTCAACTCCTTTGGAGTATAATAATTATTAAAAATGTTGATAAAGTGTACTTGTTGAATTACCAAGGAGAATGAGAAATATAAAAGAAAAAAAAACCAGGTGTGGGTCTCGAGATCCACGACAGATGTGAAACATTAAATAATATGTTATTGAACCCGGTAGTATTTGAATGTCTATGATAAATATAAAAATTTTCGTCAGATAAGTGCCGTTGTCTTCAGGGCTATTTTGCAGCCCGAGGGACCTGCGAAACAGGGCCCGAGAGACGTAAGGCAGCCACAAAACAAGGTCGCGTAGGTGGCGAATCCTATTTTTTCTAACGAGAGCAAACCAGCCTCTCAAAAACGCTCAAAATAAAAAGGGTATTTGTTTTTTTGGCTCTAAATAATCTTCATTTCATATTTTTATGTTAAAAAGACAGTTTACTTATAAATATGCATTTTAATCGGTGAATATTGTAGATTAGGAAAAAGCAAATTATGATTTGCTAGTATATATCAGTGCCCTCCGGTGAATTTGGAAATTCTAAGTGATCAGTGATCCGTTGGGGGCGAAATGTAAGAAAATAAATAAATACAAGTAAAGTGTATTTAAATTTTCTGCGTTGATTTATTGATGCGCAACGTTTCGCTGACAATATGCGTCAGCCTCATCAGGCTACAAAATTAAAATTAAAAACACACAATGAGTGATCTGGAAGGCTCAAACACAAAAATACAATAAATTTTTTGTAAATTGTTACCGCAGATACGCGAGAATTCGTAAGTTTTGTTGACTTACTCGTCACCTGTCGTGCTGTCGACTGACAATAAATTACAACCACAAGCCAGCGCTTATATAGGCGGAGCCGCAAAGGTAGACGGTAAAGGGCGATGAACTCGATCGGGACATTTAAACTTTCGTAGTAAAGGAAGGTATGCTCTATTAAAGGAAAGCACATCCTCCTTTCTATTGATGTTGTGTTTATCGAGTTTTATATAAAGCATTTCGGAAATAATTCTTTTTTTATAATTTGATTCTTTGTCAAGGATTTTAAAGTTATCCCAATCGAATTCATGGTCAAAATTGATTTGGTGTTCACAAACAACGGAATCGGAGTTTTTACTTTTCATATGTTCACTGATGCGGACCTCCGCCGCTCGCTTTGTTTCACCCACATATGACGCGGGACAATTTTTACAATAAAACTTATATACTACATTTGTCTGTTTATGTTTATTCGTTGTATCTTTTCCTAAGCGGACGATATGCTGCAGTTTATTGTTAATAAGAGGGTAAGTGTGAATATTGTAGGGTTTTAACATGGTTGAAATTTTTTCAAAATTATTGTCAATATATGGTATGCCAATTTTGCAGAGAGGGTAGGTGTTTGTAGTGCTTCTGTTATGATTACTATATTTGTGTCTTTTTAATCTGACCTTTATGTTTTTATTAATAAAGTTAAAGGGGTAATTGTTTTTTATCAACAGGTTTTTCACCCTAGCAATATTCACACCGTGAAAACGTGTACTGGCAAGTAAGATCGCCCTATCAACCAAATTAAAAACAATATTTCTCTTATAGCTAACTGGATGACCAGAAAAATAATTTAAGATTCGTCCGGAAGAAGTAGGTTTTTCAAACCAGTCAAAATTAAAATAATTAGAATTTCTTATTATCGTCAAGTCTAAAAAGTTGAGTTTCTTGTCAATCTCCATTTCATATGTAAATTGTAGTTTGGGATGATATGAATTAAAAATATTTAAGATTTGGTCAATATGGTCAACATTAATAAAAAGTAATACATCATCCACGTAACGAAAATAAAAAGATGGAATAATATTATAGTTATTTTTTAAGATGGAGAGACAATCATTTTCCAGGTCGTCCATTACAAGGTCAGCAAACAAAGGTGAAATAGGAGAACCCATTGGCGTGCCGAAAATTTGTTGATAAAAAATGTTATCAAAAGTAAAAAAAGTATTATTGAACAAAAATTCTGTACATTGTCGAATTTCATCAACCGGGATTCGACATTTATTCATTATGGTCACGATACGTCGATCGATGCTCCGTAGTACCAACTCTAGAGGAATATTAGTAAATAGGGAGCTGACATCTAAAGACATTAGTCTATAATTAGTAGTGGGTTTTATATTTTTTAGTTTGTTTTTCAATTCAAAGCTATTATTGATGTGTGATATTGGAACGTTGACTGACTTCTTGAGTTCATCGTAAATTACTTTTGCTAGAAAATATGTAGGGCTATTGATAAGAGAGACGATAGGACGTAAAGGGGCATCGACCTTGTGAATTTTCGGCAAGCCATAACATTTAGCTAGAGTTGTATCTGTGAGCGACAAAGCGTTGGGATGGTATGTTCTAGAAAGGAAGCCGTTAGAGTTGAGATTCTTTAAAATGTTAGAGGTTCTCTTTTGTAGAGAGTTTAATGGGTTTTTTGAAATAATTTTATACGTCGATTTATCAGACAGTAAATTATGCATTCTTTCCGTATAGTCACTTTTTTTGAGACAAACCGTAACGTTGCCTTTGTCAGCAGAGGTGAAAAATATATCGGGATTTTTGTTTAGAAAATTTTTTGTTGATTTTAAATTTTTTGCATATTGGCGGTCCTTTCTAGAAATAGCTGGCTTTTGTTTACAAGCATTAACTAAATATTGAGATAATTTGTCACGGATTTCGGTCTTTACTCGATCGTTCGTATCGAGGTGTGAGAGACCAACTTCTAGGTTTTTGATAATACATAAAAAATCGCGTTCACGAAAAGATGATGGGAGATTGAAATTCGGTCCAAGAGATGCAATTTCGGCGACATCTTTAGGAATGGCTATATTCGTTTAATTGTGTATTGAATTATTATTACTGGTTGTGGTGTTTGTTTCCGGTAAGATTTTTTTAAATTTTTTATGTAACGTATGATTAGATCTTCTGTAGATGGTGTTTTGTTTGATGTTGACAAATTTATAATGTCGTTCACGAATATTGTAGTCTAATTTTAAAGACGCGATGTGATCTTTTAAGCGGGAAATTGAGTTTTGCAAAAATCTAATATGTGTGTTAATGTCGCTTATTTCGAAGTTCAGAAGTTTTCGACAGAAATGTAAGGTACTTTTGTTGAAATCAGCATGTATCGGTTTGCAACGGAAATTGACACTTGAACACTTCTTGTAGAGGTCTTTTATGTGGTTAGGAAGTACCCTCGCGTACCTGCATTTGAGTAAAAATCTTCGTTGTGCCATACTGGTTGATAGTTGTATGTGCAGGTCCTTCCAGAGGAAGACTCGGACACCATCCCACACTTCTACCAAAACATCACGGGGAGATTTGGGGCTCATACCTCCAATGCTTTAAAACGCTGGAAGGACCTGCACATACAACTATCAACCAGTATGGCACAACGAAGATTTTTACTCAAATGCAGGTACGCGAGGGTACTTCCTAACCACATAAAAGACCTCTACAAGAAGTGTTCAAGTGTCAATTTCCGTTGCAAACCGATACATGCTGATTTCAACAAAAGTACCTTACATTTCTGTCGAAAACTTCTGAACTTCGAAATAAGCGACATTAACACACATATTAGATTTTTGCAAAACTCAATTTCCCGCTTAAAAGATCACATCGCGTCTTTAAAATTAGACTACAATATTCGTGAACGACATTATAAATTTGTCAACATCAAACAAAACACCATCTACAGAAGATCTAATCATACGTTACATAAAAAATTTAAAAAAATCTTACCGGAAACAAACACCACAACCAGTAATAATAATTCAATACACAATTAAACGAATATAGCCATTCCTAAAGATGTCGCCGAAATTGCATCTCTTGGACCGAATTTCAATCTCCCATCATCTTTTCGTGAACGCGATTTTTTATGTATTATCAAAAACCTAGAAGTTGGTCTCTCACACCTCGATACGAACGATCGAGTAAAGACCGAAATCCGTGACAAATTATCTCAATATTTAGTTAATGCTTGTAAACAAAAGCCAGCTATTTCTAGAAAGGACCGCCAATATGCAAAAAATTTAAAATCAACAAAAAATTTTCTAAACAAAAATCCCGATATATTTTTCACCTCTGCTGACAAAGGCAACGTTACGGTTTGTCTCAAAAAAAGTGACTATACGGAAAGAATGCATAATTTACTGTCTGATAAATCGACGTATAAAATTATTTCAAAAAACCCATTAAACTCTCTACAAAAGAGAACCTCTAACATTTTAAAGAATCTCAACTCTAACGGCTTCCTTTCTAGAACATACCATCCCAACGCTTTGTCGCTCACAGATACAACTCTAGCTAAATGTTATGGCTTGCCGAAAATTCACAAGGTCGATGCCCCTTTACGTCCTATCGTCTCTCTTATCAATAGCCCTACATATTTTCTAGCAAAAGTAATTTACGATGAACTCAAGAAGTCAGTCAACGTTCCAATATCACACATCAATAATAGCTTTGAATTGAAAAACAAACTAAAAAATATAAAACCCACTACTAATTATAGACTAATGTCTTTAGATGTCAGCTCCCTATTTACTAATATTCCTCTAGAGTTGGTACTACGGAGCATCGATCGACGTATCGTGACCATAATGAATAAATGTCGAATCCCGGTTGATGAAATTCGACAATGTACAGAATTTTTGTTCAATAATACTTTTTTTACTTTTGATAACATTTTTTATCAACAAATTTTCGGCACGCCAATGGGTTCTCCTATTTCACCTTTGTTTGCTGACCTTGTAATGGACGACCTGGAAAATGATTGTCTCTCCATCTTAAAAAATAACTATAATATTATTCCATCTTTTTATTTTCGTTACGTGGATGATGTATTACTTTTTATTAATGTTGACCATATTGACCAAATCTTAAATATTTTTAATTCATATCATCCCAAACTACAATTTACATATGAAATGGAGATTGACAAGAAACTCAACTTTTTAGACTTGACGATAATAAGAAATTCTAATTATTTTAATTTTGACTGGTTTGAAAAACCTACTTCTTCCGGACGAATCTTAAATTATTTTTCTGGTCATCCAGTTAGCTATAAGAGAAATATTGTTTTTAATTTGGTTGATAGGGCGATCTTACTTGCCAGTACACGTTTTCACGGTGTGAATATTGCTAGGGTGAAAAACCTGTTGATAAAAAACAATTACCCCTTTAACTTTATTAATAAAAACATAAAGGTCAGATTAAAAAGACACAAATATAGTAATCATAACAGAAGCACTACAAACACCTACCCTCTCTGCAAAATTGGCATACCATATATTGACAATAATTTTGAAAAAATTTCAACCATGTTAAAACCCTACAATATTCACACTTACCCTCTTATTAACAATAAACTGCAGCATATCGTCCGCTTAGGAAAAGATACAACGAATAAACATAAACAGACAAATGTAGTATATAAGTTTTATTGTAAAAATTGTCCCGCGTCATATGTGGGTGAAACAAAGCGAGCGGCGGAGGTCCGCATCAGTGAACATATGAAAAGTAAAAACTCCGATTCCGTTGTTTGTGAACACCAAATCAATTTTGACCATGAATTCGATTGGGATAACTTTAAAATCCTTGACAAAGAATCAAATTATAAAAAAAGAATTATTTCCGAAATGCTTTATATAAAACTCGATAAACACAACATCAATAGAAAGGAGGATGTGCTTTCCTTTAATAGAGCATACCTTCCTTTACTACGAAAGTTTAAATGTCCCGATCGAGTTCATCGCCCTTTACCGTCTACCTTTGCGGCTCCGCCTATATAAGCGCTGGCTTGTGGTTGTAATTTATTGTCAGTCGACAGCACGACAGGTGACGAGTAAGTCAACAAAACTTACGAATTCTCGCGTATCTGCGGTAACAATTTACAAAAAATTTATTGTATTTTTGTGTTTGAGCCTTCCAGATCACTCATTGTGTGTTTTTAATTTTAATTTTGTAGCCTGATGAGGCTGACGCATATTGTCAGCGAAACGTTGCGCATCAATAAATCAACGCAGAAAATTTAAATACACTTTACTTGTATTTATTTATTTTCTTACATTTCGCCCCCAACGGATCACTGATCACTTTGAATTTCCAAAAGCAAATTATGTTTTAATTTTTTTTTAACTCATTAACATATAAACAACGAGAACAAAAAAGAACAATAATACACGGCTAAAAGTATATCTATACTACCGACCTACACATAGGTACATACGTTAGCTTAAGAAACAATCAGGTGCATTACTTTCTCTGTCTCTCTTTCTCTATTTGGATACCTGTTTACTGTGAGTAGTTGCGCACATGCTCGAATTTCGTTGGCTCTTTGTTAAAGACGGTTTAAAATCAAGTTTGAATAAACACAATTGGAAGACCCCGGAAAAACTTTGCATTATGGTCAAATATTAATATTGTGCGAAATTGATCTGCGCACCACCATCGGGCTCTCTGCACCTGTCAGACCTTCCGGCCTAAGTCGAGCCGAGCCGTGCTCACTTGAGAATATCTACCGCCGTGCCGTTCTTCGGGGACGCTCGAGCGTCCCCAAAACCAAAATTTGTATGGTCTGTCTGTCTGCGTCCATCAAGAGTGCATGTGGGTTTTTTTCTCACTATCAACGCGCAGGAAACTTACCATCGTAACCACTTGTGTAACCGTAACAGATTCACTGCGTATCCAAATCGAGCTCTCAATAAAACAATTGGTCCTTCGAGCCGGATCGGCCTTTACGGGAAAAGCTGCTGCGAGGACATTGCCGAGCAGAGGACAGTCGGTGGGGTCCCATTACGACTCATAATGTAAGTATAAGGAGAAGGAAGGGTTTTGCGTTCGAACACGTATTGAAATTGCTTGATCTCTGCTGCACGCGATGCAGCAGTAGTGCGTCAAGGTTACGTGAGTCGTTGACTGGGCCGAGTGAAGCTCCGCCGCGGCAGTTACGCTGCACACGTCGCAGGTCACGCGCACGATCGCATCTGAGCAGCTCAGCTCGAGGTTAGGGCAACCAGCTAGGCTGTCCCCGTAGTCGACGTGGTAGGCGCCCCCCGGGTTGTCGCGGGCCGTCCTGAGATCGGCACTGAAGAGTAAACGCGCTTGCTCATACCTTAGTCATATGAGGCTAGCGTTGCAGCAACTAGGTTGCTCGCCTCGCCATGCGGTATACTTAGCCGAACTAGAGAACTCAACTGATGACTAATTCTGCAAGGCACGGGGTTGCCTGCACTGTCGTCCAGTCAGCGTTACTGTCGAGTCTGCTGAGCCACCGCCAGCATCGCCTCGTTTAAATAGTGACCTAACTAGTGAGCGAGTGCCGTTGTCCCCGCAGGACCCAAGCCCCGGACGGTGCCCCTCGAGTCGACGGCCGCTTCGGTACTACGAGAGTCGATGTAAAGGGCGAAGCTTCACTCTTATTTCCTTCTCACTGCCATGTCAATTGTCTCCACAACCTGGGTTCACGTAGCATTTCTTGCAGCGAGCTGCAGCAGAGCCAGTAGAGCTCTGCTTAAAAGACAGGCGTCGAGCTCATAATGTTTCAATTGCAGGCAGGAAGAAGGCCTGTCAGTCCTGCTGAAGACTCAGCGCACGCTCGGCGATACCCTGGCCCGTTTCGCAGGCACTGTTCTGGGTATCACGCAGTGGAGCAAGGGCTTGATCGAAGCGCGACTTAAGCTACTCAATAATTATTAGGTTGACTTCTCAAACAACTACCGACTCCTGATACAGGGTACCTCTGAGCCTGAGTCAGATGATTCGCCAGAGAAGCTCTATGCGGTTGGTAAAGGCCATTACCTAGTTGCGAGGTCACGTTTGTACGACGTCAGGAACCGCCTGGCTCCTTCCGACGCAAGCGATACCGGCCACTCCTCTCGTTCTGGAATGCATCATGGCCCGCACCTGCTGAATATCAGCCTTTCTGTCTTCTCTGGTAATCGAGAGGACTGGGAGTTCTTTTAAGATCTTTACTTTGCTCTTGTACACAGCGATTCGAGTCTTACTGACGTCCAGAAGCTGTATTACTTAAAATCGCACACACAAGGCGAGAGTAAGGCAGTTGTGGACACGCTGCAACTCACCAGCGATAATTACTCTATTGCTTGGGCACTGCTGGAATTCAGATTTGAGCACACTCGGCTGTTGGTTCAGGACCATATGATGGCCATCCAGAACATCAAGCCACTTCGTGAGGAGTCCGCGGCGAGTCTACAGAAACTTTTGGATACTCTAGCCAAACACCAAGATCAACTATGAGCGCTTGAGCAGCCTGTAGACGAATGGGATATATGGATGATTTCATTCGCTGCCACTGGCATGGACTCCTTAACCAGAAGGAGGATGAACTGGAAAGACTTGAGGCTGGAGGTGCATCAGAGAGCGAAACTGTAGCCACGTTCGCTACTCTGTCAAGCTTTCTGCAGCGCCGTGATCGTTTGCTCACCTCCGTAGAATCCCTCAGCACACAACGCTTAACAAGCAACCACCCACCAGCTCCAACATCAGCGAGTCTCAATTACGGATCCCTTGCTACACAAGCCAATGATGTCGACACCGAATGTGCAGCTTGTTAAGTTTCTCATTATATTGGCCACTGCAGTCGTTTTTTAAAAATGGATGTGCGCGCACGAAGACAGCTCGTCACTCGGTCGAGGTTGTGTTTCAACTGTCTTCACACTAGGCATGTGGCACATTCCTGTCCTTCTCAATCCGTGTGTAAACACTGCAAGGCAATGCATCATAGTTTGATCCATGAGAACAGTCGCAAGCGGGGCGCCGAGACTTTTGCTGGACCGCCACCGAAGCTGACACTTGCGGGCACTACCTCCGATTACGCGAATAATGCCTCGGAGGACACCACAGCGCAGCTTTGACTAGCCGTTCTGCCCACCATCCGAGTCCGCCTCGAGGGCCCTCGGGGCCATGGCATCACTGCGAGAGGTCTCCTCGGTGCCTGTTCCAAAATAACAATCACCTCTACAACCTTGACCCGCAAGCTCGGCGCCCATCTCAAGCCAACCAACACTAACATCTCCAACGTCGGGGGTGAGCGCGATGCACATTTTCAGTTTACGAGGTTGTGACTCAGACCCGCAATACTTATCACCCCAATAGAGCTCACCGTGCACTGCCTGAAACGGCTGGGTCTCCACACCCCCTCGGCCCCCGTCACTCCAGCTATTGTGGAGGACTGGCTTTCGCCGTGCGATCTGGCAGACCCTACGTTTGACAATCCAGGCAACGTCGATATCCTCTTGGGTGCGGACATTTATCCACGTCTACTGCTACCGGAACTAGTTCGTCACGGTGATCTCATTGGGCAACGCACCGTCGCTAGCTGGGCCCTCACGGGCCACGTCTTCTGCTCCACTCCACCCAGTCCAGCGTCTTTGTGCTTGACTGCACAGGAGGATACAGCACTACCCTGGAAGGATCGGTTGGTCTTCTTGATACAGCGCTTCTGGGAATTGGAGGATGTGCCGCAGTCCACCCGCAAATCGCCCAGAGACGAGTGCGAGGCGATGTTCGCCGATCACCACCGAGCCGCGAACGGTCGGTATGTTGTCCGTCTTCCATTGAGGCGTGACGGACTCTGGCTTCTCGGCGACAGCTATCAAAGCGCGCTATCGTCTCTGCGGTCATTACAGCGCCGCCTGCGACGCGATCCCAAAATGGCCACCGAACACTCTTGCTTCATGGATAAATACGTGAGTTGCGGACATATGCGTCTTCTGTCAGACTCTGAACTGCGAGAATCTACAGGGCCCACCCACTACATCCCACATCATGAAATTTGGCCAGCCGGCGATCAAAGAAAGAGGTTGCGCGTTGTATTTAACGCATCACGGCTCACATCCACGGGCTACAGTCTCAACGATGCGCTGCATGCTGGTCTCAAGCTCCAGGCACTACCCAGCGTTTTACTACGTAGGAGGAGGTACCGAGTCGCTTTCTGTACTGACATCCGTATGATGTTCCACCAAATTTGGGTCGACGAACGCGACGTCGACCTTCAAAGGATAGTCTGGAGCACCGACGAAAACAGCCCACCTGGACATTTTCAACTGCTTACCGTTACATATGGCGAGAGCTGCGCCCCATATTTATCCCTACGTGCTATCCAGCAGCTGTGCAAAGACGAAGGTCACGCTTAGCCTGAAGCAGTTTCTATTGTCATGTCCGAGAGGTATGCCGACGACATTATTTCCGGCGCCAACGACGTAGAGACTGCTCGGAGGCGACGAGATCAGGTGATCGGCCTACTCCGCTCAGGAGGATTTCCTCTGAGGAAATGGGTCGCTAACACTGCAGAGTTGCTGAACAATCTGCCCGAAGATATCCGCCTGCGGCTAACTTGGCGAAATTTGGGCGCCGATGGTCTTGTCAGTAAACTTGGCGTCAGCTGGGATCCGATTAACAACTGCTTCTAGCTCACGCCACCACCATTTCCTTCGCAACAGACCAAGCGCGCTATGCTCGCTGCACTCGCTCGTCTTTTCGATCCGAGTGGATGGTTGGCACCCGTCATATTGGTGGCGAAGCTCATCATACAAGACCTCTGGCGCGCCCGACTCGATTAGGATGAGACTGTGCCGGAATCGATGGTTCGGCGATGAAGCACCTCCCTAACTCAGTTGCGAAATGTGACCGGCGTTACCATTCCCCGTTAAATTGGATGCGATTCTTCGGCAGAACTGGAACTACATGTGTTTGCGGATGCCAGCCGACGCGCCATGGCAGCTGTTGTTTACTCTCGTGGTCGAGATTCTTGCGGCAGCTTCTGCACACGCATACTATCGCAGATGCGCCAACGTGCATGACTATTCCTCGGCTTGAACTCAGAGCCACACTACTGGCTGCAAAGCTGCTTCGGTTAGCCGCTGTCGAGTACGCCGTGAGCCTAGAGCATTGTCACGCGTTTTGGCATGCGTCTGCCTTAGCCAGCGGCGATTGTTTCAAGCTGAAATTGAGTGCCTAAAAGGAGTAGGCAGGCTTCTGGCGAAGCATTCCCTACTGCTCCTCGAACCATCCTTTTCTGTGACTGACAATATTCTCTGAATCGGAGGCCAGCTTCAGAACTACCTGCTCAGCTACGAGGAGCAGCACCCACCACTGCTTGATAGCAAGTGCTGTTTCGCACGACTGATAGTCACTTGGGCTCATACCCGAGCTTTACATGGAGGAGCCCGCCTCACCAGCACCTACATTAATCGCAGAGCATAGATTATCAGCGGGCGGCGACTTCTCAAAAGTTATTTGCACAAGTGCGTTATATGACTTCGCGTGCAAGCCCAACCAGCTACACAACACATTACTCTGCTCCCCTCCACTCAAGTTCTGTAGCAGATGTGGCCGACCCTCGGAGATGTGGAGCGATAATGCCACATGCTTTTGTACCACTGACCAGGAAGCCGGCATGAAATCTGTCAAGAATCACCTTCGTCGCATAATGGGGCCGAAAAATCTAACCTACAAGGAGTTTGTGACAGTGCTGGCGTGTATCGAAGCAGTCCTAAACAATCACCCCCTCACGCCTCTGGTTGGTGGCCCGGATGACCTCGAAGTTCTCACGCCAGGTCATTTTCTCGTCGGTAGGCCCTTGGACACTGTGATCAAACCTGAAACACCACTGGACAAGCTCGACCATCTCACTCACTGGAAACTCGTTTGCGGCATCCGAGACCTATTCTGGCGCCGATTGAGTCGCGAGTATTTGCACATGCTCCAGCAGCAGCCCAAGTGTAAAGTCTGTTGCCAAAATTTTCAAACCGGCGATGTCGTGATACTGTTCGATGACACACTTCTTCCGTCTAGTGAAAAATGACCACTCAGCTGAATTGTATCCATCCATCCCGGGCTCGATGGGCTAATCCGAGCCGCCACCGTCATTGGAACATACGTCCACCCAATCACGAAGTTAGCTTTGCTCCCCATTGAGTCCACTGCCTACAGCGATTCCAGCCTCTCCAAGTGTCGAGGCCGAGCCGGACACGGCGGGCGGTCTCTAGTTTCGTTCACGGAACGAGGCGGGCGGTTTGTGCAAAATTGAACTGCGCGTCACCACCAGGCTCTCTGCGCCTGCCAGACCTTCCAGCCTAACTCGAGCCAAGCTGTGCTCGCTTGAGAATATCTACCGCCATGCCGTTCTTCGGGGACGCTCGAGCCTCCCCAAAACCAAAATTTGGATGGTCTGTCTGTCTGCGTCCATCAAGAGTGTATGTGGGTTTTTTTCTCGATATTAACGCGCAGGAAACTTACCATCGTAACGACTTGTGTAACCGTAACAGATTCACTGTGTATCCAAATCAAGCTCTCAATAAAACAAATATTTTAAAATAATCCTGTTCACAGAGGAGAAATTTTTTTTAAATGATGAAAAAATGATACTAATTCTAATATTATTTCATCGTTTTCTACATGCGCAAAATATTTAAAAAAAGCCATAAAAAGGCCTACCTATAAGATTACAATAGAGAGAGAGAGAGAGAGAGAGAGCATGCGCGATAGCAGACGATCAATGGCTCTCTCTATCTCACTTATAAGTGTCTCTCTCTAAAGTTTAATCAGTCAAGTTTTACTACGAATCGGTAAAATGTCGTTTACTTATCACAATAAGTAAACGACTTTTCACTTATAATTAGTCAATATTGACTAATTCGACTCATCTAACTTTAAAAGGTACTTTTACAAGTACTGCCAAAGTGCCTTTTTCATTTTTTTTTTTTTCAACATTTTGCGCTAGTCGAAAAAAAATTATAAGTGCTTATTAATAAAAAAATTTTTGCCCAACACGCTGGTATGATTTATTTTTTCTGTATATCAAACTGTTAAAAGATATAAGCAAAACGAACTTTAAAACACAATCTTACATAATTTTGATATTATTAGACCACTCAAGAATAATCGTTACTGTATCTTTTGAAATCTGCAGGCTCATATATATATGATATAAAAAACGCTCTATTACAGATCAATTTTCCAACTCAGAAGTTTCTCGGTTGATATCTATAAGTAATAAGAACACAGATTAGATCGGCATGCTGCGTAGCACAATCATAAGGTCCCTGACTACCAACCCACAAGATAAGGGTTCGATTCTTGGAGTCCGTAAAACTTGAAAATTTTTTTTACACATTTATTATATCTCACTAATATATAAAGCAAAGTCGCTAAAACCGTTGTAATCGCTAACCGTGAAAACTACTGAACCGACTTTGCTGAAATTTTGCACACTGATTCATGATACTTCCTAGATGGTTTTAGTATAGTTTTTATCTTAAAAAATTAAATAACAATAGCAATAAATAAGCTCAAAGTTTTGCAAACATTCACCACTTTTCACTTAGATCAGTAACATCCGCTAGGTGGCATCGACATAAAATCGAGGCTACCTGCAACAGAATTAAATAAGTGTGGTTATATTACGCCGGAGCGTCTCAATATCCATGCAGTCGTACGTCTGTCAGTTTAACGAGCTGTACAGGGTATGCTGATGATAGTCTTGCAGCTGGATATCCCGGTTACGGTCGACACTCTTCTGTAAGGGGGAAGGGACCTAGGTGTCCATTCACCCTGAATCTCGACGAATGCAATCAAAAAAAAAAATTAATTCCAACCGATGACGTCTCTGGCATAATACCAGGAGACATATCTAGCCAGAGCACAATCTGCACCAACTCTTCAGAGTTGTGTGGCAGTCCCACCATCCCACCTGGTGCAGTTAGAGGATTTTTGGCTACAAATGTACGCCATGGAAAACAGCTCTGAGGGGCACGGGCAGCCACAACGGTTACCTTCTTGGTCGTCGCGTCCCCAACGCGCTTACCCATATGTTCCCGTCCAACGATGAGCGGTTGGTTATCCGGGGAACGAAGACGAGATATTCTTTGGTCAGCGGCGCACCTCCCTCCATCACAGTCTCCGTACATCGAGACTCCCAGGGTAAAAATCAAGCTACTCGTAGCCAGCTCTTTATCATCAGGAATAATAATAAAGAATAGCCTGGAAGTTTCACCACTGACGCTTTCTAAGGGGCATTATAAGTATTTACGTTCCCTACTTAACCATCAATTTTGTCGGTTCTTTTTAGGGGCCACCTAAGTGTAAACTACCTTGCCAACAAATACATTTTTACTACCGTTTTCAGAAGCGATTCGTCGACTAGAAGACTACATTAACTAAAGACGGGCACTATTAAACCAAGTCAGCTATTCACTAGCAGACGTCACCTGCGGAGTTGTTCTTCGCAAGACTGGAAAACCCGATGACCCACGACCCTTTAACTCTAATCATTCAACCAGGAATCACTAATCCTCTCCAAGGTCTGCGCTGGGAAAACCTATAACAGCTATGAAGGAAAAAAAACTTGAACTAACGGGGCAGCCTCCACTGGACAAGTATCACTAACCAATCTCCCCATCTAAGATCACCAAAACAACTGAATCTGCAAATAAAAAAGGTGCTGTAAACACCAACGTCTTCGACGTTATACCGGGAGACGTTGGGAAAGAGCACTACAACTAGCCCCAAAGCTTCGGACTTTGTAATTTTTCTCCCAAGTAGTCTGGGTTTTCAACATCAGGCCAGAGAAGATCACCTGGAGGTATCCAGGCAGTCACAATTGCTGTTAACTGAAGACTGAAAGAGTTTACTTAATAAGCTCACCGGTCATTTTTAGGGCCATCGGGCGTCGAACTACCTTGCCAACAAATATATTAGAACTTAACAAAATTGACAGAAAACAGCTTTTAGGGGTCACAAAAATTTTAAGCATGCCAAAAGTCGCAAGAGGGTGAATTGGAAGAAAAACTTCAAATGTATCTAATAAATACAATTTTGCTTAGGCGTCAAGGAACTGACGCAGAAAATTTATCGAGATTGAAACAGCAGCATCAAAATCGACACATAAAGAGTCCATTACGTGAGAAATAAGCTTTTCATTGTACCCTCACAGCAATCTCTGAAATCTTTAAAGATCCTACTTTATATTTTTAAATAAGTAGAAAATGTTTTTGTGTTTTTGTGGCAATAAAAATGTAGGGTTTAAGGTCCAGGACTTTGTTGCTTTAGTTATTAAGTTGTGAGATATAAGAAAAAAAAATTTTTTTTTAAATAAATTTTTTGGGGGTTTAAAATCTTAACAGCTTTGAAAAAATAGCCCTTTTCGTGAATTACACGGGAGAAACTGTAAATCAACGGCTTCTTATGGCTACCGATTAATTTATGGCATAAAGAACGCACGGTACTTTTCAGCATAATTTTTTTTTGAATTTTTACACCTCATTATTTGACCAAATAAACTATATGGATTCCGAAAAAATATGTTTTTAATAAAAATATTTTTTTTCTGAGATGTATCAGGAATATGTGTAAAATTTCTAACTGAAAATGTTTTACATAACATGTCAACACACTGCGGTGTTTTATTTAGTAAGTCTCGGGCGAAGCCAAGACGGGGGGCTTCTAGTATAATAAATGTGTATACGTATGTATATGCTACATGTACAAAACATATGTATTTACTTATTAGTTACTCTTCTACATAGCTATATATACGGGTAGTACACACGTTACAAACGAGAGGGGGCGGCAGTAAGCGCGTGGAGAAAGAGATAGAGATCCGAGCCGAGCCGAGTCAATCCGAATTGAACCGATGATCGTGCCATCGCACGGGTCTCTTCATTGCGTCGGTTGAACCCCTAAGCGCGCCAATAGATGTTTCACATCAAAAATAGATATTTGTATATTGTATAGCGTAAAGGAAATAGATATTTGTAAAAAGAGTGCCATACTCGCAGCTGAAAGTAAGCACACGGTTTTTGAACTGTATATTGCATTGGATCGCGTCATATTCGAGTAAACTACCTTCCAGGAACATATATAGAAAAAGAGAAACATAGAAGGTGAACGAAGACGATGCATAGCCATACAGCCAACTGCTCCCTTTTCTCGCCTCTCACTCTCTCTACTGGGGTTCTTAAAAGGTTTCAAAAACAAAAATATACCCGCGGGAATAGAAAAGGATAAATAAGAAAACGTTACGGCGGCGTGTATTACCAAGCATACAAATTCGAGGTATAGACCAGACGACGGGGACGAAATAATATGAAAACGTGCATTTTCCGGGCGGTAGCAATGTTTCGATTAATTCTTATGAATTTTTTACCGTAGAATACGATTATCCTTACCCGTACTTTGTAAAAGTTGTGCTTCATTTTTTAATTTAACAATTTGTGAAAAAAAAATAATTTTTTTTTACGTTTTCCTTTATATCTCCTTTCCTGTGCATTTTTAGCATTATGCATGTATATAGTTTTTTGTTCCTTACTTCATTATCTACAAAATGAGATCTGGTGCGATATCCCAAGTGCCATTGTTAACCTGCAAATTGCGTTATAAGTTAAAAAAGTGCGTTTTTTTAAACATTCAATATCTCAACAATTAAAACACCTAGGAGCTTGCAATTCTCAGAAAATGTTGCTATTACTGATATAAATAACTGCACTAAATTCCAAAACGATCGTTTTTTAACTTTTAGAGTTATTAACGATCAAAATTGTTTTCGAAGCTTAATCGCATAATGCGCCAAAGTTGCTGTGATCGTCTAATTTTGATCCAACTGGTCTCAAAAATTCAAAAAACTATTCAAATTTAATATTCCGTTTGAAATTTAGAAAAAAGTTAATTAGAACCTATTTTACAGCGATTTGTTCAAGACTAGTAGTTTTAAACACACGTAAAAAACTATATAACTTTTGCAAAAATCAATATTGATGATTCTCGTTTGCACAACTTTGAAGCTGGTATTTTTTTATAAATTAAAAAAAAAAAGTTGTCCTAGCATGCACGGGAGCCGAGATAATTTTTTTTTTTTTTTTGAAAAATTCGTGTGGACTTATTATACGTCGTACAGCAGTCAGGTTTGGAGGGACTTAAGTTCAATACTTGTACTTTCAATAAAAAAATATATTGTACCTGCAGTGCATCAAATAGTATAAAATAACAATTGTTGAAGTTGACCGTGCGAGAGCCGAGCGCGCCGGCCGACGTGTGCTGCAGAGGTGGGGGGAGCGACTGCGGCGGCGGCGGCTCTCCGAGCGCAGCTCGGCGACAAGAGAGCAAGTGGTTTCAAATCATTCATTCTCGTTAAAATATCATTTTCTCAGCTTCCTCTGCACGTACAAAAATCCTTTTGGAATCGATTTGGGGTAGCTTGACGATATATTATCGATGGCTATTACTATTTGTATGGACGATTAAGGTTTCCATCTCAAATTTAAAGCTTATGTTTAACATTAATTGAGAAATTTTTTTCAATTATATTTAAAATAATGTAATGATGATAATATTATATGTTACACAATATTTACGTGTCATCGTAATGAACTTGCAGAAAAAATTCGTTCAACAGTTAAAAATGTTTATGAGTTTGTTATATACACAATATTATTTTCCACTGTGCGCACACTTATTTATTTCGGAGCAAAACGTTGTATAGCACTAAACGAGAGGACATGAATTGTGTGACGTGATTCTTATACGGACCAAGTAAACGCAAAAGCACCTATTTGGTTGAGAACCACTGATGAGAGAGCACGCAGCTCGCCTAATTTCAAAAGGTTCAAGAATTATTTTCCTAAATTATAGTACAGAGACGAAGGAAACAGTGCTTCGAAACTTTTACATTACTTTGAATAATAATGTTTAAAAACCGTATTTAACGGAATTTTTTTAGTGCATTATATTTGCTTTGCATTAACCAACTGATAAAGACGTAAACCTTAATCGTCCATACAAATAGTAATAACCATCGATAATATATCGTCAAGCTACCCCAAATCGATTCCAAAAGGATTTTTGTACGTGCAGAGGAAGCTGAGAAAATGATATTTTAACGAGAATGAATGATTTGAAACCACTTGCTCTCTTGTCGCCGAGCTGCGCTCGGAGAGCCGCCGCCGCCGCAGTCGCTCCCCCCACTTCTGCAGCACACGTCGGCCGGCGCGCTCGGCTCTCGCACGGTCAACTTCAACAATTGTTATTTTATACTATTTGATGCACTGCAGGTACAATATATTTTTTTATTGAAAGTACAAGTATTGAGCTTAAGTCCCTCCAAACCTGATTGCTGTACGACGTATAATACGTCCACACGAATTTTTCAAAAAAAAAAAATTATCTCGGCTCCCGTGCATTCTAGGACAACTTTTTTTTTTTAATTTATAAAAAAATACCAGCTTCAAAGTTGTGCAAACGAGAATCATCAATATTGATTTTTGCAAAAGTTATATAGTTTTTTACGTGTGTTTAAAACTACTAGTCTTGAACAAATCGCTGTAAAATAGGTTCTAATTAACTTTTTTTTAAAATTCAAACGGGATATTAAATTTGAATAGTTTTTTGAATTTTTGAGACCAGTTGGATCAAAATTAGACGATCACAGCAACTTTGGCGCATTATGCGATTAAGCTTCGAAAACAATTTTGATCGTTAATAACTCTAAAAGTTAAAAAGCGATCGTTTTGGAATTTAGTGCAGTTATTTATATCAGTAATAGCAACATTTTCTGAGAATTGCAAGCTCCTAGGTATTTTAATTGTTGAGATATTGAATGTTTAAAAAAACGCACTTTTTTAACTTACAACGCAATTTGCAGGTTAACAATGGTACTTGGGATATCGCACCAGATCTTATTTTGTAGATAATTAAGTAAGGAACAAAAAACTATGTACATGCATAATGCTAAAAATGCACAGGAAAGGAGATATAAAGGAAAACGTAAAAAAAAATCATTTTTTTTCCACAAATTGTTAAATTAAAAAATGAAGCACAACTTTTACAAAGTACGGGTAAGGATAATCGTATTCTACGGTAAAAAATACATAAGAATCAATCGAAACATTGCTACCGCCCGGAAAATACAGGCAAAAATCTCCGCCAACTGGTCTAGTAGTGCAAATAAAAAGTAAAACTGTCAGTCTGGAAGGATTACGCGTGGATGCGATGGAAATGAACCAAAAATTTTCACTGTACTATGCCGAAAGAAGGTACTTTTGTCCAGTTACGCGGGCCAAAAATTCATTTTATTTAAAACTAATATTCGTGAATTTGATATGACATCATACGTGTACACTAAATTCTTATTGGAATCTTTGCATCCGACAAGTAAAATTTTATTTAATTTTGGCTAGGATGAAAGTAAAATAATCCACTATATCTTATTGAAATTAAGGAAAACAATAGACATATAGCTAATTTCAATTGTAAGAAAAAATTTTTTCATTTTATTCGTTTTCTATAATAACTTATAATTTAATATTGAAAACCACCCGTGCTTAACGAAGTTCTACTGATCTCAAAATTAATAAAAAGAATATAGGTTTTGGTCACGTGACAATTTTGCTCTTAATACATTGTAGACAACAGAAAATAAATTAAGATGGGATCAATAGTTTTGGCAAACCACAGCTAAATGCAAAAAAAGGTACTTTGGCAAAACGGCCTTAAAAAAGTTGTTTACAACGTTAGATGCAATTTTTTTGTCGGATCATATTCTTGAATACTTACTCTATAATTTACAAAGTATCAAAATTTTTTTTCTATGAGGAAGTTGCTTAAAAAATAAAAAATCTAGTGGGTATTTTTTGTGCACGGCGGTACGGCACGTGAGAAGCGATGAGCCATCGTAGCCGCCGATGAATAAACCACGTCTACTTTCTCAAGCTCGACTCCGGTGTTATCGACTGAGTACACTTAAACTGCAAGTGCTCTTAAAATTAATGATATTTTGGAAACGATATGACCAACTTTCACACTGTAAAGAAATTTGATACTTTGGTAAATTGTAGATTAAGTATTAAACAATAAAATCCCGCAAAAAAATTGCGTCTAACGTTGTAAACAACTTTTTGTAGGTCCTTTTGCGTGCCAAAGTACCTTTTTTTGCATTTAGCTGCGGTTCACAAAAACTATTGATCCGATCTTGCTGAAATTCGGCGTGGTTGTTGGAGACTACTAAAGCTACAACTCTGCCAAATTTTAGCTCTTAATATTTATGCGAAAGAGAGTTATGAATTTTGTAATATTGGCTTCAAAACGAGATTTTTTGCATTTGGCGGAGAACCCACTGGACCAATTGGGATCAATCGGAGCTCATTTTGTTCGTCTTTTTTCCACGCATACTCCTATATTTTTTGTTTTCCATTTTAAGGCTTGTGGTTCATTTCCGACGTTAAGAATCGTGTTTTACTATTTTTGCCATTTATTTTGAAGCCTTAGCGGAAAATATTTTTTGTTCTATTTTATTACAATCGATTGGTGTTGTTTTATTCTCTAAAACTTATTTTTTTCGAGCTAGTCTGAATTTCATGAAAAATTACCGACATTTCAGCTAATTCGATCCCACTATCTGCCAAATGGAATTCGCTTTTTTTTAAATTAAATTTTCAAGATCACGATGTTCATCAGCGACCTCAAAAACGTATTGTAATATAGCTTTTATACAAAATGCTTATGATTCTAACGAATAAAAAAAGTAGAAGAAAAGTATATCTTTAGAGCTCTCTAGTGGCCACACTGATCCGCAGCACATTTTGGGACAAAAAGGGCTTAAAGAAAAGTTGATGGCTTACGCTTAAAAAAAAAAAAAAAAAAGAAAAAGTTATAAAGCTTTTATACTTTCCTAAGCTTTGATTACAATGTGAAAATTCACCGTAATATGCTGACAACGGAACCTAAAAAATTTCAAAATAATTTTATCGTATTTTACGAAAAAAAATGCTAACGAAAACGTATTTTTTTTTTTTTGACCCGCATAATTTTCCCTCTAAAATTCACGAGGTTGCGGACAAAGTGAAAAATTTAATATTTGTGACCGCGAATGATGGTAAAGATGTTGGTTAAAAATCTGAAAATACAACATTATAGCGTTCTTATGGAGTACTACCAATACCCAAAATTTAAAAGAAAAATTTTTTTTCTGTTTCGGTTCACGTGAAATGTCCCATACACAAATATGTTTGTAAGTGTGTCTATGTGTGTGTATAAGTGTATGTAAGTACGTAGAAAGAAGGTATTCCAAAAAGTAGTAATCCAATCAAATATTGTTAAAAAAGTCCACAGTGTTTTGCGTTGTCGTTTACTTGGCACCCCTGTCTTTCTGGCGCCCAGGACAAGTGCCTCGTTTGCCCCACCCTTAAGCCGCTCCTATACCAGACCATTCCGAAACAATTCAGAGGAATTAGATGAAGGCCGCTTTTAACAAGACAATGTTATACAGTTCACAGAGATTAACTGAGGCAATTTACAAGGTGATCTAGTAATCTGGAAGGATTTCCTTAGACACTCATCATTAGAATACTGATTTTGTGTGCGTTTCTGATTATTTATTTTTTGAATATCATTATTTATATTTTTTTTATGTACCTTTAATAAAATATTTATCGTTTTACGGAATGAAAGATGCAGAAAAAATTACTTGTTTATCTTTTGATTGTATGAAAAAGTTTTTTTGAAGAGCGTTCCAAATAATACGCCGGCTGAGTGCGTCGGCTAGCTTAAACTTCAAGAATATTACTAAGTTTAAAAGGTATGCAAGTCGAAAACATCTAATTAACCCGGTCTTGAGGATATAAATATATGGACCGTATTACGGCGTCTTGTAAAAGGGTATGGTTTTATTATTTTGGAATCAGTCAATAAAATGGCCAGTAAATGCAACGGATTACTCGGTTGAAACCGCTTTATTACAAACTATTGCTGCATTAATTAAGAAGGTTTCGGAGAAAAGTTCAAAATGGAGAAACGTGCCAAAAAAAATTTATGTTATACTTGAGCATTTTAGAAGTGCACATGAATTTTTTCCAGATTTTTCAACTGGGGAAATTTTCGAGAAAAAAATTATGAAATATTGACAGTTTAACACGGTATCTTATGAGAGAACAAGGTTAGATTTGCCTTTTAATTGAAATCAAGATATTCTAAATGTGTTAGAATAAAAAAACACGTTTTCATAGATAACTTGGTATCAAAGGAAGATGCTCGAAAAAAAAATCAAACCTTGCCAGGCATTTTTCAAAATTATAAGCAGTTACAGTCGTACAGTTTCAAGTTTGTAGAGTGCAAGAGAAGGTGCGCGGTAAAGGGGGCCCAGATGCGCGGGGAGGGAGGACTTCCCGTTCCACGCCTCTCTGAATGATACTCCCAAAAGTCCCAAACCTCCTTAATAAACTAGTATGTAAGCGCACAATTAACGTTGTGAAAGATTATTGAGTTATGGTTTTATAATTACGAGTGGCAAAAAAATGCAGTCTGTTAACTGGTTAAAGGTACTTTTGTTATTCTTTTTTCATTATTAATGAATAAAGTGGCAAGTACTTGCCACTATGGGATCATAAGTTTATTGTTAATAAGCAAAGTAAATTTAATAAAATCCTAAACAGGACGACAATCCATGAGTCAACATATAAAAATTGACTAAATATAAATATTAATTACTCGGCTCTTAGGAACCCTCGTGCCTTCAATTTTTGACAGCATCACATCCATGACTTTATGAATTTGTGATTACATTTTTATCAAATCCTTATTGTTAATTATATAACCGATAGAACTCTCTTAAGATATAATATGTAAGGTAGAGTAAAAGATTATTAGACTCTGAAATAGCGCCCTCATTGAGCAACTCAATAACGATAAACGATTGGTTTTGAACAGAAAAGGAAAGTAATATGTGTCACATGTATGTGTACATATAGTTCATGTCAACACAACTAAATAAACGTAATACTAACATTTTCTACATTTAAGACCTGTCGTTTTCAAGATAGTCGATTGGGGCACTGTTTAGGAATTGAGATCTAAGCCCAATAAGCCAGCCCAATATTTCCAGACCCAATTTAAATTGTGTACGCTGAAATCAATAGCCTTTGAAAGTGATGGATACAACTCCATCTGCTGAAAAATTTACTCACTGTATAAGTGAGATGACTATTTTAAAAAGTACCCACATTACATTTTTTCGGTAATAACATACTGCATTACATGGAGATCACTCTTCCACCTGTATTACTAACTAAAATTTTTCACAGAATAAAACGAACATTCGTAGTTTTGCCTCTAAGTAGAAGTACAATGTCGTTGTTTTAAACCCTTTCACTTTCATTTGACATATTTATATTGGAAAAAGTTTTACGCATACTCCTCTTAAATGGAAACCTAATTCACGACTTCTTTTTCGTTAATAAATTACGATCTCATGACTTTTAAAAACCCTTAGGTTCAAATTGTTTCCTTAAAAAAAAAAAAAAAAAAAAAAAGTTCAAGTTATACTTTTTACCATGCGATACGGCGGCAAAAAAAATAAAATAATAATTGACATGTTTCATACCTATCCTCTAATAAGACTTGATCAAACTCCGACGATGACACTAGGAAAAGAATGGATGTAACACAATCAAAACACTGATACCATTTTTGCCTTTGCGATCGTTGTCCACCGACATCAACAAATAGGAATGGAATATTATTAATGTTTATAACAAATTCTGATATTCCCTTTGTGGCTTTCCTGCAGTGCAAGATGTCTTGATGCGTGGGGATATAATCCTACAACAAAAACAGTTTATTACAAGTAATCAATTTCAATATGCAAATATAAGAACTTTTTGTACATTCATACCACTTTAGCAATTCTATCCAGATCATCCAAAAAGTATTGCACCGAGTCACTCTAAAATTAAGTATGAATAAGTGTTCATTTAAAAAAACGTCGATTCGTATAGCAACCAATAGTCAGCTTTAATAATTTTAACACAATATCTATAAGACTAGTGAAATAGTACAAAATTAGAAAAAAATAAAAAAAATTTTGATGCACTGTGTAATGGATGCATGAGATCTACGTACAAGTTGGAATTCCCTTCGTCTGTCAAATGCTTTTCTGATAGAAGCATCATTCCATAGACTTTGCAATCCTGGTACCTGATGAAAGAAGATCCTAGCATCTAGGCACGTAGTATTCTCAAATTTCAACAATTGATATCCTATGTCATAATTCTTAGGATGTTCCCAAGGTATGTTTAACTTATCTCGAGCATCTACTAAAACCTTCATTCCTTTGACAACATTTTGATAAATGATATGCTGATACTCCTTAATTAGTTCAGGCTAAGATACAAAATATCAATTAATGTATGCAAGAATTGTATGAAAAAAGATTGTCTACTAATAGTCTGTGAAGTATATTAATTGTGAAGGAATGAGAAGTGCTTCTTTATTTATTTCAAAGTAACTAAAATTTTAAGGTAAAACTAATTTTTTTGAGGTAGAGTTATGCAATACTTTAGGTAAATTGTGGACAGGTGGTTAGGAATACATTGTGTAATTTATACAAAGAGTCAGTGATGAAAGAATCTAGTGCCACCAAACAAGCATTTATCATTCGCTATACATAATGACAACTTTTTGTAATTTGATAGTATTTCATAATACTGCAGGCTCAGTTGGAACAAACAAAATTAAATAATATTCCTATTAGCAGTATTCCCATAGAAAATTGGAACATTTGCGATTCATGCAATAAAATTAATGAAATCCTATGGATTACTTCTTTTTGTTTAACAATGTACATTCCAATGTTTACAACCGTGAGCTCAATGTCAGTATGAAAGTAACTCACAATAAAACATTTAAATACCAGGGATGTAGATAAGCAAGAGTGTAACGGTAGTATTAAAAAGAACTACAAAGAAAAAATACGAGAAGATAAGCTTCATAAGTAAAACTGAATCAAGTACTTACATGTGCACAGCTATAATTATACAGTAATGTTAGTAAGTTTAGATGTATTTATTTAATGTAAGATTTGAGTGTTTACACAACATATAAAATTGCCCAAATTGTAAAGGACATACATGCATGGTAGTCACAACGAAAGGCAGAGGCAAATGGCAAAAGTAATAATTAATCTGTAACTGACCTCGAATTTAATACCGTGTATAATCCTCATCTGCTTCAGAAAGGTTGACTTGCCGCTCTCACCAGCACCAAGCAAGAGAAGTTTGACCTGCCTACGAAACGATTGCCTATCCTTTTCAAGTATCCGGTCGATCTCCTGACTCTTGTATCTCTGTTCAATTTCTTCAGGACTAAACTTTAACCTGAGACAACAGGTGCACGACCACGTCAGGGGGCCTGCCATCTTGAGCCCCCTTAGCGGAGTGCACAGTGCTAGAATATGTCAAATATCTGAGGGGTACTTTTTAGCTTCCAGTAACTGCTTCCCCCTGGAGAAAGGTTTCCTACTTGCCACTTGCCAGGCACTACTCTAGCAGTCCTCGGCGGACTGCTAATAATAACATACTAACTAGAATGTGCTTCTCAGTGAAGTCTACTTATAGTGGATATTTCAAGATCACGATCCTGGCAGTCAGGACCTGGTTGCAACGGTAAGTAAGAGTTGCAACTACTATAATCATAATAACGGGGTAGGAATCAGGACGGCAAGGTGTACACACTTAACATCACGGAGCGGACGACAGTCGTAAAAAAGACACGTATATCAATGTCAATGTTACAGCAGAGTAGAGTGCAGATTGAAATTAGCACATCATAGATGTAACTTTTTATTGTAAGGTTTACTATATACATCGCATTGGGGCATCTGCAATGTGCCCCATCTAAACTAAGATCTGAGCCCGAAGATTGTAAGAAAAAAAATTACACCCACACTTCGTAAGGAAGTTGAGAAACGTCATGATTCGAAAAGTCTCAAAGTGTTTTTGCGATCTTTTCCCTTGTTCACGAGAATCACGATTAATGTTGTAATACTAAAGACCATATGGATATCGTCGAAACTCGAATTAATCGTATTCGCATCCCAATATTCCCAATCCTGTGCTGGCGTTACAGTTGACTGTCGAGAATACGATTCGGATAGGATTGGAATGCGAATACGATTTGTTCGAACGCAACCAATTACCGCCACAACTTTAGGGATATAGGGTGTATTCCGCAAATGCTGCCAGCAGTTAAGTTACGTAGGTCGTGGTAACGCCGCATCTCATCTTAAAGGTCGACTTTTTAACGATTGTTGTATGATCGATTTTATGACGATAAATTTTTTTAAATGATTGATCAGCTCCATCGTCCATCACGACTTTTGATATCATATCTCGCAAAAGTCAGTATTTTCTTCGATAATTCTCATACTGCGCATGCGCACAACCATAATTTTATGTAAATTATCCAAAAAAATACTGACTTTTGCGAGATATCGAAGGTCGTGATAGAGCCCCAGACTGTGAACTAACCGTTTGTTCAATGACATTTTAAAACTTAATGCAAAATTTGTCTGGGTGCCTCATTCACTACTTAACTTTGTCAGCGTTCTCACTATAGTATCTTCCTTATATATAAGGAAGAAGATTCTCACATGTGCGATTTCCAAATCAGAATGTTTTGACCAATCAGAGAACTTCCTAAGCTCTGTGTCGGTGCTCTATTTAGTCGGAATTTTCTTAGAAAAGATAAGGTAGGAGCGCTAAATAAACAACAACGCAAATAGTTAAAGCAATGATGCGTAATTATAGCATCAGCAAAATAACCGGATGACACTTTGTAACATTACAGTAGAAGCGATTTCCAACCTTTCGTCTGTTTAAACTAATGCTCCCCATTGATCAAGAACCGTGATTTGGGGCGATAAAAAAAAATTTTTTTTGCTTGTTAACCGAACTAAACTACAGTTAACGAAAATGTTACACCTAACGTATATAACACAATTTTTACCAGCCGAAATGTATGGGCTGATTTAAAACACGGAATTATTTTTAAAAAAAAAATTTTTTTTCAAATTCAAAAAAAATTTTTTTTTAATTCCGTGTTTTAAATCAGCCCGTACGTTTCAACTAGCAAAAATTGTGTGATGTACGTTAGGTGCAAACTTTTTCAGAACCGTAGTTTGGTTTGGTTAACAAGCGAAAAAAAATTTTTTTTGATCGCCCCATATCTCGGTTCTTGATGAATGAGAAGCATTAGTTTAAATGGAAGTCGCTTCTACTGCAATGTTACAAAGTGTCATCCGGTTATTTTGCTGATGCTATAATTACGCATCATTGCTCTAACTAAAAAGACTGTAGTATAGTGCAAAAACAATTTTTTCTAGTTAAAAATAAAAATTTTAGTATAAAAATTCAACTATCATAATGAAATAATTCACCACTTACATTCTGGAATTTAGTTTACCATATTTTCCTTGGAATCATTGATACTTAATTATCAACAATGAACGATTATTAAATAAATATAATTAACTAACGGTCCCGCCCTTCTCGGCCCGCCCGAGACTCACTAAATGGAACACCGTAGTGTGTTGACATGTAATGTGAAACATTTTTAGTTAAAAATTTTACATCTATTCCTGACACTTCTCAGAGAATATATCTTCTTATTGAAAACGTATTTGTTTAGAATACATACAGTTTGTTTAGTCAAAAGTGAAAAAAAATATAATTATGCTGAAAAGTACCGTGCGTTCCTTAGTATTGTAAAAACCATGTTTTCTAGTTGAAAATAAAAAATGTGAGTATAAAAATTCAACTATCATAATAAACCAATTCACTATTTACATTCTTAGATTTAGCTAACCATATTTTCCGTGGAATCAGGAATACTTGCTTGAGTATTAATAATAATTGCTTGAGTATAAAAGATTATTAAATAAATATGATAAATATTCTACTGAAGTGTCGCACGGTATAACTCAATTCGTCTATTAATATCTTTCCCAATAAAAATGTGTTGCGCAACAGTCGATTGAGACAAAGATTTTTTTACAACAAAATTTAATGAGATTACTACTATTTGGAATACTTTATTTCTACGTAATTACATACACACATAAATTTATAAACAAATCTGTGCAATATTTCACGTAAACTAAAACAGAAAAAATTTTTCCATTAAATATCGGGGATCGGTATAGTACTTGATGAGAACGCTATAATGTTATATTTTTAGATTTTTAAGTAACATCTTCACCGTAAGCCACGGTCACAAATATTAAATTTTTCACTTTGACTGCAAACTTGTGAATTTTAGGGGGAAAATTACGCGGGTCAAAAAAAAGGAAGAAAAACGTTTTTGTTAACGTTTTTTTCGTAAACTACGATAAAATTATTTTAAAATTTTGTAGGTTGGACTTTCAGCATATTACGCTAGTTTTTTTTACTTTGAAATCAATGATTAGGAAATTATGAAATCTTTATAACTTAGTCTTGTTATTTTTTGATAAAGTACATACCCAATTAAAAATTTATACGTATAGTTTCGTTGCGTATTTGAGAACGTATCAAAAATACGTCGTATCAATATGTAATGTTTGTTTGAAACCTTTCGTCACCTAGTGGTATCATGTATTTTGCAGTCATAAAGCGTATGTTTACGTTAAAACAGTTTGACAATATGATCACAACGTGCATAAGCATGATCGTTATACTGATGTAAAATTATAAACAAAAAAGAATTTTGAAACGTATATTTTCGTCCCTCACGCAAAGTGCTTTGCACCCTAGGGCCTACTTACCTACTTTCCGTCTACTTGTTACTTTCCGCCTACGGGCAGGAAGAAACATTCTGGCCCTGCTGGACTGAAAATTTGCTCCCGCCCTAGGGTAATTGGCGGAAGGAAAGTGTGCCCATGGGCGCAAAGTTGCGCTTTTCACCCTTGATACAAAAATGTCGCTCTCACCTCGGGCACAAACATACAACAATTGTACCTTTTAAGCGCGCAAGTGCTACTTTCTGCCCTAGGTGAGAAATACACTGTTCTATATCTAAAGTCGCTGTAATATGCTAACAACCCAACCTACAAATTTTAAATAATTTTATTGTATTTTACAATTTGCACACTAAGAAAAGTTGTGTTAGAAAAAGAATTACAACAATAATAAAAATTACTATATTGTATATATAGGACAGCTGAGACATACTCGCCATATTATAAAAAATAACCATGCTACACAGTAAAACCGGATTATATTAAAATTTGTTATGTGACTTAGTAATTTTTACTTTGTGCAGAAATAATTTTTATATTAAAGTAAAATAAAAAATATATACATATACACATACATGTTGTACACGAAATATATATGTAACTAACAAAACATTAAGATTTATAGTTTATTTGTGTATAGTTATTCTTTTTCTTTTGGAATACAGATACCTACTGAAGTGTTTTAAAAATATTTTATTTTAAAAGAGATCTGCAGTGACTGGGAATTATAAACCTTCGTCTTTTGTAGATTTTCTGTAGACAACACTGTTAACAACGAATGATCAGTCGATTTCAAATCAATTGTCTGCAGGTATCCATTTTTAACCATTATAAATTAAAAAATATGTTTCTTGTCATGATTACATTAATTTATCCTTAAATTTGAAAATCAATAGGCGTGCATACCTATAGATGTTGTACAAACTTACTTTCAATCATAGTTATTTTTATTATACTGAATGGCAATGCAATGGAATGAGAAATTTTACTGTCACAGAGCAAATTCTACTTTTAAATGTGGAAAATTTTAAAACGATTGTAATAAAATTTTCCGCCCTCGGGTGGTTTTGGGAGGCTGGTACTTCCTCGGGCGAAAAAGCAGTTTTCCGGAACTCGTTCGAAAAGTCTCCTTTACGAACCTCGTTACGTCCCTCGCCTTCGGCTCGGGCCGCAAACCTCTCGGTTCGCAAACAGAGACTTTTCAAACTCGTAGGAAAACTACCATTACAATATTGTATAGCAAAAATTGTCACAATTTTTACTATGTTAGACATAGTAATTTTTATTATACCGTGCAATTATTTTTGTACAGCTGCTACACAAAAATAATGACTTTAAATATAATAAAAATTATTATAAGCGTTAGACCTATACCGGCGTGTTCACACAGTATGTACTCTATTGAAAATACACGTTCATACGATACGCTTAGAGGATCAGGCCCCAGCTAAAAACTCTAAGAAATACACAGTATCCAATGTATTTCATTGCGTTTTTTAATGAACATGCCTGAGTAAAATATGTACATACTACTCATAATTTTATTAAAAATTTAACCCTTAGAAAGGTTGTCGATGTATAAATAACACATAACTTTCTAATGATAGTAATGCTTAGCAGTCTGCTAGCAGAAGACAAACATATCGTTTAGTTTCACATATTAGCACAGGTATTGCTGCGATCGCTTTTTCAGCTTGTGCACGTAGCGAATAGGCCCAGCACGCTTCACCGCGCTTTTTCTCTCTTATGTGTTTTACTTTTTCGTGTCCCCGGGAAGAAAATGGTGAACAGGAAACCAGCTCTGGCTGAGGAGAAGAGCGAGGAGATCGTGTCTTCAGTCGAAGAGGAGCTCGAGGTGACCGGGACTGAAGATGAGGCCGCTGCGATGGTGTTACCACCAGGATCTCCCGAGGCGACAAGCACAGCTCGGTTTGAGGTGCAAAATGTCGGTAAGTGATAGCAATATCATTAAGTGTTTTGTATCGAATCTCGGAGACAGTGCTACGGCGAGAGGCAGTCAAAAACAAGAAAAGGTCAGCGAGTTCTTAGAAGAACTCGGGAAAAATAAGACTGTCTACTCGCACGTGATGACAAAAGCGCCGCGGGTGCGTGCTCGGTTGTTTTGGAATGTGCGGGAAAAAGACAGGGGGAGGTAACGAGCAGAGAGAAAGCGTTCGGTCTCTGTCTTACTAACATGAGACCACATGGCCCCTCTCGCGCGCATCGTACAGCAATGCGCGATTTCTAACCATAAATAATTCTCTCTCTCGGTTTTTGGCGTAGTAACCGTGTGCGTGCTTGGTTGGTGTTTTGTTTTGGCTTAAACGAAGGCAGTAAGGGTAATACATAAACACCCCGGGATCGATACAACAAAGTCAGATATTTCATATTAAATAAAAGTCAGAGATAGTTCGTTAAATATTTTCAAGATAAAAGGCAGCAAAAATATTTTAGATGAGCGGGCATTCGATGTTCTATCTGGAGCTTGCCACGGCATTCGTTTGCGCGTTTAGGGCAAAACGTGGGAGGCTTGGAAGTCATTGTATCGGCGGACGAAGGCTGTATTCATGTCGGGTGTAATACCATAAATCGATGGTTGAGAGGAGGACAATTCCGGCGTGACGTCACTCCGTGTTATTGCAAATGGGGTGACGTCGCGCTGAAATTGTCTTCCTCTCAACCATCGAAATGTCGAAGGTGTGAGGCAGATATTTTTGGAACTTTTCGCTGTGGCTTGCACAGTCATGTAGGGCTTGTGTTCGGCCACGCAGGACTGTGTAACTGCCTAGCACACAATAGTGCTTTGTGTTCGAGTACGTTTATTGTGTGCACCGGGTCGAGTGACTAGAAACGACTTGTGTTCGGTTGGTCTAAGTTAACTCTCTAAAGACTCCTGATATTTGTTGTGTTTGAGAATTCCTGATTGGAAACGGCATTTTGTACTTGCGGAATTTTCTCGACCTAAAGGGCGGAAAACCAACACTACTAGATCTTTTTAAGGAAGATTACGAAAATGGAAATTCTGCTCGAAATGAACCCGGGTTATTTGTAAAGTCGGTTGATGTGAATAAGACAGTTGATGAGATTAAGTCGGTTTATAAAACGTCTGATGCTGATGCTCTAAATGCCATCGGTAATGGCAGAAAACGTGATGAGAAATTTTAATTAGACAGAAAGGCAGGCATTGAGAATATGTTGGAAAAACGAGCAGAAACCGTTTTCAAACTAAGCACAGGCGAAACTCCGCGAATAAGTATAAAGAAAATAGAAACGGTGCCGAATAAATATAAATGGTCAAAGGCAGTGATTAAACGACGGTCGACGTCAGACGAAAATGAAGTATCAAAATTTACAGAAAACAGTCCAACACGGAGACTGAAAAGTCTGATGGCTGAATTCGACTAAATGCTAAAAGGGCAAAAGGAAGAGAATAGGAAGGCTGCAGAGGAAAGAAATAGAAGACAGAAAAAGGAAAGCAGGAAGGAGAGCGGGTGTACAAAAATGCAGCGGCTCCATAGAGCCTGCCGGATCGGGGAGCGGGCTGGACTCGGAAGAATAGCTTGCAACAACATCACTTTATTTCGACACACAAGAATAGGTTTATTTAATTACAAGAGGATCTTTTTTAAGCTAAATTACTTACACAGTACAAAGGGAAGACGAGGAGATTCGTGATCACAAGAAAAAAAAAAACAGATTAGACAAGAACAACGGAAAAACTCTTTTTTTGTCGACGACACTCTGCTCACTGCCGACTCTTCTTCTTCCCTCTCTATTAGCTTTTTTGATTCGTCCGCCAGCTCTTCTTCCGGCGCTGCTATCGCCGCTTCTCCGCGCCTAATTTGACAATATTTCCGGCTGCTAACGGAACAGCGGGCAAGGGAGGAATTTTATGCGGTCCTATAAGATTTCGACCAAAGGCTGAACATGTGGAATGAGAGACTCGCGGCGTAAAACTCGAGGCACTGGCCAACTCCAGTCCCCTCTCACTCCACGCTAAGACCCGAAAGAAATCAGATTGAGTCAGAAGGCCTGGCAGAAGCTGCTGGAGGCCGACCCATGAGGGTGGCGTTGACAGCGTCACGACCCCAGGATCGCCTTCGTTACTTCAAACTGCAACGACTTGAACCATATGGCTGATAGAAGCCCGAAGGCTGGAACTAGGTTTCAAAAAAGCTACACTTGTGGCACTTTTGTAAATGACATACCAGCCCACAAAAAGTACAGTCCAAGATGTGGTGAGCAAATTAAGTCAGATTCATGGGATTTTAAAAGGCAGGGGCGTGGAAGTCGAGGGCATCAAGGTGGCCGCAGACGTGATTATAGCAGTGGCCACCCAAGTTTCCGGAACTTAAGACATAAAAGGGACTCTAGAAATGTCAGAGATGAAAAAGACATCAAAAGGCAGAAAGTGTCTGACTAAGGCTACAATAAATAAATAAAAAAAAAAACAAAAAAAAAAATGCGTTGGGATCGAGTAAAGGCGAGTCTTTGACGTTGATCGAGCCCCTTAACACTCTGCTTTCAAACTCTGCGGATTAAGTAAATAATATAGATTTGGAAGGAACTAATAAAATTAAATTGATCGCTGATTCAGGAGCAACCGATCATTTTACTAAGTCGGAAAAATTATTTAAAAATCTTGTCAAAAGAAAAATTGGAAAATTAAATGTAAAATTTCAGACTCATCCGCAGATTTGAGAACGGAGGGAGTGGAAAGTCTGCTACTTAGGAATAGTAGTAACAAAGTGGAGTTGAACGGAGTAGTTTGTGCTCGGGACTTGGTTGGAAATTTACTCTCCTTACGATTATTTGCTGACATGGGTCTGTCCATCTATTTAGATGATTAAGAAATTAGCTTTTTCGATCCTGTTACAGAAAACGTCTGGATATAAGGAGTATACCAAAAATCATACTGGACAGTCAAATTCATAAGGTCGTATATGGCATAAGAAAGTAATAGACTGACCAAAGACAGATCGAAAGTAATAGAAGAATGAAAATACTAACGGCAGACTCAGAAGTACAGACTGATGGTCCTGTAAAGTCAGCTTCGGATACAGTATATAACTGATGAGTTGGGAAGCTCGATTAGAATGACTGAAAAAGGTGACAGTTCTTTGATTATATGTTCTTGATACAAGATAGAAAGTTTCACGATGTCGGAATAGTAGAAACTGAATTAATAAACGAAATGCACAGCTCTTTCACCGAAAAATATAAAGCATTTAAAGATAACAACGGGGAAATGTTATGGCATGTCAGATTGGGACATGCGTCTTTGGGATATCTCAGAGGGCTGCAGAAAGCATATCTGGAAATAAAAAGTCTGAAGGACGCTGTTTTAGTGACGAAATAAGGACGTGTGAAGTGTGTCTGAAGACAAAGTTTCAAAAATTACCTTTCCCCTCCATGCGAGAAAGAGCAACCAGACCACTTCAGATCATCTATTTAGACACAATGGGAATTATAAGTCCGTCATCTTTTCCGAAAAGGTACAAATTTATCCCTGTATTTATTGATGACTTCTCGAGGTTTGCCATGGCGTACCCCGTGAAAAACAAAATACGGGTGAATGCTTAGAAGATTTCGTCAAAGGCTGTAAAAATTTGTTAGGATATGATACTAAAGTGTGTTACCTAAGGTCAAACTAGGGTACAGAATTCACGGGAGGATCCACCCGAAAGGTGTTAGACAGTCTTGGAGCAGAACTCCAGTTGAGCTGTCCAGATATCCCCGAATTAAACGGCTCGTCGGGAGGGCTGAATAAAACATTTTAAATGAAAGTCAGCTCTCGTGTATAATTCGGGACTCCCGGAAAACATGTGGGATTTGGCCTTGAACGCGGCAGTTTTTGCGTACAAACGCACTCCGCATCGTTCAAATAATATGGAAATCCCTTTGGGAAAGCTTGTGCCAAACAAAAGGATAGATATGTCAGATGAAAAGATTTGGTTGTGTCTTCTATGTAAGAGCTCAGAGGAATACAGACACAAAATTCCAGGCCAAAGGAAAGATGAGAGCATTTATGGTGGGTTACACACCCACAGGGTATCGGCTGCTTTGCCCTGACGAAGGAAAATTCGACGAGAGTAAGTAGGGGCGTCAGATTCAACGAACGTTTTGTATATGAAGACATAAAAAAAAAAAAAAAAAAAAAAAAACTCAATTAAAAACTGGAAGAACGTGACAGTAGATATAAAACTAGATGAGTGGTTTTTGATCTTCGAGAAAGAAAGGGAAGAGATGACAACATTGGAGGGAGAGCCTCCAGTCGTACGAAGAAAACCAGGAAGGCTGAAAAAGTCAACAGAGCTAGAACCAAAATGCAGATACGAACTTGAAGTGTAAGAATAGTTATAGATGTCAGTTTTTTTGGGTTTGGCTATTGCTGACAACCTCATAAAAAATCTAGCTTTTAAAAAATACGATACAGACATGGCAGATAAAGATACGTCTGCAGAAGATCTCACTCACTACCTGCTTCTGGCTGAAATAAGTAAAGACCCGTCTTCATATAAAGGAGCAATAAAGGCAGCAGATCGGAAAGGCTGGATTCGAGCGATACAAAATGAGCTTGATTCAATGGCGAAAAATGATGTATGGATTCTTACAGACAGACCCGTGGGTCTTATAAACGGCAGACGCCCAAATACAATTGACTCTCGCTGGGTGATTAAGAAAAAGGT